>NC_066580.1:337241136-337855454 GCF_024323335.1 Lathyrus oleraceus
CTTAGACGTTTGTTGTAATCTTTCTAGATTATTGGATTAAGTCCTTATTGAAGGCGAAATCACCTTGCCCGAGTGGATTGGAGTAACTTTGAATTTTAAGCGAATCATGATAAACTTCTGTGTCATTTGTTTTTATCTCTGTGTGTGTGGCGTTGATAAACGTTTTTATTGTCAGTGAAAACAATTCAAAACCTCAATTTTTTGTTTTTCTCTACCTTCAGGTACCATTGGTCAAACTGTTTTATCAAAAATCGACTGTGTTCATTATCTTTTATTTCCGTTTTTCTTTAATATTCTATATTGTTGTTGTCCTAAAAATAACAATAAAATTTATAAAATGAGGCTAAAAAAAAGATGAAAGATGATATTTTTTAAAAATTAAATGTTTATTTATATTGAATTTTGTCAAAAAAAAAAAACTTAACTTATACTAGTACGTGATATATAGCTGATTATTTTAACTATATAAAATAACATTGTGCAAAATTTTAAAAATAAAAAACTAATTCTTTTTATATTTATTTGATTAAATAAAATTTATAATTTTGTTATAATTTTTATTTATTTTGTAGATTTTAATTTTTTTAATTAAATTTTAGATTTAATATTCTTTTTTGTAACTTTTCGGTTCATTTTAATCTTTAACTTTACAAAATATTATAATATTTTTTAAACTCTTTAAAATTTATCATATTAATCATTCGGTAGTTAAATTTGTCACCGATAAATAGAATGGATTATGATAGTCTATTTTAAATAGTTTTTTAAATTAAATGATCAAAATAAATTTCGATAACATTACATACAAAAAGAATATAAACCTAAATTATACATTCAAAATTTATTCCCTTAAATTCAATTTTTGGCTACGTCACTAGACTAGTAAGCAACATCCTCAATTCTTGTGGTCAAACTACTCAAGATAGGTACAAAACTTTGCTTGATAAATCTATAAGGATTCTCAAAATATAATTAGTTTGAGTGAGCTAAATATTTGCTTGTAGTTAACTCCAAACTAATTAATTATAGACCTTAAAGTTTGCTCCCAATTGCATTATGATAAAGACTCATGCAGCCGTCTAAAAATATTTATTTAATATCAATGCTAATACTTTGATAATTACAAAAATGGTTAACAATGATTTAGTCCAACCCACTTTCAAAAGTAGTGAAATAATAAAGCTTAAAGAGCCTAATATCCAAATAAAGTTCACAAGCAATAGTTGCACACATATATTTTATACGATCATTAATGATATATAAGAATAACAATATCAATAATTTGGCATGAAATAGGTCACTTTGAATTGCATTGGACTTTGAAGCATTCAAAAAAAGTGATGCAAATAGTTTATAATATTCCCACAGAATATAATGGTGGCATCTATGTCATGACACTAGAAATTCAGCACTGACATGTACCAAAGAAAGGTTCCTTAAAGTTGGAAGTGAAAATTTTGGTAATACATATCCTAATTACTAGAAGTGCTTTATTTCTCCATTTCTTTTTAGACTTTCTTTATTTATCATGTATTTTCAAGGCAAACCAAACAAACAGGACATGCAAGTTTCTGTAATGCGGATAAGATGGTGCCTTGTCCTTGTCCATTGTCCACTCATAAGAATCTTATGAAATTTAATAATGGGTATTATGTTTTTATTTTTAAATAATGGATCTTATGTTAATTTAGTATGATTTCTTTTAATAATATTCATATTAAATTTATATTTAAAAATTATTTTTTTCTTTTAAATTATATTATTATTCTTTTAAATAAATTATTAATTTATACACATTAAATATATTAATTAAGATATTCTGACCACTATCTTCAATGATATTATTAATTATTTAAAATACTATATATAAGTGACATATTTTTTAAGTTACTATTATAAATAAAAATATTTAATTTATTACATAATTAATAAATTTAATTTTTATTTAAGATCAAAGATATCTGTAATTCAATAAATTTAAAAATATAATATTTATTTATAATATTAAGTAGTAGTACTTTAACAATTTTTTTATAATATTAAGTAGTAGTACATACATTAGACCCATTTTGTCTTACCTTGTTATAAATGCAATTAAATACAATGCTTAAAAACAGTACCGTCCAATTGTCCTCACACTCAATATCTCTCCACGTGGCACTTACACCACTTCTAGAGGCCGGTGACGGTGTTATTCATGCCTGCCCATTAAACTAAAATCTCAAAATAATAATAAATATATAATTCAATTTAAAAATATTTAATTCAATTTTTTTAAAAAATTGACCCGCATATTTAATTCAATAGAGTGGTAATATTAATATTTAAAGGGATATTTTTATTTTAAATCAAATTTATAATTTTTTATTTATAAAAGTTAAATATATTTTACGCACAACTGTACTGCAGAGATTAATCACTCGAACTCAAAAATTGGAAGAAAAAATTCTATTCAAATCAACTTCTAATTAATTTGTAAGAGATCCCTTACCCTAATTGCATATAAGTTTGTAATATTTATTATAGAACAAAAATTAGAAAAAATGTATAAATAAGAAGAAAAAAAATAGCTTGAAAAAGTACAATTTAAATAGTAAAAAATTGCATGACATGTAGTAGGCTAAAATTGAATGAGCAAACTCCACTTGTTGTTTGTTGTCTAGATGTGTGTGAATTTGTTTGAAAATAAAATAAAGTATTGACTTGCCAACCATATATAAGATGACATTTAGTTGTTGTGAAGAGAAGCCTTGTTATTATTATTAGAGAACAAAAACAAAGACTACCTCTTCCAACCTGATTTTCCTATATTTGTGGGGTGCTACTACAAGCTGTATAGATAGAGACTTTTCTTTCCTTCATTCATTCATTCATTCATCCATTTTCTCTTATCTTTGCCATGGGAAATTGTCAAGCTGTGGATGCTGCTGTTCTTGTGATTCAACATCCTTGTGGGAAGATAGATAGATTGTATTGGCCAGTTACTGCTAGTGAGGTTATGAAAACAAACCCAGGTCACTATGTTTCTTTGATTATTCCATTACCTGTTCTACCAGAAGAGCAGAATCAAGAACAAAAGACTGTGAAGTTTACTCGTGTTAAGTTGCTTAGGCCTAATGAGACTCTTAATCTTGGTCATGCTTATAGGCTCATTACTAATCAAGGTATATATATGTTTCTTTCTCTGCGAATTTGTAACCATATCTGTGAAATCTTTGTGTTGAGTTTGTTCTTTGTGTTTGTGGTTTTAGAGGTTATGAAGGTGTTGAAGGCAAAGAAGCATGCAAAGAGTAAGAAGACACAGGAAGATGCAGTTCTGCCAGGTTATGAGACAAAGAAAGGAGAGGAATCTGACCAAGGAAACACATATCAGGTATATCTTATATTCTATGATATCAATAGTCCTTTTCTTCCATGAGTAATAATATAGTTACAAGTTGTTTTTTCAATCTATATAAATAGTGAATCCATTAAAATTAAAGACTTTGATTTTTCTACCAACTCTTATGATATCACATGGCACATGGTCTATAAGAGATGAATCATGGTGGATGTATCTCATATTGATAACCAATATGACATGCAATTATTGTCTTCCTTGTCAAAGCATTGGCTTTTGGTCATGAATTTTGTGAACCTCTAGCCAAATGGTTATAAATTGCGGCATCAGCAGCGCCAATTCTGACCACAACTGCAATTTAAAACCATCTGAGTAGCGTTTATAGCATAAGCGTTTGTTATATAAGTGGTTATTTATAAGTTATTTCTATAATAAAAGATAAAAGGTATTCTAACTATTTTCATTTAAGCATAAGTTGTTCTGATAATCTACATGTATTGCTTAATAAAATAAGTTGTAAAGAGCTTACGAACAAGTAACAGGTCGTACCTGTTTACTGTTAAAAAATGCTTATGTCAGTATTGAGCAATTGATGCTAAAGAGCATAATGAATTCCAGGGAGGCAGAGCAGAGAGACACAAGCAAAGAGGAGGGTCTACAAATCCTGCTGCTGTGCAGAGGTCAAAATCTTGGCGCCCTTCTTTACAAAGCATCACGGAGTCACCAAAAGTTTAATAATGACTATTAATTGTCTTCCTCTATAAATGTTGAATGTTCCTCATGGATGGTTCCTGGTAAATGGGAATTAATGGAAATTCAACTGAGGTTTGAACCGAGATTACTCTTCCATCAACAAATGATGCATTCTAGCTGCAAAACCATGCTAGAATGAGTAACATGTTTGTATAGCAACAACAAGAATGGAATGAAAAGTAATGAATGTGAATATCTATTAGAATTGAGTTTTGTTCTTGATATAGTTACACTTCCACATCTTTCTTCTGGATCATGGTTTTTAATTTCGGTTAGTAATTACGGCCACAACATAAAATGTTTAAAGGTCTTTGCACAACCGCATTTTGGATGCATTTTACCTTTATATAAAGATATGCAACGTAACCACGAATGCAACTGCAATTTAAAACCATATCGATAATACCAAATAAGCAATTCGTAGTTTAAAATTTTGATTGAGTTTCAAACTCTTCACTTCGTGACAACATACTTTTGTGCCCATAACAGTAGCCAGAATATCCATGAATGGCTCCACCATGATTGTGCCATACCAGGACCTCCATACTCCTATTGCAAAAAAGAGAGAAATGTTTATTTTTCATGGTTAAAATTAAAATTACAAGTCACAAACATCTAAACAATAGGTAGCACGTTAAAACAGTGTCAGCTTTGGACCAAACATGTCAGAAAATTTGATAGCCTTTTATAGAGATTGTATAAAAATTTGTGCTGACTGTATAGTAATTTGAAGAAGAAAATGGTACGGGTCCATTATTGTACTATTGCTAGAATGTAGAAGAGATTCCATTAGTTACTATAGATTAATCACATATACAAGAGCCTTATTCTTTCAACAACATGAAGAGACAGTCATTGTTCATTTATCCATCAAGAAGTTGAAACAAATGGTCTTTTAATGAATTTAGACAGTCTCCAATATGCTTGTATTAGTAAAACCATCTCATGAACAAATAAAAGATCTGATCAATCAAAATAAATCATGAGTATCAATCGTTAGTCGGTCCAGTCGTGATTGGCGTTGGATTTGGTAGGGAGAACCACGGTTCTATACCCTGTAATTACGATTGAGAGGGGTTGAAACCACTTGATACCAGAACTGTCCTCCGAACTAGAAAAAAAAAATTATGAGTGATTCTCGACACTAAATCCATTATTATTAAGGAATAGGGTAAAGATATTTGGGCCAGGTCCATCATATTAGGCAAGGTTTATGACTGAATAAGGAGCTCATAATGTTATGTCAAAAACCAACCGGTATGCCCATCCTAATATGAACCAGCATTCAAATTGAATTCTCACCAAATTCAAGATACTAGCAATATATTCACACAATTTTCTAATATGAAACTTCCATTTCTTAAATTACAATTGGTGTTTACGTATTTAAATAAGTACCGTGTCCAATGTTTGTCTATCTTCATAGTTAATACCATATACATTATTTATTGAATGAATCTGAGAAAAGAATCATTATTTATAATAGTAACAGACAGAAATTTTCTTTTCTTCATAAAGGTAGGTACTGTTTTCTTGATATATTATCTCATTACAAACGGGATTAATAAATAAATGTGGTCACACTCACACAACTTTTCATATATCTCTGCATTTCAAGTAATGTACATGTCTTGGTGATTCAATAATCTCAACCATTGTATATCACCACATGACTAGACCTATAGCAGACAGACACTAGTAATTGAGACACAAAATAGACAAACCTAGTAAACCTAACTAGGATATCTTTTGCGAATAATTAAGGAAAGTTTGGTATTAAGTTGTATTCTGTCAACTAAGGGCTACAAGTCAAATTTTGTAATAAATTCTTGAAAGGCAAAAGGAAGGACCGTATATGAAATAATGGCACATGCAATTGGGACCGTATTGTTGTGACTTATCAGTAAACATTTATGATATTCTTCTTAATCATTAGTGTTACTTGATTTCTTTTAGGAATAGAATGTTGGCCACAAAAATTACTTAACAAGTTCCTTTAGTTGTATCAATATTGACCACACAAATTATGATATGCATGAGAATTTTCTTAGTATTATTGGTTATGGTGCTCATAAGTGGTTAAACTCTCATATACAATCTAACAAGTGTTTATGGCGATAAATATGCTCAAATTAGTAGGTTCAAACATGCCTTTAGTAAAATTTTCCTTCTAACCAAAAGCACATATTATGTTTATATTGTAATCGGGATATTTCAGTATAAGCAAAAGCTCTTTTTGCCAGCATGTGTAAACAAAGTTTCCTAAGAATTGAGAAAGATAAACATGTGTGTCGTGACAAGTGAATTGTATCGTATTTTAGCTGTGAAGTTTTAGCTTCATAGCATCAACACCTCTAAAAAAATGTATTTGTCAAATGGGCCGGCTCGACACAGCCCACTTCGGCCCTCGAGGCCAAATCATATAAATAGCTTGAAGTGGGTCGGCCCAATTATTTCATGGGCTATTAAAAATGAGCTCAACCCTATTTCTAATAGGTCATGCGGCCCGATGGACCAACCCGAAGGGCCAAATCAACCTATATTTCAATATTATAGTTTTAATTTTATAAAAAAGTTTTAATTGGCAAAAACTACATAACATAGGTGGAGAGTAATCATAAACTTAGTTATGTGATGTTTAAAATATTCATCAAATCAACATTTATATATATATATATATATATATATATATATTATATATATATATATATATATATATATATATATATATATATATATATATATTATATATATATATATATATATATATATATATATATATATATATATATATATATATGAATACCACAATAACTTATATGTAAAAATAGGGATTAACGAAATATTATCTCTAATACTCGTCAAACTTTCTCTTCATCTCGCAATCAATTCTTTGAACACATTATCTTGAAAACATATTTTCATCCTCTTTAACTTTTTTTTTAAATGAAAACATAGTTATGCAATCTTATCTTATCTCAATATCTTTTCCCCAAAATTAACTAAAATTATTTCATAAATTTATTTTTAATGGGTTACCCGAAGTCCATTTGATCGGCCCGGCCCGATCCATGAAAAACATAGGCTCGGTGGGCTGATCCAAAAAGATAGGATCGTGTTTTTTTAAAGATTTTTTGCGATCCGGCCCACTCTAATATATAGGGCTAGTGGGTCGGTCCGATGGACAAGTCCATTTTGACCGTTGTAGTGTCTAAAACTAACACCTATAATTACATTCAATTTAGTCATTCTTTCATATTATTATCTATGTGGATGTGTCAATATCAGTGTCGTATCCGTCCTTGCTTCATAGAACTTAAGCATGTATTGGACTCATAAAAATAGTGTACAAAATCACTAACAAAATAAATTGCATTCATAAAGGAAGCAAACCAGGTTTTAATACAAGATATGCACCTGCAATATGGACCCTTTGAGCCTACAACATCAAAGTTTTTTCATGCCTCAGAGGATCACAACGCAAGGGTGATTGACGCTGCATCAGCTTCATTTGGTCCCAGTTCCGCTGTAACAGTCATTTAAAAGCTTGGAACCAAGTATTAGGTATTCATAAAGCTTGTTAGATTTTCTTTACAGTCGCATGAAGGAATGAAAAATATGCATTGAGTTGCCACAAATTCATATGCTCGTTCTAGCATTTTCACAAGCACATAACATTCAAAGTACAAAGACCAAATGTGCAGTGTCCACATTGAAAATAATCATAGCATTCTGAAGCTTGTGCTTTAACAAAATGTAGCACTTGTTAAGGGAACTTTGTCATAAAGTTGTTTCATTGAATCAATGCAGTGAACGATTCACCTAGTGCTGATACATCAACCCGTCGTGCAATGCTGTGAGAGTATGAGAAGATACATTCTGCAGCGGAATTGAAAGAGTATATATATATATATATATATATATATATATATATATATATATATATATATATATATATATATATATATATATATATATATATATATATATATATATATATATATATATATATATATATATATATATATATATATATATATATATATATATATATATATATATATATATATATATATGAGTTTAATTGAAATACACTGACAGCGTAAAAAGATTTTACACCGTCAATTAATTATAGACCTCGGATATTAAAACAAAAGTTTGACTTTTATTTTAAAAATCTATAAAGTAATAAAAACGGATGACGGAAATGAATCGACGGTATAAAACTTTTCACACTAACAATGTATAGTAATTAATATATATATATATATATATATATATATATATATATATATATATATATATATATATATTATATATATATATATTATTTATAGATTAAATTAATGAGATATCAATCGAGAGTTAATAATTAGGATAGAGAAAATAAAAAAAGAAGATAGAAAATGTAATAAAAAAGAATTAGAAGTGTTATAAATTGTGATATCAATATGTAAGAAACAAAATGACATATTTTTAGAAGAGACACATCAATTTTTTAATAGGTGACACTTAAATAGATAACAGATGAGATGACGTATCAAATGGATAAAAAAGATAATTATCATAACAGATATACTTTAAAAATTAAAAATATTGATAGGAACGTGGTGTTTTCCTCTCTCGTGATCTTAAAATATTTTCTCATGTTTTTGCTTCCAACTGCTCTAGATTCGTTCAATAACTAATATATATATATATATATATATATATATATATATATATATATATATATATATATATATATATATATATATAAGTCCGATCAAATGACCAATCAACCAATGTGAGACACATGCTCAAGTCTCCACATTACCAACCAATGTGAGACTATATTCCACACTACTCACACTTGATACATTCTCAACACTCCCCTCAAGTGTGAGTCCACAATGCTCTCACTCAAGTGAAAGCTCTTCTTACTTCCACAAATATTTGGCGCCGTTGACTTTATTGATAGGAACGTGGTGTTTTCCTCTCTCGTGATCTTAAAATATTTTCTCATGTTTTTGCTTCCAACTGCTCTAGATTCGTTCAATAACTAATATATATATATATATATATATATATATATATATATATATATATATATATATATATATATATATATATATATATATATATATATATATATATATATATATATATATATATATATATATATATATATATATAAGTCCGATCAAATGACCAACCAACCAATGTGAGACACATGCTCAAGTCTCCACATTACCAACCAATGTGAGACTATATTCCACACTACTCACACTTGATACATTCTCAACACTCCCCTCAAGTGTGAGTCCACAATGCTCTCACTCAAGTGAAAGCTCTTCTTACTTCCACAAATATTTGGCGCCGTTGACTTTCGATACAAGTAACTTGGTCCCTTTCTGAAACCAAAGACTCTGATATCATTTGTTGGGGGAGTTTTTCACTAGGGAGCATTGAATATTGTGATACTTCTTTTCTAGAGCAATATCTTTGTGAGAGACACACCACATATTCACCCAAAACCTTAAGGTGATAGGTGAGTAGGTTCTCGCACTTATAAATGCTCAAGTCTCCACATTACCAACTAGTGTGTGACTATTATCCACACTACTCACACTTGATATATTCTCAACAAACATGACACTTTCAATAGAGAGTGGATTGTCTCTTTTGTCATTTTCACTTAATTTGGTCCAGTTTAAATCTTAACCATTAAAAGTCAAGCTTTATTATTCTTTTATATTTTTTAATGTATATTTCAATGGCCCAAATCTCACAGGACTGTAAAGTCGCGGGAGAGAATATGAACCCCTTCCGATAATTTTTCACCATATGTTTGTATAAAAAAATTCACCGTTGGATTGAAAGTTACTATAGACTATTATCATATAGATCACGCCTATAAAATTTCACATCAATAAAAAAACATTTGATATATTAAAAAAATGATAAAAATTAACGGTTTTCATGAAGTTTTGTAAGACGTTAGTTTTTATATATCTCATTGACATGTCAAATGACTTTCGATTGATATTAAATTTTATAGACATGTTCTATATGATAATAGCTTTCAATCTAACAGTGAATTTTGTTATACGAATATTCGGTAAAGAGATATCGATGGTGTCTATTGAAAGGTAATTTAGTATTTTAGTATTTCGCCTACGTGACATTATTATATGGGTATATATAGTATTGTAGTTGTCAACAGTTGTATCCACTGAGTATTGTAGCGCAGTGTGTGTGCGACCAATTTCTATGTGTAACCATTAGTGGAAGTTTGTTAAAATTTGTTACTCTGTTTCTCTCTCTCTCTCTCTCTCTCTCTCTCCCTCTCTCTCTCTCTCTCTCTTTTCTCTCTCTTCTCTCTTTTCTTCCATCTTCATCTTGTGCACCAACAATTGGTATCTAGAGCTTCAGTTCAAATCCACGGGGAAACACAGGGAATCATGAGTGAATGGTTAGACGTTGTGTGATTGATTTCGTTTCTTGAGTTTGTGTTGAACTTTTTATCGGAATCATAACAGAATTGTTAGAACAAGATTCAGTTTTGCATTTATACCTTGAGTTTTGATGATACCAATATTGTATTTGTGTGAGAACAATTTTGGTACCCGGATGGTTTGTTATTGTGTAGCTTTAACAACCAGTTATGATTCTGAATATATGAGTGCAACATCATCAGTTTCTGAATTATGTGTTCTAAATCCGCTTTTGTGCCAGTTATTTGAAGTTCGGAAAGACATCAATATTGCTACTGCAATATTCTTTCTGCTTCTGAGCTATTTCACTCATCAGAAACTTCTGAGGAGACAATATGTTGTTGTTGTAATGATCTCTCAGTTCATGCTTCTGGACGTGACTCTGATCACCAAACTTCTGAAGAATGACAAACTTTTGAAGTTGTGTTATGAAGATGAAGATTCTAAAGATCTCAAGCCAGACGATTGAAGTTATCAAAGGTTCTGACTAAGGATTCTAAAGACTCTGAAGATTCTGAAGATACTAAAGATCTCAAGCCAGACTACTGACGTTGTCAAGGTTCTGACCAAAGTTTCTGAAGTTTCTGAATCCAGCTCTCTATTTCTTCATTTCATGCTTCATCAACTTTCATCATAAGCCAATGAATTTAAAGATAAGATCAAAACAGGAACATGACCAAATAGTACATGGTACAAAATGAACAACCTTTCCACTACCTGATTTCGTGGGCAAGGACAGTACTATACATCACACATGTTAGTGGAAGTTTGATAAAATTTGTTACTCTTTCTCCCTCCCTCTCTCTCTCTCTCTCTTATCTCTTTCCTTTCATCTTCATCTTATTCATCTTTTGCACCAACAATTGGTATCTAGAGCTTCCGTTCAAATCCACGGGGAAACACATGGAATCACGAGTGAACAATTAGATGTTGTGTGATTGATTTTGTTTCTTGAGTTCGTGTTGAACTTTTTATCGGAATTGTAAGAAAATCACATTTCTTAATTCTACAGAATTTAGAAACACTAGTGTTTGGTGAGATCTGAGTGTATTGCACAAGGTTGAAGATGAAAGGAAACGGTAATCTAAGTACCAAGCTTCCAGTGTTCGATGGCAAGAACTAGAATCACTGGATGCTTCAGATGCGTGTATTGTTTCGCACTCAAGATGTTCTTGATCTCGTCAACGACGGTTACGTTTCGATTTCACTTTCGATAAATGCAACAGATGTACAGAGAAATGCTCAGTGTTATCTGAGGAAGAAGGATCAGAAGGAGTTATTCTACATTCATCAGTGTGTGGATGCGAATGTGTTTGAGAAAATCGTTGATTCGACGACGACAAAGTTTGTGTAGGACACACTGCTACGGTGGTGATGCTTCAGTTAAGAAGATAAAACTTCAGTCTTTACGTAAGCAATATGAGAATCTCAGCATGAAGAACAATGAAAAGGTACCTGAATACATCTCCATAGTGATTATAATCACAAATGAGATGAAGTCGTGTGGGGAAACTCTCTCTGAAGAAAGTATCATTGAGAAGGTACTTAAATCTCTTACTCCTAAGTTTGATTACATTTTTGTAGCAATTGAACATTCTAAGGATCTTAGCACCATGATAATGGAAAATCTGCAAAGTAGTCTAGAAGCATAAGAGTTGCATCTGATTGAGAGAAACTCTGAAATTAAGGTAGAGCAGCAGGCTCTAAAAGAAGTTTCAGGTAAGAAATATCAGAAGCAGTTTCGGTTAGAAGTCAGAAGGAGACCTGATGGTGTTCAGAAGTCAGAAACCTCAACTTCTGGAAGGTAGAAGAATGCTTAAAAGGAGAAGGAGAAGTATGACAAGAGAAAAGTTAAGTGCTACTGTTGTAAGAAGTTTGACCGCTTCATTGCTGATTGTTAGTCAAAACAAGGAATGCAAGTCAAAAGAAGCAAATGTAGCCAGAGGAGATTCTAATGATGAATATGTGCTATTGATGGCTTCTGAATATGATGATTCGTATTTGGAAAACTGGTGGTATATGGACATTGACTGCTCAAATCATCTTACTGGAAATAAAAAATGGTTGGTTGACTTTGACTCTAGAAAGAGGACAAAGATCATATGTGTTGATGATAAATACCTCAATGCTAAAGGTATGGGAAATGTCAGAGTAGTTCTATGTTCCTGGCATGAAAAGTAATATGATAAGTGTAGGTCAATTAATTGAGAAAGGATTTTCAGTTACCATGAGGGACAATCTTTTGAAGTTGTATGACTGTAATCAGAAGTTGATTATGAAGTCGGAACAGGGGAGAAATAAAATATTCAAAGTGAATGTTAAAACTGCAAATTCTGAATGCCTGGTCCAACAACTGTTGTGAAGGAAAGTGAGCTAAGGCACAAAATATTTGGTCATATGAACTTTAGAAGCTTAAGGAATCTGAATTCAAAGAAGTTGGTACATAAAATTCATGTGATTAAGAAGCCAGAGAAGTCATGCAATATGTGCATGAGAGGGAAGCAACCAAGACTTCCATTTTCATCTAAAATGCCTCCAAGAGTAAAGCATGCTCTAGGTGTGGTGCATTATGATGTGTGTGTACCATTTCCAATACCTTCACTTTGAGGAAATAAATACTTTGTGTCATTTATTGATGAGTTCACAGGGATGACATAGGTATATATTATAAAGTTCAAACACGACGTATTTGCTGAATTTAAGAAATTCAGAATCAAGGATGGGAATCAGAGTGGTCAGAAGCTGAAAATTCTCTACAGAGTATAACTTTACAGAGTTTAGAAATTTTTGTGAGGAAAATGGAATTGAGCATGAGGTGAGTGCTCCATACACTCCTCAACACAATGGTCTTGCTGAAAGAAGAAACCGAACTTTGCTTGATATGACAAAGAACATGCTAAAGGAGAAGAAGCTACCTCACACCTTCTGGTGAGAAGCTGTTGCCACTACAACATATGTGCTTAACAGGTGTCCAACCAAGAAGATGAAGGAAATTGTTCCTTTAGAGAAGTGGACTGAAAATAAGGAAAGTGTGATTCATCTGAAGGTGTTTGGTTCTATTTGTTACAAACATGTTCCAGATGCTAGGAGAAGGAAGTTGGATGACAAAAGCAGAGTTATGTTGCTTGTAGGGTACCACAATACATATGCTTATAAGCTCTATTGTCATGTCACTAACAAGGTTGATTTCAGCAGAGATGTTATTGTAAAAGAATTAAAAGCGCTGGATTTGAGTAAATCTCAATCCAACTCAGGTGTGGTGCTAACTTCTGAAGAGAATTCTGACTCTGAAGGAGAATCTGCCTCTGAAGGTAGTTAGAATCAGAAAATGATTCTGAAGATAACTCTGAAGACGAATCTGACTCTGAAGGCAAAATTGACTCTGAAGGTGAATATGGTTTTGATCCAGATTCTGATGGTAATTCAGACTCTGGTGGAGATCTAGACTCTCGGAATATTCCAGACTATGAAGATGGTCGTGCCTTTGAAGGTGGTACTTATGGGGTTCCAACATCTGATAATGTTCCGGCATTCGAAGAAGATTTAGAACAAGTTCAGAGGCCACAAAGAATCAGAAACATTCCAAGGAGATTTTTAGATTTTGAGATGTTGCAAGATACTGAAGTAGACTTTGAGGGAGAAGTCATTCAGTGTGTCATATTATTAGACTCTAAACCAGTCAGTGTTGAAGAATCACTCAAGAATAAAATGTGGATGAACGTCATGAAATAAGAACACGAGGCTATATAAAGAAATAAGAATTGGGAGTTGACTAAGCTTCCAAAGGACAAGAAATCCATCAGCGTCAGATGGTTTTGAAGGAGAAATTGAAGCCAGTAGGATCAATCGGAAAACACAAAGAAAGGTTAGTGGCAAAAGGTTTTCTATAGAAACCTAGGTTAGACTACTTTGAGGTGTTTTATCCTGTAGCGAAACATGAGATAATCAGATTTGTGATTGCGATAACTGCTAATAGGAATTGTCCTCTTATGCATCTGGATGTGAAATTGTTGGTGTAAGCCCTAGAGGCCAATACTTTTGGTACTTGTATCGAATTATTTATTAATTATAAAAGGCTTTTTCTTTATTATGTTTGTTTAATAAAGTCCCTAGGATAGCTAGTCCGTTTAATGTATCAAGTATGACTTAATCATGAGATTACATTAAACATAAGACATTATTCTTAAAGTATCCGTAGTCGAGCTTTATTGTGAAGTGGGATAACATTAAAGCATAAGACTATTATGTATATAGACTGATGATCACATCTCATGGATCATGGATAAGGAGTTATCAAGTCTTAAACGTAGGTATGAATATTAAGAGTAATATTTATACTGGATTGACCCACTATGAGGATACTATATAGAATGTTATGCAAAGTGTCATAAGTTATTCTCATGGTGATAATGGTGCATACCACCCTTCGACCCGAAACCACTATGGACCCTAGATGTAGAGTCGAGTGCCTTATTGCTGATCAAACGTTGTCCGTAACTGGATGACCATAAAGACAGTTGATGGGTACTCCACGAAGCATGATAAGGGACATGAGTGACCTAGATGGAATTTGCCCATCCTGCGTAACAGGATAAATGTCTATGGGCCCAATATTGAACTGGACAAGGATGACACGTGTAACACCCCAAAATTTGCCCTCCTCATTCATGCATTCATTTAGCATTTCATATTGCATTTCATCATGTCAATCAGAATTAGATAAAAAAAAACGAAAAAAAAAAACAAAAAAAATAAATAATAATAATTAATTAATTAAATAAATAAAAAAATAAAAAAATCTCAGACTTGGACCTCTCTCAAAAGCCCACTAAGCTACCAATATTAGGCTATAAATTCAGAGTTTCAGTGAAACAAAAGGTCATTCCATTCCTATTACCCTGGCTGAGGAAAAAGAAAGTGAGAGAAGAGCCAATAGAGTTCAGAGCAACCCCCAGAGACTGAAGGGAACTCATCGGCAAAGAACCAGTTCTACCTCATATAAAGCCTGAGATTGTTTTGCAAACCCCAGTGCAATCCAATCTCACTCAATCTCTCCAATCAGGTTTGCCCTATATCCATCATCTTTATGCCTTTAATTTGAATGCTCTAAATGTATGAGGTATTATGGGTGAATTTGATACCCTTTTGATGCATGTGTTTGACAAGAGGTTTAGGCCTCCTATCCTTGGTTGATTTTTGTGAGCTTTTTGTGAATTGAAAGGGCATGATTCATGTGGTTACATTTTGATTTGGGGGCAACTCTTGGTTACCCTATTTTGTTTCTCTAACCCTTTTGTTGAGTTTTTGTGAGGGCTCACAGACTCTTGCAGAGATAGTTTGCGTGGTTTTCCCACTTTATTTGTGGGATACCCCCCGAAGGTTCATTCCGATTACCTGTACCGACTCACCTTTCTTTGATGGCATTAGCTTGGGAGATCCCTGGGTTTCTTACTCCTTTAATTGCTGTTACTTCGGATCTTTATCCGTGTGGTACTTTTACCTCTTTTCCGCATTTTATCGCTTTCTTAGCTGGAAGACCTCGATAGGAGGCATTTGTTTTCTTTTGTTTATTTACTTCTGAGCCCCTTGTTGGCACATTTACTTTATACATGTTTGTTTTGTATGTGTTCGTATCCCTGCAGGTAGCGCGGTTCCTTCGTCAAGGACTGCCTTTTTGTCCTTTTGCATGAGTAACCCTCAAACCCTAAAACCCAAAGCAACATGTTAACTCCTTCTACTACAGGCGAGTAAGTCTCCAAAGGTCGAGCATCCGGTAGATTGGGTAGTGACGTCGTTCGTCCAAAACCCAATCCATAACCCCGTAGTTAGCCGAACTACGGCTTGCTCTGATTCTCATTCCAGATGAGATACGTAGGCATAAGACGCGATGTCTTAGCGAGCACAATTACCCTTAACCCCTAGGTAGCCGAGCTACGAAGACTCTGATTCTCATATTCAGATGAGATACGTATGCAGTGGATGCGACATCCGCGCGAGTCATTTTCATTTAACCTTTTTTTTTGGTAAACAGCACAAGATAAACTCACACCCTTTAGACAAGAACTACAAAAGTGGATCCCGTAGAGTACTACGGATGCGTAGGGGTGCTAATACCTTCCCTTCGCATAACCGACTCCCGAACCCAAGATTTGGTTGCGAGACCCCGTCTTGTCCTTTCCTTTTTCAGGTTTACTTCGAGCGTTTCCTTTCCCTCCTTTAGGATGAATAACGCACGGTGGCGACTCTTCTGTCATTTTCTTTCGCCGGTTGTTTTTTCGCGCACTGTATTTTTCAGGTTGCTACAGCTGGCGACTCTGCTGGGGAGACTAAGAAGCTGACCTCTTGCTGGTCCATCTTCCCTAAGCGAGTCCCTCCTAGCTTTTGTGAATTTCTTGTTTATTGGGTGTTCATGCTTTTGTACATTTATTTGCTTACCTGCTTGCATGCATCTGTTGTATCTGTTGGATCTGTTTGTTTGTTTGTTGGGATAGGGTGTTCTATGAGAGATAAGCCCATTACCCAGGCTTGAGTGTACACACAGGTTTTAGAGTGGATAATCATGAGGCTTGCGTGGCGTGTTGCTACGTTAAGTCGTTCGTGAAGAACCACACCCAGACGAGGTTTCTTTTGGATATATTATGTCTTACGGGTGTTCCGTAACGACAGGATGTTCCTCTAGAAATCGTCGACTCTGGTGACCATTTCCCGAGAACTCAGTCGAGGCCTCTCCTCCGAGACGTAATTATGTTAGCTCTGGTGGGCGCATTCTCGCTGCTCAATCCGAGGATCCCGAGACTGGGAACTTGCTATTAGGATGTCCTGTTGAGGGGAGTCAATGAAGGTCTTTTGTCCCGTAATAATACCAAACCTTAAGTGGTAAACGTATTATTCACGACTGAAGGGCTGAAGCTAACGAACTTCTGTTCTTAGAACCTACCAGTGAGGGGCGGGCTAAATTCAGGAAACCTTAACCTCCAACCAACCCGGTTTTCTGGAGCAGAGTTTTGGTCTTGTATTATATTCCTCAGTGAATTTCTCTCCAGATGTTCAAGCGGATCCATCAATTCTGATTGACATGTCTTTGCATTGCATAACATCATCTGCATATTTGCATCCAACATCTGATGCTTATTCATTTGCAGGGTATTCCCTTTCAAAACGGGGGTGCCTTAAAACTGAACAAGCAGTGCATCGCATACCATGCATATTAACCCTTGTCTATTTTGCAGGTGTCACCGCAGTGTCAAATGTTTGTTCCCTGTATCAGGCAGTTATTGGTCCCAGGCTAGTCCACAGGTACCCGACAAAGGAAAATCGTCCACAGCTAGCGATGGACCAAGTACAGAAAGAGCTGGCTGATATGCGTGAAAGGATGGATCAGTTCATGACATTGATGACTGGTATGGCAGAAGGCCAGGAAAAGCTGAGGGAATTGGTTGAGCAACCGAGACCCGATCCGGAGGTGGAGATACCAAATGCTGAGGGAAACCCTGGTAACCCTGGGAACGCTGATAACCCTGTGAACACTGGTAACGCGGGTAACGCAAATGCTGATGGAAACCCGGGTAATGTTGGCAACACAGGGAATGTTGGAAATGGTATTGGCGGAAGGTACAATGTGAATCAAGGAATTCGGATTAACGGGCGCCCCGTTACTGAAGATTATCAGTATGATCAATTTTCTTTGCACGACGAGGCCCTCGAGACCACTCGCCATATGGATGAGCTTGCTGAGAAGCTCAAATCTTTGGAGTCTCAAAATTCCTTAGGCTTTGATGTCACAAATCTTGGTCTGGTTCAGGGAGTAAGGATTCCTCACAAGTTCAAACCCCCTACTTTTGAGAAATACAACGGGGCTTCTTGCCCACGCACTCATCTCCAATCTTATCTGGGAAGGTTGGGAGCTCACACGGAAGATGAAAAGCTGTGGATGTACTATTTTGAAGACAGTCTAACTGGAGCTTCTCGTGAATGGTATTCTCATTTGTCTCGTACTACCATCAAGAGCTGGAAAGACTTGGCAGAGGCTTTTGTCAAGCAATATCAATACAACTTGGACATGGCTCCAAATCGGACCTTGTTGCAAGGTATGTCTCAGACTGCCAAGGAAACCTTTAGAGAGTATGCTCAGCGTTGGAGACAGATTGCTGCGTCCGTCCAACCCCCTATGTCTGAAAGGGAGATGGCGGACATGTTCATGAACACTCTTCAAGGCAATTATATTGAGAGATTGGCTGCTTGCCCGTTAATCAGCTTTGCAGAAATAGTAATTGCTGGAGAAAGAATCGAGAGTCTATTGAAGATGGGCCGAATTCAAGACAATAGTGCTTCCAACTCATCAGGTCCCAAGAGACCGTTTGCTGGTAACGGTCAGCGAAGAAAAGAAGGCGAGGCAAGCGTTGTGTATGCCGGCAGAGGCAGGGGTAGAGGATGCCCTAATTATTATCAAGATCAAGTGGCCGCAGTCACTATTCCAACACCTGTTCCTCAACTGCAATATCATCCGCAACAACAACCCAGATACAACAATCAACAACAAGGAGGTAATCCGGGTCAGCAGAGACACTATCAACAACGTCCAAGGCAGACGGACCGGGTCATCGAGCCAATCCCAATGCCTTATTCAGTATTACTTCCCAAGCTGATTGACATGAATCTGGTTACGTTGAGAACTCTAGCTCCACCAATCGATCCCAATAATTTGCCTAGAGGTTATGATGTCAACGCCAGATGTGCTTTTCACTCCAATGCACCTGGCCATACTACAGATAATTGCAAGGCTCTCCAGCTAAAGGTACAAGATTTGAGAGATGCCCAGGCTATCAATTTTGCTCTGGTGCCTAATGTTATCCAGAACCCGATGCCGGCTCATGGCGGGCAGAGGATTAATGTTGTTGATAGTGGGGAAACTTTGAATTTGGTTTCTGATGTGACTAAGGTGAAGACTTCGCTATCGGTGGTTAAAGACCGACTTCTGAAAGGACAGATTTTCCCGGGCTGTGAGAAAGAATGCAGAAATTGTCAAGCTGCCGAAAACGGATGTGACAGTTTGAGAAGGGGTATTCAGCAACTGATAGATGAAGGTTGTCTTCAGTTCGATCAGGCCCGTCCAATGAAGAATGATGTATCGACGATGACGTTTTATTTCACTCCTGAAGAAATATATGTTCCCGAGAGACTCGCTCCGACAACAATATATTTCCCAGAAAGTACAGAACCAGCAGCGGTGAACATCGAAAGTTCAGCACCAGTTGCAATTTACTCTGACAGCCCTCAACCGACTTTGGTTGGTCCGATCACCATCACAATACCAGGACCCGTTCCGTATGAGAAAGACAGTGCTATCCCGTGGCACTATGGGGCTGACATCTACTGCCAGGGGCAGAAAGTTAACGAAGAAGACATTGACATTGGTAGCTCCGCTGTAGACAATGTTGGAGGGGTTGGTGTGTCATACGGTGAACTGGACTTTTTGTGGTTTTAATCGCAATGTCGCGGTTAGCAAGAGTCGCCACCGACTTTTCTTTTATCCAATAAGGAAAGGTGGAAAAGAACAGGAAAGACCTTAATTTAGATTTTGGGTTCGGGAGGTACATTATACAAAGGGAAGGTGTTAGCACCCTTTGTATCCATGGTTATCCATGGGCTCTTAATTGCTCGATCACTTATATTATTTTTGTCTAAAAAAAGTGTTTGTGAATTGTTTGGAAAATTGTTTTGAAAAGAGAATTTAACTTTGTAATGATTCTTGTATGAATGTATACAAAGTGGTTATCTCGTTTAGTTTTGAAAATTGTTTAGAAAAATATAACTCGGTAATGATTCTAGTATGAATGTATACCAAGTGGTGATTTTCTAAAGGTATTTTGAAAGGTGTGAGGTGCGAAAAAGTGTTTTAAGTTGTGAGCCAGCAATTAAGAGTTATACCGACCCAAGGTCTTTACGGGCATTTCCTATCCTTATGAGGGTAAAACTGTCCTTATTATTGAGAAATAAGTAGTTTTATCCTTTGGATGTAAAAGGGTCACCGTAGGGTCATCGATTGGTCATTGAAGGCAACAGTTACGAGGATACCTTAGCATTCGAAGGGACTATCATCATTTAATCGTAGGCAACATCGGAGGGTCATCGAGGGACAAAGTTGTATATTCGAAGGCAACATCCGAGGGACTATAATTTATTTTATGATGATTTAACCGAAGGGTCTTTGCTAAGGGTATCCCCACATTCGCGTGACATGACCGTAATATCGTAATCGTAAGGCAACAAAGAGAGGTCCAAGATCACTTATTCAAAGGCAAAGTTTTACAATTAATTAGGTGATTAGGAGGAATTCTCCCACATTAAAATTAATACATTAAAATTAATACATTAAAATTAATACATTAAAATTAATACATCAAAATTAATTAGGTAATTTAGGGTGAAAACTCCACAAGGGTATCCCACAAATAAAGTGGAATACCTAGCCAATAACCTTTTCCTGGGATATGTGAACCTTTTCGAAGCTCAAAAAGAAACATGTCAGAATACCAAATCAGGGTGCAATCGAAGATTACACCGGAAAAATATCGCAACAGTAAATAGGATAGGATGAATAATGCATGGCTATGATAAAAACATAAAAAAAAAAAAACAGACTAGAAAAATCAGGTACTGTCTCGTTCGCCTCTGCCTCGCCTAGCGAAGGCCAGGCGAACGGCCACGGATTTTGAATTTGAGAAAAACAGCCCCATGTTAGGAACCTTGAACTTTATGGCATTTTATCACAGGAACAGCATGGTCAAACATTCAGGGTATTCAGGCATATTTAAATTCACATACGAAAGCAAATTATATATCAACATTTAATCATGATGCATTATATGTGTAGATATGGCCAATTGAAAGTATAAACAATAGAGATACGCAAACCTGTTTGCCAATTCAAGGTTGAAGGGATTGACCACTTGTGGTATCGGAATGAGTTAGGCGGCGGGAATTGGGCGGCGATGGCTTCGGGGCGGATGAGCTGCCTTCAGGGTTTCTTTATTCTGAATTCTCCGGGTTGGCAGGGTTCCTATGCCAAAGTTTCTATCCGTCCTTCTCTGTTCTCTCTCTTTCTTTTTCCTCAAGGTTTTGTTCCAAGGAAACCTCAGAGTGTTTTGCTTCTCTTCCTTCTTTCTCCAGTGAATCTCCCAGTGTAAACTCTAAGTCTAACTCCCAGTCCTTTTCCTCTACTGAAACTTCAGTATTTATAGACTAATTTTGTGGGTAATGGGCTTGGAATGAGGGAGACCCAAGTCCAAAATAATTTGTTATATTTTATTTATTTATTTATTTTAATTATTTAATTAATTAATTAATTAATTAATTAATTAAATTTTTTTTTTTTTTTTCGTTTTTTTTTCCAGGAAAAATGATGGGTAAATTTTGGGGTATGACAGCTGCCCCTGTTCAATATTCTTGAACCGAGAGAGTTAGGATGGCGTGTATGCCATTCGTGGTCTGGAGGTGGAAGATTATTGAACACTAGAATGCCCCAAAAATTTGCACTTGAGGATCGACAGTTGGTCTTGATGGAGATGGGCTTAAAGATGCCATCCGGGAGGTTTGATGACGAAAGCTTCAGATCGAGCCGTACATTAGGCCAATTTGAAGACATGGGTGCCACACTGGGTCGTACATTAGACCAAATAATGAGTCATCCATTAGGCTGCCGACTTCACTGGGGAGTCGGAGTGTGTCATATGCTGTTGGGGATAAAGGATCAGAATGGACCATACGCTAGATCGTATCTGAGTTGAAGAGAGAGCCGTCCGTTAGGCTGAATCTGATGATGAAAGGGGTAGTCGTACACTAGACTACACTTCAGAAATGTACCGTACACTAGGTAGCATCTGAGTAGTTGAGGATCCGAATGGGTCGTACGTTAGACCGCATTGGAGTTGCTGGAGCTCAGAATGGATCGTACATTAAATCGAATCTGAGTTGCAGAATGAGCCGTCCAGTAGGCTGAATCTGATGGTAAAAGGGAGTAGTTGTACACTAGACTATACTTCAGAAATGTACCGTACACTAGGTAGCATCTGAGTAAGGGAGTAGCCGTATACTAGACTACCATTCAGAAATGTACCTGTCCGAAGGTAGCATCTGAGAAAGGGAGTAGCCGTATACTGGACTACCATCCAGAAATGTACCTGTCCGAAGGTAGCATCTGGGAAAGGGAGTAGCCGTATACTAGACTACCATCCAGAAATGTACCTGTCCGAAGGTAGCATCTGGGAAGGGAGTAGCCGTATACTGGACTACCATCCAGAAATGTACCTGTCCGAAGGTAGCATCTGGGAAAGGGAGTAGCCGCATACTAGGCTACCATTCAGAAATGTACCTGTCCGAAGGTAGCATCTGAGTAAGGGAGTAGCTGTATACTGGACTACCATCCAGAAATGTACCTGTCCGAAGGTAGCATCTGAGTAAGGGAGTAGCTGTATACTGGACTACCATCCAGAAATGTACCTGTCCGAAGGTAGCATCTGGGAAAGGGAGTAGCCGTATACTGGACTACCATCCAGAAATGTACCTGTCCGAAGGTAGCATCTAGGAAAGGGAGTAGCCGTATACTAGACTACCATCCAGAAATGTACCTGTCCGAAGGTAGCATCTTGGAAAGGGAGTAGCCGTATACTGGACTACCATCCAGAAATGTACCTGTCCGAAGGTAGCATCTGGGAAAGGGAGTAGCCGCATACTAGACTACCATTCAGAAATGTACCTGTCCGAAGGTAGCATCTGGGAAAGGGAGTAGCCGTATACTAGACTACCATTCAGAAATGTACCTTTCCGAAGGTAGCATCTGGGAAAGGGAGTAGCCGTATACTGGACTACCATCCAGAAATGTACCTGTCCGAAGGTAGCATCTGAGAAAGGGAGTAGCCGTATACTAGACTACCATCCAGAAATGTACCTGTCCGAAGGTAGCATCTGGGAAAGGGAGTAGTCGTATACTAGACTACCATCCAGAAATGTACCTGTCCGAAGGTAGCATCTGGGAAAGGGAGTAGCCGTATACTAGACTACCATCCAGAAATGTACCTGTCCGAAGGTAGCATCTGGGAAAGGGAGTAGCCGTATACTGGACTACCATCCAGAAATGTACCTGTCCGAAGGTAGCATCTGGTCAGATGAAGGTCTAACTTGGTCGTGCATTAGACTGTACTTGAGTTGAAGAAGGTCAGAATGGATCGTACGCTAGATCGTATCTGAGTTGTTGAGGGTCAGAATGGATCGTCTGTTAGATCGTATCTGAGTTGAAGAAGGTCAGAATGGATCATACGCTAGATCGTATCTGAGTTGTCGAAGGTCAGAATGGATCGTATGCTAGATCGTATCTGAGTTGAAGGAGTCATATGTTGAGCTGAATCAGAATGAACCGTATGTTAGGCTGTATCTGTATACGTTGTACTTGCAATAAATGTCTGGGATGGGCTTAAAGATGCCATCGCTAGGAGGATATCGAAGTGTTGTCAGAATGAATGTTCCCATGAATTGCATCTGGAATATGTATCTGAATCTTGTCTGTGATTGATAAAGTCGTCTGCCTGAACGAGCCTTTTACTTTGACTATATCAGGAGGATAATTAACCTGCAAAGAAAAGTTAGCTTTATGCCATGTCATGATGCATGAGATGTTTTATGCTTTCGAAAATAAATGTGAATGTTGTATGCATGCGTATGCTGTGAAATGATGCAATGAATGAGTTATGCGTATGAGAAGTTCTGCTTGGGGACTCTACTGGGGAAAATAAATCCCCATCTACTGATTGGAGATATTCGTGTTGAGGACCCTCTCTCGGCTGGGGGTTCTGATTTCTGTCTGATGGTAGAGATATTCAACAGAGCCTGGCTGGGGATGGATGAGATGATCAATCTGTCTGATGATGCCGACCTCTGTTGGGGAATAGCTGGCTGTGCCGGGGAATACTGCCAACTTCTTCTGGGGAAAAAAAACAGGCTTGCTGGGGGGAAGAGAATTGGTAGTGGATTCATTGGAAGCATGATTAGACCTTTTCCTTGATCCTGAAGTAGGGTAGTAATTGCTATTGCTATTCTATGCATGTATTTTGGTAAACATTGGTCATATTCAAATGCACATATTAATTCAAATTAAATCAATGGACATTTACGCAACCAAAACAGAAAAGTAAAAAAAAAGCATCTTTTTTGAAAGAGGGTTGTATTGATTTTTGAAAGAAGGCCTATAAACAGGCAAATTGTGTACAAGGAGACAGAAATCCTAGTAAGAGGAAATTGTCAAAAACAAAGAGAAAGCTATGCAGAAAAAGTCCTATTGATTTTAAGTCTACTACTGCCATTATGTCTTCAAGCATCTCATCCCCTGCTGTCGGATAGAAGTGATTGGCTTGGTCAGTCCCTTGAACTTGGATGAAAGTTGACTGAGAACGGGACATAGTCATACGCTTTAATCCCTAATTTTTGCCTGGACCGCCTTTTCAGGTTTTCAGTCCACCAGGATACCCTTTTTTGCCCAAGCCACCTTTTCAGGTTTTCGACTTGCCGGGTGTACATTTTTTTATATATATCCCTAATTTTTGCCCGAACCCTTTTGGTTCGCCGGGATGCCCTTACTTTTGCCTAGATACGTCGATCTAGCGGGTCTTTTTCATGCGTAGTATTTTTTAACTATGTCCGCATTCACGGGATGCGGGAAATCTTCGCCATCCACTGTAGCAAGTATCATGGCTCCACCAGAGAATACCTTCCTAACTACAAATGGCCCTTTGTACGTGGGAGTCCATTTTCCTCTGGGATCAGTTTGCGGTAGCACGATACGCTTGATTACCAAGTCGCCAATTTGATACACTTGTCGCTTGACCCTTTCGTTGAATGCCTGGGTCATGCGTTTCTGATATATCTGCCTATGACAAACAGCCACGAGTCTCTTCAATCAAATTTATCTGATCGAGTCGAGTCTGAATCCGTTCCTCTTCATCTAAGCCCGCCTCTTTCATGATTCTTAGCGAGGGAATCTGAACTTCCACTGGTAAGATGGCTTCCATTCCATAGACTAAAGAGAACGGAGCTGCCCCTGTCGAAGTGCGTACTGAAGTGCGATAGTCATGAAAAGCAAATGGTAACATCTCATGCCAGTCTTTGTACATTACTGTCATCTTTTGTATAAGCTTCTGGACATTGTTAGCAGCCTCCACGGCGCCGTTCATCCTTGGCCGGTACGGAGAAGAATTAGAGTGTTTTATTTTGAACCGCGTGCAGAGTGCAGTAACCATCTTGTTGTTCAAATTAGCATTATTATCAGTGATAACTCTTTCAGGAGACAACAAATTTCTCGAATAGATATTTGATAGAACCCATCTTAGAAATCAATAAAGTGGTATGATTCAACATGTACTGTCTTAGTCGGCGAGCAGCCAAAGCCAAAGCGTAGCAAGCTTTCTCGAGCTATGAGTATCTTGTTTCACAGTCGGTACCTTTTGCTAAGGCGGTATATGGCATGCTCTTTTCGACCAGACTCGTCATGTTGCCCCAACACACCTCATTGGATTTTCTAACACGGTCAAATACATGATTAGAGGTCTTCCTTCAACTGGTGGTGTCAGAATTGGAGGTTCTTGGAGACACTTCTTGATTTTATCAAAAGTTTCCTGACATTCATCATCTCTTGACTGTCCTCAGTAATTTGAAGATAGGTTTGCAAGTAGCAGTCAAGTAGGATATAAACCGGGCAATGTAATTCAAGTGCCCCAAGAGGCTTCTGACTTCTTTCTTGTCTACTTTTAGTACTCAGATCGACAGTTTCAATTGACTCCTCATGCGGCTGTATAGTCCTTTCTTCTTTCAGTAACAGTCTGGCAAGTTCTTCAGGTACTTCACAATCTTCCTCACTTCCATCTTCGGCTTGGTAGATCGGATTTTCGAAGTCATAATGAACAGTAGCAGAACTATTATCAACAGGATCCAGAGTGGATGTGGATACGCAATTTGTTACGTGAGTGTGTGCAAGAAAGCATAGCTTATTTGAAAAATGACAGGAAAGATAAAGAGCGCAATATTTGAATGCAAAAAGTCCATTGATTTATTGAATATGAATATGCTTATGAGAATGACAAAACATTTAACCAAATTTGATACATTGAATAAACAACAAACAATTACTCCTGACTAAAGGAAGTTGGAATAGTGTCTTCAGCCTTCCAATTATCCAAGTTGCAATCGCTATTCACATCTTCTACAGCATTAACAGTCTTGTCATGATCGGGCATAGGAGCAGTGATGACATTAGGAATATCCAGAGGATCAAATTCAAATTCCCCAGCGTCGATCATATCCTGAATCTTGTTCTTCAGCGACCAGCAATCATTCGTATCATGCCCAGGGCTATCGGAGTGATAGGCACACCTGGCGTTTGGATTATAACGAGGAGAAGTAGTGTTGGGTTTTGCAGGAGGATCTCTGAGGGTAATTAAATTTACTTTTAGCATACCCTGCAGTGCTTGTGCTAAAGTCATATTGATCTTCGTAAACTGCCTTCTTCCCGGGTTAATGTGCCTCACAGATTTCTTGTCCTTTTTCTTCTTGAGCAAGAGAGTCTTTAGTTCCTCCTGCCCCTTGGATAAGTTCAAGATCATCTCCTGGAGTTGAGCATTCTGAGCCTGGAGATCTTTGACAGTTTGTTCGAGGTCCATTTTTCTGTTTGAAGGAAAACCGTGAGAATACTGATCCTTTTAGAGTACCTGTTATGCAATGTCATGTTATGCTATGCAATGTATGAAATGTTTTCAAGGACTTTTGGAATTTAATTTTGCATAAACTACCAAAAAAAGAAAGCCACTTTTATTAATAATATTTGATTAATATTCATTATAATAAGAAGTAAAATACAATAAAAGCTCAGGTCTCCCAGGGACGGCTTCTTTTTGGGCGAAGATATGTATTGAGTCTTCGTTCCTCATTAAGCTGGTCGGTGAGCTCTAACACCTTCTTCCTTGTAGCACAGAACTGGGCTTCAAAAGTATCCCTTTCCTCTCTCAACTGGATCCAGGACTTCTTTAACTCTTCAACATCGGTAGGCATATCTGGATAAGGAACGATCTGAGGAGTACCTCCTTCAGCTTCTGGTTCAACAATCAGTGGTCCGACTGCCAGATATGGCATGACAAGTTCACGAGCTCTTGTGCGGACCCATCTGAGATAAGGTTCCATAGGAATAGAGTTTTTCTGTCCTAAAGTATTTCTTTTCACCATGCCCCAAGCTCGCACAAATCTTTGACGGAGACCTTGGGAATCGTTATCATAGTCAAACACCGTGCCTTGTATAATTATTTCATGTGGACCATCTCTTCGAGCACAACCAAACTGACGTAGGGCTAAAGCAGGATTATAAGTAATACCTCCTCTTATCCCCATGAGTGGTACATTAGGGAATTCCCCACAACGGTCAATGATGATATTGTTTTCTTTGAAATGAGGACACCAACGGATGTCTGAGTGGGAGAGCGACATTATCCTTTGAGACCATCTCAAACTTTGCTCATTCTTCAAGACTGACTGAGGAAGGTGCGAAATAAACCACCTGGATAATAAAGGTATGCAGCACATGAGAGTCCCTTGCCTCTTCATAGTACGAGTGTGAAGGGAATGCAGAATGTCGCCGAGCAAGGTAGGCACAGGGTTACGAGCGAGAAATATCTGAATAGCATTCATATCTATGAATTGATCTGGATTAGGGAATAACACCAAACCATAGATTAGTAATGCTAGAATCTCCTCGAAAGCATGGACATTCATGACTTTTAAGAATTCTCGGGCCTTATTCATCAGAAATTTGGCAAGTAAACCCTTAACTCCACTTCTTGTTACCCAATTAGCTTCAATATCTGACTTTGTCATGTGTAAAGCTGCGGCAACTTTTTCGGACCTCGGAATCTTTTCTAAACCACTGAAAGGTATTTGATCAAGAATAGGTATCCCAAGCAGCTGGGAAAATTCTTCTAATGTGGGCACCAACTGATAATCTGGGAATGTGAAGCAATGATGTTTAGGATCAAAGAACTGGAATAGGACTCTCATCATATCTTCTTTGAAACCAGTGGTAACCAAATCGAGGAGAGAACCATGCTTTTTGACGAACTGAGCCTGATCAGGAAGTTCTGACACTAAATCCTTGAGTTGAGGAGAGATGACTACAAAATTTATCCGGATAGTCTTCCTGGGAGCCATAGCCTTACAAAATAGAGCCAAGTTAAATCCCTAAGTCCTCGAAGTGATTAGTGCAATGTCATAATGTTATGATGTTATGATGTTATGATGTTATGATGTTATGATGTTATGATATTATGATATTAACAAATAACAAGCATAAGCAAGTCATACAACAATCATTCCTAGGTTTTAAGGCTTGCATGAGTTCCATAGGTAAGTACCCTCCCCACTGAAGTTTGGTGGGTTCAACCTGTCTTAGAATAGTAACCGGGTTCTAGAAGGATCTCAAATCATTGACCTTTCCTTAAGTCCACTTCAGTGCAACACCAAGTGGTTGACCGAAGCTTCCCTAAAGTCCAATCTCAAAGAGTGTAGTATCGAGTCTCAACCAACTCCAGTCGGAACCGAAGCCAGTTATCTCACTACTTTCTAATGGCCAGGATGAGTCAATTAGGGTTCTAAAGGTCTGGTTAATGCTTTTATGACACCACGCGAATGCCAAATATTTCCTCAACTAACATGAGGAACATCAGGACATCCAAAGTGCCACATTAACCGTAGCCATCATTTTGACCATTCCAGTATACGCCGGACAGTCGCGATGATCTCTTGCTACTTACCTAAGGTACACTAGATCCGGGTGTAGGATCTTTCACTCAAGCATAACATACCCAAGCAATCCCTTAAAAATAAATCAGACAAATTGAATAAGTGATCTTGTTTTTAAGGTAACCTCTCTTTTTAAATATTCCCCAGCAGAGTCGCCAGTTCTGTCATACGGTGAACTGGACTTTTTGTGGTTTTAATCGCAATGTCGCGGTTAGCAAGAGTCGCCACCGACTTTTCTTTTATCCAATAAGGAAAGGTGGAAAAGAACAGGAAAGACCTTAATTTAGATTTTGGGTTCGGGAGGTACATTATACAAAGGGAAGGTGTTAGCACCCTTTGTATCCATGGTTATCCATGGGCTCTTAATTGCTCGATCACTTATATTATTTTTGTCTAAAAAAAGTGTTTGTGAATTGTTTGGAAAATTGTTTTGAAAAGAGAATTTAACTTTGTAATGATTCTTGTATGAATGTATACAAAGTGGTTATCTCGTTTAGTTTTGAAAATTGTTTAGAAAAATATAACTCGGTAATGATTCTAGTATGAATGTATACCAAGTGGTGATTTTCTAAAGGTATTTTGAAATGTGTGAGGTGCGAAAAAGTGTTTTAAGTTGTGAGCCAGCAATTAAGAGTTATACCGACCCAAGGTCTTTACGGGCATTTCCTATCCTTATGAGGGTAAAACTGTCCTTATTATTGAGAAATAAGTAGTTTTATCCTTTGGATGTAAAAGGGTCACCGTAGGGTCATCGATTGGTCATTGAAGGCAACAGTTATGAGGATACCTTAGCATTCGAAGGGACTATCATCATTTAATCGTAGGCAACATCGGAGGGTCATCGAGGGACAAAGTTGTATATTCGAAGGCAACATCCGAGGGACTATAATTTATTTTATGATGATTTAACCGAAGGGTCTTTGCTAAGGGTATCCCCACATTCGCGGGACATGACCGTAATATCGTAATCGTAAGGCAACAAAGAGAGGTCCAAGATCACTTATTCAAAGGCAAAGTTTTACAATTAATTAGGTGATTAGGAGGAATTCTCCCACATTAAATTAATACATTAAAATTAATACATTAAAATTAATACATTAAAATTAATACATTAAAATTAATACATTAAAATTAATACATCAAAATTAATTAGGTAATTTAGGGTGAAAACTCCACAAGGGTATCCCACAAATAAAGTGGAATACCTAGCCAATAACCTTTTCCTGGGATATGTGAACCTTTTCGAAGCTCAAAAAGAAACATGTCAGAATACCAAATCAGGGTGCAATCGAAGATTACACCGGAAAAATATCGCAACAGTAAATAGGATAGGATGAATAATGCATGGCTATGATAAAAACATAAAAAAAAAAAAAAACAGACTAGAAAAATCAGGTACTGTCTCGTTCGCCTCTGCCTCGCCTAGCGAAGGCCAGGCGAACGGCCACGGATTTTGAATTTTGAGAAAAACAGCCCCATGTTAGGAACCTTGAACTTTATGGCATTTTATCACAGGAACAGCATGGTCAAACATTCAGGGTATTCAGGCATATTTAAATTCACATACGAAAGCAAATTATATATCAACATTTAATCATGATGCATTATATGTGTAGATATGGCCAATTGAAAGTATAAACAATAGAGATACGCAAACCTGTTTGCCAATTCAAGGTTGAAGGGATTGACCACTTGTGGTATCGGAATGAGTTAGGCGGCGGGAATTGGGCGGCGATGGCTTCGGGGCGGATGAGCTGCCTTCAGGGTTTCTTTATTCTGAATTCTCCGGGTTGGCAGGGTTCCTATGCCAAAGTTTCTATCCGTCCTTCTCTGTTCTCTCTCTTTCTTTTTCCTCAAGGTTTTGTTCCAAGGAAACCTCAGAGTGTTTTGCTTCTCTTCCTTCTTTCTCCAGTGAATCTCCCAGTGTAAACTCTAAGTCTAACTCCCAGTCCTTTTCCTCTACTGAAACTTCAGTATTTATAGACTAATTTTGTGGGTAATGGGCTTGGAATGAGGGAGACCCAAGTCCAAAATAATTTGTTATATTTTATTTATTTATTTATTTTAATTATTTAATTAATTAATTAATTAATTAATTAATTAATTAATTAAAATTTTTTTTTCTTTTTTTTTTTTTTCTTTTTTTCGTTTTTTTTCGTTTTTTTTTTTTTTTTTTTTTTTTTCCAGGAAAAATGATGGGTAAATTTTGGGGTATGACATGGTGGCTTCACTCGTAGTGGACGCCTATTTGCACCATCAACATTACGCGCGAATACTGAAGCCGAGGCAGCTGCCAAGGCTAAAGGGAAACAGATGGCCGCCGAAGAGGTTACTATTGAGGAAGATCCTCCTAAGACCGCATTCGAGAAGGAAGTGGATGAGTTTATAAGGATTATCAAGAAAAGTGACTACAAGGTAGTCGACCAGCTAAATCAGACACCCTCAAAGATCTCCATTCTCTCACTATTGATGTGCTCTGAGGCGCACAGAGCAGCCTTGTTGAAAGTACTGAATATGGCCTATGTTCCACCGGAGATAACTGTTAACCAGCTGGAGTCGGTAGTTTCCAATGTAAACGCTAGCCGGGGGCTAGGTTTCACCGATAATGACCTGACATCTAAGGGCAGGAATCACAACAAAGCCTTGCATATCACAATGGAGTGCAAAAGGGTGGTGCTTTCCCATGTTTTGGTTGATACAGGCTCTTCTCTGAATGTTCTTCCAAAGAAAGCCTTAACGAAGTTGGATTGCGATGACACCATCCTGAGGCCAAGTAACTTAGTTGTGAGGGCTTTTGATGGCTCTAAGAGAGCTGTCTTTGGCGAAGTTGAGTTGCCAGTTAAGATTGGACCGCAGGTGTTCGAGAGCACCTTTTATGTGATGGATATCCAGCCTGCCTACAGTTGTCTGCTAGGTCGGCCTTGGATCCATGTTGCCGGTGCTGTTACTTCTACCCTCCACCAGAAGCTCAAATATGAACTAGAAGGTCAGGTCGTCACTGTCTGTGGTGAAGAGGATATTTTTGTTAGCCACCTGTCTACATTTAAGTATGTAGAGATGGACGGCGAGATGCACGAGATGCTGTGTCAGGGCTTCGAAGCCATAAACATCAATGAGGTCGCGCCCGAAGCTATCTTTTCACCTGAGTTTGAGAAGGTCGGGACTTCTATCTCTTCATACAAGCAAGCTGTCGAAGTGGTTAAAGCTGGTAATGCCCAAGGTTGGGGCAAATTTGTGGAGCCAGTCATCAAAGAAGACAAGTTTGGATTGGGGTATGCTCCGGGATCTCAGAAGAATGAAACCGGTACTCTCTCCAGCGGGGGTTTGGTTTCTCCCCACATCGTCAATGCTGCAGATGAAGACAAGGCTGAAAGCGACTGTGACTTAGATAGCTGGATTCGCCCGTGTGTCCCAGGAGAAAAGCTCGACAATTGGTCTTCTGAAAAAGTCGTCCGGGTTACTCTACTGAAAGAGTGACTTTTATTGTTTTCCTTTATTACATACATAATAAAGTCTTACACTTTGCCCAAGGTGTAACGGCTCATATGTAGGGCCATCCATTTAGTTACATTTCGCAATTATTTTTATCATCAATAAAGGACGGCTTTTACAAACAATTTTGTGTTCTCTTTCTTTCAGTTTTTTTTTACGTTTACAAAAAAAAATGGCAATGTTTCTTTTTTCGTTTTTTCTTTCTTTCCAAAAAAAATCTCTCATTCTAAGGTAAAGCATGATCCTCCATCATGCAGAGCGGACCACCCGGATCTCACTACTAACGACACTGCTATGGCCAAGTATGACTTTGACAATCCTATCTATTAAGCCGAAGAAGGGGTTGAGGAGGATTGTGAATTGCCTGAAGGGTTAGCCAGATTGTTGAAACAGGAGGACCGAGCTATTACACCTTATCAGGAGGTGATTGAGACCGTCAACATCGGTACCGCAGACGACAAGAAAGAGATCAAGATCGGGGCAAGTCTACAGGCCGAGAGGAAAGACCGTTGATCATGTACTTGACTATGTTAGAAAGGTCAATGGGTTGTGTGCTCGGTCAGCATGACGAGTCAGGTCGAAAAGAGCATGCAATATACTACCTTAGCAAAAGTTTACCGACTGTGAACAAAGATACTCATTGCTCGAGAAAACTTGCCGCGCTTTGGCATGGGATGCTCGCCGACTAAGACAGTATATGTTGACTCACACGACTCTATTGATATCAAAAATGGATCCAGTCAAGTATATTTTTGAAAAGCCAGCACTTACCGGAAAGGTTACTAGGTGACAAATGATACTGACAGAGTATGACATCCAATACACTTCACAAAAAGCCATCAAGGGAAGTGTCTTGTCAGACTATCTTGCAGAGCAACCGATTGATGATTACCAACCTATGAGGTTTGACTTTCCTGATGAGGACATCATGTTTCTCAAATCGAAAGATTGAGAGGAACCACTCCCGGAGGAGGGGCCTGACCCTGAGTCCAAATGGGTTATGATGTTTGATGGGGCGGTCCACGTCAATGGTCGCGGAGTTGGTATAGTGTTGATCACACCGGAAGGGGGTTCATATGCCATTTGGTGCCAGAATAACTTTTCCCTACACCAACAATGAAGCTGAATACGAAGCTTGTATCCTAAGACTTGAGGAAGCCGTCAGTATACAGATTAAAACCCTGGATGTATACGGGGATTCAGCTTTGGTCATCAATCAAACCAACGGGAAATGGTATACACCTCAGCCTCATCTGGCTCCTTACAGAGACTACACGAGAAGATTGTTGACTTTCTTTTGAAGAAAACCAATTTGCTGATGCTTTGCTTACCTTGTCTTCGATGATTAAGGTGCTATGTTGGAACTACGTACCCAGAATTGACGTATCTCGGTCAGAGACGAATGAAGAAAGCATTTGGTTAGAAAGTGCGCCCTCGGGGGTATCAAGTCGGTGAATTGGTACTCAAAAGATTTCTTCCTCCCAACACGGATCACAGGGGCAAATGGACACCGAACTATGAGGGTCCGTACGTGGTTAAAAGGATTTTCTATGGTGGAGCTTTGATGCTAACAACCATGGATGGCGAAGGATTCCCGTCCCCTATTAACTCAGACGTAGTAAAAAAAAAATACTTCGCATAAAATAGACCCGCTGGACGATAAAAAGAATAGTCCAGGCAAAAAAAGGGGCATCCCGACGAACCAAAAAAGAAGAACAAAGAGGTTCGGGCAAAAATTAGGGATATAAAAATAAAATAAAAATGTACACCCGGTGAGTCGAAAACCCAAAAGGGCGGCTCAGGCAAAAATGGGTATCCCGGTGGATTGAAAACCCGAAAAGGGGGCGATCCAGGCAAAAGTTAGGGAATAAGCGAATGACTGTGATCTGAGTTCATCAGTGTTATATCACCGTTTCATTCAATCCGGCAATCTTCGAAGGTTAAAGATCGACTAATCATCCACTTCAGAAAGCAAGATGAGCAGAGCGTCTTGAGGACATACGAGCCATAGCAGAGTCGAAACTCGGTGGGACCCCGTATCCCCATTGCCATTAGGATAGTTCTCTTTTTATAGCGATCACCTCTTTTTAGGGATCAGCTTCCTGATACCCTCGCCTATTCCTGGCACAAATTTTCTCCCCAGTAAGAGTCGAATAATTCAGTTAAAGAGCCTCTTTATTTTTCATTTATCAGTTTGTTTGCAAAAATGTCCGAATTTTTGATAAAACATATTGCATATGAACATAATGGTGGCTTTTGCAGATGATTTGCACAGGAAAACATTTAAAATTGCTTTGAATGTGCTTAATCCCGGACGGTGAATTCAAACCGAGTAATTCCCCCGAGGCATACGTGTATTTTTGGTTGTAGGTCACAGGAACCGGATGCCAAGTCATGAATCCTCATCCCCAAGCGGTTGACAAAGTCTCTCCTCAGCAGAGCATGTTTCCCAGCAGAGTTGACAGTATCCAGACTATATATCCCCAGCGGAGTTGACAGTGTCAGACTGTATCTTCCTAGCAACAGCGGAGTGGTTGCATAACCAACAGATGAGAGGGTGGTGTTCCCAGTGTTCATCTCATTTCTCAGCAGATTATTTTTAACAGATTTGTTAATCCCCAGCTTGAGGGCGATTAGCAAGTTCATATCCCCAGCAAAGGTCGTTTCCTACGACATTTCCCCAGGAAGTGTTTTCCCCACAGACTCTCCTCACAGAGCCTCGCCGAACAAAGTTTCCATAGTTGATACTCCCCCTGCAAGGTCAACTTTTCAAGCAGCCAATTTATTTTTGGTGGCTCATTGGTCCCGGCAGACGGATCATTCCCCACAGAGCATTCAAGGATTGATATAGCGATCTGTTCCCTACCGGAGTTTGCTTCCCCAAGCAGATTTCTTTTTACTTCATGCATAACATTTGCATTTGCATGCATATCATATCAAGCATACACATAAGCTGATAAACAGGTTCTTCCAAGCAGACTGAAGAATTACTTTACAACCAAGGTCATGAGATCCAGCCAGAGGATCAAGCGTGAGTGATCCAGCCTGAGGGTCGTTTTGAAGATTCAGCATGAGAATCGTTTTCCAGTGATCCAGCCTGAGGGTCATTTCGAAGATTCAGCCTGAGAATCGTTTTCCAGTGATCCGGCCTGAGGTTCATTTTGAAGATTCAGCCTGAGAATCGTGTTCCAGTGATCCAGCCTGAGGGTCATTTCGAAGATTCAGCCTGAGAATCGTGTTCCAGTGATCCAGCCTGAGGGTCATTTCGAAGATTCAGCCTGAGAATCGTGTTCCAGTAAGCCAGCCTAAGGCTAAATTTGAAGATTCCCCAGTGAAGTCGCCTACAAGCTTTATTTCCCCAGCAAGCCCAAGTCTAATTGAGGAGTCGTTACAACATGTTCTAGCCCGAAGAATATGTACGAAGCCCAAAAGTGGAATATTCTCGAAGCTGCATATCTAATATGAAGGTTGGGTGTAGATTTCAAAAGAGGGTCAACTAGCGCATGCCTCAGATGCGGGATCCTAATGATGGGAATTTATCATCAAAACAATCCAGATCTAGCCAGAAGATCGAAGTAGATTCAGCCAGAGAATCGAAACAAAGAAGATCTAGCCAGAAGATCGAAAATCGCAACAATTCAGATCTAGCCAGAAGATCGAAGTAGATTCAGCCAGAGAATCGAAACAAAGAATATCTAGCCAGAAGATCGAAAATCGCAACAATTCAGATCTAGCTAGAAGATCGAAGTAGATTCAGCCAGAGAATCAAAGGAAATAGATTCAGCCAGAGAATCGAAACGAAGGAGATCTAGCCAGAAGATCGAAGAAGATCTAGCCAGAAGATCAAAATCGTATCCAGCCCGAGGATCAAAATTAATATCCAACCAGAGGACTAAATTGAGTATAGGTTCAGCTAGAGGATCGAAACTCCAGATTAAGCCAGAAGACTGATTCAGATCCAGCCAGAGGATCGGAAGAAAAATAAACAGCGCGGTGTATTTTCGCGTTTTTGTGGTGTTCTCGGAGCGTAAATTTTCGGTCTGTCTTTGGTATTCAATCACAGCTCACCCTGTTTGTCTGATAAGTTGTTCGCTTTCATCCTACTCGGGTTAGCTGATGATTGAATAGGGGCAACTGTAACACCCCAAAATTTGCCCTCCTCATTCATGCATTCATTTAGCATTTCATATTGCATTTCATCATGTCAATCAGAATTAGATCCAAAAAAAAAACGAAAAAAAAAACGAAAAACAAAACGAAAAAAAAAATAATTAATTAATTAAATAAATTAAAAAAAAAATCTCAGACTTAGACCTCTCTCAAAAGCCCACTAAGCTACCAATATTAGGCTATAAATTCAGAGTTTCAGTGAAATAAAAGGTCATTCCATTCCTATTACCCTGGCTAAGAAAAAAGAAAGTGAGAGAAAAGCCAACAGAGTTCAGAGCAACCCCCAAAGACTGAAGGGAACTCATTGGCAAAGAACCAGTTCTACCTCATATAAACCCTGAGATTGTTTTGCAAACCCCCGTGCAATCCAATCTCACTCAATCTCTCCAATCAGGTTTGCCCTATATCCATCATCTTTATGCCTTTAATTTGAATGCTCTAAATGTATGAGGTATTATGGGTGAATTTGATACCCTTTTGATGCATGTGTTTGACAAGAGGTTTAGGCCTCCTACCCTTGGTTGATTTTTGTGAGCTTTTTGTGAATTGAAAGGGCATGATTCATGTGGTTACATTTTGATTTGGGGGCAACTCTTGGTTACCCTATTTTGTTTCTCTAACCCTTTTGTTGAGTTTTTGTGAGGGCTCACAGACTCTTGCAGAGATAGTTTGCGTGGTTTTCCCACTTTATTTGTGGGATACCCCCCAGAGGTTCATTCCGATTACCTGTACTGACTCACCTTTCTTTGATGGCATTAGCTTGGGAGATCCCTGGGTTTCTTACTCCTTTAATTGCTGTTACTTCGGAACTTTATCCGTGTGGTACTTTTACCTCTTTTCCGCATTTTATCGCTTTCTTAGCTGGAAGACCTCGATAGGAGGCATTTGTTTTCTTTTGTTTATTTACTTCTGAGCCCCTTGTTGGCACATTTACTTTATACATGTTTGTTTTGTATGTGTTCGTATCCCTGCAGGTAGCGTGGTTCCTTCGTCAAGGACTGCCTTTTTGCCCTTTTGCATGAGTAACCCTCAAACCCTAAAACCCAAAGCAACACGTTAACTCCTTCTACTACAGGCGAGTAAGTCTCCAAAGGTCGAGCATCCGGTAGATTACGTAGTGACGTCGTTCGTCCAAAACCCAATCCATAACCCCGTAGTTAGCCGAACTACGGCTTGCTCTGATTCTCATTCCAGATGAGATACGTAGGCATAAGACGCGATGTCTTAGCGAGCACAATTACCCTTAACCCCTAGGTAGCCGAGCTACGAAGACTCTGATTCTCATATTCAGATGAGATACGTATGCAGTGGATGCGACATCCGCGCGAGTCATTTTCATTTAACCCTTTTTTTTGGTAAACACCACAAGATAAACTCACACCCTTTAGACAAGAACTACAAAAGTGGATCCCGTAGAGTACTACGGATGCGTAGGGATGCTAATACCTTCCCTTCGCATAACCGACTCCCGAACCCAATATTTGGTTGCGAGACCCCGTCTTGTCCTTTCCTTTTTCAGGTTTACTTCGAGCGTTTCCTTTCCCTCCTTTGGGATGAATAACGCACGGTGGCGACTCTTCTGTCGTTTTCTTTCGCCGGTTGTTTTTTCGCGCACTGTATTTTTTAGGTTGCGACAACACGGTCTATGCCTTGTGTTCAATATAGACATAAGGGCAAAAGGGTAATTGTACACATAAGTATTATCACAGAAGGATTTGTCAGATCACATGACATTTTCGTGTTTTGGGTAGCAGTGATGTGTTGCTAGATACCGCTCACTGTTTATTATGTTAAATGCGGTGATTTAATATAATTGCCAGTGCCGCGAAAACCTACAGGGTCACACACAAAGGACGGATTGATGAGAGATAGAGTAACTAAGGAACACCGTAAGGTACGGTGCACTTAAGTGAATTGTAGAACATCGTAAAGTACGGTGTACTTAAGTAGAATACGAAATATGGTAAGGTACCACGCGCTTAAGTGATTTTGGCATATTATAAAATATGGGCCACATACACTTAAGTGGGCTTTTTAGCTTTCAGCCCACATAAGTGGTTCTATAAATAGAACCCTTGTGTAGAAGCATTAAGTGCAGTTGCAATTTCGTTTTTCTCTCTCTCTCTCTCTCTCACACTCAAAGCCTTCATTCGTAGCAGCTAGCACTGAGATTGAAAGAATCCGTTCATGTGGACTGAGTAGAGGCGTTGTTATCGTTCAACGTTCGTGATCGCTCCGTAGACCTGTATAAAAGGTTTCAATCGTCACAAGAGGTAACGATTCTATCACTGATCATGCTCATTCGTAAGGATCACTAAAGGAGAAAATTTTAAATTCCACTGCGTTTTGGATCGCCTTTCTCCTTCAGTGGTATCAGAGCCACTTACGAAACCAAGCATCTGATAGTTGTTTATTTTCTTTATTAATATGATTAAAAGACATAATGAATCAAAGAATAAACGAGTAATTAAATTTGGCATTATGTGTGTACGATTTGGATGATTGATGTTGACTATGCTTCAGAACCGACATTAGTATGGTGAAGCAGCGATACATCGATCGTCCATAGGTTACACAATTGAGATCGATCAAGTTATATATATGATATAAGTAATCCTAATTCAAAATACGGTATATATGATATATTGTTTCTGTTTCGTTCTTTCAAACACTTAATGGTTGTTTTCCTTTGAGCGATCAATGGTCATTTGCTTCGGAATCCGACATTAGTATGGTGAAGCAATGACCTGTTGATCAATCATACTGAATCAACAATCGAGGTGTGTTTGACGGTCTGAAATTGGTGCGTTAGGGTTAGTGACGGCACAAGGGTTGTGCTGTCAAAGAGTTATGAGTTGCGGGCTTGTTGGATCACGTCTGTTGACTGTTTCAAAGCGCTGATTTTGGCCGCGTGACGTTCGTCATGGGCCTGTGTCGGTCGTAACAAGCTGAACGTGACGGTCGTCACATTCACAGAGTTAGAATTCTCGGTTTTTCTATTTTGTGACTGCGCAAGAGTTTTGTTGATGCAAAAACGACGTCGATTTTAAATGAATTGTTCATTAAAACTTTCGACGTTGACCGAGAAGCAGACCCCCGACTAACTCTGCGTAGTGTGATTGGTCGCCGAAATTTAATTTGGTTTTAATTAATTAAAGGAATTAAAATTAATAATAATAATGTGTTTATTATTATTGTCTTGTGGTGATCGGTTATGGCCTTAGTTTTCCTTTATTTTGTTTTGGGATTTTAAAATACGACCTGCGTGTCGTGCCTCTCTTTTAATCTCTTAGTGTAACTTCTTTTCTCATCTCACTCCTTCGTATGCAAAACGAGTTTCTTTTATGTAATGTAATGTTATGAAGAAAGAGAAGAATTCAATATTAAAGGAAGACAACCTTGAAGATCTTGCTTGGAAAAGCTTAGATCGTTATTAAGTTAGCTTAGGTTCTCTCATTGGCTTGGGAGAACAATTGCGCTAGGGGCCATAACTGTTTCATTATGTATGTTGATGCATGTGAATGTATGTTGATGCATGTGAGAGACGATTTATATGATAAATAAGCCGGGGAGATCAGAATAATTGCAAATTCCCTCAAATTAAATATTAAGTTTATGCTTTCCAAGTTTTAACACTCATCAAGACTAGTATCGGATAATGTAGGTTTCGCCTACGCGAGGTGCATGTTCTATATTAGTAAGGTGCGATGGGATAATTGTAATATCCAATTGCTAAAACAATGGGTCAAACTTAACTAAACAAATTATATTAAGATTATATGTGTTTAGAAGCAAGAGTTGGAAATGATCCATGTGATGGATTGGAATAAGGAGTTATTCATCCAACTGAAATATTCGAGAGTTGTATTAGATACAATTGGAAGGAGTTCCTACCTAAATAACCTAGTTTTGTGTAATCCACCTACGCGGACTTAAAACAAAGTGAAATGTGGATCTCGACCCACTAGAAAATCTTCCAACGGGATTTTCCGAATCAAATGATTAGGGTCATTTGTTTTGAGTAAAATAGTGGGAGCATATTTAATTAAAGGCCTAACTAAATATGTTATTGATACTTATGTTTTCATTAATTTCATGTAGATTACAATGACAAGAAACACCTCTAACAACATTTTGCGATCAATCCTTGACAAGGAAAAATTGTATGGGACAAATTTTCTGGATTGACACCGAAATCTGAGGATTGTCCTCAAACATGATAGAAAGCTGTATGTCTTGGAGAAACCTGTTCCTGAAGAGGAACCTCCTAGTTCTGCACCTAAGGCAGAAAGAGATGCTTATAAGAAGCATGTCAATGATGCCAATGAAACTGCTTGTCTCATGCTAGCTACCATAAACTCAGAGTTGCAAAAGCAACATGAGAACATGGCAGCGTTCGATATGATCGAACACCTGAAGATGCTCTATCAAGAGCAAGCAAGGCATGAAAGGTTTGAAGTTTCAAAAGCCCTTTTTCAAGGCAAGTTAGCTGAGGGAGCCCCTGTAGGTCCCCATGTGCTCAAGATGATTGGGTATGTGGAAAACCTTGAAAGGTTGGGTTTTCCCTTCGGAAAGGAACTTGCGACTGATTTGATCTTGCAATCCTTGCCAGATAGATTCAGTCAATTTGTCCTAAATTTCAATATGAATGATATGGACAAATCTCTTCCTGAACTGCTAGCCATGTTAAGAACTGCTGAGCGGAATCTGAAGTCAAAAGGGAAGTCCATTCTAATGATCGGAAATGAAAGAGACATAACAAAAGACCCACCAAGCAGGGTGATAAAGGGAAAGACAGGGAAGTTTCAAAACCCAAACCCACATAAATGAGAAACGCATTTGTCATACCCCAAAATTTGCCCGTTAATGTTACAAGGCATTTTTTAAGGCACTCCAACTTATTTCCCAAGGCATTGACCTTAAAGGAACAAAGACCCAGCTCACAGATGGCCAAATCCAGAAAATGGCCCAGACTAGCATGCTCGCTAGGCGAGCAACTCCTTCGCCTAGCGAACCCTTCGTTACGCCGCTCGCCTAGCGAAGCTTGCGAATACCAGAATTTTTGGGCTTCATTCTGAGCCCATCAGGTCACAAAAATTATTATAAATAGCAGAGCTTCATTCAGAAAAAAGAGAGAGGCAGACGGACAGAAACCCTAGCAAGGAAACCCTAACAGAAGCAACACAGCAAACAGGCTAACCCAGAGAATCCAGAGCAACCCTCAAGGAAACCCTGAAGAAAACTCATCTGCACCAAGGTTATCTCCGCCCAACTCAATCCGGCGCCAACCCTAAGAGTGACTTGCCAATTCAAGGTTGCAATTCAATTGCAAACAGGTCTGCATTACTATTATCGCTTTATGTTCTTAATTTGCATGTGGCATTGTGATTGAGTTTATAAAAATATCTTAAGTTTTGCATGTGAATTTAAGTATGTATGAATATCTTGAACGTTTAACCATGTAATTTCTGTGATGGATGCCATAGGGTGTGAAGCTTGCTGGAATCGTACTGTTCTAAAATCCAAAACCCGCAGCCGTTCGCTAGCACATCGCTAAGCGAACATGTAGCGAGTGTTCGCCAAGCCCTCGCTAGGCGAGGCAGCAGCGAACGTGACAGTCGCTGATTTTTTCGTTCTGATTTGTGCTTAGCTGACATGTTTTATTGTAATCATACATTATTTACCTGACACTATTTCTGTTGTGATGCCTTTTATTTGGTGCAACTCTTGATTGCACCCTGATTTGGTATTCTGACCTGTTTGCTGAATTTTGTAAGGGTTCACATACTCCCGGAGAAGGTAGCTTGCTAGGTATTCCACTTTATTTGTGGGATACCCTTGGGGAGATTCAACCTAATTACCTAATTGATTATAATATGGACCTAATTACCTAATAGATTACAACTACCTAATTGATTGTAAAATATTGCCTTTGAATATGTGATGTTGGACCTCTCTTTGTTGCCTTACGGTATTACGGTATCACGGTCATGTCCCGCGAATGTGGGGATACACCTAGCAAAGACCTTTCGGTTAAATCATCATGTCCCTATAAGATAAATCATAGTCCCTCGGATGTTGCCTTCGAATATATGATTTTGTCCCTCGATGTCCCGTCGTTGTAGCCTACGGTTAAATGATGATCGCCCCTTCGAATGCTAAGGTATCCTTACAAATGTTGCCTTCAATGACCAATCGATGACCCTACGATGACCCTTTTACATCCAAAGGATGAAACTACTTACTTCTCAATAGTAAGGACAGTTTTACCCTCATAAGGATAGGAAATGCCCATAAAGACCTTGGGTAGGTATAACTCTTAATTGCTGGCTCACAACCTAAAACATTTTTCATACCTCACACTTTGCAAATACTAGAAAATCACCACTTGGCATACATTCGTACTAGAATCATTGCCAAGTTATATTTTTCTAAACCGCTTTCAAAATCAAACGAGATAAATACTTTGTATACATTCGTACAAGAATCATTACAAAGTTAAACTCTCTCTTCAAAACATTTTTTTAGCAATTCACAAACACTTTTTTTTTAGACAAACATAAGTGATTAAGCAATTAAGAGCCCATGGATAACCATGGATACAAAGGGTGTTAACACCTTCCTTTTGTATAATGTACCTCCCGAACCCAAAATCTAATTAAGGTCTTTCTTGTTCTTTTCCACCTTTCCTTATTGGATAAAAGAAAAGTCGGTGGCGACTCTTGCTATCCGCGACATTTGCTTTCCAAAGCGAAAACACACCGAAGTCAGTTCACCGTATGACAGAACTGGCGACTCTGCTGGGGACACTATTAAAAAGAGAGGTTACCTTAAAAACAAGATCACTTATTCAAATTGTCTGATTTACTTTTAAGGGATTGCTTGGGTATTTTATGCTTGAGTGAAAGGTTCTACACCCGTATCTAGTGTACCTTAGGTAAGTAGCAAAAGATCATCGCGACTATCCGGCGTGTACTGGAATGGTCAAAATGATGGCTACGGTTAATGTGACACTTTGGATGTCCTGATGTTCCTCATGTTTACTTGAGGAAAAATTTGGCTTCCGCGTGGTGTCATCAAAGCATTAACCAGACCTTTAGAACCCTAACTGACTCATCCTAGCCATTAGAAAGTAGTGGGATAACTGACTTCGGTTCCGACTGGGGTTGGTTGAGACTCGATACTACACTCTTTGTGATTGGACTTTAGGGAAGCTTCGGTCAACAACTTGGTGTTGCACTGAAGTGGACTTGAAGAAAGGTCAATGATTTGAGATCCTTCTAGAACCCGGTTACTATTCTAGGACAGGTTAAACCAACCAAACTTCAGTGGGGAGGGTACTTACCTATGGAACTCATGCAAGCCTTAAAACCTAGGAGTGATTGTTGTGTGACTTGTTTGTGCTTGTTGTTTACATAACATCATAACATCATAACATCATGGCATTGTACTAACCATTTCAAGGACTTAGGGATTTAACTTTGCTCTGTAACAGGGCTATGGCTTCCAGAAAGACCATTCGGATCAATTTTGTAGCAATCTCTCCTCAACTAAAGGATTTAGTGTCAGAACTTCCTGATCAGACTCAGTTCATCAAGAAACATGGTTATCTCCTCAATTTGGTTACCACTGATTTCAAAGAAGATATGATGAGAGTTCTATTCCAGTTCTTCGACCCTAAGCATCATTGCTTCACTTTCTCAGATTATCAGTTGGTACCCACATTAGAAGAGTTTTCCAGGCTGCTTGGGATACCTATCCTTGATCAAATACCTTTTAGTGGTTTGGAAAGGATTCCGAAGTTTGAAGAAGTTGCCGCGGCTTTACATATGACAAAGTCAGACGTTGAAACCAACTGGGTAACAAGAAGTGGAGTTAAGGGATTACTTGCCAAATTTCTGATAAATAAGGCCCGAGAATTCTTAAAGGTTATGGATGTCCATGCTTTCGAAGATGTCCTAGCATTACTAATCTATGGTTTGGTGTTATTTCCTAATCCAGACCAATTCATAGACATGAATGCTATTAAGATATTTCTCACTCATAACCCTGTGCCTACCTTGCTTGGAGATATTTTGCATTCCCTTCACACTCGTACTATGAAGAGGCAAGGGACTCTCATGTGCTGCATACCTTTATTGTCTAGGTGGTTTATTTCGCACCTTCCTCAATCAGTCTTGAAGAATGAGCAGAATTTGAAATGGTCTCAAAGGATAATGTCACTCTCCCATTCAGACATCCGTTGGTGTCCTCATCTCAAAGAAAATATTATCATCATTGACTGTTGTGGAGAATTCTCTAACGTACCACTCCTGGGGATAAGAGGAGGTATTACTTATAACCCGGCTTTAGCCCTACGCCAGTTTGGTTATGCTCGAAGAGATGGTCCACATGAAATAATTATTCAAGGCACTGTGTTTGACTATGACAACGACTCTCAAGGTCTCCGTCAAAGGTTTGTATGAGCTTGGGGCATGGTGAAAAGAAGTACTTTAGGACAGAAAAACTCTATTCCTATGGAACCTTATCTCAGATGGGTACGCGCCAGAGCTCGTGAGCTTACCATGCCATATCTTGCAATCGGACCGCTGATTGTTGAATCAGAAGTTGAAGGAGGTACTCCTCAGATCATTCCTTATCCAGATATGCCTACCAATGTTGAAGAATTAAAGAAATCCTGGATCCAGTTGAGAGAGGAAAGGGATACTTTTGAAGCCCAGTTCTGTGCTGAAAGGAAGAAAGTGTTGGAACTCACCAGCCAGCTTAATGAGGAACGAAGACTCAACACATATCTTCGCCCGAAAAGGAGCCGTCCCTGGGAGACTTGAGCTTTCATTGTATTTTATTATTTTTTTGTAATAAACATTGATTAAAGAAATTATTAATAAAAGTTTCCCTCTTTTTGGTGGTTTACGCAAAGTTAAATTCCAAAAGTCCTTGAAAACATTTCATACATTGCATAGCATAACATAACATTGCATAACAGGTATTCTAAAAGATCAATGTTCTCACGGTCTTCCTTCTAAACAGAAAAATGGCTCTCGAACAAACCGTCAAAGATCTCCAGGCTCAGAATGCTCAATTCCAGGAGATGATCTTGAGCTTATCCAAGGGGCAGGAAGAACTGAAGGCTCTCTTGCTCGAGAAGAAGAAAGACAAGAAAGCTGTGAGTTACATCAACCCGGGAAGAAGGCTTAAAGGACAGGCCGCAGGAGTCAAGATTAGAATTCCGAAGGATCAAGAAGAAGAGACAGAGAATGATTCAGAAGAGGAGAATGTTGATCTCTTTAACCATGAGGACGACGATGAAGATTATGAGAATGAACAGTACTCTCCAAGAGATGGCAAGTACAAGTTGCTGCAAGAACGTATGCTAGCTATGGAGGGTCAGAAGGCGCCCGGTCTGGATTTCGAAAGCTTGGGACTGGTCTCTGATGTGGTCATTCCTCACAAATTTAAGATCCCCACTTTCACTAAGTACGATGGTGCGTCTTGTCCTCAGATGCATCTGAGAGCTTATGTGAGAAAGATTCAGCCGTATACCACTGATAGGAAGTTATGGATCCATTTCTTCCAAGAGAGTCTATCTGGCACACAGTTGGAATGGTATTATCAGCTCGAAAGCTCTAACATCCGCACCTGGACTGATTTAGCAACAACTTTCTACAAGCAGTACCAGTATAACTCTGAACTAGCGCCTACTCGGCTACAGTTACAGAATATGACTATGGGATCTAAAGAAGGCTTCAAAGAATACGCTCAAAAATGGAGGGATTTGGCTGGCAGAGTCAAACCCCCTATGACTGATCGAGAATTAGTGGACATCTTCATGAGTACACTGACTGGCCCATTCTACAGCCATCTACTGGGAAGTTCTTCATCGGGTTTCACTGAACTTATATTGATAGGTGAACGTGTTGAAAGCGGCATTCGAAGTGGGAAGATACAGGCGACTACCTCTGCAAGCACCAAAAGGTCCTACCAGGGGAGGAACGAATCAAATGTTGTGTACGGTCAAAGGGGTCGTAACAAGAAAAATCGTGACCATACCATTGGAGCAGTTACGATTGCAGCACCGCCATCTCAAAACTTCCAGCACAGACAAGACAGGCCAAGAAGGCAGTTTACCAAGATCAATATGACTTTAGAACAGGCACTGCAGGGTATGCTAAAAGCAAATTTGATTACCCTCAGAGATCCTCCTACGAATCCCAACACTACTTCTCCTCGTTATAATCCCAATGCCAGGTGTGCATATCACTCTGATAGCCCCGGGCATGATACAAACGATTGTTGGTCGTTGAAGAATAAGATTCAGGATATGATCGACGTTGGAGAAATTGAATTTGATCCTCCAGAGACTTCTAATGTCATCACTGCACCTATGCCTAACCATGACAAGACTGTTAATGCTGTGGATGACAATTCTCACATTTCTAATGTAGCTGATTTAACATCTCCTCTCCTGACCATCAAGAAGAACTTATTGCAAGCTGGTTTATTTCCAGGTTGTGCTGAAAATTGCGATCTCTGTATACTCCGACCCAATGATTACCTGAAATTGAGGAATGGTATTCAACGGCTGATGGATGATCGTACAATTCTCTTTGAAAGGATTCCTAAGGTGGAAAACCCTGTTGAAGAAATATTTGTGATTGCTAGGTCCAAAGTGCCAGTGAAGATTACCGCTACTAGAGTGCCTGTGAAGATTACTGCTGAGCCCAAAGTAGCTCCCCTAATCATTACTGCACCTGGCCCAGTACCGTATTCCTCAAGCAAAGCCATTCCGTGGAATTATGGAGGTGATATTTACATACATGGCGTAAAGCAAGTTGGTAATTCTGCTAATCCTAATGACATTGTTGGGACTAGTAAGGTTACTCGAAGCAGAAGGATCTTCTCTCCAGAAATCTCACCTCCCGCCCCTGAAACTCGAGGAAAGGAACCAGTCAACCCTTCTCAGTCAGAGACACCGGTCGAAGTTACCACTGAAGATGTTGCCAAACAAGAAATGGAAGAAGTGCTGAAAATCATCCGCAAGAGTGATTTTGATGTGGTAGAACAGTTAGGGCATACTCCGTCTAAGATCTCGATGTTATCCTTGTTGTTATCTTCTGAATCTCATGCCAATGCATTGATAAAATTCTTGAAGACTGCTCATGTACCTTAGGAAACATCTGTCGATCAGTTCGAAAACTATGTTGCTAACCTGACTATTGACAATGGCCTAGGCTTTTCCGATGCTGACCTGACACCAGCAGGAAAGAATCACAATAGAGCTCTGCATATCTCCATTGATAGTGAGGGGATCACCTTATCTCACGTATTGATCGACAACGGCTCTTCTTTGAATGTGTTGCCGGCAGCTGTGCTCGATAAACTTGACTGTAAAGGCATTGAACTGAAGCCTAGTGACGTTGTGGTGCGTGCTTACGATGGTGCGAAGAGCGTTGTCCACGGTGAAGTGGTCCTCCCTATCAAGATAGGACCTCAAGTCTTCAACACTATCTTTCACGTAATGAACATTCGTCCTGCCTATTCCTGCTTGCTGGAACGCCCTTGGATTCATGGGGCAAGTGTTGTAGCTTCGTCTCTCCATCAAAAGCTGAGGTATCCAATAGAGGGTAAGAACGTCACTGTGTATGGGGAAGAAGAGTATATTATCAGTAGTGTGCATACCTTCAGATACGTCGAGATGGATGGTGAATTCTTTGAGACTCCTTCTCAGTCATTCGAAGTAGTTCCTCCGACTAGTCCTGTCCTTAAGCCAACTTCCCGTGTGCCCAAGGTTATTCGTGCTCCTCCTGCTATGATTTCTCTAAAGGATGCTCAAGCCGTGGTTGAAAATGGTGGTCGTACTGGTTGGGGTCAACTGATCAACGTACCGTACAAGTCTGACAAGTCTGGTCTGGGGTTTAACTCTGAAAAGATGGTCAAAGATCAAATTAATGTTGTAGAAGATGCTGACAGCGATTGCGACCTGGATAGCTGGATTTTCCCAACAATTGGTGACGGACTCAATAATTGGAAGGCTGAAGACACTATTCCGATTTCCTTTAGTCAGGAGTAATTGTTATTGTCTATTTTAGTGTTGCAAATTTTTAAATTTTTACGATTGAACTTCTTAAAGCATTGTGTCCATGCCCGGGGCACAATAGCTAATTTGTTAAGGGTTTTGTCATTTTCATAAGCATATTCACATTCAATAAATCAATGGACTTTTTGCATTCAAATATTGCGCTCTTTATCTTTCCTGTCATCTTCCAAACAAGCTATGTTTTCTTACACACACTCACGTAACAAATTGCAGATCTATACCCACTCTGGATCCTGTTGATAATAGTTCTACTACTGTTCATTATGGCTTTGAAAATCCGATCTACCAAGCCGAGGATGGAAGTGAGGAAGATTGTGAAGTACCTGGAGAACTTGCCAGACTGTTACTGCAAGAAGAAAGGACTATACAGCCGCATGAAGAGTCAATTGAAATTGTAAATCTGGGTACTGAAGTGGACAAGAAAGAAGTCAAAATAGGCGCAGGCTTGGAAAACAGTGTCAAGGGAAGATTGATTCAGATGTTACATGACTATGTAGAGATTTTTGCTTGGTCTTATGAAGACATGCCAGGACTGGATACTGATATAGTAGTGCATCGTTTGCCAATGAAGGAAGATTGTCATCCTGTTAAGCAAAAGGTTCGTCGCATGCGTCCTGAGATGTCCGAGAAAATCAAAGCCGAAGTTATGAAACAATTTAACGCCGGTTTCCTAGCCGTTACTTCTTATCCTCAATGGGTTGCTAATGTGGTACCAGTACCGAAGAAGGATGGTAAGGTGCGAATGTGCGTCGATTACAGAGATCTGAATAAAGCGAGTCCCAAAGATGACTTTCCACTCCCGCACATCGATGTTCTGGTAGATAGCACCGCTCAACACAAAGTATTCTCCTTCATGGATGGATTCTCGGGTTATAACCAGATTAAGATGGCACCTGAAGACATGGAGAAAACTACGTTTGTGACGCAATGGGGCACTTTTTGTTACAAAGTAATGCCATTCGGGTTGAAGAACGTCGGGGCAACGTACCAGCGTGCTATGGTGGTTTTGTTCCATGATATGATTCATCATGAAATAGAAGTATATGTGGATGACATGATAGCCAGATCTCATACTGAAGAAGAACATCTCGGTCATTTGTACAAACTGTTTGAGAGGTTGAAGAAATACAAGCTGAGATTGAACCCGAACAAATGCACCTTTGGAGTAAGATCCGGTAAACTCTTGGGATTTATTATCAGTGGTAAAGGAATTGAGGTTGACCCGGCTAAGGTGAGAGTTATTCAAGAAATGCCTGTTCCCCGTACAGATAAAGAAGTCAGAGGCTTCTTGGGACACTTGAATTACATTGCCCGATTTATCTCCCATTTAACTGCTACCTGCAAACCCATCTTCAAACTACTGAGGAAAAATCAAGAGATGATATGGAATGACGAATGTCAAGAAGCTTTTGACAAAATCAAGAAGTATCTCCAAGAACCTCCGATCCTGATACCGCCAGTTGAAGGAAGACCTTTAATCATGTATTTGACCGTGTTAGAAAATTCAATGGGGTGCGTGTTGGGGCAACATGACGAGTCTGGTCGAAAAGAGCATGCCATATACTACCTTAGCAAAAAGTTTACCGACTGTGAAACAAGATACTCACCGCTCGAGAGAACTTGATGTGCTTTGGCCTGGGCTGCTCGCCGACTAAGACAGTATATGTTGAATCATACCACTTTGTTGATTTCTAAGATGGATCCCATCAAATACATATTTGAGAAACCTGCCCTCTCCGGAAGAATAGCAAGATGGCAGATGATTTTAACAGAGTATGATATCCAGTATACTACCCAGAAAGCAATCAAAGGAAGCGTGCTAGCTGATCATTTGGCTCATCAAGCAGTGGATGATTACCAATCTATGAATTTTGAGTTCCCAGATGAGGATGTCATGCTTGTTACTGATTACGAAGAACCTGGACCAGATGAAGGACCCGAACTGGGATCCCGATGGACTATGGTTTTTGATGGATCTTCTAATGCGTTGGGCAATGGTGTTGGTGTTGTAATTTTTTCTCCCAAGGGTTGCCATACGCCTTTCACTACTAGACTATGTTTTGATTGTACCAACAATATGGCCGAGTATGAAGCATGTATTTTGGGACTCAGAGCTGCTATAGACCTAAGAATCAAGTTTTTGAGTGTGTATGGGGACTCAGCTTTGGTAATCAGTCAGATCAAAGGAGCATGGGACACTAAACATCCGAATCTCATCCCTTATCGAGAACGGGTGCTGACATTAATCCCATATTTTGAAGAGATTACATTCGAACATATTCCACGAGAGGAGAATCAGTTGGCGGACGCATTGGCTACCATGTCATCCATGTTCAGAGTCATATGGGACAGTGAAGCTCCCATGATCACCATTGAACGATTAGATGAACCAGCATATTGTTATGAACTTAATACTGAGGGAATAGAGGAGAAACCTTGGTTCCACGAAGTGAAAAGATATTTAGAAACTCAGGAATACCCTGAAGGGGCATCCATCAATGACAGAAAATTCCTGAGGAAGTTCTCCGCTAAATTCTTTCTGAGTAATGGAGTATTATACAAACATAATCATGATTCGACTTTGCTTCGCTGTGTGGATAAAAAGGAAGCAGAAAAGATTATGGAAGACATGCATGACGGTATTTTTGGGACTCATGCTAGTGGACATACGATGGCCAAGAAGATTCTGAGATCAGGGTATTATTGGTCTACCATGGAAGCTGATTGCCACCATCACTCCAGAACTTGTCACAAGTGCCAGATCTATGCGGACAAAGTACATGTGCCTCCTGCTCTATTAAACGTGTTGACAGCCCCTTGGCCTTTTGCAATGTGGGGCATTGATATGATTGGAGAGATTAAACCTACTGCTTCCAACGGACATCGTTTCATTCTGGTTGCTATTGATTACTTTACAAAATGGGTAGAGGCAACCTCATTTGCTTTTGTTACCAAGAATGTGGTGGCACGGTTCATCAAGAATAGTCTTATTTGTTGATATGGCATCCCTGAAAGAGTTATCACTGACAATGGCACCAATTTGAACAACAAAATGATTACTGAACTCTGCACGCAGTTCAAAATAAAACACCATAACTCTTCTCCGTACCGGCCAAAGATGAACGGCGCCGTGGAGGCTTCTAATAAGAATATCAAGAAGATCATACAAAAATATGACAGTAACGTACAAAGACTGGCATGAGATGTTACCGTTTGCTCTTCATGGTTATCGCACTTCAGTACGCACTTCGACAGGGGCAATCCCTTTCTCTTTAGTCTACGGAATGGAAGTCGTTTTACCAGTGGAAGTTCCGATTCCCTCTCTAAGAATCATGAGAGAGGCAAGCTTAGATGAGGATGAATGGATTCAGACTCGACTCGATCAGATAAATTTGATTGATGAAAAGAGACTTGCGGCTGTTTGTCATGGGCAGATATATCAGAAGCGCATGACCCAGGCATTTAACAAAAGGGTCAAGAGACGGGTGTATCGAATCAGCGACTTGGTGATCAAGTGTATCATTCTACCACAAAGTGATCCCAGGGGCAAATGGACTCCCACATACGAAGGGCCATTTGTAGTTAAGAAGGTATTCTCTGGTGGAGCCATGATACTTGCTACAATGGAGGGCGAAGACTTCCCACATCCCGTGAACGCAGACATAGTTAAAAAATACTACGCATAAAAGAGACCCGCTAGGTCGACGTACCTAGGCAAAAGTAAGGGCATCCCGGCAAACCAAAAGGGTTCGGGCAAAATTAGGGATAAACATGTAAAAATGTACACCCGGCAAGTCAAAAACCTGAAAAGGCGGCTTGGACAAAAAAGGGTATCCTGGTGGACTGAAAACCTGAAAAGGCGGTCCAGGCAAAAAATAGGGATTATAGCGTATGACTATGTCCCGTTCTCGGCCAGCTCCACCCAAGTCAAAGGGACTGAACAAGCCAATCATTTTTATCCGACAGCAGGAGATGAGAGGCTTGAAGACATAATGGAAGTAGTGGAATTAAAATCAATAGGACTTTTTCTGCATAGCTTTCTCTTCGTTTTCTTGGCAATTTCCTCTTACTAGGATTTCTGTCTCCTTGTACACAAATTGCCTGTTTATAGGCCCTCTTTCAAAATCAATACAATTTTGTTTCCAAAAAAAAAAAAAGCTTTTGTTTTACTTTCTCTGTTTTGTTTGCGTAAACATCCATTGATTTAGATTGAATTGGTATATGCATTTGAATATGATCGATGTTTATCAAAAATACATGCATAAAACGGAAATAGCAATTACAAAAGACTTCAGGATCGAGGAGAAGGTCTAACCATGCGTTCCAATGAATCCGGTTGCTAATTCCATTCCCTAACAAAACCAGCTATTTCCCAGAAGAGGTTGGCACCACCAGACAGATTGGTCATCTCTTCCGTCCCCAGCCAGGCTATGTTGAGTGTTTCCACCATCAGACAAAAATTAAGTATCCCCAGCTAAGAAAGGGTCATCAATACAAGTATCTCCAACCAGAAGATAGGGATTTATTTTCCCCAGGGAGTCGCCAGGAAAAACTTTTCAGACGCATAATTCATTCATTACATCATTTCACAGCATACGCATGCATACATTGTTCGCATTTATTTTCATAAGCATAAAATATCTTATGCATCATGACATGGCATGAAGCTAACTTTATTTTTCAGGTTAATTATCCTCCGGATACAGTCAAAATAAAGATCCATTCAGACGGACATCTTTATCGATTACATTTACATCTTTCAGATATAATCCACATGAACATCCGTTCGGACAAACACTCTAATATTCTCCTAATGGTGGCATCTTTAAGCCCATCCCAGCCATTTATTGCAAATCCAACATGTACAGATATTGTCAGATATAGCCTAACGTACGGTTCATTCTGATTCAGCCTAACGTATGGTTCCTCCAACTGCTCCAATACGGTCTAGCGTACGACCCATTTGGATGTTTATCCCTTCGGATACGATCTAGCGTACGATCCATTCTGATCTTTATTCCTCCGATACTACCCAGCGTACGGTACATTCTGAAACGTGGTCTAGCGTACGACTACCCTTTCATCCTCAGATACAGCCTGATGGACAACTCATTCTGCAACTCGGATACGATCTAGCGTACGATCCATTCTGATCCTTCATCCTCAGTGAAGTCACCACCTAAGGGACAACTCACTTTGCTATTCAGATACGGTCTAGCGTATGATCCATTCTGATCCCTTATCCCCAGCAGCATATAACACACTCTGACTCCCCAACGAAGTCGACAGCCTAATGGATGACTCACTATACGGTCTAGCGTATGACCCGGTATGACACCCATGTCTAATGTACGACGCACTCTGAAGCTCTCATCATCAAACTTCCTGGATGGCATCTTTAAGCCCATCTTCATCAAGACTAAATGTTGATTAACAAGTGAAAATTTTGGGGCATTCTAAGTGTTCAATAATCTTCCACCTCCAGACCACGAATGGCGTACACACCATTCTAACTCTCTCGGTTCAAGAATATTGAACAGGGGCAGCTGTCATACCCCAAAATTTGCCCGTTAATGTTACAAGGCATTTTTTAAGGCACTCCAACTTATTTCCCAAGGCATTGACCTTAAAGGAACAAAGACCCAGCTCACAGATAGCCAAATCCAGAAAATGGCCCAGACTGGCATGCTCGCTAGGCGAGCAACTCCTTCGCCTAGCGAACCCTTCGCTACGCCACTCACCTAGCGAAGCTTGCGAATACCAGAATTTTTGGGCTTCATTCTGAGCCCATCAGGTCACAAAAATTATTATAAATAGCAGAGCTTCATTCAGAAAAAAGAGAGAGGCAGACGGACAGAAACCCTAGCAAGGAAACCCTAACAAAACCAACACAACAAACAGGCTAACCCAGAGAATTCAGAGCAACCCTTAAGGAAACCCTGAAGGAAACTCATCTACACCAAGGTTATCTCCGCCCAACTCAATCTGGCGCCAACCCTAAGAGTGACTTGCCAATTCAAGGTTGCAATTCAATTGCAAACAGGTTTGCATTACTATTACCGCTTTATGTTCTTAATTTGCATGTGGCATTGTGATTGAATTTATAAAAATATCTTAAGTTTTGCATGTGAATTTAAGTATGTATGAATATCTTGAACGTTTAACCATGTAATTTCTGTGATGGATGCCATAGGGTGTGAAGCTTGTTGGAATCGTACTTTTCTAAAATCCAAAACCCGTAGTCGTTCGCTAGCACATCGCTAAGCGAACATGTAGCGAGTGTTCGCCAAGCCCTCGCTAGGCGAGGCAGCAGCGAACGTGACAGTCGCTGATTTTTTCGTTCTGATTTGTGCTTAGCTGACATGTTTTATTGTAATCATACATTATTTACCTGACACTATTTCTGTTGTGATGCCTTTTATTTGGTGCAACTCTTGATTGCACCCTGATTTGGTATTCTGACCTGTTTGCTGAATTTTGTAAGGGTTCACATACTCCCGGAGAAGGTAGCTTGCTAGGTATTCCACTTTATTTGTGGGATACCCTTGGGGAGATTCACCCTAATTACCTAATTGATTATAATATGGACCTAATTACCTAATAGATTACAACTACCTAATTGATTGTAAAATATTGCCTTTGAATATGTGACCTTGGACCTCTCTTTGTTGCCTTACGGTATTACGGTATCACGGTCATGTCCCGCGAATGTGGGGATACACTTAGCAAAGACCCTTCGGTTAAATCATCATGTCCCTATAAGATAAATCATAGTCCCTCGGATGTTGCCTTCGAATATATGATTTTGTCCCTCGATGTCCCGTCGTTGTAGCCTACGGTTAAATGATGATCGCCCCTTCGAATGCTAAGGTATCCTTACAAATGTTGCCTTCAATGACCAATCGATGACCCTACGATGACCCTTTTACATCCAAAGGATGAAACTACTTACTTCTCAATAGTAAGGACAGTTTTACCCTCATAAGGATAGGAAATTCCCATAAAGACCTTGGGTAGGTATAAATCTTAATTGCTGGCTCACAACCTAAAACATTTTTCATACCTCACACTTTGCAAATACTAGAAAATCACCACTTGGCATACATTCGTACTAGAATCATTGCCAAGTTATATTTTTCTAAACCGCTTTCAAAATCAAACGAGATAAATACTTTGTATACATTCGTACAAGAATCATTACAAAGTTAAACTCTCTCTTCAAAACATTTTTTTAGCAATTCACAAACACTTTTTTTTAGACAAACATAAGTGATTAAGCAATTAAGAGCCCATGGATAACCATGGATACAAAGGGTGCTAACACCTTCCTTTTGTATAATGTACCTCCCGAACCCAAAATCTAATTAAGGTCTTTCCTGTTCTTTTCCACCTTTCCTTATTGGATAAAAGAAAAGTCGGTGGCGACTCTTGCTATCCGCGACATTTGCTTTCCAAAGCGAAAACACACCGAAGTCAGTTCACCGTATGACAGCATTTCCAAACTCCATAAAGATGGACTCTTAGACTCTTTTGATTATGAATCATATGAGACATGCATATCTTGTTTAATTGGAAAGATGACAAAGTCTCCATTCACAGGAAAAGGTGAAAGAGCTAATGATCTTTTGGCCATCATACATACTGATGTATGTGGACCACTGAACATACCAACCAGAGGAGGTTTTCAGTACTTCATCACATTTACTGATGATTTCAGTAGATATGGTTATGTGTATTTAATGAAACACAAATCAGAGTCCTTTGAAAAGTTCAAGGAATTCAAGAATGAAGTACAAAACCAACTAGGTAAGAATATTAAAACTCTTCGATCAGATCGAGGTGGTGAGTATTTAAGCCTAGAGTTTGATCACCATCTGAAAGAGTGTGGGATCCTATCCCAACTTACTCCTCCTGGAACACCCCAATGGAATGGTGTATCTGAGAGAAGAAATCGAACCCTGTTAGACATGGTCCGATCCATGATGAGTTACACCGATCTTCCAAACTCCTTTTGGGGACATGCACTATTGACAACAACTTACACACTTAACTGTGTTCCATCCAAAAAGGTTGAGAAGACACCATATGAGATATGGAGTGGTAAGAAACCACATATGTCTTACATGAAGATTTGGGGTTGCGAAGTTTATGTGAAACGACAAATTTCAACTAAGCTTGAGCCCAAATCCGGCAAATGCTTATTTGTGGGATATCCTAAAGAAACAAAAGGGTATTACTTCTACAATCCTTCTGAGGGCAAAGTGTTTGTCGCTCGAACTAGAGTTTTCCTAGAAAAGGATTTTATTTCCAAAGGAATCAGTGGGAGGAAAGTAGAGCTTGAATAAATTAAAGAATCACAAAGAATTGATACACCTATGGAGTAATTAGAGCAGGAAACACAAGTAGTTGTGGAAGAGCAACCTGCTCAAGTAGAACAAGAGCAGCGTAGGTTAGGCAGGATACGTCACCTACCTGAGAGATATGAATATCTCATAACTGATCAAGGTGATGTATTACTCATGGATCAAGATGAGCCTGTGACCTACCAAGAGGCCATAACTGGCCCCGAGTCTGAGAAGTGGCTACAAGCCATGAAATCTGAAATGGATTCCATGTACACAAACCAGGTTTGGACCTTGGTAGAGCCTCTTGTAGGAGTTAACCCTATAGGATGCAGGTGGGTCTTCAAAAAGAAGACTGACATGGATGGTAAGGTACATACCTATAAGGCAAGACTGGTTGCAAAAGGATATAAACAAATTCATGGGGTTGACTATGATGAAAGCTTTTTACCAGTTGCAATGCTTAAATCTGTTCGGATTTTACTTGCTATCGCTGCATATCATGATTATGAAATATGGCAAATGGATGTCAAAACTTCTTTCCTTAATGGGAATCTTCTTAAGGATTTGTACATGACACAACCTGAAGGATTTGACATACCAGAAGAAGCCCAAAAGATATGTAAGTTACAAAGATCAATCTATGGATTGAAGCAAGCTATCAGAAGATGGAATCTTTGTTTTGATGAAATAGTAAAACAATATGGATTCATCAAGAACGAAGATGAGCCTTGTGTCTACAAGAAGGTTAGTGGGAGCATGATCGTTTTCCTGGTATTATATGTAGATGACATATTACTCATTGGCAACGATGTCCCTAACCTGCAACAAGTAAAGTCTTGGTTGGGGAATTGATTTTCTATGAAGGACCTAGGTGAAGCAGCCTATATATTAGGAATCAGAATCTATAGAGATAGATCACAAAAACTGCTTGGCCTATGTCAGAGTACATACATAGACAAAGTGCTAAGACGCTTTAATATGCATGATTCCAAGAAAGGATTCATACCTATGCAAAATGGCATGTGTCTATCAAAAACACAATCCCCTTCAACTAAGGAAGAAAGGGATCGCATGAATAAGATTCCATATGCATCTGCAATAGGATATATCATGTATGCCATGTTATGTACTCGACCAGATGTCTCGTAAGCTTTAAGTGCAACGAGTAGGTACCAATCTGATCCTGGTGATACTTATAGGGTAGCTGTCAAGAATATCCTTAAGTATTTGAGAAGGACTAAGGACTCATTCTTGATATATGGAGGTCATGAAGAGCTGGTTGTAATTGGATACACCGATGCTAGCTTCCAGACAGATAAGGATGACTTTAGATCGCAATTTGGTTGTGTGTTTTTCTTAAACGGTGGTACTATGAGCTGGAAAAGTTCAAAGCAAGATACAGTTGTTGATTCTACAACCGAGGCCGAGCATATTGCTGCCTCAAGCGTAGCAAAGGAAGCTGTTAGGATCAAAAAGTTCATTAGTGAACTTGGTATGGTTCCTAGCATTGTCGATCCCATTGGTCTCTATTGTGATAACAATGGTGCTATCGCACAAGCTAAGGAACCTAGATCTCACCAACGATCCAAACACATACTTAGGCGTTATCACCTCATTTGAGAGATAATAGATAGAGGAGATGTGAAAATATGCAGAGTACCTACACTTGACAATATTGTTGACCCACTGACAAAGCCTCTTGCGCAGCAGAAACATTATGACCATACTAGATCTATGGGCATTAGGGGTATGCCTAATTGGCTCTAGTGCTAGTGGGAGATTGTTGGTGTAAGCCCTAAAGGCCAATACTTTTGGTACTTGTATCAAATTATTTATTAATTATAAAAGGTTTTTTCTTTATTATGTTTGTTTAATAAAGTCCCTAGGATAGCTAGTCTGTTTAATGTATCAAGTATGACTTAATCATGAGATCACATTAAACATAAGGACATTATTCTTAAAGTATCCGTAGTCGAGCTTTATTGTGAAGTGGGATAACATTAAAGCATAAGACTATTATGTATATAGACTGATGATCACATCTCATGGATCATGGATAAGGAGTTATCAAGTCTTAAACATAGGTATGAATATTAAGAGTAATATTTATACTGGATTGATCCGCTATGAGAATACTATATAGAATGTTATGCAAAGTGTCATAAGTTATTCTCATGGTGATAATGGTGTATACCACCCTTCGACCCGAAACCACTATGGACCCTAGATGTAGAGTCGAGTGCCTTATTGTTGATCAAACATTGTCCGTAACTGGATGACCATAAAGACAGTTGATGGGTACTCCACGAAGCATGCTAAGGGACATGAGTGACCTAGATGGAATTTGCCCATCCTGCGTAACAGGATAAATGTCTATGGGCCCAATATTGAACTGGACAAGGATGACACGGTCTATGCCTTGTGTTCAATATAGACATAAGGGCAAAAGGGTAATTGTACACATAAGTATTATCACAGAAGGATTTGTCAGATCACATGACATTTTCGTGTCTTGGGTAACAGTGATGTGTTGCTAGATACCACTCACTGTTTATTATGTTAAATGCGTGATTTAATATAATTGCCAATGCCGCGAAAACCTACAGGGTCACACACAAAGGACGGATTGATGAGAGATAGAGTAACTAAGGAACACCGTAAGGTACGATGCACTTAAGTGAATTGTAGAACATCGTAAGGTACAGTGTACTTAAGTAGAATATGAAATATGGTAAGGTACCACGCGCTTAAGTGATTTTGGCATATTATAAATTATAGGCCACATACACTTAAGTGGGCTTTTTAGCTTTCAGCCCACACAAGTGGTTCTATAAATAGAACCCTTGTGCAGAAGCATTAAGTGCAGTTGCAATTTCGTTTCTCTCTCTCTCTCTCTCTCACTCAAAGCCTTCATTTGTAGCAGCTGACACTGAGATTTAAGGAATCCATTCGTGTGGACTGAGTAGAGGCGTTGTCATCGTTCAACGTTCGTGATTGCTCCGTAGATCTGCATCAAAGGTTTCAATCGTTACAAGAGGTAACAATTCTATCACTGATCATGCTCATTCGTAAGGATCACTAAAGGAGAAAATTTTAAATTCCGCTGCGTTTTGTATCGCCCTTCTCCTTCAGAAATCTGCACTTCTGAATGGCCCATTGCAAGAAGAGGTATAAGTGTCACAACCTCCCGGATTTGAGAAAAATAATCAGGAAAGGATGGTGTACAAGTTGCATAAATCCTTGTATGGAATGAAACAAGCTCCTTGAGCTTGGAATCTAAAAATTGATTCATTTTTCAAGCTCCAAGGATTCAGAAAGTGTGAGATGGAGTATGACATTCATGTTCAACATACTTTTAAAGGCAATATGATTATGGTATGTCTCTATATTAATGACATATTGCTAACAGGAAGTTGTGAACATGAGATAGCTAAGTTCAAGAAAGTGTTGATAAATAAGTTTGAGATAACTGATCTAGGAAAGATGACATGTTTCCTAGGGATGAAGTTTATGTACTCTAAGAAGGGTATCATTTTGTATCAGCTGAAGCATGAATTTGAGCTTCTGAAGAGATTTGACCTACTGAATTGTAAGATTGTGGTCACAACTGCAGAAAAAAATCACAAATTAGATTCTGATTCTGAAGGTGATGATGTAGATGCTACAACTTTCAAGAAGTTAGTTGGATCTCTGAGGTATTTGTGTAATACCATAGTTGATATTTGTTATGCATTTGGAATAGTTAATAGGTTAATGAGTAAACTGTAGTAGTCTCATTATCAAGCTACTGTTAGGATTCTGAGGTATATTAAGGGGACTCTGAAGTATGGAGTTTTGTTTCCTTCTAGAGAAAAAGCTAATTCAGAGTTGATGTGTTACTCAGACTCTGATTGATGTGGAGACAGAGTTGACATAAGAAGTGATTTTGGATATTTGTTTAAGTATCAGGGAGGTCCTATTTCTTGGTGTTCCAAGAAGTAACCAGTTGTTACTTTGTCAACATGGGAAGCTGAATATATTGCAGGTGTTGTGGTTGCATGTAAAGCTGTTTGACTTCTGAGTTACTGCATGATGAATCTGAAGATCAAGGTAAACAAGCCTCTGAAGTCGATGATTATAACACGTTTGCAATCAATCTTGCCAAGAATCCAGTGTTGTATGGGAGAAACAAGCATATTGAAACTATGTATCATTTTTTGAGAAGTCGGGTTCAGAATGGAGTGCTAGAAATTATGCATTGTAGTACCCAGAAGCAATTGACAGATGTTCTGACGAAAACGATCAAGACTGATCAATTTCTCCACTTGAGGGATGGAATTGGTGTTATTGATTTTGATTAATTAAATTCTGAATTAATGGAAGGTGTTAAAGGGTAATTCGGTATTTTAGTATTTCGTCTATGTAGCATTATTATTTGTGTATATATAGTACCGTAGTTGTCAACAGTTATATCCACTAAGCATTATATATATATATATATATATATATATATATATATATATATATATATATATATATATATATATATATATATATATATATATATATATATATATATATATATATATATATATATATGGGATTAATGCATTAATTAAATTAATTAATGACAAAACTTATATTTATATTAAAAAATATTTTTAAAACAAAATTATTTTTTTATAAATATTTATTTATTTAATTTTGAAAAATTGGAAGTTACGTACATGTATGAAAAGGGGAAATTACAGAGACACATTGATCCTTTGTTTTGTTTTGACTACCATCTCCCACAAAATTTATCTATCTTGCTATGTAATATTTCCTTTATCGTTATATTTCCTTTTGAGCATATTTAATCCTAAAAATGTAACTTAGTTTTTAAGTAACTTCTATTTAAAAATGCTACTACCACTGTAGTAAATATTATACTTAAGTGTGAACTTCTCCGAAGGATGTTTGTTTCGCAACATATTTGAGGTTGATCTATTTAGACCCATCTCATTATATAAATACCTTTAGATTGTTAGATATTTTAGAGAATACTCATCTTATTTAATAGGATTGTTTTTTTCGCAACATATTTGAGGTTGATCTGGTTAGACCCATCTCATTATATAAATACCTTTAGATTGTTAGATATTTTAGAGAAATACTCATCTTATTTATTTAATAGGATGTGTCCTACACTTTTGAAAAGTCTGAAAAATGTTTTTTCTAGATCACATCAATTCTCATATTTCTGCAAATCATTTCATTTTTTCTAAAATTTCTTTAAGAAATGCATCTTCTATATTATTTGAGTATATTTTGAGATGTAGCTCCGAAACAACTTATGCATTTATTTGTGGTATTTTTATTCATGTAACTGGTTTATTTAACAACTCAATAACGATTCAGAAGATGAATATCTAAAAATGCCAAACGGAAAATTGGATAAAATATCACATTACATGTTCTTCTCCCTCATGATCAAAGGGAGCTCCACCTTCAAAACCCTTAAAAAAGTTTCTTCCATTCTCAATCAATTTTCAATACCAAAACATCATTCTTGTATTTTATCACATCAATGGGAGCAAAAGAAACTGAAATTTAAGGTAAAGTTCATTCATTTTATCCTTCATTCATTGTATTAATGTTTTTTTAGTTGAAAATATGAACGTTGAGTCTAGATATGCATCTTCGGACTCAAGTTCATTTGATCCGGAGATCCATCTCCGGATGTGTCTCATACTTTGAGTTTTTAATTTGTTTATTTGTTATTGTTGATATTAGATCTGATGCACCCGAATATGCTTCCCAAAGTTATGTATTATGAGGATGGATGTTTCATCGGACGAAGTGAAAGATGATGTTAAATCGATGATAAGTGATTGTTGTCGAGGTAGATGTTTATGAATAATTTACAAATTAACAAGGGTTTATTGTCTATGAACATATTCTACAATGGGTCCGCGCGGAGTTTGGGAATTTGGGTTTGGCGTTGTAATCGAAAGTTCTGACAATGGTTCAGATAAAAGACACACATTTGTAACAATGAGATTCGAAAGAAGTGGCACATAACAACCACCGATTAAGAAGTTGAAACATGATGACACCAAATCAAGAAAATGTGAGTGTTCGTTTAAATTGCACATATACTATAAGACGAATGATACATGGAAATTTAATGTGGTTTTTGGTATACATAATCATGTCTTGAGTGATAAGCTAGTCGTGCATCTCATTGTATGTCACCTTATTTCGGAAGAGAAGGAACTTGTTTCGGACATGATATTAAACATGGTGACACCGAAAAACATACTTGCAACTTTGATTTACATGTTGGATTTGTAATATATTTTAGGAGGATGTGTGAGAGAAGATGACGCTTGATAAATCAATACTTATGGATGAAGTTTACACTCACTGGAAAAGACTTTAATTTGATGATAATTGTGTGATGAAGGATGATAAATCAAGTATAATTATTATGACCGAATGGGAAGTAATCCAAGAAAGATTTTCGGAAGCTAATTACATCATGAAATTGCACATCAAATAGCCGTTGAAGAAGATTTCTTATCCAGAAATAACAGATTTGAGACCATTGTCAGAACCTGTTAAAGCAAAGGGTTCCCCCCAAAAGGTCAAACTGACACATAGTGACAACTCTACGAGACTGCATCCTTTATACTTTAAACATGTTGACTCGCATTTTTCAGACTCTCCAACTCCAAAATCTCAACAAAAAAAGTATTTTCAAGGGTGCTCACATTAGCAAACTATCTCATCCACCATCGTTAACAAACATTATCCACATTTAAGAGATAACGCTTTTTATGCACAAATAGATTGAGCGAATTGTAGATGTTAAAGATGAAGACAAATGTGGTTTTTGAGTTGTTTTGAGTTTGCTGGTTAAAGGAGAGGATGACCACTAATTTGTTTGCCATCAAATTATATAATACTTAACGATACATAAATAAAATAAAAGTACGATGCAATTATCAATGCTCTTGTTCCTTATGTTATTGGTTCGGTACCATTTAAAAACTAATGTGCTTCCTAGATTCCTCGTCACCTATTTCAACTATTTCTGATCCCATAATAGAATAGTGGCGCCGTATGTGGAAATCAACTTCTGATTCATGCGTTTTCAATTATTTTACAGTCGCTCTTCAATTCTCCATTTCGTAACATCACCAGGTCATTGAATTAAGAGAATTCAGAATATAACACGGATATCCATCGTGCTCGATCCAATCAAACATTATTTCAACTTTGATTCCTTGAATTAGTGAACTTATAATTCCCACAAAAATTCCATGAATGGATGATTATAGATCCAATTCAGATATCTATCATAATTATTTCCAATATCATACTAAATGTTCCTGATTAAGCTCTCAATGATGAATCACTTTAATTATCCATCATCGACACGATCCTTGTCGTAACGACTTCTAGCATAGATCTATGACTAACACGTCATTTTAAGAGGCGAATGACCTCTAAGAGGTGAATGAATATTGTATCACACCAGAATTACTAGATCACAACAGAGTAAATCAAACTCCAAACACATAATTACCAGCGATCAAAGAAGTTACCATTGTGAATCGTACTCTACATCACTACGGAGTGAAGTACCAGATATTTAGGTTTATTCTATTATATCTTATTGTCACCATTGGGATCTACAATGCTCGTATACTCAATAACAGTTAGTCGACTAAAACATATATTCCTCCTAGCACTCTGGTACTGCACCAAAATTGGAAATCAAAATGCACGTAGACATACGAAGGGGCAGGAAATTCCATAAATCACAGATGTGGACCTGTCAGTGGTCACAATAGTTTCCCCACCGACGGAAGTCTTTACGAGATACCTCGTAGGATATAAACTCTAAGCAACAACTTTCAATCTGAAGCCATATAAATTTCAGGTCTCCACCGACCAAAACCTGATGTACAGGAAAAAAAACATCCCTTTTGTCTTCAATATCTTTGTAACTCACTCCAGCGAAACGATAAAGGTCACGCCCCGCAGGGAATAATATGAGGGAAAAATACACCCTAGGCCCCGGTCGACACTCTCATTTATTTTCCAGCCAGACTTTTCTGATCTGTTAAGAGGTGACCAGGTGAAAGAAATAAACAAGGCTCACTCTGTAAGGACTTCAAATAGACTTTGAGAAAGAGCCCCTAAGAAATCTTACCTCTGTGCAGCTACGCTCTCAGCACAAGATAAATTCGATCAGACGCCAAAGGATAAACTCTCACGCCTCATATAGACACATCATGAAGGAGAATTGTGGTCCAAAACGCAGCGGAAATTAAAATTTTCTCCTTTAGAGATCCTTACGAATGGTCATGATCAGTGATAGAATATTTACCTCTTGTGACGGTTGAAACCTTTGGTGCAGATCTCTTGTGACGATCAAAACCTTTGATGCAAATCCACGAAGCGATCACGAACGTTGAACGATGACAACGTCTCTACTCAGTCCACACGAACGGATTCCTTCAATCTCAGTGATAGCTGGTACGAATGAAGGCTTTGAGTGAGAGAGAGAGAGAGAGAGTGAAAACGAAAAGAATGCAACCGCAATGAATGCTTCTGCACAAGGGTTCTATTTATAGAACCACTTGTATGGACTGCAAGCTAAAAAGTCCACTTAATTGTATGTGGCCCATATCTTATAATATGCCCAAAATCACTTAAGCCCATGGTACCTTACCATATTTCGTATTCTACTCAAGTACACCGTACCTTACGATGTTCTACAATTCACTTAAGTGCACCGTACCTAACGGTGTTCCTTATTTACTCTATCTCTCATCAATCCGTCCTTTTGTTTGTGACCCTATAGGTTTTCGCGACATTAGCAATTATATTAAATCACGTATTTAACATAATAAATAGTGAGTGGTATCTAGCAACACATCACTACTATCCAAGACACGAAAATGTCATGTGATCTGACAAATCCTTTTGTGATAATACTTATGTGTATAATTACCCTTTTGCCCCTATGTCTATATTGAACACAAGGCATAGACGGTATCATCCTTATCTAGTTCAATATTGGGCCCGTAGACATTTATCATGTTACGCAGGATGGACAAATTCCATCTAGGTCACTCATGTCCCTCAGCATGCTTCGTGGAGTACCCATCAACTGTCTTTATGGTCATCCAGTTACGGACAATGTTTGATCAGCAATAAAGCACTCGAATCTACATCTAGGATCCATAGTGGTTTCAGGTCAAAGGGTGGTATACACCACTATCACCATGAGAATAACTTATGACACTTTGCATAACATTCTATATGGTATTCTCATAGCGGGTCAATCCAGTATAAATATTACTCCTAATATTCATACTTATGTTTAAGACTTGATAACTCCTTATCCATGATCCATGAGATGTGATCATCAATCTATATACATAATAGTCTTAATGCTTTAATGTTATCCCACTTCACAACAAAGCTCGACTACAAATACTTTAAGAATAATGTCCTTATGTTTAATGGGATCTCATGATTAAGTCACACTTGATACATTAAACGGACTATCTATTCTAGGGACTTTATTAAACAAACATAATAAAGAAAAAGCCTTTTATTATTAATAAATAATTCGATACAAGTACCAAAAGTATTGGCCTCTAGGGCTTACACCAACAATCTCCCACTAGCACTAGAGCAAATCAGGAATACCCCTAATGCTCATAGATCTAGTATGGCCATCATGCTTCTGCTGTGCAAGAGGCTTTGTAAGTGGGTCAACAATATTGTCAAGTGTAGGTACTCTGCAAATTTTCACATCTCCTCTATCTATTATCTCTTGAAGGAGGTGATAACGCCTAAATATGTGTTTGGATCGTTGGTGAGAGGCTCCTTAGCTTGTGCGATAGCACCATTGTTATCACAATAAAGACCAATGAGATCCACAATGCTAGAAACTATGCCAAGTTCACTAATGAACTTTTTGATCCAAACAACTTCCTTTGCTGCACTTGAGGCAATAATAGACTTGGCCTTGGTTGTAGAATCAGCAACTATATCTTGCTTTGAACTTTTCCAGCTTACAACGCCACCGTTTAAGCAAAACACATAACCAGATTGCGATCTAAAGTCATCCTTATCTGTCTGGAAGCTAGCATCGGTGTATCCAATTACAGCAAGCTCTTCCTGACCTCCATATATCAAGAATGAGTCCTTAGTCCTTCTCAAATATTTAAGGATATTCTTGACACCTACCCAATGAGCATCATCGGGATCAGATTGGTACCTACTCATTGCACTTAAAGCAAACGAGACATCTGGTCGAGTACATAACATGGCATACATGATAGATCCTATTGCAGATGCATATGGAATCTTATTCATGCGATCCCTTTCTTCCTTAGTTGAAGGGGATTGTGTTTTTGATAGACACAGGCCATGTTTCATAGGTATGAATTCTTTCTTGGAATCATGAATATTAAAGTGTCTCAACACTTTGTCTATGTATGTACTCTGACTTAGGCCAAGAAGTTTTTGTGATCTATCTCTATAAATCCTAATTCCTAATATATAGGATGTTTCACCCAGGTCCTTCATAGAAAAGCATTTCCCCAACCAAGACTTTACTTGTTGTAGGGTAGGGACATCGTTTCCAATGAGTAATATGTCATCTACATATAATACCAGGAAGACGATCATGCTCCCGTTAACCTTCTTGTAGACACAAGGCTCATCTTCATTCTTGATGAATCCGTATTGTTTTAATGTTTCATCAAAACGAAGATTCCAGCTTCTGGAAGCTTTCTTCAATACATAGATTGATCTTTGTAACTTACATATCTTTTGGGCTTCTTCTGGTATGTCAAATCCTTCAGGCTATGTCATGTACACATCCTGAAGAAGATTCCCATTAAGGAGAAATTTTGACATCCATCTGCCATATTTCATAATCATGATACGCAGCAATAGCAAGTAAAATCCAAACAGATTTAAGCATTGCAACTGGTGAAAAGGTTTCATCATAGTCAACCCCATGAATTTGCTTATATCCTTTTGCAACCAGTCTTGCCTTATAGGTATGTACCTTACCATCCATGCCAGTCTTATTTTTGAAGACCCACTTGTATCCTATAGGGTTAACTCCTACAGGAGGCTCTACCAAGGTCCAAACCTGGTTTGTGTACATGGAATCCATTTCAGATTTCATGGCTTCTAGCCACTTCTCAGACTCGGGACCAGTTATGGCCTCTTGGTAGGTCACAGACTCATCTTGATCCATGAGTAATACATCACCTTGATCAGTTATGAGATATCCATATCTCTCGGGTAGGTGACGTATCCTGCTTGACCTACGCTGGTCTTGTTCTACTTGAGCAGGTTGCTCTTCCACAACTACTTGTGTTTCCTGCTCTAATTCCCCCACAGTGTATCAATGCTTTGTGATTCTTGAATTTCTTCAAGCTCTACTTTCCTCCCACTGATTCCTTTGGAAATAAAATCATTTTATAGGAAAACTCCAGTTCGAGCGACAAACACTTTGCCCTCAGAAGGATTGTAGAAGTAATACCCTCTTGTTTCTTTAGGATATCCCATAAATAAGCATTTGTCAGATTTGGGCTCAAGCTTAGTTGAAATTTGTCGTTTCATATAAACTTCGCAACCCCAAATCTTCATGTAAGACATATGTGGTTTCTTACCACTCCATATCTCATATGGTGTCTTCTCAACCTTTTTGGATGGAACACAGTTAAGTGTGTAAGCTGCTGTCAACAGTGCATGTCCCCAAAAGGAGTTTGGAAGATCGACGTGAGTCATCATGGATCGGACTATGTCTAACAAGGTTCGATTTCTTCTCTCATATACACCATTCCATTGGGGTATTCCAGGAGGAGTAAGTTGGAATATGATCCCACACTCTTTCAGATGGTCATCAAACTCTAGGCTTAAACACTCACCACCTCGATCTGATCGAAGAGTTTTAATATTCTTACCTAGTTGGTTTTGTACTTCATTTTTGAATTCCTTGAACTTTTCAAAGGACTCTGATTTGTGTTTCATTAAATACACATAACCATATCTACTGAAATCATCAGTAAATGTGATGAAGTACTGAAAACCTCCTCTGGCTGGTATGTTCAGTGGTCCACATACATCAGTATGTATGAGGGCCAAAAGATCATTAGCTCTTTCACCTTTTCCTGTGAATGGAGACTTTGTCATCTTTCCAATTAAACAAGATATGCATGTCTCATATGATTCATAATCAAAAGAGTCCAAGAGTCCATCTTTATGGAGTTTAGAAATGCGTTTCTCATTTATGTGGCCTAATCCACAATGCCAAAGGTAAGTTGGATTTAACTCATTAGGTTTCATCCTTTTAGTATTAATGTTATAAATAGGCATTTCAAGATCAAGGACATATAGTTCACTGTTCATTTGTGCAGTTGCATAAGATATATATCTTTCAAATAAATGGAGCGACAATTGTTCTTTATTATAAATGAAAAATCAAACTTGTCCAAACAAGAAACGGAAATAATATTCCTGCTAATTGCAGGTACATAATAACAGTTCTCTAACTGAATTATTAAACCGTTGGGTAAAGTCAATACATAAGTTCCTACGGCTAAAACAACAATCTTTGCTCCATTGCCAACTCGTAGGTCAACTTCACCTTTTGCTAAATCTCTACTCCTTTTTAGCCCCTGCACATTGGTACAAATGTGAGAACCGCATCCAGTATATAATACCGATGATGCAGAAGTAGATAAGTTAATTTCAATAACAAAAATACCGGAAGTTGAAGTCTCTACTCCATTCTTCTTATCTTCCAGGTACTTTGGGCAGTTTCTCTTCCAGTGTCCGGTCTTACCGCAATGGAAGCAGGTGCCTTCCTTTGTTATGCCTCCACTAGGATTCAAAGCAGGAGCAGTGGGTTTGGATTTGGTAACTTCATTGCCTTTCCCTTTATCATCCTGCTTGGTGGGTCTTTTGTTCTGTCTCTTTCCATTTCCGATCATCAGAATGGACTTCCCTCTTGAATTCAGATTCTGCTCAGCAGTTCTTAACATGGCTAGCAATCCAGGAAGAGATTTATCTATATCATTCATATTGAAATTAAGGACAAATTGACTAAACCTATCTGGCAACGATTGCAAGATCAAATCAGTCGCAAGTTCCTTTCCGAGGGGAAAACCAAACCTCTCAAGGTTCTCCACATACCCAATCATCTTAAGCACATGGGGACCTACAGGGGCTCCCTCAGCTAACTTGCCTTGAAAAAGGGCTTTTGAAACTTCAAATCTTTCATGCCTTTCCTTCTCTTGATAGAGCGTCTTCAGGTGTTCGATCATATCGAGCGCTGCCATGTTCTCATGTTGCTTTTGCAACTCTGAGTTCATGGTAGCTAGCATGAGGCAAGCAGTTTCATTGGCATCACCAACATGCTTCTTATAAGCATCTCTTTCTGCCTTAGATGCAGAACTAGGAGGTTCCTCTTTAGGAACAGGTTTCTCCAAGACATACAACTTTGTATCATGTTTGAGGATAATCCTTAGATTTCAATGTCAATCCAGAAAATTTGTCCCAGACAATTTTTCCTTATCAAGGATTGATCGTAAAATGTTGTTAGAGGTGTTTGTTGTCATGGTAATCTACATGAAAATAATAAAAATATAAGTATCAATAACATATTTAATTAGGCCTTTAATGAAATATGCTCCCACTATTTTACTCAAAACAAATGACCCCCACCATTTGATTCGGAAAATCCTGTTGGAAGATTTTCTAGTGGGTCGAGATCCACATTTCACTTTGTTTTAAGTCCGCGTAGGAGGATTACACAAAACTAGGTTATTTAGGCAGGAACTCCTTCCAATTGTATCTAATACAACTCTCGAATATTTTAGTTGGGTGAATAACTCCTTATTCCAATCCATCACATGGATCATTTCCAGCTCTTGCTTCTAAACATATATAATCTTATTATAATTTGTTTAGTTAAGTTTGACCCATTGTTTTAGCAATTGGATATTACAATTATTCCATCGCACCTTACTAATATAGAATATGCACCTCACGTAGGCGAAACCTACATTATTCGATACTAGTCTTGATGAGTGCTAAAACTTGGAAAGCATAAACTTAATATTTAATTTAAGGGAATTTGCAATTATTCTGATATCACCGGCTTATTTATCATATAAATCGTCTCTCACATGCATCAACATACATTCACATGCATCAACATACATACAAAATGAAACAGTTATGACCCCTAGTGCAATTGTTCTCCCAAGCCAATGAGAGAACCTAAGCTAACCTAATAACGATCTAAGCTTCTCCAAGCAAGATCTTCAAGGTTGTTCTCCTTTGATATTGTATTCTTCTCTTTCTTCATAACATTACATTACATAAAACAAACTCGTTTTACATACGAGGGAGTGAGACGAGAAAAGAAGTTACATTAAGAGATTAAAAGAGAGGCACGACACGTAGGTCGTATTTTAAAATCCCAAAACAAAATAAAGGAAAACTAAGGCCATAACCGATCACCACAAGACAATAATAATAAACACATTATTATTATTAATTTAAATTCTGTTAATTAAATAAACCAACTTAAATTTCGGCGACCGATCACACTACGTAGAGTTAGCCGGGGGGTTCCGCTGCCCCCTGCGGGGTAGCAGGGGCAGCGCCCCGACGCAAAATTTTAATGAACAATTCATTTGAAATCGACGTCGACTTTCGCATCAACACTTGATACTTTAAAGCACAACTCTTGCGCAGTCACAACCCTAATCACATAACTCTTTGACAGCACAACCCTTGTACCGTCATGAACCCTAATGCACCAATTTCATACCGTCAAATATACCTCGATTGTTAATTCAGTATGATTGATCAACAGGTCATTGCTTCACCATACTTTCGTCGGATTCCGAAGCAAATGACCATTGATCGCTCAAAGGAAAACAACCATTAAGTGTTTGAATGAACGAAAGAGAAACAATATATCACATATACCGTATTTTGCATCAGAATTACTTATACCATATATATAACTTGATCGATCTCAATTGTGTAACCTATGGACGATCGATGTATCGTTGCTTCACCATACTAACGTCGGATTCCGAAGCATAGTCAACATCAATCATCCAAATCGTACACATGATGCCAAATTTAATTACTCGTTTATTCTTTGATTCATTCTGTCTTTTAATCGTATTAATACATAAAATACATAAAATAAACACCTATCAGATGCATGGTTTCGTAGTGGCTCTGATACCACTGAAGGAGAATTGCGATCCAAAACGCAGCGGAAATTAAAATTTTTCTCCTTTAGTGATCCTTACGAATGGGCATGATCAGTGATAAAATCGTTACCTCTTGTGGCGATTGAAACCTTTGATGCAGATCTAAGGAGTGATCACGAATGTTGAATGGTGACAACGCCTCTACTCAGTCCACACGAACGTATTCCTTCAATCTCAGTGCTAGCTGCTACGAATGAAGGCTTTGAGTGAGAGAGAGAGAAACGGAATTTCAACTGCACAAATGTTTCTGCACAAGGGTTCTATTTATAGAATCACTTGTGTGGGCTGCAAGCTAAAAAGCCCACTTAAGTGTATGTGGCTCATATCTTATGATATGCCAAAATCACTTAAGCGCGTGTATCTTACCATATTTCGTATTCTACTTAAGTACACCGTACCTTACGATGTTCTAAAATTCACTTAAGTGTGCACCGTACCTTACGGTGTTCCTTATTTACTCTAACTCTCATCAATTTGTCCCTTTGTGTGTGACCCTGTAGGTTTTCGCGACATTAGCAATTATATTAAATCACGTATTTAACATAATAAACAGTGAGCGGTATCTAACAACACATCACTGCTACCCAAGGCACGAAAATGTCATGTGATCTGACAAATCCTTTTGTGATAATACTTATGTGTATAATTACCTTTTTGCCCTTATGTCTATATTGAACACAAGGCATAGACCGTATCATCCTTGTTCATTTCAATATTGGGCCCGTAGACATTTATCCTGTTACGTAGGATGGGCAAGTTCCATCTAGGTCACTCATGTCCCTCAGCATGCTTCATGGAGTACCCATCAACTGTCGTTATGGTTATCCAGTTACGGACAACGTTTGATCAGCAATAAAGCACTCAACTCTACATTTAGGATCCATAGTGGTTTCAGGTCGAAGGGTGGTATATACCACTATCACCATGAGAATAACTTATGACACTTTGCATAACATTCTATATGGTATTCTCATAGCGGGTCAATCCAGTATAAATATTACTCATAATATTCATACATATGTTTAAAACTTGATAACTCCTTATACATGATCCATGAGATGTGATCATCAGTATATTTACATAATAGTCTTAATGTTTTAATGTTATCCCACTTTACAATAAAGCTTGACTACAGATACTTTAAGAATAATGTCCTTATGTATAATGTGATCTCATGATTAAGTCACACTTGATACATTAAACAGACTATTTATTCTAGGGACTTTATTAAACAAACATAATAAAGAAAAAAATCTTTTATTATTAATATATAATTCGATATAAGTATCAAAAGTATTGACCTCTAGGACTTACACCAACATACCTCGCCTTCAAGAAGCTTTAAAGATTATGTTTGAAAGCCAAAGCAAGCTTAGGTTAGAAACAATCATGATCATTGCTAGATATTCAATTTAGTATTTCCTAATCAAACTCAGTTGGACTCAATAGTTATACATCCATACTCCACATGCCAGAGAAATAAATAAATAAAAAAGTTACAAACCATAGACCTCAATAGTTTTGTTTCTTTTCTATCTTCATTTTGATGTATTAGAGGTAAATGCAGTGACACAACCCCATCTTCCTCTCCACTTGAAGAACCACTTAATATTTTAATGGGCCTACCAAAATCAATTCGAAGCTTCACAAGGCAGCTATGACAGTACCAGCAGTAGTCCTACCAAGCCCATATGTTATATTAATGAGATATTAACAGCTATAAATGAAAATCATCTATTAAATTAATGAGATATTAGCAGCTATAAATGAAAAGAAGAAAAATACAAGAAGAACCAATGATGAACATGAAATGAATGTATGCATAAAGGATAAAGCATATGAGATATAAAGGAATAAGAAATGTACTAACAATCAAAAACAATAGTGTCCTTTGCATCACAAGAAATATTATTTGCCAAGGTATCAAAGTCATAAAGTTTATGAGCTTTTTTTTCAGTAACGGGTAATTGTAAAGAAGTTTGATTACTAAGAGAAAGTATGTCAAGGGAGAAATTTAGATAAACAAAGTTATATGGAAGCTTTTTGAGCCAAGCATGATAGCTAAACGACAGTGTAGTGCTACCATGTATTCCAAGTGAGGTTTAGAATATAGGAAAAGATAAAAATGAGAATCTGAAATCTAAAGTAAGGTTTCAAGCTTGAAAATAGGCTTGATATTTTCGGTCAATAATACAATATCAATTTCCTCACATTTGTTCAATTATTGTTTTCTCTAGAAGTAGAGTTCTTGGGGATTAGATATTAAGGGCCCGTTTGAAAAGGTTTTAAAAAACAGTTTTATAATTTTTTAAAATTGAAAAACAAAAAACTTGTTTGATATATTTGTTTCTCAAAACTACTTCTAAAAATACTTTCAAATTTCAGTGTTTTAAAATCTAAAAAACTGAAACTATCAAAATATGTTTTGATTTTCAATTTTCAGTTTTACTTTTTAATTTTCAATTGAAGTAAGTTGGAAAAAAAATATGGTTTCATTAATCGGATTATAGTAATTACTTGCAATATTTTTTAATTGTAATATTTCACTCTCAATCTATTGTTAATCCTTATATATTGTTAATGAAAATTAAAATTTTCACCCTCAATTATTCTCTCTCTAATTAGTCCTCATTAAGTGAATAGTATATTTTTATACATTAAATGAATTGTATATATATATTCAAACCAACACTCAAATATAATTTTTATACATTAAGTGAATTGTATATTTTATTATTAATTATTAAAAATATTTTAATAAACTGAAATGTATATTAGCTGAACTTTAATATTTTTAAAAAATATATCACAATTATTTTTATTTAGTAAAATAGATTTTTAAAATATAGATTATCAAACAAGCTATATTGTCCTATTTTAAAAAAAATAGTTTTTATAAATTATACTATCAAACATATTTTTTTACTTTTTAATTTTTAAAACAGTTTTTAAAAATTGAATAACCAAATAAATTCTTTTTATTTTATTTTCTCAAAAGTAAATTTACAAAATAGATTTTTAAAACAGATTTTAAAAACTAAAATTGAGAAGAGATCCACGGAGGCCCTATACCTTACTTGAAGAACTCAATATTGGTATCTTGAAGAACTCAATATTGGTATCTCTTAATAATCCAATATCATAAAACCCATAGATCTACAAAATATCAGAATCACATACAATATAATATGCATACCAAAAAAGTGAAAGCTAAGAGTATATCCTAACAATAAAAAAAGATTGTCGTCAATTCACTCTCGTCTGGATTGAAAGAAGAGGGAAAAGTTTCAGGATATACAGGGAAAAGTTTTAAGATGAGAGGGAAATGAAAACAAGGAAAAGGGAACTTAATTTCATCCATTTTTTTAGTTTTATTTTATATTATTTATTAATTAGTTTTTAAAAAAATCATTAGTTTTTTTCTATATTTTTAATTATTTATATAAAAATTAATTTACACAATATAAATATATGGTTCTTTCTTTATATAAAAATAATTATCTTTTAAATCAAATTTAATCATTTTTAATGAAAAAAAAACTTTAAAATTTGTTTGTGAGGGAATAGTTTCCTCACAAATTCCACAATTCATGTTAATTCATGTTAGTGATGTCATTTGTGAAGGAGTGTTTAGAGAAAAATATATTTCGCTCTAAAAGTTCTTAACAAAATCCAAATTAACCAATTTTGTGACATAAATTTTGTCACGCAATTTCTCTTCACAACTTCCTTCACTAATGTTCATCAATTTAATTGTAATGAAAGACATAACTATCCGTATGTAATTCCTTCACAATTAGTGATAGATTTTGTTCCCTTTCTAAACTTCGTCACTAATTTGCTTTTTTAGTAGAGTTCTCATGATGCAAGCTTAGGTTCATGTGTTTTGTTTTACAAAGTGAACAAATCTGTCTGTAATAAGGATTTCTCTTGTGGTAACTGAGTAGAGGACATCGTAAATGAAGCATATTAAATATGTTTGAAGGATACACCTACTCAACCATTTTCTTGAATGCTCTCTTAGGTTGAAAATAAATTTTAGGATTTGGATATTTTTTTTAGGGAACCAAAACGCAAATGCACGTTGCAATAAATTGGGGAACAACCGATACAGTTGATGCTCGTCCATGGAATCTGAGGCCGATGTCGAATACGCTTCGAGCGCTGGGCTACAACAATCAAAACCCCTTGACACTTTGCATACATGAAGTCAGGGGTGTTGTCGATACGCTTCGAGCGTCCGACTACAACAATCAATTTCCCATAGCCCCTTGTGCGCCATCAGAATCTAGGGAAACTGTTGGAGACGCCTTGCATGTCTGACTACAACAACCAATTCCCCCAGGAGTTCTATCGGACACGTTTTTCACATCCGAATACAACATTCAAATACCCCTTGTCAAAGAAATAGACGCTTTCAAGCAGAGATGGCGCCCCCCTATGGATCTAGCCTATCTGAGGGCGAACATGGTGAAGCTTGGAGAGATCCCCCTCGATCCAAGCCATAACCTTGGGGACAGGGACGGGGATCCTCTACATTTGACTAGGTAGGTTCCTCTGTGATGCAAATCACATTTCAAAGCATGGTATCTATCCGCCTTTATGCCCTTCGAATGTAAGTATAATTTGAAACACCACTACGACTAACCGAACTTATACCTTATCTATGGGAACATGATTAAGGAATAGTCGTGTCTAACTGGTTTGGCGTGAAACACTTACACGTACAACTAGAAGCATAAGCTTTCAGAACCAAACTCGCGTTCCACCATTTTTGATTCGACATACGAACACTTTAAATTGTAATAATGCTTCCTCTGTAAAACTTGATTCTGAGCATAGCCATGCGCTACTACCTTGACATTATATCAACACGTTAGATGCGTCAAAATGAAACTCGCCTCCGAGCGAAACAACCATACACGGCTCTACAAAGACTTAAGGTCATTGGCACTTTAAGCAACTACCCCATTCGTCCCAAAATAATTGTCACAGTTGGTCATTTCACACAGATTAAGAAAATGTAATAAATGAAAGACAAAGAATAGTACTTTTTCCAAACTATCCTTGTTTTCTATTAGTGTATTTGAATTATAATAAATGCAGAGTGATAGAATAATAAATTAAAAGTATTAATTAGAGGGCATAATTGGAAGATAAAAATTAGAATTGCATTGAAAACTAAAAGCGACACTTATTTTGGGGAAAATAATTTTATAACATGCGATACTTATTTTGGGACAGAGGGAGTATTATTTATCGCTCTTTTACATAAAAAAATACCGTAAATTGCAGGATTCTAAAAGCAATCCTTAGTTATCCTTGGATCCAATTCTCATCGGATCTCAGTCGGACAATTACAACGGTTGAGAAAGGAACAACGTTATACTAAAAACATAAACATGCAAGGGTAAAAACTAAAGCGCATATATGAAAATATTGTTTACAAGTCGAGGCACAAAGGCCCGACCAAATACTACAGAAGCAAACAAAATGGGAAAAGGTAAAATTACGCTCAAACATCGGCACTTGAATCCTTCTTAGACAGGTCGGCTATTGGGTTAAACTAATAAAAAATAATAGCGAGGCCAAAACAGTATGTTCGAGCCTACTCAAACATTTCATCCCAAACCATGCCTAAAGCCTCTATTGCCCGCTCAAGAGATTGTCAAGACTTTTGTCGAGCATCAACCACCTCTTCTTCAAGACTCCTTAAAGCATTAACTCGATTTTCCTTTCTCTGATGAAGAGCTTTCCGATCTGTTTCGAACGCCCGAAATGCTTCAGCCTTGTCCGCATAAACCTTCTCACTGCATTTATTTCTGCTAGCGAGAGAAGCCTTCAATTGTTCTATCTGAGCAGCCAAAATGGACGGTCAACCATATCGATTTGCCTATTTATGCAAAGATATAAGAGTATCAACATTTTCTTGAAGCTCGGCCAAATCCTTATCAGCATTGGAACTTTACCACTTGAGGACCTCACACCTCTCCCTTAGCTCATCATGTTCCTTTGAGAGCTCGCCAGAGCCCGAAACGTCATTCCGGCCAGCAACTACAATAGAAATCAGGACCCGACCTTGAACAAAGTGCGGGAGGCAAATGAAAAAATTCCCTACATGTCATTTGCAGTTAAACCCCAGACGAAATCTTGGTACTTAGTAACCACTATAGCAAAAAACTCCTTCGGGGTGCTAGGTACATAGGAAGGAAGAATAGAAGGAATACGTGAAAGGAGTCATGGCATCCTGCTCACCGTCCTCCACCAAACGAGTCCGTTTAGGAGAACCTCCTCCAACAGGAGTGGAGACATTGTCACCCCGACCCCTCTTGGCAGGGGAAGGAGAAAGTGAAGGTCCTTGAGCTGTAAATCAGCCGCAATAACTCCTAGTTGACCCATTCAGGTATCGGAATCGGGACAATAGTTTCGACCATCTCTGATGTAGTCACCAGAGCAGGAACCCGAGCCTCTAAAACAAAACTAGAGTAACGACATGCAATTCTAGTGCTGGGATGGACAAGCCAACAATGTCACCCTGGTCACTCGCAAGATCCAAAGCTTTCCGCAATTGACTAAATTGATTCATGTTACTGCAAAAGCACAAATTGCTTGGTAAAAAAAAGGGGAGACACCCGAATCCCCATCCTCACCAAAGAGTTATTGTCTCTCAGAATGTTCAAAAGAATTAATGATAACATGGTTATCTATTCTCCTCTTCTTATGCTGAAAGGAAAACACTTCACTAAGACCGAATCATTCTTCATATCCAATCCCTTGACACGAAACATGTAAATCTTCTTTCATCTTCAATTCTCCAGAAGACAAAGAAGTTGGCCCAGAGTGATAAGGAGGGATAAGATGGTAGAAATAAACTATGGACGAGCAGAAAGCCATATGCGCCTCAGAAGTGACGAGTTTCACTAATACAAAACACTCTAGAAAATCTCCCCAGTCAGAAGCAAAAAAGATAATCTAAGGTACTTGGGGACAAAGAAAGATTAATCCTTGATCCCGGATATCATCCTCCGATATGAGCCACAAAGAAGAGGTCAAAGAAGATCCCTAATGAAGGCTTCCAAGATTTATACCCAATAAAAAGGTGGAAAACCACCATAAAGGCCCAAGCTCCAGGATGAAGTTGCGAAGGGGGAACTTTTAGATTGTTAATCACAACCACCTCAAAATCAAAGAAGGGTAGACACATCCCTAACTGGGTAAAGAGACACTTGTACAAGGGAACCGAGCAACCTTCGAAAGAGCTACAAATTCCTCTCATTTGAATCTGAGGAGCTTCCAACTGTAATGTCGGCCTAAGTTATGACTTCAATAGTGTCAAGGCAGAAGGAGTTCTAACTATTTCAGCGACCACCCAATGATATCTATTCGTATTGGCTGGTGATTTTAATCCAAGACCTCTACGGGCCCATACATCAGCTCTATGATGATCACAAGGATTGAGCAAAGACATGACATCATGTTTCCCTTCACACTCCAGATGACGAGTGATCTCTGCGTCGATGGTATCACGACCAATTGTCTCTCGGTATGAACAAAACGACCAACACGTTCCCCCCTTTGACAAACAACCTCTACTTTGTCCTGTCGGTCAAGATAAGAAGAGACATCAGTCTCTTGGAAAGGTTTTCACCCCCGCCGAATTTAACAGGGAACAAGGATTCTGAAGCATTCATGTAAAGAGTTTCATTTGACCGAGATTCTCCAGACGAATCCTCCATCTTCGAATCATCACTCAAAACGACGATTCTTGATTCAAAACCCCTGCTGAAAGAGGGGAATAAATGCGACTCAGACTTCATTCCCTTTTTGAAGATGAAGAAACACTACCCTACGAGTCACTCTCGTCGACAATGTGTTACCACTCATCGTAATAAAATGCGATAAAAATTTGAGTAAAAGCCGAGGAGAAAAGAAATTACCTTGAAATAGGAAGGAAATTTATGAACGGGCAACAACGGTTACTCTGTGAAGTAAGTTCTCTCAAACAAGAGGGAAGACTCAAAGAGACAAGGGAAGCTCAATTTGCAAGAGGGCTAAATTTTTTCCCACATTCTCTCTCTCTCTCTCTTCTCTCTCTCTCTCTCCTCCTCTCTCTCTTCTCTCTCTCTCTCTCTCTCTCTCTCTCTCTCTCTCTCTCTCTCTCTCTCTCTCTCTCTCTCCTCTCTCCTCTCTCTCTCTCTCTCTCTCTCTCTCTCTCTCTCTCTCTCTCTCTCTCTCTCTCTTCTCTATATATAATATATTATATATATATATATATATATATAATATATATATATATATATATATATATATATATATATATATATATATTATTAAAAGGCAATCGAACATATCAGATTGAAATAAAAAAATAATGACAGATCGACAATCATATTTCATCTAGGGAAGACAACGACACTCGAGTGTACTCGAGTACAAAAAAGTTGTGTTATGTCACCCAATACCTTTTTAGGTCACACGTCAAAGAAAAAAGGGGAAACATTTATTTAATGACCACACTCACGTCACTCTTTGGCATATTTTTGGTTTTGTCAAAAGGGAGATGCGAGTGCGGTCATTATTATTGAAGACTCCTTCGACATCAAACATGTCTGACGAGTTTTGGGGGCAACTGTTCTGTGCCGAAAAAAGACCCGGGATCCACTGCTTCGCGCCAGCCAAAGACCCAATAGCACGAGGCCCATTACATAACCTACTCTGCCACATCCAAGGTATAAATACCTTCGTAAAGGGTTCTAAGGTACACAATCTCTAATCTCCACTTTCACTTTCACCTATCTTAAACTCTAAACTGAGTTGGACGTTGGAGTGCTAACCATGCAGATACCCTCCCTTAGGTTCACCGTATCGAAGATAACAACAATATTGACGACATCGTATCAACACCAATACCTCTGATTCAAAAAATACCGTGATCACAACCTTCAATCCACAACGTCACTTCAACGTAACGTATCGGAAACTCCGCTCAACTGTAATTTCCACATTCATCATAATTTCTGATTTTACAATAATATATATAAAATATTGCCCGGAGAACTAGCCATTCTCTCTTGTGATCCTATTTTTTCGAATCTTTCAACAATTTATATAAAAAATTTAATATTCTTAACAATAATTTGGCGGAACATCCGCCAATCTATTTGTCCGTCGTAAAACTATGTGGATTAAGGTTTTCAACCATATATGTCTAGTTGGGACTTCTACCAACATGAAATGAATGCATATCCTTTGCTTTCGATGTTGTGTATATAAAGAATAAGCAAAAGATTTGAGTAAGTTGTTGAGAGTTTGAAGTTTAGGTGTATTTGAGAGATTAAGATTTGGAGAAAAGCAGAATTAAGGAAGAAGGATTTCTGAATATTGTATATGTAGCTAGTAGAGCTACATGAAGGGTTCGTCTAATAAAAACTAGTTCGGAAAAACCCTTTCAATAGTCTAAAATAAAAATTCAGGAAAATTTATAAGCATATAAGGGGGTGGGTTGAGAAGTATCAATCTGAAGTCTGACGTATGAAATTTAATAAAGCCCATATCCTTCCTAAATTGAGCCCAAACCTTAAGAAACTTGAACTCTAATAAATAGTACCAGTTATACATGTCCATTTTAAAAGAGGGTTATCATGTCAAAGGGATCATCAAAAATAATAAATTGTATTTTGTTTAATAACTTATTGTAGATAATTAATTTCACTAATTTAACCATTAAATAATAATAAAATATTGAATAAATCAAATCTACAATTTTTTTAAAAACTTCAAAATTATTTGATTATTCTTTAATAATTTCAAATGAATAAACAAGTAAAAGACATAAATAAATACTTGTTATTAGATTACATAATTGAAAGTTTTAAATTTATATAGAACTCTGTGTAACTGATCAGTAATATATTAAAATATTAATTAACTGTTAGATTACTTAAATATTTAGGGTTTGTTTGAATTAGTTTTTAAAAACTGTTTTTCAATTTTTCAAAACAAAAAACCTTTGTTTGAATGAATTGTTTTAAAAAATACTTTTGTAAAATTATTTTTAATTTTTTAGTTTTCAAAACTAAAAAACCAAAACAATATAAATATGTTTTTGCTTTTCATTTTCCAATTTTGTTTTTAAGAATGAATAAAAAAACACATAAAAATATACCACTTTTTACTAATGGCACAAATATAATTATACAAATTTTTTGTACAATTAGATTGATAAATTATATTGTACTTTTTCTTTTACTACCAACTATAGGTTTATCCTTTATATACATATACAATAAAATATATGCTATATTATAGATTAGCTTTAATTATTTATGATTTATAAGATTATACTTTTCTTAACTTCTTTTTGTTGTATAATATATTACAAATTAACTCATTATATTAAATATTTTATAATTGATTAAATTTATAAATAACTTTAATGTAAATACTTTTTATATTATCAATCAATCTACATTACTAAAAATATTTAATTATATAATAAACATCTTTGATTAGATATAAATTTTTCTTTAACTCTATACTCTATAAATAAAAAAATTATTCGTTAGGAACTAAATGGTCATAAAAGTATTTCTGATTTTTTGTTATTTAATATAATCAAACTTAAAAATTAAATTCTCAAAGAATTTTATCATCTTTATATTTTTAAAACAGTTTTAAAAAGTTAAATAGTTAAATATATTTTCTCACTCCTAAAAACAGATTTCAAGAAATTGATTATCAAGCAACTTTTTTCTCATTCTCATTTTTAAAATAATTTTTTAAAACAGATATACAAAATAGATTTTAAGAACTAAAAATTAAAAGTCTTTGAAACAAGCCCTTATTCTCTAATGGTATTTTGGTAACCTTATCCTAAAGAAAGAAAACTTCTTTTCACACCCCCTGTGTATCTTTTATGGAGAAATCCAACGACAAAAAAAACACTATTTTTCCCATCCGGAAGAAAAATTATGACAAAAGAATTTTCTCTATCCAAATATTCATTTATAGGCAATTGGATTTTTAAGAAAAAACTTGTATTTTAGAGAGTCTTTAGTCTCAACTATTGTCATATGAGTATTAATGGAGGCGATGTGTTTTTAGGAGCCTATTTTTTTGTCAAAGACTATCGGGACAATGGTTTAAAGTTTTATGAAATCAGAGCATCTTGAATTTCATTAAAGAGAGGTTGTGGGTCAAGCATCTCGACGCTTTCTGGTTGGTTGTCTTCATCTCTCAGTTGTTTAAGATGTATGACATAAACTTTCAAAATTTTGTTAAGGCGACACAACTCCACTATAGCGGTATGCGTCTCTGATTTGATCTCATTGTCTTTGTCAATGCTACTATTAATGGTATTTCCTTGCCTCACCATGTTGAAGGGGTGATTAAGGCAACTGGGTGTTAAGTGGGAGTCTGGCCGAAGTCAATTTTATCAATGCTCTACGGTAGGCACCAATGGTACTTGTGATAATTATAATGAGATGTTCCTAGCTCGCAGGAAGAGTGGAAGATGGTTTTTTGGTTTGTCGAATATGTAAAAAGTGAATACATCATCTTAACCATATGGGTTTGGATATTTATGGACCTAACCCATAACCCAAGTTGTGGGTGAAGAACCATTTTCATCCCAATTGCTTGGCTAGAATATGGGAATAGGAAAACTTCGTTCTTCCTCATTAATAAAAGAAGTAGTTTCTTCCATGGAGTAATGAAGATAACAACTCTTTTAGGGACATGTGGCTTGACATGTATTGTCATTCTATGTGTTGTGCATGTTAATGTCTTCTAAAAGTTCTGACGATGACAATTGAATAACGAAGATTAAATCACAAACATCATTAGTCAATAAGAAAGCAGAAGTCAAAGTGTTCAAATTTCCAATTGAAAGATTAAAGTTAAGTCAAGAAGGAACTAGAGTTGTAAATATCAAGAACAAACTCTTAGGAACTGAAGTAGGCCACATGGTTTAAGGTCGAATCAGGATAATCTCTAGTGTGATCTTTCTTATCTTATCTCTTTATATTTTCGTCATTTATCTTTCCCACTTTTTATTCTCTATTATCTCTTTTTCTAATATAAATCATTTTAAATAAATCATTTTAGTAATGCTCTATGGTAGGCACCAATGGTACTTGTGATAATTATAATGAGATGTTCCTAGCTCGCAGGAAGAGTGGAAGATGGTTTTTTGGTTTGTCGAATATGTAAAAAAGTGAATACATCATCTTAACCATATGGGTTGGGATATTTATGGACCTAACCCATAACCCAAGTTGTGGGTGAAGAACCATTTTCATCCCAATTGCCTGGCTAGAATATGGGAATAGGAAAACTTTATTCTTCCTAATTAATAAAAGAAGTAGTTTCTTCCATTGAGTAGTGACGATAACAACTCTTTTATGAACATGTGGCTTGACATGTATTGTCATTCAATGTGTTGTACATGTTAATGTCTTCTAAAAGTTGTGACGATGACGAATGAACAACGAAATTAAATCACAAACATCCTTAGTCAATAAGCAAGCAGAAGTCAAAGTGTTCAAATTTAAAATTGAAAGATTAAAGTTAAGTCAACAAGGAACTAGAGTTGTAAATCTCAAGAAGAAACTCTTAGGAACTGAAGTAGGCCACATGGTTTAAGGTTGAATCAGGATAATCTCTGGTGTGATCTTTCTTATCCTATATCTTTATATTTTCGCCATTTATCTTTCCCGCTTTTTATTCTCTATTATCTCTTTTTCTAATATAAATTGTTTTAAATAAATCATTTTAGTAATGCTCTTCGGTAGGCACCAATGGTACTTGTGATAATTATAATGAGATGTTTCTAGCTCGCAGGAAGAGTGGAAGATGGTTTTTTGGTTTGTCGAATATGTAAAAAAGTGAATACATCATATTAACCATACGGGTTAGAATATTTATGGACCTAACCCATAAGCCAATTTGTGGGTGAAGAACCATTTTCATCCCAATTGCTTGGCTAGAATATGGGAATAGGAAAACTTCGTTCTTCCTCATTAATAAAAGAAGTAGTTTCTTCCATGGAGTAGTGACAATAATAACTCTTTTAGGAACATGTGGCTTGACATGTATTGTCATTCTATGTGTTGTGTATGTTAATGTCTTCTAAAATTTATGACGATGACAATTGAACAACGAAGATTAAACTACAAACATCATTAGTCAATAAGCAAGCAGAAGTCAAAGTATTCAAATTTAAAATTGAAAGATTAAAGTTAAGTCAACAAGGAACTAGAGTTGTAAATCTCAAGAAGAAACTCTTAGGAACTGAAGTAGGCCACATGGTTTAAGGCCGAATCAGGATAATCTCTGGTGTAATCTTTCTTATCCTATCTCTTTATATTTTTTCCATTCATCTTTCCTGCTTTTTATTCTCTATTATCTATTTTTCTAATATAAATCGTTTTAAATAAATCATTTTAGTAATGCTTTACGGTAGGCACCAATGGTACTTGTGATAATTATAATGAGATGTTCCTAGCTTGCAGGAAGAGTGGAAGAAGGTTTTTTGGTTTGTCGAATATATAAAAAAGTGAATAAATCATCTTAAACATATGGGTTGGGATATTTATGGACCTAACCCATAACCCAAGTTGTGGGTGAAGAACCATTTTCATCCCAATTGCTTGGCTAGAATATGGGAATAGGAAAACTTCGTTCTTCCTCATTAATAAAAGAAGTAGTTTCTTCCATGGAGTAGTGACGATAACAACTCTTTTAGGAACATGTGGCTTGACATGTATTGTCATTCTATGTGTTGTGCATGTTAGTGTCTTCTAAAATTTCTGACGATGACAATTGAACAACGAAGATTAAATCATAAACATCATTAGTCAATAAGCAAGCAGAAGTCAAAATGTTCAAATTTCCAATTGAAAGAATAAAGTTAAGTCAAGAAGGAACTAGAGTTGTAAATCTCAAGAAGAAACTCTTAGGAACTGAAGTAGGCCACATGGTTTAAGGTCGAATCAGGATAATCTCTGGTGTGATCTTTCTTATACTATCTCTTTATATTTTCGTCATTTATCTTTCTTTCTTTTTATTCTCTATTATCTCTTTTTCTAATATAAATCGTTTTAAATAAATCATTTTAGTAATGCTCTACGGTAGTCACCAATGATACTTGTGATAACTATAATGAGATGTTCCTAGCTTGCAGGAAGAGTAGAAGAAGGTTTTTTGGTTTGTCGAATATGTAAAAAAGTGAATACATCATCTTAAACATATGGGTTGGGATATTTATGGACCTAACCCATAATCCAAGTTGTGGGTGAAGAACCATTTTCATCCCAATTGCTTCGCTAGAATATGGGAATAGGAAAACTTCGTTCTTCCTCATTAATAAAAGAAGTAGTTTATTCCATGGAGTAGTGACGATAACAATCTTTTAGGAACATGTGGCTTGACATGTATTGTCATTCTATGTGTTGTGCATGTTAATGTCTTCTAAAAGTTCTGACAATGACAATTGAACAACGAAGATTAAATCATAAACATCATTAGTCAATAAGCAAGCAGAAGTCAAGGTGTTCAAATTTCCAATTGAAAGATTAAAGGTAAGTCAGGAAGGAACTAGAGTTGTAAATCTCAAGAAGAAACTCTTAGGAACTGAAGTAGGCCACATGGTTTAAGGTAGAATTAGGATAATCTCTGGGGTGATCTTTTTTTGTCATCTATCTCTTTATATGGAAAGCTAAAATGATTTTTTTAGATGATATTGATTTTAATATGTGGGATTATGTTTTAGATGCTCTATTTCTTCTTACTCATTTAATTAATAATGAAGCAGTTAACAAATCAAGAAATATATATACCACCTAAAGAAAAGTAAAAGTGAAAAAAAGTTTTAAAGTAATGTACTTGAAGATAAATGCGTTAAAGATTAGAGAGTATAATTATGTATATAACTCTAAATTGCCAAAGAAATGTGAGACACTCCTGAAATTATTTATGACGGTTCTGCTAAGATCAAAAGGGAAAAGATAAACACAGTCCACCAAAAATTAGAGATACCAAATGAAAATTAAGTAAATATTCATAGATGGTTTTTAAGTGGTAAAAATATTGGAAATATTTTCAAATATTGAATCTCTAATACGTATCTAAGGTTTAAGGGTTGGTGTTAAAAAAGAATATCTTAGAGGAAGTTCGAGACTCATCTAAAGAATAAAGTTTAAAAGTTAAGTGCCTTATGAAAAAATGTGAAGATGATGAAAAGGTAACCACTCTTTCTTATAAAAAAATTATGATCTAAGTGTTAAAGTTTTTTCAAGAAAATGACGAGTTAAAAAAATTATTTTGACATATAAAAATCATGTTAAATCTCTAGAAGATGAAAATCAAAGAATCATAGATAAATTGAATCAACTCAGAAAATATATCATGAATTCTGTTAATTGTAAAGTTTGTGATTCCTTAAAAATTGAGATCAAATATTTGCATGAAACCCTAAGCATGTTCACCAAAAGAAGGTAGAATATTGATATGATTTTATCTAGTCAGAGAGTTACATATAATAAAGTCAACTTAGATTATGAGCATAAAATCAATGCAAGTTCTTGAATGTTGCCCACGTACCACAAGAGATTTTTGTCTGTCAATCCGAGGGTGTGGTTAACAATATTGCAACCCGTACTAGTTTGGGTTTTAACGATGATGAGCTCCTGCCCGAGGGAAAAAATCATAACAAGGCTCTACACATCTTTGTTGAGTGTGTAGACACCATTCTATCTAGGGTGTTGGTGGACACTTGTTCATCTCTGAACGTCCCACCCAAGAGTTCACTATCCAAATTGTCCATTAAAGGGCTTCTTGGTGGTTAGAGCATTTGATGGCTCTAGGAGGACGGTAATCGGTGAAGTTGATCTCCCCATAAAATTGTCCCCCACACTTTCTTTATCACTTTCTTTGTAATGGATATATATCCCGCTTACAATTGTTTACTCGGACAATCATGGATACATTCGGCCGGAGTTATCACATCAACACTCCATCAAAGGTTAAAATGTTTAGTCAACAACAAGCTTGTGGTAATTTAAGGCGAGGGGGACATCATGGTCAGCCACTTGGCATCTTTTCGGTATGTTGAAGGAGGAGGTGAGGTACATGAGACCCCATTTCAATCATTTGAAGTTGTGAATGTAGAGTTGGTCGCCCCTACAAGGGAAGAGGAGAAAATTAAGTTCCTAATGATCTCTTTGGAGGATGTGAAGACTGTGATCAAGAATGGACACCCCAAAGGTTGGGGTAGGGTTTTGAATCTGCCTGTTAATAAGGATTGCGCCGGTTTAGTTACAACTCCCAAAATTTGAAGAAACAAGTGCCAAAAGTTGTGAAGGGTCATGTGTTCCCCTTATCATATTTCTTTGAAAGCGCTAGACATCTCGTAGATGGCCAAATATGTGCATTTGAGGAAGAAGGAGTTAGCGTTATTGTGGAAGAAGGATTGGTGTACAATAAGGTTGAAGGACGTGAATTGACCAATTAGACTGCAACTGAAATCCCTGAAGTTACCTTGTTGGAAACGTAAATACCTGTTTTGTTTTCCCCTTTTCAGAAAAAGAACACATGCTATGCCCAAGGCATGGGGGAACCATTTGTAGGGCCCCCTAATTTTTCAATCAAGATTAATCAATTAAAATCATCACTCTTTGCATTCAAATTTGTGCTCTTTGTCTTTCATTTATTTTTATCTTTTCACTTAGTCAAAAAATGGCAATGTTTTCTTATTTTCTTAGGGAGTCAATTCAATCACTTTCTCTCGAAGCAAGATCCGAGGACCTTCAAGTACATAAGGACTATAGCAAGTCGTAACTTGGTGGAAATCCGAGCTATCTCCATTGCCATTATAGTTTATCAATTTCATTTTGTAATCACCTCTTTTATGAATTTCTTCCTTGTACAAATCACCCATTTTTGGGATCATTTTATCAATAAAATCGATTCCATTATACATGCTCAATACTTTTACTTTTCATGCTTTATTTGTGAAGTGTGACTTTCCTTAATTAACATTTCATTGGAAACTTTAGATAAGACAACTTTTATTAAAAAAAACTCTTAAGGGACAACATCGGAGTTACTTCTCTTTCAAAAAGTATCTAAAGGTAACCATAGTCCAATATACTTGGTACACCTAAAACACTGCAACGCCATACGGTCCCTTGGACTTGGCCCAATCAAGAAATTTCCCAGTAGGAAGATCCTCTAGCTATTGTACCAAATGCAGCTTGGACATCAGAAGATCCAGATTCCGATGTCGAGAAGTCAGTACACTCTCCCTAAGCGAATTCAAAGCCCAATCACCATTGACACTCTTAACAAATTATCCCCCGCAAAGCCCAATCATACTTGGCACCATTCGTAAACCTTGTATTCTCATATTCCCCAATAAACCAAACATATATCAGCATTTAACATGCATAACATTGCATCATAAGTATCCTCTTCAATTCACATTCAGATCTTGCTCGAGAACAATTCATCAAATTTCCGACCTTCCCAGCCGTTGCTAGGATTGTCGTTGTCAGATTTTGGAACTTCCTAGTCGTTGCTAGGAATTATCCCCAGTAGATTCGACATTAATTCTCAAATTTCTCCCCAAGCAGAGTCAGGTATTCCAACCGTTGCTGGGAATTATCTTTGAACGTCTCTTTTTCCCCAGCATAAGTCAAGTATTCTAGCCGTTGCTAAGAATCGTCGCTGATTTTCTATTTTCCCAACATAAGTCAAGTATTCCATCCGTCGCTAGGAATTGCCACTGAACTATTTGGTTTTATCCCCAGTCGATTCAGGTATTCCAGTTGTTGCTAGGAGTTGTTGCTGAATGTCTCTTTTTCCACCAGAGTCATGTATTCCAGTCGTTGATAGGAATTGCCACTGAACTTCTTTCCTTTCCATCTGTATCAGGTATTCTAGTTGTTTCTAGGAATCATCACTGAACCCGTAGATTATCCTTATAGAGTCAGGTATTCTAGTCGTTGCTAAGAATAATCACTTAACTTAAATCATTGCTCCCCGACAGAAGTCAGATATTCTAGCTATTGCTTGGAACCACCACTGAATTAAATATATCCCCAGTAGATGTCAGGTATTCCAGCCGTTGCTAGGGATCGTCACCGAGTCTATATTTCCCCATCATAGTCAGGTATTCCAGCCGTTGCTAGGAATCACCTCTTTTTACATAATTCTTATCCTCAATAGAGTTTCTTCCCCACCTTTCTTCTTGAAATCTTGTCATTCAAACTTCCCTTTTGTTAGAGATACTTATGTTGTATAACATAACATAATATACATCACATCTACATGATTATCATAACCATATTCCCCCAAACATTAAATATAAAATACCATATTCATTTCCCCAATAATTAGTCTCATATCAAGATCATTTGCCATCCCGTAAATACTTTCTCACATATCATCCCTAGCAAATCAACTCATTTCACTACAAGATCCTCAGCAGAGAAAATTCCTGGTTACACTTTTCAGTATTTAATCCCCCTTTTCCATGAACATATCGGAAGTCTTTGTTATCCATACATTTAGGTTCGAGAAGATTCAATAGGGGCAGCTGTCATACCTTCAAATTTTCCTTATCTCCATATCACCCTCTATAACCTTAACACATAAGCATTGCATCCCACACATATCATTTCATAATCATTTATACCTAATGATCCATAATGTTCCATAAACTTCAGGCATGGGGGTCGTCCATTGAAGCCTCAAGATTCTCTGATCATGTTGAGGTGTGCCCAAGCCATCTTAACCCTAATATTCATCCTCAAGCATCCCACGAGCTTGGAGTATCATTCAAGTCATATCACTCACTCTCCAAAGCCCTAATTAGATGGTGAGAACCCATTGGAGATATATGAAGATTCATCTGGTCACCTAAGGACCTCAACCCTAATTATTGACCCTCATTGGCTTGTACAAGTCATGGTTCACCTTGAGCCTTGACCATTCCAATGAGGACCTACAATATCCAAATTTTGTTCATTCTACAACCCTTTGAATCATCTCAATACATCCCTTTCACCTCAAAACCCTAATTTGACTACCCATGGTTCATGATGAAACTTGTTATTTAAGAAACCCTAATTTCTACATCCCTTGATCCATGGCATTGACTCATTTGATCATCCCATCATACCACACTTCTTTGAATTTCATTTCAATTTATTTTTAACTATAAATCACCAATCAAACACCCATTTAATTCATGTTACAAGTACTTGGTTTGGTCATGAACTTTGAACTTTCAATGCCTTGAATTCACTTTGGACATGACCTAAAATCACCTCACAAAGCTCCAAGACTCATTTTACATCATGATATGATCATATGAGCTTCAAACATCCATCATTGTGCCTTAAAAATCAAGAAATCACAAAGTGGCATTTCTAGGTCATGTTGGTTGGTCACATTTTGGCAACAATGGCCTATCATTTGGTCTAAAGCCTATAACTTTTTCATCTTTCAAGGTTTTCAAGATCTTATTTATGCCAAATGTCCTAATTGAGTTCCCCTTCGACTTTTTTTCAAGTTCTAAGACCTAATTCATTGAGAAAGAACCCCAATTTTTACATTGGCCAGGCTGGTCCAATGGCCTGGCAAGACCTAGAATCACACCCAAGACCACCACTTTACCACAATTTCATTTCCAAACCACAACTCCTTTTGAACTGGTTCCTTTTTCATTGGATCAAGGACATGACAAAGAGTATTTGACACAAGTTTCATGCAAAATTCGGCAACCAATTTCATTTTTCCCTAATTAAAAGTTTGGAATTTATCATGATGCATACCTCATACCAACATCAGTCAGAATTTGCATATGGATGCATTAAGCCACCAAACTTGTTTGTTTTGATTCTTTCTAATCCTTAACATGTTGCAAAACATTATGGGACACATTTGCAAGCAATTTGGAGAGTTACCAAAGCCACAAGAGGCTAACCCAAACCATGGTTCAAATGGGAGTTTTTGCCAAAAATGGACAAAACCAAAGACACCTCAGTAGGTTTTGGGACCACCCTTGTCCCACCAAAATGATGCAAATGGAAAAGCAGAATGAGAAGAAAAGAATTGTTGGCCAAGCAAAGACCACACTTGTCCAACAAGTCTCCACATTTTGGCATTTTTAAAATTTTCCCTTTTCTGAAGAAACCTCTTTTTTCCTCCCTCCAAACCACTATATCACCTTCCCTATAAATAGGGGAATGTGTTCCATCTCAGAACCAAGCTTGAATAGCCAAAAACATTTTGCTGCAAAACTGGGTTCTTCCTTCAAAAATAGAGATTCCATTTTCAAGTTCTGAACCTTTTCAACTCAAACCAAGTGACCATAATCCATCCATAAACATCCCTCAAGCTCTCTCAAACACTAAATCACCTTCCCAACACCTTACTTGAGCCACTCAAACTCATCGGAGTTCACTTCTGAAACTGATTCTAATCGGGTATCTACACTCACCCCCTTCACTCAAATAAGTTATCATTCCACTCGAAATCATCCCTTGAAGCTTAACCCTATGGTTTAAGTGTTTATTGTCCATTGTTCTTCATTTAATTTTTATTTTAAGTCAACTCGAGTTTCTGAAATTCTGGAAAGTACTCCACACTCAGAGCCAATCAATGGCTCATGAGTGTGGAGGTAAGATGGATGATATGTTTGGGTGTTGTTTCCATGCTTGAATCCAGTGAAAAACTCGAGTTTTGAATTTTTTATTTTGGTTGTCTTGAGGTTGAAGACGACATTGTTGCGCGTGGTTTTGAATTCAAACAAATCTTATGTCCCACTCTGATTGGTTGACTCACGCGCACACCTCATTTTAACACTTATTTTATTATTTATTTCATTTAAGGCGCTTCTGAACACCAAGAGAGCTTGGCTCAGTTGGTAAGGGGGTTAACCCCATGACCCCGGGATCAGGGGTCCAACCCCGGCGCGTCCTTTGTCATGTTTTTTATTTATTTATTTCTCTTTTCTTATTTTTAACCCTATTTATTTTCCTTTTCTTTTTTTCCCACTTATTTTAATTCTGACCAAAATATTTTCAAAACAACTTCTTATTATTTTTCCCTCTTTTATTTTATTACACTTTGTTTCATTTCATTTGAACATTTTTCGATAGATTTGAAACATAGAAGGTTTTATCATTCATGATACTTTGATGCATAGATAGGTTGCCTCTACATCAACCAAACTTGAATCATTTAACACATAGATGAAGCCTTTTGCTTGTATATACTAACTTGTGTTTCCATCTGGTTATGTTTCCATTTGTTTACTAACCCACTAACCATTTTGGTTTACTTTGTACATTAATCATTGTATAACTTATCTAACTTAACCATTTAATCAACTTGTTAATCTTTGACCCTTGAGTGAAACAATCTTCCTTTTGCCAAGCTATTGATATATGGACTTAGGGTGTATCAATTTCATTATAACAAATCTATTGTTAGTTGATCATTAATCATCTTCAATACTTTGCATCAGTGATAAGTTATCCCTTGATGCGTCGTATTTTGAATTTTTTGACCTAAGGATAGATAATCCTCAAAGGTTACCTTGTATATTTTTACTAACCACTAACTATACTTTGTTTCTCACTAACCATTGTTATTGTGGCTTTATCTTTATTACTTTGTTATTTACTTTTATGTTATTACATTGTAATTTACATTCAAGTACTCATTATCATTATCATTATCATCATTGTATAGACTCATCATGCATGTTTATTAATGTTATTTATCTTATTGTCATTATATAATTAAAAAAACAATAAAAAAAATGATAATGTTATAAGACCAAAAATATATTCCACTTGTAATCAACCATTGGACTTAGAGGATCTCATCTTAGAACCTTTTCTTGGAGGACCTTGCCCCTTATCTTGTGATACTCTGTTTTAACTTTGGATTTCATTTGTAACTTACATATCTGTTGTAAGAATGGTATCATGGTATTACCCTAGGGAGACATGATTGTAAGACCATTATCCTTTGTTAGCTTAGGTCATTTTTGCACACATAAGGCTTTCTCTTGGGCTACCTTATAATGAGACTCTTTACTTTCTTGTTTGGTTACTTTGTATATCAATTACATCACCCAATTTCACAATCAAATAAACAAAACCTTGATTTAATGTCAAAAGGCATTTTCATAGTCAATTTCAAAATACAATAATACTACGATTAGTATTATACGCCACGAGCCTTAAGTGGTGGAGAATGAGTAAGGATGGAGCTTTCCTACCCTTACTCTGATTATTTTGGACACAAAATGCTTGCCTTGTTTGTCTAGAATATTTACCTCGCTCATGGACTTTAATGCAATCTAATCACAAAAACTTTTTCATAAACCCTTATTCAAGGTAAAATCAACACAATCCATCAAACCCCATTTTTGTGCCTCAGGGCACCACTCCAAAAGCCCTTTTCTCAAAGGTAAGATCAACCAACCCACAAACATTTTCTACTCCGAACTACAGAGATCTGATTCTTCATCCCCTGATGAATGATACATAGGAACAAGGGTCATAATCCTAGGTGAGCACAATAATAAAAAACCCCAAAACCCTATTATTTCACACTCTTAAAAAAATAAAACAGAAATAAATAAGATAAATACCCACATACGCCAACAACTTAGATGGTTCCCATGGAGTGCCATGGACGTGACGGGTGCTAATACCTTCCCCTTGCATAACCGACTTCCGAACCCAAGTCTTGGTTACGAGACCGATTCTTTATCCGTATCTTTCGCACTTCCTGTGTGAATTCTTTTCTCTTAAGGGTTTTATTGACTATTTACATATCCTCTCTCATAGAGGTAATCCAATAAAATTAGGTGGTGACTCTTCTGTTTTTTTCCTTTTAAAGGACAGTAGTCCCCAGTTTTTCGTTATCATTAAACCCCGGTAGCGGCAAAGGATAAATGGTATTTCTGTCATGCTCTCTAAATGATTATCCAAAAGCAACATATGGAATTCAATATGTGTGATATTTGATCGAACTATAGTATGGTCGAAGGGTAGGTTCTTGGTTAGACATTTTGACATGATCTTAGCATGTCGTCGAAGTTTGTTCACATGTTGTAGTCGAAGTATGCTAGGATTATTAGCATGTCGAATTGGTCCTGTTTGTTATGCTCAATTTTTTTAAGTTAGCTTGTTCTCTAAGTTAGCTTATGTAATGGGCATATGTGTAAAATACTATTAGCTTAGCATGTTAGTTTTCTTATAAATAGCATACTAGTCTCTCATCGTTGTATAAGATAAATCCTAATTAGGGTGAGAGAGGTTAATTTGCTATTTTGTAACACTTGTAATATTGTTTCAAATAGAAAGTAAAGAATAACAATTTATAACCAATTTCATTGTGTTCTTATTGTTTTCTTCTTTTCTACCCTTGTGGGTTTCTTACCGATCAAGAAACCAATTATACTTTGTAATTCCAGCATCATTTTCATAATAAATTGGTGAGATGAGCGTGGAGAAGATGTCGTCAACAAAGTATGAGATTAAAAAGTTCACCGGAAGGGAACCGCGACCATGGATGTTGCGTTAAAGGATAAAGAAAAATTGACTATGGTAGAGAAAGCCCACATCGCCATCTTCTTGAACCTTGGTGATAAGGTTCTTCGACATGTTTAGAAGGAGACGACGACGTAGGGTCTTTGGGAGAAACTCGAAAGTTTGTACATGACAAAATCATTGATCAACGCTTCTACCTGAAGCAAGCTCTGTATTCATCCAAGATGAGTGAAGGCAAAGTTCTGGCTAAGCAGTTGGATATGTTCAATAAGTTGATTCTTGATCTTGAAAATATTGATGTAAAAATCGAGGATGAAGATCAAGCGCTATTAATGTTGTGTGATTTGCCTAGAACACATACTCACTTCAAAGAAACTCTCTTGTATGTAAGAGAGTATCTGACCTTTGAAGAAGTTCAATCAGCCTTGTACTCGAAGTATTTGAATGAATAAAAGGAGAATAGGCCATCTTCTACAGGTGAAGGTATTCCTGTTAAGGAAAAATTCACAAAGAGAAATGGCAAGTTCGACAAGAATAAGGGTAAAAGTCAGCAAAAGTCTTATAGTGGTGATGCATCTGGTATTCGATGTTATCATTGTAAGAAAGAGGGTCATGCAAGAAAAGTGTTCCCTGAACGCCTGAAATATCATGGAGATAAGGTTAATGGCAACATAGCCATTGTTTAAGATGATTTCAACTCATCTTATGTTCTTATGGTTTCAAGCGGTGACTCAAGTAAAGAGTGGATTATGGATTCAGGTTGCACTTGGCACATGAATCCAAACAAAGACTTGTTCGAGGAACCATGTGATCAAGATGGTGGATATGTATTGTTTAGAAACAATAAAGCTTGCAAGATTGAAGGTGTTGGATCTGTGAGATTCAAGCTCCATGATGAGTCAATAAGGTTGTTGATTGAAGTCAGGTATGTACCTGATTTGAAAACAAATTTGACTTCTCTTGGTGAATTTGACAAGAAAGTATATGTTTTCCAAGGAGATAAAAGTATTATAAAAGTCATGAAGGGGTCGAAGGAAGTCTTAAGAGGTGTGAAGAAACAAGGCTTGTATAGCCTTGAGGCTAAAGTTGTTAATGGTTCTGCAGATGTTGCATCCATGAAACCTTTGTCGAATATAGAAATTTGACACATGATATTGGGTCATGCCAGTGAAAGGGGTTTGGTCGAATTGGAGAAACAAAACCTACTTGGTGGAGACAAAGTCGAAAAATTGAAGTTTTGTGAATCCTGTGTAATTGGAAAATCTTGCAGAGTGAAATTCAATAAAGGCAAACAAAGAACACATGGATCCCTTAATTACATCCATGCTGGTCTTTTTGGGGGGCCTGCGAGGTGTCCATCACATTCAGGAGCAAGGTATTTTCTATCCATAGTTGATGATTATTCTAAAAAGTTATGGGTATTCATCCAAAAGACTAAGGATGAAACTCTTGAGAACTTCAAAAGTTGGAAGACTCTGGTCGAAAATCAGACTGGCAGGAAGGTCAAGAGGTTGAGAACCAACAATGGCCTTGAATTTTTCAATGAGGCGTTCAACAGTTTTTGTGTAGCCTCTGGTATTGCAAGGTACATAACTACTGCAGGTACTCCCTAACAAAATGGTTTGACTGAAAGGTTTAATCGAACCATTTTAGAAAGAGTTAGATGCATGTTGACTAACTTTGGGTTAAAGAAGGTGTTTTGGGCAGAGGTTGTTTTGACAATTAGATATGAAGACACCTGAATAAATTTGGTCGAGACATCCACCAGATCTCGACAAGCTTAGAGTATTTGGCTGCATATCATATGCTCACATTAGGCAGGACAAAGTCAAACATAGAGCTTTGAGATGCATGTTCATGGGATACCCTGAAGGAGTCAAAGCTTACAGGTTATGGTTCCTAGAGCCAAGTCACAAGAGGTGTATCACCAGTCGAGATGTAGTTTTCAATGAAGCTTAGATGGCTTTTAAGAAAACTGATGACGTTAGTCGAATTGCACAAATATCTCAAGAAGAGATGGAACAATAAGAGATTCCTGTTGAGGTGGAGCATGTCGATGTTGAATTGCGTATACCAGATCAAGTTGAAGAAAGAGCACAAGATGCTGAAGATACTTAGGAAGATGAGGAAATTGTCGATGACAACCTGTTGGCAAGAGATAGGCCGAGAAGCTTCATCAATCCACCTCAAATACTTGGGTATGCAAATCTTATAGCTTATGCCTTAATCTCTGCAAGTGAGGTTCTAGATGAAGAACCTATCGACTATAAGAAAGTTATGAGGAGTCGAAATAAGACTAAATGGTTGAAGGCCATTGATGATGAGATGAGGTCTCTTCATGATAAACACACTTGGGAACTAATCAAGAAACCTGTTGGAGACAGGTTAGTCAGTTGTAAGTGGATTTTCAAAGTTAAGGAATGAATTGAAGGAGTGACGTCGAAGAGATACAAGGTAAGATTAGTCGCAAGGGGTTTCACTCAGAAAGAAGGTGTCGAATTCAATGATGTGTTATCTCCTGTTGTGAAGCACAGGTCCATTCGAATGTTACTTGCCATAGTGACACGATTTGACCTAGAACTGGAACAAATGGGTGTGAAGACTGCTTTCTTGTATGGAGATCTAGATGAAATAATCCTGATGAGGTAACCTGAAGGGTATGCAGAAAAGGGTAAGGAAGATTATGTGTGCAAGCTGAATATATCTTTATATGGACTAAAACAATCTCCTCGATAGTGGAATAGGAGATTCAACAAGTTCATGGAGAGACTCGGGAATTCCTATAGAGTTATTCAATATATACAATTATTCAATATAGCCTTTAAAGTTATTCAATATATATAATTATTCAATATATTCAATAATAGGAGATTGAGTGAACAAGTAAGGTTTAACTTCATCAACGTTATTCAATATATAAAATTATTCTTGAAGAACTACATCTTGACTCATTGTCTTAACATTTAAACCTTGACTACCTCTACCTCTATATCTTCCATCACGGAGAGACTCGGGAATTCCTATAGAGTTTACTTCTGAAAAATAGTTTGAACAAAACTCAATAGCTTCTTCTGCGATGTATTGTTCAACAATTGGAGCTTCTAAACGATGATGATATTTTCTATAGCCTTTAAAGATCTTCATGTATCGCCCTACCAGATACATCCACCTTAAATATACTGGACCACGAAATCTAATATCCCTCACTAGATGAACAATTAAGTGAACCATAATGTCAAAAAATGATGGAGGGAACTACATCTCTAATTAACACAATATAATTGTAGCCTCATGTTCCGACTCATCTAAATTTCTATAATCAATGAATTTACTACATATAGCATTGAAGAATAAGCACAATCTGGTTATAGTTAGCCTTACACTTTTTGGTAAAATGCCACGGATAGCCACTGATATAATTCATTTCATCAAGACATGAAAATCATGAGATTTTAAGCCAACTAATTTTTAGATCTTTTATTAAAACAAGTTTCTTCATATTTGATGAGTATCCTTGAGTAACTTTGATACCCTGCAAACAATCGCAAAACTTTTTTCTTTTTAGATAGAGTGTGACATGCTGGGGAAAATATGTTTTATTTCCTTTTTTGGGGTCAACTCTTGTCTTATACCCATCACCATCATATCTAGGCGGTAAATATTACTATCTTTTATATTGTCTTTAATGTTTAGAAGTGTTCCAATAAAACTATCACATTGATTTTTCTCCACAAGCATCACATCAAGATAATGCCTTAGATCGAGTCTAGATCAATATGAATGATCAAAGAACACCGACCACTTTTTCCAAATATTTTTATCCATGGGACCTTTTTGGTTCTTTCCAAAGACAACATTAATGTGTTGTTGTCTTTTATAAACTTCCTCCTCAATTAAGGGATTTTGAGCGATATCAAACTCATGCTTTCCATTAAAAGCCTTCTGCAATCTACGATATGATTGATTGGGTCTTATAAATTTTTCATGCCCAAGGTAAACAATCTTTCTTCAATTTTTTATTTGATTGGAGCATGTATCATCTTCACATATTGAACATGCTTTATGTACTTTAACGTTGTACCTAAAAAAATTAATGTATTTGTGAAAGTGATTGATTATGCAAAACAAAATGACACGCTTATTTAAATTATCACATGTATACGCATCATCGACATCAACCCGTTACTCCCACAAAACTCTTAAATCTTAAATAAATGGAGTAAAATAAACATATATGTCGTTTCCTGGTTATTTTGGACCCTAAAGCATCATTGATAACATCATATATTTGCGCTTCATGCACAACCACGAAGATAGGTTATAAATTAAGAGAAGAACAAGCCATAAAGTTTGGTTAGTATTCATATTACCAAACAGGTTCATTCCGTCGATGGAACTTCCAAGCCTAAGGTTCCTTGCCTCAAGGGAAAAATCTAGAAACAATAAAATGATTTTTTTCCATTGCAATGAATCAGCTACATGGCAAAATTTTCCATCACATATTCTTTCATCTACAAGTCATCTAGTACTCTTCGTTTCATTTACATTAGCTAACAATCTCTTGAACCTTTGAATTATTGGCATGTACCATATCACCTTAGTAGGAATACCCTTTATGGTTTGACCATCATCATTTTCAACACCATTTTTCTTCAGCTTGTAGCACGACTTCCCACAACTTTGTCACTCCTTCAAGTTTTCATAATCTTTCTTATATAATATGCAATCACTATGACATGCATATATTTTGACATAGTCCAAAACCATTAGATACAATATCTTATTAGCCTCACACCTACGGTTCCATAATGTGGTACCTTCTGGAAACATTTCTTGCAACAATTTAAGCAATTCAATGAAACTTCTATCCGTCTACCCACTTTTTCCCTTAAGATTAAATATAGTCTTAACACATACGACAATCTTGTAAAGTATCATCAACAACAACAACAACAACATTACTGGTACAGTCATGGAGAAAATTTTGCATACCAGAAAAGTGATAAGAGTCAAAGAAATGTGTTGGTTTGAGGTTCGAGTTTCCTTATTCGAGTTTTCTTCCTACTTTGTTTACTTCGTTCGACTTGGAAAGATGAAGAATGGTGTTTCGTTTGTTAGGTGGAGAAGATGAATAATGGTGTTTCGTTTATTTGCTAGGTCGCAAAAAGTTTATGAGAAATGCAAAAGTGAAACAGACTTAACATTCTGATGTTGGAATAAAATATTATTTGAAGTTTATATCTTGATTGACACCAAACACCGAAGTTAAATCTGTTGAGAATGTATCAAGTGTGAGTAATATGGATAATAGTCCCACATTGGTTGAAAATATGGAGACTTGAGCATTTATAAGTGAGAGAACTCACCCACTTATCATCTTAAGGTTTTGGGTGAATATGTGGTGTGTCTCTCACAAAGGTGTTGCTCTAAAAAGAAGAAGTCTCACAATGTTCAAGGCTCCCTAGTGAAAAACTCCTCCAACAAAATCTAAATTTTATTTTAATTAAATAAAAAAAATGAACATTTTCGATAGGTTGGATAACCAACTGAAGGAAAAGACGATTTATATTTATATTGTAATTAAAAAAATAAGGGTGTCATTTTAATTTTAAATAAAATATGAAATTATAGGAATTGAGAATCGAAACTCAAACTTTAAATTTTATTTTCGATTGATTTATCCAAATAAAAAAAATTAAAATTTTACATTTCAAAGACATTTGACTTCGATTTTTAATTGATTGAGTTAAAAAATTTATTATAAAATATATTATTTATAGAATTGCATCTTTCAATCTCAAAATTACTTATAGCAACATAATTTCAAACAAATCTCTTAATTGGTTGCGTTTCCGTAAACAATTTCTCATTTACCTAGTTAGTTAGTGCTAGATCAAGACTAGGCCATATAAACTTTAAAGTCAAATTTTAATTTTATTTAAAATAATTACAAATCTATGTAATGAAAATAGGTTTTTTTTACAAAAATAACCCACTTTTTCAAGGAAATTTCCAAAATACCCCTTGTTTAAAAAAAAATCCCAAACTACCCCACTTTTAAGAGGAGTCACCAATTGAATTGGAGACTCCTCTTAAAACTTGAATGGAGGCGCCAATTGGATTGGCTAGGGTAGGTGCCCTAGCCAATCCAATTGGCGCCCCTGTGTAGGTTTTAAGAGGAGTTGCCAATTCAATTGGAGACTCCTCCTAAAATGTAATTTTTGTGTTTTATGGTATAAGTGATAGATAAATTTGATATAAGACCACTTGATATTAATAAAATTTTCCGTTTACACAAAGAAACCTAATGGTGATGACCGTGATCACCTAACCGACCTCCGGTCCCACATCCTCTAGCTACACTAACCCGTGGCCCTAACCCATGTTGACGATTCAGTACCGGTCTTTGATCATCTGAGGGGCCAGGAGCGTCACTACCAACTATAGGAGAAGGTCTGTTGAGGTAGTTAGACAATTCGGCATAGTCTTCAGTATGCATCGATGGTGTACCGCCGTAGCTGAGCTCATGACCCATGCCAGAGAAGTTGGGATGTGGTTGACTCATTGATGGGCGACCGGGACGGTTGAAGGGAGACATGGGTGTGAACGATGCATCGAGGAAAGGTTGGAAAGGTTGTTGGGGTGTTTGGTAGAGATAGGGTTATTGGATGTTTTGGTTTTGTGAGGTTTGGGCTTCTTGGCTACGGTAGGAGGAGGGGCGGTTCATGTTGAATGATCGTTGGGTATTCTGGCTTAGCCGACTTTGGTAGGGTAATGGGGTGGGTGCGAAGCTATGTAGAGTCTCAGGTTGATGGTCAATTTGTTGCTGGTGGTATGGGGTATGCTCTTGGTATTGCGGTTGGGTGTATGGAATGTTTTGGTTGTATGTTTGTGTGTTGGTTGAACGAAACGTTTGACGGACAGGGGGTTGTGTGTATTCGGTCTGACACTGTTGTTGGGGGTTTGATGTTGAGGTGTCAGATGCGTAAGTCATCTGGCGTGGGTCGTACGAATACATATCCTCGGCGATGAACTGAAAACCAGCCGATCTGTACCAAGCTATATAAGTACGACTTGGTTTTTCTTCAGTTGGCATGACTGCGTCAGTTAACACATGGTCATGACGGTGCTTCCATTTGCGACACTCCGATCTTGTGAAGCTTTGCCATGGATTGAAGTTCCATTGGTCGTTAACTTTGCGCAGATGCTATTCTCCTAGGCTATCTGGGATATTTTGGAGCATACCGAACTGCAGCTTCACACGATCACTATTGTGCATCTCCACAGTTGTGAACCGTATTATCGGTGTGCATGCAGTCCATACGGCCGCGTCTTCAGCGTTGACCTCATGGTCATGATCCAAATTAAGGTATGGACGCCAAATGAACTGAAATGTGAAAGAAGATAGGATTATAGTCAATGTAGAAGAAGTTAACAAAATATAACGAAATAATTAAGTTATTTTCCTTACGTTTGTCGGTCGAAGGTGATCCAACAGGTTGCGATACTGAGTAATACAGTGTCTTGGACATCTGTTGTAACTCATACCACGTGCAGACCATCTACACCAAAAAGTAAAAAAATATTAGTTAGAGGTAATAATCTTTAAAGAAGTAAGTAAAGATATAGCAATTTAAACAACTTACTTTTATGCATACGGAAATGTGAAAGGGTTGTTATTGACGGGTGCTAGAGACGGTAGTCTTGACCAACCCCATGCTTGTAGAAAACAGCACATCCAAAAAATGTAGATGTGTCTTTGTGTGAGTTTTTGCACAAGGAGCTATAGAGATAGGCTAGACAAGCAGATCCCTAACTGTAACTTCCTATTCTATCTACATGTCTAAGTAGAGGTAAATACATAATATGCATGCTAGAACCACTACCTTCGGGATATAAAAATGAGCCAATTAACAGTATAATGTAACACCTAGTTTTTATTATTCGAGCATCTTCGGTAGAATGTTCATCTAAGTATAAACTATTATAGTACGACTTAAGGCGTGAGAGTAGTATACCTTGACCTCTTGCATTATCATCTAACAAATCAGTCTCTAAGAGCTCCATGCAAATTGAATTTGCATAGTTGGTTTTACCATTAACAACCTTACCTTTAATGGATAGTCCCAAAAGCATGTAGACGTCTTCTAACGTCATGGTACACTCACCGGTTGGGAACCAAAATGTGTGTGTCTCTGGTATCCATCTTTCGCATAAAGCTATAATGAATTTGTTATCTATGGACCAAGACAAAATCTTGCTTATATGACCAAAACCGACGAGTTCAACATGAGGTTGAATCATCGGGGCCATATGGACATATTCGTGGACCCGAGTTCGGAACCTTGATACATCCTATAAAAGAAAGAATAAAAAACTTGACTAAGTTGGTATGTTAAAATAAAGGGGGGTTGGTGAAGATGAAAGATAAAAAGTTAACAAAAGAAAAAACTTGCATATGTTGTGATGTTTGCAACCGTTCCTCTATGTGATTCGCCCATTGTGAGGATAGACATTTTATCGGGGGGTTGGTGTAGATGAAACTACAAGAAGTTGTTGGAGATGAAATTGTAGAAGAAGTATTGTAGAAGAAGTAGTGAGAGTGATGGTGTGAAAGAAGTATTGATGGAGTGGATGTATTTATAGGCAAATGGACGGGAGCATGAAAATTTGTGCTTGCATGGTGTCTCCACTTGAATTGGCGACCATGTACAACATTTAAGAGGGGTCGCCATTCAAATTGGCACCTCCATAGGGACATGCATGCAAGACCTAGGTCTGATTGCTTGGTTTCGAGGTCTGAATGCATGGTGTCTCCACTTGAATTGGCGCCCATGTGCAAGGAATGAGTGGGGGCGCCAATTCATTTGGAGTGTGTGTATGCATGTCTGACACGTGGCAGTCTTGTCTCTTGCATGCTGAACATGTCACTTCTTAGTAGCTTGCATGGTTGACACATCATTTCAGAGTAGATTGCATGTGCGACACGTCATTTCGGAGTAGCTTGCATGTGCGACACGTCACTCCGAACTGGCTAGCATGTGAGACACCTTACTCCTCTATTTAAGTGTCTTACTATCAACATCCAAGACACTTTACTCACATTCATCTGTAGTAAGAAAATAGTTTTCATCTACACAATGTCATCTTCATCATTATACAATGTCAACGTTCACTGCAACAGTGAAACATACTAGTCTGAGCTATATGGTTTTTGTTTTCGAAACACCGATACCATTAAACTCACGATCAAGAGAAATGCAACCTTCTTGCATTTGAAAAAAAGAATACAATCTTGTATAGGACCGGGTATTGTGTCAAAGATCACATATCAAAATCCAGTATTTTTTGAGAATAGCCAATGCAAGTATTTCCCCCTTAAGGTACGAGACGATGAAGATGTTGAATACATGTTTGTTAGTCATGAACATTCAGGCTGCAACTGTATTGAGTTGTACATTACTCTTCAACCATGTATACCATCTCAACAGTCTCAACTAACCGGTCAGGATGAATCTGGTGAAGATGATCGACAATGGTCAGATGACGTCAACCCAGAAGCAGAAGCAAAAGTGGACGTCGTTGATGAAGAAGAAGAGGAGACCGAGATACAGGTTGATCACATGCTGAACAACAACGATGAAGATGATGATCAACCACCACCAATACCTCATAGTCATGTCTACAATCCGCCTCATCATATGACAAATATGGATCTTCACGACGATGAAACATCCAACAATGTTTTCTATAATCCGTATCCGAGATCAGAAGGCGGATTAAAGGTGGGAGACATGTTTCGTACCAAAGAAGAATGTGTTATGGCAATAAAAAAATTCCACATGAACAACTCTGCTGACTTTACAGTGAAACACACTGATTCTAGAAGGTATGTTATCAAATGTCGTAACATGCTTTGTGAGTTTCGTTTGGCTGCATCTTACAAGAAGAAAAACGACTCTTGGGAGATCGCTTCAATAGACCCACCGCACAGTTGCATTGCAACTAACGTTGAACAAACCGTAAACTAAGCGCAACTTTGATATGTCAAGATATTCTGTCGTTGGTTAATAAAGACCCATCAGTAAAGGTGAGTATAATTATATCCCATATCAGAACAACATATAATTATACTCCATCTTACAAGAAAGCCTGGATTGCGAGGACAAAGGCTGTTGAACAAGTTTTCGGCAACTGGGAGGATTCATACAAGGAATTGCCACTGTTTTTATGGGCACTAAACACATATGTCCCAGGAATTGTGGCAATTATGGAGACATTGCCAGCGATGATGCCAGACGGAACCTGTGCTACAGGTAATAGAATATTTCACCGTCTCTTTTGGGCATTTGACCCGTGCATCAAAGGTTTCGCATTCTGCAAACCTATTATTCAAATTGATGGCACTTGGTTATACGGAAAATACAAGGGTACTTTGCTCATGGCGGTTGCACAAGACGGCAACAACAATGTCTTTCCCATTGCCTTTGCTCTTGTTGAAGGTGAAACAGCTGGTGGATGGGGTTTCTTTCTTCGACATCTCAGAACGCATGTGGCTCCACAAGCCAATCTCTGTTTGATTTCTGATAGACATGATGCCATTGAGAGTGCCTACAACAACCATGACAACGGATGGCATGATCCTCCTTCTACCCATGTCTACTGTATCAGACACGTTGCACAAAACTTCATGCGTGCTATAAAAGATAAGAATCTTCGCAAGAAGGTGGTGAATGCTGGGTATGCTCTAACTCAGCCGTCATTTCAATATTATCGTGATGAAATTAGACTGTCTAATGAAGACGCAGGGAGATGGCTAAACAACATACTAGTAAAGCAGTGGACAAGAGCATTTGACAGAGGTTGTCGATGGGGCCACATGACAACAAACATTGTGGAATGCATGAACGGGGTATTCAAAGGAATTCGAAATCTGCCGATAACCGCCTTGGTAAGATCAACCTATTATAGGTTGGCTTCCATGTTCGCAACCAGAGGTAAAAGATGGAGTGCGATGTTAATGTCCGGGCAAGTATTCAGTGAGTGTTGCATGAAGGTCATGAAAGAGGAGAGCATCAAAGCTAGCATACACGTTGTAACAGTCTTTGACCTTCATAGGCAAAATTTCAGCGTCCAGGAAACAATGGACCACAACGAGGGAAGACCAAATTTAGCCTACGTTGTTAGACTAAACAGAAGTTGGTGCGATTGTGGAAAATTCCAGGCCTTCCGCATACCTTGCTCCCATGTCATAACAGCATGCGCTTATACTCGTCAAGACGCTTACAGCCATTTATCTGATGTGTACCAGACCAACACCATCATGAATGTATATACTCAAAGCTTCTCAGTACTACCAATGGAGGATTATTGGCCTCCATATGAAGGTGAAATTGTTTGGCAGAATGACGAGATGCGTAGAAAGAAGAAAGGAAGGCCAAACAGCACATGTATTAGAATAAAGATGGATTCCACAGATAAAATGATAAGATTATGTAGTATCTGTCGTCAACCAGGACACAATAAGAACAACTGTCCCAATCGAGAAGCATCATCTAGGTCTTAAGCATTTTGTAACATTGTATTTCTGTAACCTTCAATCATTATATATCATTAAGTTTTTGTTAGAACGAGGTTCACAACAAACATCAGTACAAAACATCTGAAAACATATATATTTCTAACTGATTACAACTATCAAATTGATGTCGTCTCGACCGAACATCATTTCCCTAGCATCCTTATCAGTCTTCATTCGCACCCAACCAAAGATACTGTCAAGTCTCTCAATACTTCTGATTTTTTCCCCTTCTGGTATTTTCCCATCTAACCAACGAACCAGCTCCCTCTTCAGTTGATCCAACGTAGTGATGTTCCAAAACAGCATCAGCATTTGAGGTTTGTCTCTCGCATAAATCACCTTCCCGTATCGGCGACGAACACCAAACATGATTGTCAAATGATTATATGAGATGTGGAACAATTACTCACACAACGCATCTATTTATAACACAAAAATTGCATTTTAGGAGGAGTCTCCAATTGAATTGGTGACTCCTCTTAAAACCTACACAGGGGCGCCAATTAGATTGGATAGGGCACCTGCCCTAGCCAATCCAATTGGCGCCTCCATTCAAGTTTTAAGAGGAGTCTCCAATTCAATTGGCGACTCCTTCTAAAAGTGGGGTAGTTTGGGATTTTTTTTAAACCAGGGGTATTTTGGGAATTTCTTTGAAAAAGTGGGTTATTTTTGTAAAAAAACCATAAAAATATATTCTAATCTTAATTCAACAATTACTGACTTGTTAAATATGTGAATGTCTGGTTTTCACTTAATGTCGTGAGGCATTTTATTTCATCAATCCCACAAAAAATATGACATAATTGAATTCAAGTTAAAATAATTGAATAATTATATTTAATTAATGAACTAAATTATATTACACAAACAAATTTAGAATTGAACCGAAACCGTATTAAATTAAAATTATAACCAAACCGAATCAAAACTGAATTTTAAAAAAAATACTAAAATCAAATTTTAATATAAAGATAAAATTAAAAATTGTTTAACAATTCAGTTTAATAAATATTTAGGTTTGAAAAAATTAACTTCTAATAATTTTCTAATAATTATGTACGATTCAAAATTTTAAAACGGTATAACAAATTAATAATTATAATTCTATTCGATTTTGAGTAAGCAAAAATGGTTGGTTCGATTTAATTTGGTTTTTCACTTAGGACACCGTGAACATCTGTAATTGTAGCAGAAAACTCATCCAATGTCCCACCACACCTGACTTTATTCCTCCACAGCAACTATACAATTTGGGTAAATCTTTGCGCTAAACAACCTCCCCTCTTTCTCTTGTCTATTCTATCTTTTTCTTGTGTTTTCATTGCGCTATACTATACATGCAATAGCAATAGCCCTACCAACACTTTATCACTTCACTTTCTAATACTTCTACTCTACAACTTATATTATTATCATCACTATTCATTTGGATTCGGAACCCCAACCCGAAACTTAATTGTCGTATTTTGTTATTGCCACGAAACCTAACCCTTCCACTTTTTCATGAAATAATCTTAATTATTACATAAAGTTTCATATACTGCTTTATATTGACTAAGACAAGAAGAAAAAATTTATATATAAGAGGAAAGTTTTGCATGCTACTTTATAACAAGATAAAATAATAAAAACGAGATTAAAACAATTATGAATATTAGATAGTCGCATACTAGTATATAAACAATTGAGATTTATGGACAATATAAAACTTGTAGACAGAAAATATATAAGATAATATAAGACACTATAATTGATGGTGGCTCTGTAGGTAGAGTATTGATGATGAAGCAGAAGACTCTTTTGTCTCCACTGAATGGATATGTCTATCACAAAGCAAAGCATATCAATAAAGAGTGTGCAATGTCATGCACGCTTGACGCTCCACCTCGAAACTTGTTAATAGGAAAAGTTCACTTCTTTTTCTCTATCTTTTTATAGCATCCAAAGACATAAAAATGCAACTTAAAATGAAATACCCACATCAGTAGTTTTCAACTACAAACAAAAGTTTAAAAAAGAAACAAATATGGAAAAAGTGAAACCTTATCAATTGTCACCTTACATTTCTCTACGAGATATCGAATCAAAAACTTCATCCTCTTATATTGAAGTTAAATGTGAGATATCACTAGTCTTAGGTTTAAATAAATTTGTATTCCTCTATTTTTATTAATTTTTTATTATTTAAAATATAATTTCGCATATAAATTAACTTCAGATTTATAAAAGAGGTGATTAATATATTTAACATCTTAAATTTTTTTTTGGAAATGTAATGTCTCTCTTGGTCTTGAAGTATTGAAGTCATTATAACTTTAGATTTCTCAACATTTTGTAAATGTTATTGGAAGTTCTTAATAATTCAAATGTTTGACAGAAGCTTTAAAAAGCACTGCAGTGAAAACAGCTTATTGGATAAGTTGTTTTGGAAATAAGCTGTTTTTTGCAATTCTGTTTTTTTTCTGTTATTTTTGGGCCTGTTTGTGGTTCCAATTTGTATCCTATAAATAGACATTGTATGTCATAGTTGAAAGGTTAATGTCATATGATTCAATTCTCTCAATCTTTCTCTATTTCTTTATCTCTCTCTATTCACATTATCATCTTCATCTTTCCCAAACACATTGTTTTTCACCACTCCATTTCTGGTTTTTTCAACATTTGGCATCAAGAGCTTTGGTTCTGATCCAATTCCGCTGCAATCATGTCCGTTTCAAACGATAAAATACCTACCAATCTTCCAATCCTTGACTCGAAAAACTACGACAAATGGGCGAAGCAAATGAAGGTTTTGTTCGACTATCAAGACGTTCTTGAGGTGATCAAAGATGGTGTTACGTCTCTCGTCGAAGGAGCTACGGATGCTCAAAAGGCTACGTTCAAAGAAGAGAAGAAGAAGGATTACAAAGCGCTGTTCTTGATCCATTCTTGTGTCGATGGTGACAACTTTGAAAAAGTAGGCGATTGCGATTCCGCAAAGCAAGCGTGGGAGATTCTTGAGAAGGCTTATGCAGGGGCTGCCAAAGCCAAAGTGGTGAGGTTAAAAACTCACAAGCGATAGTTCGAGTTAATGCAAATGGAGGACAAGGAGTCGATAAACGATTATGTGACGCGTATTACGCGTGTGGTGAATCAAATCAAGTCGTGCGGGGAAACTACGGTAGAGCAGAATGTTGTGTCGAAGATCTTGCGTTCTTTAACGCCAAGATTCGACAACATTGTCGTTGCGCTTGAAGAATCGAAGGATTTATCGTCGTTGTCGAAGGAGGAGCTTCAAAGCTCACTAGAAGCTCATGAACAACGAATGGATGAGAGGGGAGACGATAAAGCAAAGTCGGAAATAGCATTGCAAGCGCGACTTCATGAGAAGAGTAAACGATCGGACAGGAAAGGGCATCCGAGAGGGAAGTCCAATTTCCAGAATTTTGGTGGTAGAGATTCACAAAATTCAAAGGGGCAAAAAGGTGAGGGAAGCTCCAAGGAGGGTGATCAAGGAACCCACAAGCCATTCGACAAAAGTAACGTGAAGTGTTACAATTGTCAAAAGCTTGGGCATTTCGCAAAGTATTGCCACGCGAAACGAAGAGAAAATCGCGCGGATGAGGCGAAGTTTGCTAGGGAAGAAGCGAATGATGATAATACGCTTCTTGTGATGATCACAGAAGAGAATTATGGCATGAGAGAAGGGATGGACAGCAGTGGCAGCAGTGCAGACAATTCTGCAGAAATGCGTTTGGAGAAAAACGCAATGGTAACGGTTCGAGATGGAATTAAAAGTAGCGATGAATGGTACTTGGATTCTGGTTGTTCGACTCATATGACGGGAAGAAAGGATTGGTTTGTCAAGATCAATCAAGCCACGAAGAATAAAGTGAGATTTGCCGATGATACGACGTTATCCGTCGATGGCGTTGGAGATGTCTTGATCGTGAAGAAAGATGGTGGTTGTTCATTGATCAAGGATGTGCTGTACATTCCAGGAATCAAATGTAATCTCTTGAGCATTGGCCAACTACTCGAGAACGATTACATTATTCGCATGGAAAACAAGGTATTGCGCGTTTTGGACCGAAAGGGAGTTTTGGTACTTAAAGCACCGATGGTTGTCAATCGAACTTTCAAGATAGCATTGAAAGTAATGGAGCATCGATGTTTAGCTACAACGGCAAGTCGTGAGGAGTGGTTGTGGCATTACCGTCTTGGTCATCTCAATTTTCGAGACCTCGACGCGTTGCATAGACATGGTATGGTGACCGGGCTGCCAAGAATCGTGGTTCCAGCTGAGTTGTGTGTTGAATGTGTTCAAGGGAAGCAACACAAGAGTGTTTTCAGCAAGGATATAGGTCATAGGACCAAGCATCTTCTTGAGGTGGTGTATTCGGACGTGTGTGGGCCGATGCAAGTCAATTCGTATGGAGGTAACCGATACTTTGTCACGTTTATTGATGATTTCAGTAGGAAGCTGTGGATTTATCTAATCAAGAGGAAGGATGAGGTGTTTGATATGTTCAAACGATTTAAATCCATGGTTGAGCGACAAAGTAGTCACAAACTCAAAATTCTCAAAACCGATGGAGGAGGAGAATTTACTTTGAGGGAATTTGGGAGTTATTGTGACAATGAGGGTATTGTGCGTGAGGTTGTACCACCCTATACGCCTCAGCAAAATGGTGTTTCCGAGAGAAAAAATCGGACGATTATGAACATGGTGCGTAGCATGTTGAAAGCGAAAAATCTTCCGAAAGAGTTGTGGGGAGAAGCTGTTTCTACAGCTTCCTATTTGATAAACAAGTGTCCTACAAAGAAGCTGGACAAGGTTACTCCAAAAGAGGTATGGTGTGGACACAAGCCAAGTTTGAGTCACTTGCGTGTTTTCGGTTCGGTAGCGTTTCGACATATTCCGGGTCAGATTCGAAAGAAATTAGATGACAAGGGTGAAATGATGTTGCTGGTTGGTTATCATCCTACCGGAGGCTACAAGCTGTTTGATATGAGTAACAAGAAGATTGTGATAAGTCGATATGTGATCGTGGACGAGTTTCGGCAGTTTGACAGCAGAAAATCTGCCATATCAGTTCAGGAAATCGATTTGCCTCAAGATGAAATCGATTTCATGCAGGAAAATCAGCATTCTGGAGCTGCTGGAACTGGTTCTGGTGAGGTTGAAATCGATTTGCCTCAAGGTGAAATCGATTTCATGCAGGAAAATTTGAATTCTCAGCCTGCTGAAGGTACTTTACAACAACCTTTTGTAACCGAAATAGGTGAATCAAGTAGACGACCAACAAGGCAAAGAGGATTGCCTCAAAGACTCCGTGATTGTGAATTATTCCGAGATAGCGAGATCAACAATGAGGGTGATCTTATTCACTTCGCTCTAATGGCCGAATCTGAACCGGTGAATACGGAGGAGGCATTAAACGATCCAAAGTGGATGTGTGTGATGAAAGAAGAACTGAATTCGATTGAGAAGAACAGTACTTGGATGTTGGTTGATTTACCGAAAGGAAAAAAGGCGATAGGTGTGAAGTGGGTCTACAAAGTGAAAGCGAATCCAAAAGGCGAGATAATCAAGCATAAAGCTCGATTAGTAGCGAAGGGATTTTTGCAAAAGGAAGGGATAGACTTCGATGAAGTGTTTGCTCCAGTTGCAAGGCATGAAACCATTCGGTTAGTTGTTGCGATGGCAAATAACAACAGTTGGCCGTTGTATCAAATGGACGTCAAATCTGCGTTTTTGAATGGTCCACTTGATGAGGAGGTATATGTGAGACAGCTGTAAGACCCCAATTTTGGCCCTAAGATCCCTCATGGCCCATATCATATCATATCATGGCCTCAAGGATCATTGCATACCCTAGCTTCCCTCTTAGTGGGTGGGATACCTTGTGAGTGTGGTTCTTGATCACCAAGCATGTATTGCATTTGTATATCATTGCTCTTCATATGTTTACTAACCAAAAGTACAAAAATATTATCATCTAACCATGTTGCTTGCAGCTGAAGCAATCATCAATCAAGCAGTCAAATCAGGCCTTGAACAATAGAGGGTGGCCATTCCTGAAGAATTTGGACACCATGATCATTCATTAAGAGTTCATATAACTTGTGATATCATTTGGAATCAAGATCTCAATTGAAAGAGGCTTGGAATTCATCAGAACATGGCCCAGTCAAATAAAAGTCAACAGAAGTCAACTGTGGTCAACTGTGGATTTAATCAGTGATTTGATGATTGGAATTGGTTGAAAAGGTCTCATTCATGTCCATACAAGTCCTATTTGACATTTCAAAGGTCAAGGTTGAAGGAATTGAAGTCAGACAGACAGTTTCCCAAAATGGCAAGTGGACCTGTAATCTCAGCTGCCCAAAATGGAAAGTTTTTTCCCTCAAGATAATTTCATGATACAAGCTTCAAATCAAAATATGTCCAACATGAAAGTTGAAGATCTTGTTCTCACCATTCCAAAAAGTCCAAGAACTTGAAATTCTCATGCATGGTTTGCAAGATATGGTCAGATGAATTTCAAAAAAAGACCCGTAATCAGGAGGGCATAACTACCACATGGATTGTCCAAATTGCAAGTTCTTTATATGCACAAACTCCATTTAATATGTACTTCAAGGGTGCATAATTGGATTTCTTTGAAAAGGCTCAATGCAAAAGCTCATTTTTGAAGTGAACTAATTAAAGAGGGGGGCAAAATGGTCCGAAAGGAGAAATATGAGGAATTGGGAAATAATGCCTATGCAATCAGCTTCCAAATGGTTTTGGCAACTTGTTCCCATTGAAGAATTTCTGCTGTAATGCTTCTAACAATTCCAAAGGCAAAAGAGCAAGAATGCATCAAAAGCTTCTTTCACTAATCACTATTTTTGGCTTAATCATAATTAAGATTTGGATTAGGGGGTTCCATATATAAAGTTAATTGCTAACAGAACTTCAAGAATTAATCACATTTTCTGCAATCACATTCTCACAAATCTAACCGAAAAAAGCAAATTCTCTCATCTCTCTCATTTTTCTCATTTTTTTCTCACAACACTTTTGGATCATTCACCAAGATTTCTTCAATTTGGAACGAATTCTGCTGTTGATTTACAATTTGCAGGTATTGTTGAATTGCTGTTGAAGAAGATCGGAGCAAAACGGTGGCGGAATCGAGCTGTGGCAAAGACCTGCTTCTTCCATAACAGTCCGAAATTTCTTGACAATCCGTGTGCCTTCGAGCTACAAGAATCATTCCACGCATCTCCTGAATCAACTTCCAGCTTCTGTTTTCACTCGTCGAAGCTCAATTGCACGGTTTCCTCCACTGTCATCAAGAAGGTGAAAATTTCGAGTGTCACCATTTGTCAAATTGAATTGTGGTCATTGTAGAACATCTATTGTAGATTATGTATCAGCTTGTAGAATTGATAATTGTTAGAAAATGATTGAGATATCCGCGATTTGAGTTTCGAAGCGTTTCCTTCTTTCGCTCGATTCGTACTGTGTAGTAATTTATAGATGAAATAGCTTGCGTATTCGTGATCGTGATCAAAAACCGTTTCGATCGGTGTATAGTTTGGGGATTTTCATCAAGTTTGGACCAAAACCTAAAATCTGGACGATGAACATCAAGAACGATGAAGAACTTCATCAATTCTGGAAATAAAACGCAGTAGATCTGCTTCCGTCCTTGTTTCATTTCGTTTTCATGTTTTCAATCGCCAGGGCCAATAGCCGCTCGCCACGTCAATTAAATGGCACGGCATCGTTTTGGTTTAGGAGGCACTATTTACGCCTTTGCCATTGTAGTTATAGTAAATAAATTAAATCCTAATAATTCCTAAATAATTATGAAATAAATATTAAAAATCTTCAAAAAATCATAAAATGCTCAATAATAATCCAAATAAATCAGGACGTTTTTTGCTGATCTTCTTTTTTTATCTACTTTTTTATAGAATCAAAAAATAAAATGTTGCTTGGTAAAAAAATTAATTGCCATAGAAGTCTTTATAATGTACACAAAATTCACATGTCTCACCATTTTGATTATAGAATCATCATGCCTAACCCAAATTAAATGAAATTTTAGATGTTGATTCCTAACTCATTTCTGGAATTTTTGGCATAAGTTTTGTAATTTTTGGCCTTCTGGTTTTTGATATATGAATTATAGAACTTGAGTGTGGAAATACGTGACACCTTGTGATATGCTGAATTCCCTGAATTTTTTGCCATGCTTCCCCTTGGCCTATGGCCTTATTTTTTTGCATGTAGCACCATTAACATGTTAGAATTCACTGTGAATTTTTGTGGATTTTTTACAATCCATTTCCAATTTGATTAGGAATTTTATCTTCTGCCTATCATTTTTTGGACCTTGTTGGTGACACCTTTGTATATATGTTGCCATATCCGCATCCTTAACCCTATGGCCATGAAAATTGATAGGGTAGTTCCTAACATGTTAAGCCATCATTTGGCCTTGGTCCTACTAATTTCCCATGTACCATCACTGTTTACCATTTAATTGAAGTTGATGCATAGTTTTGGACCTCATTTGATGGTATTTTTATATGCTTTGACATGTCTAATTAATTCCTATAGCTCCTTTTATCCAAATTGCTTGAAAATTGACTTGTAGTATGTTGAATGTCCTCTGTTTAGGATATATTTTTTGTGGGATTTTTGGATCCATTTTGGCATTTATTTGAATGTGCTCTTGCTGGTTGCTCATATGTGGTTTAATATTGCTCACTTTGTCTTACATGTTGCATGAATTGAAATAGGTGCATAGTTTGGGTATGGGACCAATTGGGATCCCTTTGTTATTGAAATAGCTTGACTTTGATCATGAATTGGTTGCTGTTTTAGGATTTTTCCTTCTTTTGGACCCTAGGCTAGTCCTAGTGGTCTTGTCACTTACATTTGAACTTGTTTTTGGCTTTTCAGGTTAAGAAGTTAATGATTAAAGGAATTGTTTCACATTTGGGATATTTTGCTTGATACTTGTAAACTAATGTGGCTGTTTTGTAGGATGTTGGTTCACATTGAGCTTTGTGCTATGCACCTTGTCGTTTGATTGTACATTGATTGATTCTTATTGTATTGTTGTTTGATTTCGAATGGGATGCTGATCATGTTGGATTGTTTTCAGGTACCCTTAGTTGCTCAGTTCTCTTAAGAACTTGCATTGCTTTGCTTATAAGCAATTGGCATTGAGGTATAGAACCTTCTTCTTCATGTAGTCTGGAGACCCGGCCCGTTATTTGGCCGGGCAAACTGTCTGAAGTCCTCCTTTAGAGGCATTGATTGTGTATGTTTATGTTTGTCCCAAGCAGGAAAAGTCCTCATTCGAGGCAATTGGTGGATCAAAGAGATAAGTAGCCTATCTCCCACTATTCAGTGAGTCTTCTCCTTGCTCCCATTACATGGTTGTAGCATTGAGATCCAAGCCCAAGATCTATCGAGTCCAATCGGGGAAAGAGTTCCATCTTTCTGAACTCCCCCACATTCTTATATTTACATGCTCTCTCGGACATGAGATAGAAGCAATGAGGCACACCCCTCATATCCTTTCATCTGCTTCACCTGAGCCCCTCAATGGCCAGGTTAAGAGCGACACTCACCTATTACAGTGGACTTTCATAGTCAAACCCCTTTGATTGAGCCTCCTTGTTTGGTTATAGAGTGTGCTATCTGATTATTTGTGATTTATTACTCATTTGTACATGATTGCTTACTTGCCTTAGTGCATTTACTATCATTCATTGCTCCTTGTAGCATGTCCATTATTTCATACCTATGTGATTTGTTTGCTTGCCCATTGAGGAACCAGTTATAAGTCCCTGTAAGTTGGCATCTGTTCCCATGACATGGAAGGGGTAGAGTGTAAGACCTCATTGGTCACTCATACCCATTGCCTAGTACATTTATTTGTTGTATGTGAGGATGCATTGTAAGTCCCTGTGATGTGGCATTTGTATTCCTAGGATCATACTGTGGAGGTTAACATAAGTCCAGATAGATTGGCAGTTGACTTCCTTGTTTGTTTTTTTGTTTTATTCTGATGGAGATTAGTGTAAGTCCATAGAGTGGCTTCTGATATCCTTACTTGTTTTAGGAGACAGGTATAAGACCATTGAGTGGCATCCAGTATCCGCTTTTATTTACTTTCATCTGTTAACAGGTTCATATTGTTGTTCATTTGTAGCCTATTCCTAAGGACCCACTTGAATCATCTTCTATATGATTTCAAGAGGTGGACCCTCCTAAGAAGTTTTACATTCACTCCACCATTCCATTCATCCCATTGTGTCTTAAACCTTTTCACACATACTTTTAAAACTTGAAATAAGTGTTGTGCAAACATTCTCACCCTTTTCAAATTAGAAACTTGGACCTTAAGTCCATGATTTTTCAAATTCCATTTTGTAAATACTTCTTTGAATCAATCTTAATCATACTTTGACTCCTTTTGTGAATAATCCTAATCCATTAAATTCACTCACTCAAATGTTTTGGCTTTGTCCATGTTTGTTAAGTTTTCATGCATTAGCCATAGGTTTCAATTCTCATTGTGGTTGATGTAAACCTCACCCTATCCTTAGTGAGTCGACAATAAGACTTCCGTACTGAAAACAGGGTTAACCCCTCTAGTGCGTCGAAGCTATCCTCACATGGTGGATGTTGGTCTTGGTCGAGTTTTCTCCCATTGATAATGAAGAACCTTAAGTGCTATTGTTTAAAATTGAACTCACAAATGTTTTGGAAATCTTTTAGCCGAACTACGGCGTTTTGATCCTTACCTTTGATGGAAGGTACGTAGGCAACGGGTTCATCCGTTCGAACACAAAAATAATTAACATGTACATTCTTTTCTCATCATCCCAATCATGTTTGCACATTACTTATGTCATAACAAATAAACATTTTTATACAACAAGTGTGAAAAGGGCTCCCTAGGAGTACCTAGGACGCATTGGGTGCCTAACACCTTCCCATTGCGTAATTTACCCCTTACCCCGATCTCTGATCTTTTCATTGGTTTTCTACGTGTAAAACTTCTTAGGTTTTTGTTCGCCTTTTAACCAGTCCTTAGGATAAATAAAAGTGCGGTGGCGACTCTATATTCATTGTATGCTTTGCTTATGATTTAATCAATAGATCATATAGTAACGAATACACCGCTACAACAGCCACCTGGTTTTGTGATAAAAAATCAAGAGGCAAAGGTCTATAAGTTGAGGAAGGCACTCTATGGTTTGAAACAAGCTCCAAGAGCTTGGAACAAACGCATAGATGGATTTCTTAGCGATGTTGGTTTCAAGAAATGCGTATCCGAACATGGAGTTTAGGTGAAACCGGATGCAAGTGAGGGAGCAATCATTCTTTGTCTTTATGTGGACGATTTGTTGATTACCGGCAACTGTGAAAAGAACATTTCAAAGTTCAAAGGAGAGCTTATGAAGGAATTTGAAATGAGTGATCTTGGTATCATGAAATACTTCTTAGGCATAGAGTTCCAAAGGATAACATTGGGACTGCTCATGCACCAAAGAAGGTATGCCATGGAAATTCTGAAGAGGTGTGATATGGAGCATTGCAATGCTGCAACAACACCAGCCGAGACACGATTACAGCTGTCCAAGAGTGAAGAAGAACAAGATGTGGATCCTACTCAATACCGGAGATTGATAGGATCATTACGTTACTTGTGCAATACGCGGCCAGATTTGGCGTTTAGTGTCGGTATTGCGAGTAGATTCATGGAGAGGCCGAAGGTATCACACTTGGCAGCAGTTAAGAGGATCCTTAGATATGTGAAATGTACTCTTGGTTGTGGAATTTTGTTTTCGGCATGCGACATGGGTAGAAGTTGTGAGTTACTCGGATACACCGATTCCAATTGGTGCGGAGATAAGGATGATCAAAAGTCTACGGCGGGGTATCTCTTTATGTTCGGTAAGACACCAATCTCTTGGTGTTCGAAAAAGGAACCGGTTGTAGCCCTCTCTTCTTTCGAGGCCGAGTATATAGCAGCGTCGATGTGTGCATGCCAAGCTGTGTGGCTGGTGAATCTATGTAAGGAGTTGGACAGCAGTAGAAATGAGGCTGTTTTGCTACTTGTGGACAACATTTCAGCGATAAACCTTGCTAAGAATCCCATAGCACATGGGAGGAGCCAACATATTGAAATGTGATTCCACTATTTGAGAGAATTGGTGAGCTCCGGACAATTGCATTTAGGGTACTGCAGAAGCGAAGAACAAGTCGCGAACTTGTTAACGAAAGGTGTAACAAGTGATGTGTTCAAGAGACTTGTGAAGAAGTTGAGCATGATGAGTGTGGAGCATTTGAATTAAGGTGGTGTATTGGAAGTCCTTAATAATTCAAATGCTTGACAGAAGCTTTAAAAAGCACTGCAGTGAAAACAACTTATTGGATAAGTTGTTTTAGAAATAAGCTGTTTTATTGCAATTCTGTTTTTTTTTTATGTTATTTTTGGGCCTGTTTGTTGTTCCAATTTGTACCCTATAAATAGACATTGTATGTCATAGTTGAAAGGTTAATGCCATATGATTCAATTCTCTCAATCTTTCTCTATTTCTCTATCTCTCTTTATTCACATTATCATCATCTTTTTCAAACACATTGTTTTTCACCACTCCATTTCTGGTTTTTTCAACAAATGTCACGGTAACTTTAATATAAGTGTCATTTTCACTTTTTATGGTATAATATTTTTTTAATTTTATTTTTTAATTATTATTATTATTACACTACTAAAATCTTATTTTATATTTATGAATGAGTGAAACTCATAAATAAATATAAGATTAATTTACTAAGAGTCTTTTGTCTTTTAACTATTTTATTTAAAAAATTAATTTATGTACAATAATCTTAAACGATATTCCTTCTAAAATAGAAAAAAAAATGCTACTTATTAATCTGTTTTAAGCTATTTAATTGTCAAATTTTAGTATATAAATCTATAAATTGTTAAAACCAAATCAAACCTCACATATATTAGCGATCTAGATCAAAGATATAATTACATACATATAAGCATGTTAGAACATTATTAATTATGAGTATACTATAATTATTAATTTCATTAGCCAAAATCAAAATGATCATATGGTTGGGACTTGTGTGCACGACATAATAATTATATAGAAAAGACAAATTGATCCAAAACTTAAGGTATATAGTTTCAACTTTTTTACTAATTAAACTTTGCAGTAATATCAATTTTTTTTATCAAATTTTACGTATAGAGTTGAATTGTGTCTCCATCATTTTGGTTGTCTGCAATGCAAAGGGATTGCTTTTTGTTACTTTTCTTTTATTATCTGTCTTTTATTCTTTTTCAAAAATCTTCTGTAGAATGGGGACAATGAATGCCACAAGGACTTAAAATCTTAGTGATATATGTCTCGTATTCAGCATCAAAATCTCAAAAACCATATCTGAAAAAAACTCAGAATCATTCTTGCTTTTGAACTCCTTTTTAGGGTTACCCCACAAGCATATAGTTTATTTTACAACCAAAAAGTATGAAATTCCTTAACAAAAAGGGATAGTAAAGAGTTTGATTCTGTACAAAAAGGCCTACCATTTATATTGAGAGGGGAAAAAAAGAATTTTTGGCTTTGGTTTTTATACCTTGGATTCCTCATTCCTCTAACTTTAATTTCTAGGTCATTTTGCTCACATGTAAAGGAAAAATAAGTGGGAGAAAGTTATTTCTTTAGTGTGACAAAGTGCTCTTAATAACATTAAGACAAAAATATGATAAATGGTCCCCTTGTTACATGTGTTTACTTGTCATCCTTTCATCTCATATATAGGTCTATTTAAAAAATGTTAATTAATAAGCATGCATCTTTTAGTTATTTCTTTCATACATTCATAATGATGTGTAAATTATAAGGTATAAAAAGACATCATGATCGATAACTCTAACTCTCATGCTATCATTTGGTTCTCATGATGGAGGATATTGGTGGGAATCGATTAATTGCATGCCAATGTGGCAAAGTCCAAAGTTCTCATTTAGTGTTCAACTTTTTCTAGCCAATGAGATTGCTTCATGTCCAAACTATGGATGTGACAGCCACTCTATGTCGTTCTTGTAGATGTTTTTGAATTATCTACATGAATTAAGAGGTGTTTTAGAGTATACTAGTAAGTTCTAATCTATAATAAAAAATTATAAATAAAGAGAGGTGGATGGTAAACTCTACATAAACTAATTTATGTTTAAATTGTTTCAATGTACTATCATTTAATTTAAGTTTGGGAAAAATATCTAGGGTGAAAAACGAGCTTGTCCGTCCTGTTTAGACACGCCACATAAAAATCCACAAAAAAAATAGGATAGGATGGGGCGGATATAGTTGAGGATGTAGGTTTAAAATCTAGATTCGTCCCACAAAAAATAAGGACGGATCGGAGAAAGCCCGCAGACATTCCTTCTTTTAAGTTTAAAAACACAAATATTTATATAAAGGTTTGTGCCTGCAAAAACCCATGAAGAAAACGAGACGGATGGGACGAACAAATTAAAGAATGAAAGTCTAAATCCTTGACCCATCCCGCAGTGCAGGAAAAACGGATATATCCAACGAATTAGATCCGTTTTACCACCCCAATAAACAATTTACGAGCCTTTAAAAATATTATGAAGAAGAAAAATGTAAAAAATGGGCATTAGTATTAGTGTAAAAGAGGTTTGATCATGGATTTTGTGAAAGTTTAAAATAAAAAATCAAGACCTTTATTAGTATGAAGTCTTTCGAAAGAAATTCGAAATTAACCTTTAATATGAGAAACAAATATTTTACTAAAACATGTGCAGTAGACTTTAATCTCATTAAGTGCATTAAACAAAAGCTATCCATATATATATATATATATATATATATATATATATATATATATATATATATATATATATATCCATGTGTGAACATCAAAGAAATTAATGAAAAAGTTAATACCATCATGAAAAAAAAGGAATGTATTTATGCTTATCACGATTGTGACAAAGGTTACAATTGTTAATGATGGAAACACTAATGTGACTAATAAAGAGACTAGGATTTTGAATGTGGATAGATAGAAAGGCGAGTAATTAAATCTTTGATGCAATTTAGTTTAATTTAGTTTTTCCAATCATCTTCCGAATATGGATGATACGTGGGTTGTAAATGTCTTCAATTGTAGTATTATTTGTGACAATAAAATTTTCAAAGGGGGTAAATTTAAATTTTATCCATGTGGATTGTCGTTAAATTGACCACATTGAGGAGAGTGTAGTTATTGTTATCCAAACTGAAAGATGTTATTGTAATGGGAGGTAAATATAATAGAACTATTAAGTTGGGTTCTTCGTTCAATCTGTAATTTCATTTGAATGAGTTGAATAACGGATTCGCTCAATATCAATTTTCAATTCTTCCTATTCATATGGTATTCATATGCCCTATTCTCTATTTCATGAATTATGAATCCCTCAACCCTAAAACTACTAAGTTGTTTAAATAGAGAAAGGGAAATCGGGTCTAATAGCAACCGATCCGAAAAAATATAAAATCGGCCCAAAAACTAATTATTTTCTAAAGTCTGGAACTAAAATGAATTATTATACCATTCTTCACTCTGAATCATCTTCTGACTTCAACATGAAACTTTTAGCTTAACCTCTCAACTTTTCAACGCCTATTAGAACGCGTTAATCTGATTCTCGTAGCTCAAGTTATGATCTGCATAGTGATAAGGTATGAAATAACTATTTATGCTGAAAATAAAGTACGAAAATAAAATAAAGTCAAAAATAAACTTAAATATTAAAACACACTAAAATAGTAAAAATAATATAATAAACTATAGATTTGTCTAAGTACAATAGTAGAAGAACGTGCATCAAAATGCACTGATCAAATTCCCCCACACTTAAACTTTTGCACTCCGGGCAAAATTATAAATCCAAAATTCAAAGCAGAAAAAACAAGAACAAACAAAACATGCAATTCCAAAGTTTATCAAGATATAAGGTGCAAGCAAAATTTTAAGTCTAAGCTTCAAGAATATCGTGTTAGTGAGCAACTTCTTGTTACATTCAAAGAAGATAGGAAAACAGATTCCCAAAGAGTACATCCAAAAGCAATAAGATCCTCACAGGATAAAATTCACTCAACTCTCAAGTGTTTAGGTTAACTGTTTACACTCAAAACACAACATGAAAGTTAGTACTGAAGGAGAATTGCGGTCCAAAACGCAGCGGAAATTAAAATTTTCTCCTTTAGAGATCCTTACGAATGGTCATGATCAGTGATAGAATATTTACCTCTTGTGACGACTGAAACCTTTGGTGCAGATCTCTTGTGACAATCAAAACCTTTGATGCAGATCCACGGAGCGATCACGAACGTTGAACGATGACAACGTCTCTACTCAGTCCACACGAACGGGTTCCTTCAATCTCAGTGCTAGCTGGTACGAATGAAGGCTTTGAGTGAGAGAGAGAGAGAGTGAGAGAAAAACGAAAATAATGCAACCGCAATTTTTGCTTCTGCACAAGGGTTCTATTTATAGAACCACTTGTGTGGGCTTCAAGCTAAAAAGCCCACTTAAGTGTATTTTGGCCCATATCTTATGATATGCCCAAAATCACTTAAGCCCATGGTATCTTACCATATTTCGTATTCTACTCAAGTACACCGTACCTTACGATGTTCTATAATTCACTTAAGGGTACCGTACCTTACGATATTCCTTAGTTACTCTATCTCTCATCAATCCGTCCTTTGTGTGTGACCCTGTAGGTTTTCGCGATGTTGGCAATTATATTAAATCACACATTTAATATAATAAACAGTGAGCAGTATCTAGCAACACATCACTGCTACCCAAGACACGAAAATGTCATGTGATCTGACAATTCCTTCTGTGATAATACTTATGTGTATAATTACCCTTTTGCCCTTATGTCTATATTGAACACAAGGCATATACCGTGTCATCCTTGTTCAGTTCAATATTGGGCCCATAAACATTTATCCTGTTATGCAGGATGGGCAAATTCCATCTAGGTCACTCATGTCCCTCAGCATGCTTCGTGGAGTACCCATCAACTGTCTTTATGGTTATCCAGTTACGGACAACGTTGGATCAGCAATAAAGCACTCGACTCTACATCTAGGGTCCATAGTGGTTTCAGGTCGAAGAGTGGAATACACTATTATCACCATGAGAATAACTTATGACACCTTGCATAACTTTCTATATAGTATTCTCATAGCGGGTCAATCCGGTATAAATATTACTCCTAATATTCATACCTATGTTTAAGACTTGATAACTCTTTATCCATGATCCATGAGATGTGATCATCAGTCTACAAACATAATAGTCTTAATGTTTTAATGTTATCCCACTTCACACTAAAGCTCGACTACGGATACTTTAAGAATAGTGTCCTTATGTTTAATGTGTTCCCATGATTAAGTCACACCTAATACATTAAACATACTATCTATTCCAGGGACTTTATTAATCAACCATAATAAAGAGAATGCCTTTTATTATTCGATACAAGTACCAAAATGTATTGGCCTCTAGGGCTTACACCAACAATCTCCCACTAGCACTAGAGCCAATCAGGCACACCCCGTATGCCCATTGATCTAGTATGGCCATCATGCTTCTGCTGCGCAAGAGGCTTTGTCAGTGGGTCAGCTATATTGTCAAGTGTAGGTACTTTACATATTTTCACATCTCCTCTATCTATTATCTCTCGAATGAGATGATAGCGCCTAAGTATGTGTTTGGATCGTTGGTGAGATATAGGCTCCTTAGCTTGTGCGATAGCACCATTGTTATCATAATAGAGACCAATGGGATCCACAATGCTAGGGACTATGCCAAGTTCACTAATGAACTTTTGATCCAAACAACTCCCTTTTCTGCATTTGAGGCAGCAATATACTCAGCCTCAATTGTAGAATCAACAACTGTATCTTGCTTTGAACTTTTCAAGCTCACAGCGCCACCATTTCAGCAAAACACATTACCATTGGAATCATTCATATTAAAGCGTCTCAGCACCTTGTCTATGCACTCTGACTTAGGCCAAGCATTTCATGATCTATCTCTATAGATTTTGATTCCTAATATATAGGCTGCTTCACCTAGGTCCTTCATAAAAAATCATTTCCCCAACCAAGACTTTACTTGTCGCAGGGTAGGGACATCGTTTCCAATGAGTAATATGTCATCTACACATAATACCAGGAATACGATCATGCTCCCACTAACCTTCTTGTAGACACAAGGCTCATCTTCGTTCTTGATGAATCCATATTGTTTTACTGTTTCATCAAAACGAAGATTCCATGAGTAGGTCACAAGCTCATCTTGATCCATGAGTAATACATCACCTTGATCAGATATCCATATATCTCAGGTAGGTGACGTATCCTGCCTGACCTACGCTGGTCTTGTTCTACTTGAGCAGGTTGCTCTCACACAACTACTTGTGTTTCCCGCTCCAATTCCTCCATAGGTGTGTCGATGCTTTGTGATTCTTGAATTTCTTCAAGCTCTACTTTCCTCCCACTGGTTCCTTTGGAAATAAAATCCTTTTCTAGGAAAACTCCAGTTCGAGCGACAAACACTTTGCCCTTAGAAGGATTGTAGAAGTAATACCCTTTTGTTTCTTTAGGATACCCCACAAATAAGCATTTGTCAGATTTGGGCTCAAGCTTAGTTGAAATTTGTCGTTTCACATAAACCTCGCAACCCCAAATCTTTATGTAAGACATATGTGGTCTCTTACCACTCCATATCTCATATGGTGTCTTATTAACCTTTTGGATGGAACATGGTTAAGTGTGTAAGCTGTTGTCAATAGTGCATGTCCGCAAATGGAGTTTGGAAGATCAACGTGACTCATCATGGATTTAACTCATTAGGTTTCATCCTTTTAGTATTAATGTTATAAGTTGGCATTATGAGATCAAGGACATATAGTCCATTGCTCACTTGTGCAGTAGCATAGAATATATCATTCAAATAAATTGAGCAACAATTGTTCTTTATTATAAATGAAAAACCAAACTTGTCCAAACAAGAAATGGAAATAATATTCCTGCTAATTGCAGATACATAATAACAGTTCTCTAACTGAATTATAAAACCACTAGGTAAAGTTAATAAGATCCTACGGCTAAAGTAGCAACCTTTGCTCCATTGCCAACTCGTAGGTCAACTTCACCTTTTACCAAATCTCTACTCCCTTTCAGCCCCTGAAGTTGAAGTCTCTACTCCATTCTTCTTATCTTCCAGGTACTTTGGGCAGTTTCTCTTCCAGTGTCCGGTCTTACCGCAATGGAAGCAGGTGCCTTCTTTTGCTATGCCTCCATTAGGCTTCAAAGCATCAACAGTGGGTTTGGGTTTGGCAACTTCCTTGCCTTTCCCTTTATCACCATGCTTAGTGGGCCTTTTGTTATGTCTCTTTCCATTTCCGATCATCAGAATGGACTTCCCTTTTGACTTCAGATTCTGCTCGGCAGTTCTTAACATGGCGAGCAGTTCAGGAAGAGATTTGTCCATATCAATCATATTGAAATTTAGGACAAATTGACTGAAACTATTTGGCAACGATTGCAAGATCAAATCAGTCGCAAGTTCCTTTTCGAGGGGAAAACCCAATCTCTCAAGGTTTTCCACATACCCAATCATCTTGAGTACATGGGGACCTACAGGGGCTCCCTCAGCTAACTTGCTTTGGAAAAGGGCTTTTGAAACTTCAAACCTCTCATGCCTTGCTTGCTCTTGATAGAGCAGCTTCAGGTGTTCGATCATATCGAACGCTGACATGTTCTCATGTTGCTTTTGCAATTCTGAGTTCATGGTAGCCAGCATGAGACAAGCAGTTTCATTGGCATCATCGACATGCTTTTTATAAGCATCTCTTTCTGCCTTAGGTGCAGAACTAGGAGGTTCCTCTTCAGGAACAGGTGTCTCCAAGACATACAGCTTTTTATCATGTTTGAGGACAATCCTCAGGTTTCGGTGCCAATCCAGAAAATTTGTCCCAGACAATTTTTCCTTGTCAAGGATTGATCGCAAGATGTTGTTAGAGGTGTTTGTTGTCATGGTTATCTACATAAGGATTAAGAAAATATAAGTATCATTGACATATTTAATTAGGCCTTTAATCAAATATGCTCCCACTATTTTACTCAAAACAAATGACCCTCATCATTTGATTCGGAAAATCCCGTTGGAAGATTTTCTAGCGGGTCGAGATCCATATTTCACTTCGTTCTAAGTCCGCGTAGGCGGATTACACAAAACTAGGTTATTTAGGTAGGAACTCCTTCCAGTTGTATCTCATACAACTCTCGAAAATTTCAGTTGGGTGAATAACTCCTTATTCCAATCCATCATATGGATTATTCCCAACTCTTGCTTCTAAAACATATATGATATTATTATAATTAAGTTTGACCTATTGTCTTAGCAGTTGGATATTACAATTATCCCATCGCACCTTACTAATATAGAACATGCACCTCGCTTTGGCGAAACCTACATTATCCGATACTAGTCTTGATGAGTGCTAAAACTTGGAAAGCAAACATATATAATATCATCATAATTTGTTTAGTTAAGTTTGACCCATTGTTTTAGCAGTTGGATATTACAATTATCCCATCGCACCTTACTAATATAGAACATGCACCTCGCTTTGGTGAAACCTACATTATCCGATACTAGTCTTGATGAGTGCTAAAACTTGGAAAGCATAAACTTAATATTTTAGTTTGAGGGAATTGCAATTGTTATGATCTCACCGGCTTGTTTATCATATAAATCGTCTCTCACATGCATCAACATATATTCACATGCATCAACATACATACAAACAAAATGAAACAGTTATGGCCCCTAGCGCAATTGTTCTCCCAAGCCAATGAGAGAACCTAAGCTAACCTACAACGATCTAAGCTTCTCCAAGCAAGATCTTCAAGGTTGTCCTCCTTTAATATTGAATTCTTCTCTAAGCTTCTCCAAGCAAGATCTTCAAGATTGTCCTCCTTTGATATTGAAATCTTCTCTTTCTTCATAACATTGTCTTCTTCTCTTTATTCATAACATTACATTCCAGAAGAAACTCGTTTTACATACGAGGGTTTGAGATGAGAAAAGAAGTTACATTAAGAGATCAAAAGGAGAGGCACGACACGCAGGTCGTATTTAAAAACCCAAAACAAAATAAAGGACAACTAAGGTCATAACTGATCACCACAAGGCAATAATAATAAACACATTGTTATTATTAAATTTTAATTCCTTTAATTAATTAAAACCAAATTAAATTTCGGCGACCGATCATTTGAAATGGACATTGTTTTGCATGAACACAACCCTTGCGTAATCACAAAACAGGAACCCCAAAATTTTGACTCTGGGAGTGTGACGACCGTCACAGGCGTGTGACGACCGTCACAGGCAATGTGAGTGTGACGACCGTCATGGGCGTGTTACGACCGTCACGCATCCAGTTTGTTACGCCTGTTACGCTCGTCACACGAGCTTCATGCGGCCAAACTAATAGGACTTTGAAACAATCTACGGACCTCTTCCAAAAAGCCCTAAATTCACAACTCCTTGACGGCACAACCCTTGCGCCGTCACCAACCCTAATGCGCCAATTTCAGACCGTCAAACACACCTCGATTGTTGATTCAGTATGATTGATCAACAGGTCATTGCTTCACCATACTAATGTCGGATTCCGAAGCAAATGACCATTGATCGCTCAAAGGAAAACAATCATTTAGTGTTCGAATGAACGAAACAGAAACAGTATATCACATATACCGTATTTTGCATTAGGATTACTTATATCATATATAAGTTGATCGGTCTCAATTGCGTAACCTATGGACTATCGATGTATCGCTGCTTCACCATACTAATGTCGGTTCCGAAGCATAGTCAACATCAATCATCCAACTCGTACACTCATGATGCCAAATTTAATTACCCGTTTAATTAATTGATTCATTCTGTCTTTTAATCATATTAATACAGAAATTAAACACCTATCCGATTCATGGTTTCGTAAGTGGCTCTGATACCACTGAAGGAGAATTGTGGTCCAAAACGCAGCGGAAATTAAAATTTTCTCCTTTAGAGATCCTTACGAATGGTCATGATCAGTGATAGAATATTTACCTCTTGTGACGACTGAAACCTTTGGTGCAGATCTCTTGTGACAATCAAAACCTTTGATGCAGATCCACGGAGCGATCACGAACGTTGAACGATGACAACGTCTCTACTCAGTCCACACGAACGGGTTCCTTCAATCTCAGTGCTAGCTGGTACGAATGAAGGCTTTGAGTGAGAGAGAGAGAGTGAGAGAAAAACGAAAATAATGCAACCTCAATTTTTGCTTCTGCACAAGGGTTCTATTTATAGAACCACTTGTGTGGGCTTCAAGCTAAAAAGCCCACTTAAGTGTATTTTGGCCCATATCTTATGATATGCCCAAAATCACTTAAGCCCATGGTACCTTACCATATTTCGTATTCTACTCAAGTACACCGTACCTTACGATGTTCTATAATTCACTTAAGGGTACCGTACCTTACGATATTCCTTAGTTACTCTATCTCTCATCAATCCGTCCTTTGTGTGTGACCCTGTAGGTTTTCGCGACGTTGGCAATTATATTAAATCACACATTTAATATAATAAACAGTGAGCGGTATCTAGCAACACATTACTGCTACCCAAGACACGAAAGTGTCATGTGATCTGACAATTCCTTCTGTGATAATACTTATGTGTATAATTACCCTTTTGCCCTTATGTCTATATTGAACACAAGGCATAGACCGTGTCATCCTTGTTCAGTTCAATATTGGGCCCATAGACATTTATCCTGTTATGCAGGATGGGCAAATTCCATCTAGGTCACTCATGTCCCTCAGCATGCTTCGTGGAGTACCCATCAACTGTCTTTATGGTTATCCAGTTACGGACAACGTTGGATCAGCAATAAAGCACTCGACTCTACATCTAGGGTCCATAGTGGTTTCAGGTCGAAGAGTGGAATACACTATTATCACCATGAGAATAACTTATGACACCTTGCATAACTTTCTATATAGTATTCTCATAGCGGGTCAATCCGGTATAAATATTACTCCTAATATTCATACCTATGTTTAAGACTTGATAACTCTTTATCCATGATCCATGAGATGTGATCATCAGTCTACAAACATAATAGTCTTAATGCTTTAATGTTATCCCACTTCACACTAAAGCTCGACTACGGATACTTTAAGAATAGTGTCCTTATGTTTAATGTGTTCTCATGATTAAGTCACACCTAATACATTAAACATACTATCTATTCCAGGGACTTTATTAATCAACCATAATAAAGAGAATGCCTTTTATTATTCGATACAAGTACCAAAATGTATTGGCCTCTAGGGCTTACACCAACAAGTACTACCATAAGTTTGAAAAGACTCTAACATTCACAATTGAAATGCATGCACACAATGATCAAAAGGACCTTTATTTGGTTGTAACGTAGTCAATGTAAGGGTGAGATAAATCCTAAGGGGGTACTAGGCTAAAATTCAAAGAGACAAAAGAGACTTGAAAGAAATTGCGGGAGTTAAATTTATAAAAGATTTCATTCATTTCAACAACTCTATAGAAACTGTTTTCTCTTCTCATTTCTCTTTTTTTTTTCTTTTCAGAATGAGTATGTATTTACATGTATTGACATCCTTCTATTTTTTCCATTCATTTTTTTTCTTTTTCTGCCTACTTCTGAAATATTACAAACATAATTATTCAACCCCACACAACTCTAAACAAGACTCTTACCCTTCGAATAAGGTGGTAACATTTTTTTTCACTTCTCGATTTGTAATGAGTTTTAAACAAACAAAAAAGGATAATAGGCTCAATGGGGTTTCAAACAAGGGATGATATTATTCAGGGTTGGTTTTTTGGCTAACTGGCTAAAAAAATTGTCTTTATCATATCAGTGTGCACAAGTAAACAACAGCATCAACAAGAGTCAATTCAAGTTTTAGAGACTAACAGACATGAGTGAATCACACAAGAAAGAAAAAGATGGATTTTTGAATGTTATCCATTAAAAGGCTCAAAATCTCACAAGGTTAATTGATCTACCACAAATGATGTATAATTTAGAGTTTTGTCATACATATCATACTAAGAATGCATAAAAAGAATCAATCACATCACACCACAATTCTTTAATCAAGAGAACAGAGAAAATACTCACAATTGTAACTCAAAAACCACGGGAAAAAACATGCATTTTTTCATTTAAAAATACAAACAAAAACAAAGAAATTGAATGAAATAAAGAAAAGTAAATTGTTCCCTCCCCCACACTTGAAACATACATTGTCCTCAATGAAAGAACATAAATATAAAATAAGAGTGAGAGAAAGGAAAGAACACACCCGAGGAGTCAAGGCGGATAAATGATCGCATAAGCAGTCTTTCCCAAAGAGAGCTCTTCTACAGTCTTTTCTTCTAAAGTCGGGCTCTCACGGAGTAGTTTTAGGTAGTGCCCATTGAAATTGAAATTTTGATTAGTGTCTTCGCCTTGTATTCCAGGATCAAATAAGTATCTTCTATAAGTAAAAGTGTTGAACGGGCACGTGAAAGTGGTCTACTTTTTCACAACATAAAGAATCAAAGAATTACGAGGTTGTCTCACTACTTTTGCTTCATCTTTAAGTGAGATCCTATGCATACATATGGATGGGCTAATACCACGAGTGTCAGCCAAGTTTCATCCAATTCCCTTCTTATGTTTTTGCTTAAGTTGAAGATTTGATGAACAATATAAATCTTCAGGAAGTGGTTTAGGCTCTAAAAAGTGGTTGTTTAATGGATGATATGTTTGGGGAAACTGGGATGTCAAGAACTTCAGCTACATAAATAATTTCATTTACATTGTCACCCTGCAAGACAGCATCAATCTTCGCACAAACAACACAAAGTTTAGTGTTAGTACAATCATCACATGAGTAAATATCATCGAAACCAGATAAAGTTGGAAAATCGGCTGGAAAAAATCAGAATAAGCTTCATCAACAACTTCAAAAAGCAACTCTATTTGAAAAACATAATGCTCTTCCTCGTCAATCTTCTTATTTTTCAATACTCTTTGTGGGAAAGGGATTAGTGGTAGATACTCTTTTTCAGCCTTCACAGCAATAGAAGGTTCAGGTTTATTTTCAGGTGTTACACTAACAATTTTTTTATTTTTTTCTGGGGTTGGTTTTGTAACTTTTTCGGATCTCAAGGAAATTGCACTCATATTAGAGCCTTTTGGATTAACTACTGTTTGAGCATGTAGTTAGTTTGATCTTTGAGCTTGTTGCATGGCATTCATTGAAGTGGCAAGTTGTCTAATTTGTGTTTGTAAAGTGTGAATACTATAATATGTTCGCTGCTGAAATTGGAGACTGTTTATAATCATTTGCTTGACAAGTTCCTCTAGTGAAGGTTCAAAAGGTGAAGAGGTGGTTACTTGTGGAGGGTTATATGGCGGTGGTGGTGGAAGGGGTAACATCAATTGTTTCATCAATTCTGGTTTCTAGAGCTTTGTTGGAAGAAGAAACCTGAATATCATTCACACCTTTTGCTTGGACCATAAAATTATCCCTAGTTGTGAACTGTTGGGAGTTAAGTGACATGATCTCAATCATGGATTTGGCAGCAGCTGGAGTCTTATCAATAAATGCTCCACCACTATCAGCATCTAAAATGTTTCTTTCCATTGTGTCATACCCTGATTTTGGCCCTGAAAAATTTACCCTTCATTTTTTCCTAGAAGCATGGGATTATGTTTTACACTTCATTGGCATCATACTAGGTCATACTCGTTGCATACTGCATTAGTGACTTGGAAATCAGGTTTGGATTGATCACTCCTTAACAGAAGGAGCCCACACAAAACAAGATTGAGAATTGGACTTCATTCTCTAAGTATACAAGTCTCAAGGGTCTCAGGGGGTTCCAGGTATCCTATTATGGTCCTCAGTCCATCAGTGAAGGATTCAGAGCTATCAGAGTGTTCATCTGGATTTAATCAGGAAATTAGAGTTTCATGGCTACTTGCAACAGGAAATGTTTCGTTGGAAGTAGAGGAGCTTATCCATTTCATGATTGGAGGGACATCTTGGCCTAGGAAGACTCACAATTATCTCAGAAAAATCCATTGGCAAGCAGTGCAATCAGTTCCCGATCAATTTTGCCCTAAAATTAGGGTTTGGTATAAAATCAGTTTATTTCTGATTCTTTAGGGGAAACTCTTTTCCATGGCCTTCCATATGTCCACAAGGGTCTACATACAAAAAATCAGCTTTTTATTTGAGCCAGAAGTGCTTTAATTGATCACTGGAATCCGGAATTAGACAGTTTGGGAAAAGTCAACTATGGGGCCAGAAAAGTCAACTCCTGACTTTTTGAGAGTGGAATCTCAAAATTCATGTCTAGGGGAGCCTACATGTGATATTTGATCAAGGTTGGATCATGGATTCATCATTTAATCAGGAATTGGAAAAGTTACTTAATTTGGAAATGGTTGACTTTCCATTTAGGGCAAGTTCTCATGATTGTTGCACTCACTTTAAGCCCATTTTCCATCAAGATAAAAGCTCCATTTGAGAATTTCTCCAACATGAAAGTTGTTCCTCTTGTTCCAAGCTTTCTAGAAATATAAAGTTTGTTCCATTTGGATAAAAATTAAAGAAGTTATGCTTAGTCAAAGTGGGGCATATTTTCTAGGACACTTAGAAAAATTTCTAAGTCCAAAAATCTTCAAAGTTTGTCAAGACTTCTTGGCCAGTTTTCTTGCACTGCAAGGCATCAATTTAAAATGTTTTCTTCATAATAATTATACCTTTCTATGTCATCTTTCACATCCCTTTGGAATCATCTCATTTGGATCCATGGTTTGAGAGATACATTCACTTAAAGTGGGCACCATGACTTGAATTTTCTAGGCAGATTTTAGGCCAAACTTGCCCAACCAGTTTTGCAGTGGTGTGACACGATCTTGAGGGCCATTTTTCACCTTCTCCCACTCATTATTTCCACTCATCCTCAACATGAAACATACCAAGCTACATGAGATCTTTCTACTGTTTGCATTATTTCATCATTTGGTAGTTTGCTCACCAAGTTACATGGCCACAAAGTCACCATCTTGGACTGTTTTCTTGCCTGCCAAACCAAACTCAGCCCATGTCTTGCTTTCCTCATTTGTCCATGCATTGTATTTCCACTCACTTAAGTTTTGCCCAAAATAACAACACTTCACATGCCCTCTTTCTACACCTCACCAAATTGCCACCAAATGCACATTTTATTCTCATGGACAAACATTATTTCTGAGCCCATTAAGGCATTAGACTCACCATATTTAAGACATAAACCCTAAACCTGAAGAGGGGGCTGAAAATTTTCGAGCAAGCAAGCAAGGCAAAGTTACAAGTCAGATTCCATTTTTCTCATTAAGCTCTCAAGTTGAAGTTTCTTGAAGCATCAAGGCAGCTTCATCTTCTTCTATTTCTCTCCACAATCAAGGGGCAGTGGACCTAACTTCCACTAGGTAAACTCTATTTCTCCTCTTCCATGGCCATGTATTGCTTACTATGCTCATCATTATGCTTGCTCCATGTTGTTTACCATGCTTGCTTCATGCTCATTTTCATGATAACCATATGCTTGTGCTCATTTCTGAAGCCCTCAACATGAGGCAATGTTCATGTTATGGATTTGTGTTGTTAGTTTCTGTTATGCCCGTGGCCATGTGGACATCTTGTTGAAAATATTTCTCCATGATTAAGCCATCATTTTACTCAAACAAGGACACCATGTTAAACCTTGCATTTCATACTTGAAACCTGGGCTTTATTTCATGTCATTTGATGCCCTATGGTGGTCGCATTTTGTTGTTGAAGTTGGAAGAAAACCACTGTATTTTCGTATTTGCATGGGATTAGGGTTTGTTTCCATGGGGAAGATGACCACGTGTCGTCGTGAAAGCCGCTGGATCAAGCGCGCATGTTGTAATCTGGACCGCCCATGGTTTTATGTCCTGTAGTCACTTAAACACAGTTGACCAATTGATAAATGTTTACATGATTTATTTTATTAAAATGTTATTTAAATTGTGTCACGCGCTGATTTAATTTAATTGTTTGGACTGGGCCTTTGCCATTTGCTTTTGACACCCCACGCTCAAGGCCCATCAGCACTAATCCATCTCTTTTCATTTTCTTTTTTTAATTCACATTTATTTTCTGTTTTAATTTTAATTGATTTAAAATATTTTCTTTATTCATAAAAATCCCCAAAAATATTTTCCACATTTCTTGATGTCTTATTTAATTTTTATTTTCGTATTTATTTAATACTAATATTTTATTTTTAATTGTTTATTCTAAATGGTCCATTTTAGCACATATTTAATTCTTAATTTTATTTTCATGGCTTAGAATTATTTTTAGCTTCTGATTTTTGGGATGAAGGTTGAACACTGTCCCATGGTCAACCTGACTTTTTCTTGGATTTTTATTTCCCATTTTTTTAATTTATTCTTGATTTATTTTTAACCTAGTTTGGTTGGTTGACTTTTGGTTTGGCCTCTGTTTTGTTTCAATTAATTCATACACTAATTTTCATTATTTTTGAAATCTTTTTAGGGGATGATGATGTCCTAACCCCACTTTACTTAGTTTAATTTTTCATATTTTTCTTGATCAATTTTCTATTTATTCTTGATTTAATTTTAACCTAGTTTGGTTGGTTGACTTTTAGTTTGACCTTTGTTTTATTTCAATTAATTCATGAACTAATTTTCATTATTTTTAAAATCTTTTTGGGGGATGATGATGTCCTGACCCCACCTTACTTAGTTTAATTTTTCATAATTTTCTTGATTAATTTTATATTTATTTGATATTTATTAAGTTGGCTCGATTTTTCAGTTGACTTCTTTATAATCGATGTTTGACTTAGGGATTACTTATGGCAATTGAAGAGATCTTTTGATCCTCCCTTGTTCATCTCATAGGCAATGTATTAGAGGCCTTTTATCTTGATTTTATTTGATCTTTACCTCATTTCTTGATTTAATCATTTCAGTGGACCCTTTGTGTGCATCTTTTCATCTGTCGGGTTCATCTGTTATCTATTATACTTGTTTCTTTCATCCATGCTTACTATTGCTTGATTGTTTAACATGTTCATACTTCCCATGCCTTGTTTAACACTCCATTATTCAAATCATTTTCTCAACTAAGTTGGAAGAAAAAGATTACCTGGATGGAATATCCAGTCGTAATCCCGAATATTAGGCCCAAGTTGTAAGAGCTTGTAAGCCCTATGTATTCGTCTTCCCTCCAAAATATTTGTAAATATTCAAACGTCTTTTTCTCAATAAAATCTGAAGAAAAAAGATTACATGGATGGAATATCCAGTCGTAATCCCGAATGCTAGGCCCAAGTTGTAAGAGCTTGTAAGCCATAAGTATTCGTCTTCGCTTCAAAACGCTCCAAGATTCAAATCATTTTCATAAGTGAATTGGAAGAAAAAAGATTACCTGGATGGAATATCCAGTCGTAATCCTGAATATTAGGCCCAAGTTGTAAGAGCTTGTAAGCCCTATGTATTCGTCTTCTCTTCAAAATACTTGTAAATATTGAAACTTCTTTTCTCAGTAAGTTGGAAGAAATAGACTACCTGGGTGGAATATCCAGACGTAGTCCCGAGTATTAGACCCAAGCTGTAAGAGCTTGCAAGTCATAAGTACTCGTCTTTCAAACTCCAAAATACTTAATTCCTATCTTAACCCCTTTTAATAAAGATGGAAATGGAACATGATGGATACCGTGCACTCTTAAGATTAAGATTCGAGGTGGATGCCTCGCCTATCTTAGCTCTCGCCATCATTTAAAATTGTCAATGCAGTTTTCTTCAAACTTTTTCTTAATCAAACCTCAAAACACTTAATCTTTATTAAATACTTTTTCCACTAAGATGGAAATGGAACGTGGTGGATACCACACACTCCTGAGTCTAGGATTCGAGATGGATATCTCTCTCATTCAAGTTCTTGCCATCACTCAAAATACATCCAACCAATCAAACTCTTTTTTTCGCCGTCGTGCGATTGATCTTTAAAAACCTTTTCAAAACGAAAGACATCTTGTTTTAAGGTGATGTAAAGCAATGCTTCGGCCATAATTGTTGAGTTGAGATAAGTGACGTTTTTCCGAATGTTGATTTGTAAATCCATTCGATGTGTGGTATACGTCCGCTCCTCATCTGTTTTAGGTAAAACAATGTTTTCATCGATTAATACAATATAGCTTTTGCTAAAATCGGCCAACAAACAAATATTTTCTACCCAGAACTACGTAAGCCTTGATTTCTCTGTTGAGATACGTAGGAGCATGATTTGTAAATCTTGTCAGGCCCACTAATAAAAAACTTAGGTTTAGTCCTTCGTCGAAAAATCCAAAAACATTTTCCTCTCTTTTATTCTTTCTTTCCCACCTAATAACTTGAAAAGCCTAGCATTTCAACTAACACTAATGCGCACAACTGACCTAATGGTTCCCGTTGAGTACAACAGATGTGAGGGGTGCTAATACCTTCCCCTTGCATAATCGACTCCCGAACCCTGATTTGGTTGCGACGACCATAATCATTGTCGTTTTTTTTCTTGGGTTTTATCGATATTTCCCCTTTCCTTTTTAGGAATAAATAAAGTTCGGTGGCGACTCTGTTCAGTCCATCATGCGAGCATGCGATAGCACTTCGCTTAGGTCGTGTTCTCATTTTTTGAGGTGCGACACATTGGTAGCAATCCCTCACAAAAGTATTGTATTAGCAATTATTCAGAAATCTGGTGGTGAGGACAACTCGACACTAACTGCTTGAATCTCTCCCAGTATTCGGCCAATGATTCCATGTCAACCTGTCTAATACCACTTTTTTTTCTAATTGAAGAAGCTCTTGAAGTGGGGAAAAATCTTCTAGGAAGATTTTCTTCATATTATTCCAACTTGTAATAGAATTTGGCTCAAGATAATATAACCAATCTTTTGCAGCACCTTGTAGTGAGAATGAAAATGCTCTAAGATTGACATGATCTTCAGTAATTCCTTGAGGCCTCAATGGTGTAGAACACACAACCTAAAATTCTTTTAGATGCATATGCGGATCGTCACCTGCAAGACCATTAAACCTTGGAAACAAGTGTATTAAACCATATTTCAATTTGAAAGGTACAATAGCAACATGATATTCAATACAGAGAGCATTATAATCAACATCAGGGGCAACAAGTTCTCTCAGAGTTCTTTGGTCAGCCATGTTAAACTTAATAGAAAAAAATCAACAATGAGAAAACACATAACTAATTCAACAATGCAACAACAAATAGGAAAATACCGACAATGTCCATATTAAGAAAAAAAATTGAAATACGGAAAAAAAAACTATTAAAATAGAAGGAAAAAATACAAAAACACGAAAATTAATCTAATAACGTCAATTAAGAAATTTGGGGATTTTTTCGGAATTTTCTGAAACTACCAAAACTGAAATAAAATCATAAAAAATAGAAAAATAAGGAATTTCAGTTTTTTAGGGTGGAGTCTACTATTTAGTTTCTAAATAGAAGCTTTCGATCCTTGACTTTTTCCTAATGAATCGACAAAGAATCGGAATAATCTGAGACGATTTTTTATCCTAAAACGCAAAAAGATTAGAATGCAAGAAAGTTAGGGCAAAAAATGCTAAAACACAACACCTATGACTATAATAATGGTTAGACTATAATAATGGTTAAAATCTACAAGAATCCCCGACAACGGCGCCAATTTGATTCGCTGTCGCACACGGGTCATAAACAAGTTTAAAAGTGTAGTAAAATGGAAGCGACGCTTGAATGTCGTATCACAAGGACTCTTGAATGTTATAACCAAACGAATGAAAAAAAGAGGGTTTTTAAGGTTTAAAACTTAAATCAAAGATGATTAAAGTTAAAAGCAAAATTGATAAATAAGTTAATCTATTGTATCGATTTCCGACTTATCATCAATTCTTATAATTTCAATTCCCTAGCGGATTCAATCTCATTCGATTACAATACCCACTGACAAACGCAATTGGTATTATATGATGTATGTTCCTAATTTCCGAATTAAGCAAACGGGTTTAAGTAGACGCGAATTAAGCAAACGCAGCTTAATCAAACACGATAACAAAAAAGCTACGTTAACGTGATTATAGTTAAGGATCATACAAACAATCAAATTTAATCAACTCTAATCTATAATAAACAATTGAATTAAGCAAACGAAAGTAATCGAGTTAAGCAAACGATTTTATAGGAAGAATTGAAAAGAAATTGAAATTAAACTAAAATTAATAAAAACCTCAAAATGGAATTCGAATACAGCATATCAACTCTTTGGGAATTAGCTCTCCATGGTATTCATATGCCCTATTCTCTATTTCATGAATTATGAATCCCCCCAACCCTAAAACTACTAATTTGTTTAAATAGAGCAAGGGAATTCGGGCCTAATAGCAACTGACCCGAAAAAATACAAAATCGGCCCCAAAACTAAGAATTTTCTAAAGTCTGGAACTAAAATGAATTATTAGACCATTCTTCACTCCGAATCAGCTTCTTACTTCAACATGAAACTTTTATCTTAACCTCTCAGCTTTCCAACGCCTATTAGAATGCGTTAATCTGATTATCGTAGCTCAAGTTATGATAGGCATAGTGATAAGGTATGAAATAACTATTTATGCTAAAAATAAAGTACAAAACTAAAATAAAGCCAAAAATAAACTTAAATATTAAAACACACTAAAATAATAAAAATAATATAATAAACTATAGATTTGTCTAAGTACAATAGTAGAAGAAGGTGCATCAAAATGCACTGATCACACATCATATAATATCTAATAAAATTTATCAACATGACATATCACTTCATAGTAGTATAAAATTTAACAAGACATGTGATTTCCATAAAATACATAAGTTGAAAATGATACAAAAGAAAAATAGAAAACAATATTTAATCTTAAAATTATGTAAACTCATTGGTCTAGTAGTATTATTAATGGAGAATTAAAAAATTGAAAAAATTATGATTGTTAGTGAGATATTAATTTTGTGTCTTTATTTAAAATAATAAGAAATTACTAAAGACACATAAATTGGTTAGGTCAACGGGTCTACGGGTTGTAAAACTCAAACTCGATACCCGAATCAAAGTTATACGGGTTATTATGGATTGGGTTGGATATACCCGTAAATGAATTGATTTAGATAATTTATGAGTTGATTCAGTTTGGGTCAGTGGGTTTGTGGGTCGACCAACACCCATGAACACCTCTAAGGGAATTAATTAAGTCCTCATGCCCCTTGAAACCTTCATCATTTTGTTTTGGTTAATCTCTGCTTGAACTTATAATGATTCCTATTAAATCATAACTATTTTATAAAATATTTACAAACAATTTAATTATCGCCTAACCTTCTTCGTTAATTCCATTCTCCCAATGACCCGTGTGGTTTTATGTGTTATGTATGTAATATTGTCAAATGATTTTGATGATGACAACTCTTCAAATGTTTTGTAATGATGACATCTAATCAATGAAAGAGATATCTCAAGTATCATCAGACAAATGTTTCGAGTTCTAATTGAAAGTGTTAGACAGAGGTTAATTAAGCAAAGGGACTTGAAGATATGAAGTTTAGATCTTGAAGTTATAAACCTGAAGATGTTAAAGTGTAAAAGTCCGGCTAGTCTTGTGATTAGAGTTCTATCTAGTTTGGTCGGTTTATTTTAAAAGAAACAAGAGTAATTCTTGAATTACTAAGGCAATGTGTGTGCACAATATTTTCAAACCTCTCATATTTTTTATAAAACTTCTTAAAATAGTACGGGCAAGTTCTTAAAATAGTAAGAAGCTTGATTCATTAATTAGGAAGAAAAAATACAATAGTTAAACGATAAATCCTTGCTTATAATCGATTAAAATAAAGTGAAATACCTCTTAATCAATTGAGCGTACTTTTAATCGGATAAGTGACATCAAAATTCGAAGTTTCTTTTTTTGGTTAAGCTAATTGATTAACACATGTTTTTAATAGATTAAAAATACAAAAAGGCTTGAGGATAGTTTTCTTTTTTTCCAAAAATTTTCTATAGAAAGGAGGTTTCTCCTCATTTCGAAATACATCAATTATCTAAATAGGAATTCTCCTTTATCTTTCTTTCTCACATTTTTTATGAAGTTCTTTTTCACAAAAGTTACCTTAGAGTTAAGAGAGTGAAAATTTTTATTTGAGTTGTGTTGTATTAATATTGTGCTACAATTAGAGGTGAAAAATAGGCATGCCCACTCCACTTAGGAATTCCCCGTAAATGCTCACAAAAAATCGGAGGTAGGATGGGGCGGTCAAAGTTGGCAATGTTAGTTCATTTACTAAGCTCGCCCTGCTAAGGCGAGCACGTGTGCATGCTTGTTGCTCTCTTTAAATTATTTTTAAATTAAAAAAAATTATATGTTCAACATTTTATAGCATGCTGATCGCGACTTTATGAGTCGAATTTGGAGTACAAACTGCAAGTGCACAGTTCTATCGCGTAGTTTTAAAAGATATCGATCCCACAAGGACTTATGAATCGATATACCGTTATCTAAGGTTACTTCGTAAAGCTAAGGCAGGTAATACTTTGATTGTTTTGGGGGAAAAGCTAAAACTAAAATAAGATCTAAAATAAATATCTAATAAGCGGATATCGGTATGTAGTTCGTCGTAATTAGGGAATCAATTCTTCGTTGGTTTCTTGGTTTTAAAATAAATCTTTTCAGTTGACACTATTGATTAAAAGTCTTATCTCAAACTCTCGCTCTGTTGAATAAACTATGATTTTATATTAATGTAGCTGTCACTTATAGTTAAGTCAAAAACCACTTTTTGAAAACAATAGAATCCGTAGAAACTCTTTTTAAGAAAACACTAATCGTTTAAACACCCTTATCTCAAACTCTCGCTCTGTTGACTTAGGTTATATAACTAAATTCAAATGCTTAACTCTCGTCCTCACATTCAATCTTTAAAAATACTTTTTGAAAAAGATTAGAATTTAATTAACTCTAAAAATTGCTCTCGCCCTGATCTAGAATTAATGTCCAATTTACACTGCCCAGTCAAAAACTCAAACTCTCGCTCTATTGCTTTTAACTTCTTTATGTCTTTTACTTTCGTACAAAAACCTTGTTATTAAACCTGTAAATTGAGACCGTAAAAAGAGTGATTTTAATTTTAAACTTAATTAAACCAATTTGGTTTTGATTCCTTCATTCCGCTTACTTTACATACCGATACCTAAATAAATTAGTCAGACATGTTAAACATACTTAAATAATTATCATGTATAAACAGATTCATCTTAGGCAAATAATATAAATAAACAATAAAGCAGGGCATATATAAATTCAAACAATAATTAAAGAACCTGAGAAATTAAATAGCAGTCTTGAACACTCCACCACAGGCCGGTTGGATTTGTTCTTGAATTCTTCAATCAAACAAAAAAATAAAAGCGAAGGAATAAAAAAACTAGATTCTAACGTAAGGTTAGATCCGGTGAAAGGTACACAATAGTTTCCGGTGTAGAAACTATTGTGCGAAAAAGAATTAACTAAGTGCTAAAAAATAAATTAGAAATTGCAAAGGAAACAATATAAAAAACGTAAAAGTAATGCTGTAAAAATGTGCTTGTACTGCTGGAAGAGAAAAAATTGCGAAAAAGGGAAAGCGGCGAAGAAGCGTGGAACCTCTGCAGGGTTTGCAAAGCTGATATTTATACTGGTCACTTTCTGTAACGGTTTCCAAAAGTATTCCGCGTCAAAGGTCTTCATGTGGAAAATGGCCAGGCGTGCAAATAGGCTTCAACGTGGTCTGTTGCGTTCCTTGTGCCAAAAATATAGGAGAATGGTGTGACGTCCGTCACACCATGTGTGACGTCCGTCACACCATGTGTGACGCTCGTCACATAAGTGGGCAAAGCGTGACGCTCGTCACAGCCTTTGTGACGCTCGTCACAGGCACAACACCTGTGCTTTTTGGGCTGGGCTTTGGCCTTTGATATTTGCTTCTTTTCATTCCTTTTTGCACCTCCTTTTCTTCCTTTTTTACTTGTGCTTCAAATAAACCACCTGAGATAAATAGAAAGAAAATACCGCGTAATATCTAATAAAATGAAATAAATTGAAGTAAATAATAATATAATTTAATTAAATTGAGTCCTAGAATGTGATACTATTTCATGTTATCAAACTCCCCCATATTTAGATCTTTGCTTGTCCTCAAGCAAAATACAGTATAGAACTTGTTTTAAAAATTTTAGCCAGATGAAATTTCAAAACACACATCAATTCGTACTAGGTTGCCTGTAAACCTTGTTTAGAAGTACTTCATTTTAATCTTGACATCAACAACCACCGTCACAACCTCAGATAACCCCACCTTATGCAAACCAGTTCGAGTAATGCCATTATAGCTATCATAGCTCCTTTACTCTTATTTCACCAGTTTTCATTCTAGCGAAATCACATTAAGCCCTTTATCTTTTCGCGCACATAGTGGAGTAACCGGTTAGTGATTCTGATCCCCTTTTAGCTAAAAAAGTTCTGGTACATAAGTCGGATAACTTCGTTATTCAGTCCATTGCAAATTGCGGGGGATCGGACCGTAGTCCGCCCTACCAAGTTCAGTACCAGATACCTGCTGAACCAACTCATAATGGATCTTTCATATTATGCTTTTGTATGATCTGCAACCTTTAGATTAAATGATCTGGTAAGGATCACCTAACTTAATTAGTGCATTTCCTGATATATATATATATATTTTATGTTACTTTGGGAATCATTCACTTATATTCATCGGCCCTCCACGTAGTTTGCTATTAAGATGGTGCTGACTTCTCGTATAAACTACTCGGGGCTACTATAAAACTAAAAGTTCAAGGGATTGGTATAATAGGTACTTATCTTGATCTAACATGTTGAGGTTCTTAGAGCGTTGTTATGGTAATAATTTTTGTCTTGATTTCACTCAAGTTTTATAAAATAAGCGACTTTTATACTTATTGAGTGTGTTGAATTTTTGTTATGGCTCATGAAAATTGAGGGGAATAGATAATAGAAAGTTTTCACATTTGGGACTTAACTTAAAATAAATCTATATTATAAGAAATATTATTTTATTATATATATTTTTTTTTTATAAGGGAAATAACAATGAAAAGAAAGATACATACTTGAAAAAGAAAAAGGAGGATAGAAAGAACACGGTTTTCCCCCCCATACTTGAATGAAACATTGTCCCCAATGTTTTAAGGAAAAGAAATGAATTACAAAAAAGAAAGGAAAAAAAAAAACTAAAGTTAAGGCTGCCTGCCGCCTCTTGTTCTTGGACCTGGTGATCGTTGATGTACTTCTAAGTTGTCGAACCTGCTAAGCAAATCAGTGAACCGTTGGTCGGTTATGGCATTCCTCTCTTCCTGTTGTTGTTGCATTTGGCGCATCATTTGCATCATTTCGAGATTCTGTGCTTGCATACCATCAATAACATCCATGATGTCGTCGTTGGTTGCAGGCCTTCTTCGTCGACGACGTCGGGAGGATGGGCCAGCTGCAGTATCGGAAGGGTTGAGCGGGACTGATTGTTGTGCAGGAGCGTTATCACCTTGCTCCATTTCTTCGAACTCGTCGGTAGACGGGTTTGTATGTGAAGGCTCGGTAGCTTCGGGAGCATTCAGATCATAGAGGTGGCGGTTGGGATTGGTGACATCGGTTAAGGCAATGTTGGGTAGAACAACGCTTGGGACTGCCTGGTTATTCACCATAAGGTAATATTTTCCGCCTACTCTGTTCTTTATTAGGCGGCTGGACCGACAGTAGCTTATATCCATAAAGAGGGGAGGTAAAGATTCTAAAGTTTGGAGTCGGTCCCCTAGGTTTAAGCCAAGTGCTATGGTGGTGATTAATCCACCAATTACAAAAGGTTGACGACCTCTAGCACATAAGGTGCGGATATGATGAAATAGGAAGGAGGCGGCGTTTACCTTAGCATTCGGTTCGAAGACGCATTCGAGGAAGAATAGTTCCTTTGCGTTGACCTTGCTGTTGTTCGGTCTTCCAAAAACTGTGTTTTGTAGGATGCAGATAAAGTACCGGATAGTTGGGTTATGTATATGGGAAACAAGGAGCTCTTCCCAGTTGTTGGCATCTACACCGGATATTTTCCTAAAGAGGTCGAAAGCGGCAACTGTGTTCCAGTTTAGGTTTGGAGGGATTCTGGGGTAAACTTGACCTTCTATGGGGAATTGTAGCATGGTACTCAATTGGTTTTGGGATAGGGAGTACTCGGTGTTGAACATACGGAAGGTAGCGGTACCGGTTAAGAATTCGTCTTCACCGGTGGGAGTGTTGTACGCATATGAACTTAAGAATTCTAAGGTTAGGGAGGGGTAGGTGGGTTGATTATGCGTGCATAGAAAGGTTAGATCAGCAAGACGGAGCATCCATTCTATACCTTGAAGTAATCCTAATTGTTGTAAACAAGTTGAATCAGGATACCTGGTAGAGGTGACACCTCGTTGTTGGAAACGCTCGAATTGCTCTCTTTGATAATTATCATCTTCGGATCGGAAGATGATATTTCCGAAATTTTGATTTCCCGCCATACTGATGAATGAGTTGGAAGAAGTAATTAGGAAAGAAAAGAAAATATATTTGATTATATAGAATAGTTGTGATGTAGGAAGAAAGGTATGGTGGGTATTTATAGGAAAAAATTTTGAAGTTGGAAAGGGAGTGGTTGAAAAGTAAATAAATGTGGGTAAATGTGAATAAATGGGGAAGGTAAAAAGGTGTAGGGTTGTGACGTTCGTCTCCAACGGCTTTGTAACGTTAACATGTTCAGAAGGCGTTACGCTCGTTACAGGGGCATGACGGGCGTCACAAGCACTTTGTGTGACGTCCGTGATAGAATGTGTGACGCTCGTCACACAGTCTTTTTGGCATGGTTTCTGCTTGCATTCTTCCTAATGATTTTGGTAATTTATTTTTATTATTTATTTTGTTTTGCTTCAGATTATTTTATTCTGCTATTTAATTTCCCTGCATGCTATTCTACTTTGTATAATAGTGCATAAATGTATTATATTGTTAATAATTTATGTAGGCAGCAACAGTAGAGAGCATTTTTTTGATAGATATTGCATAATTCATAATAAAATAGGATAATTCAATAGCTTCATAAAATAATCATAATGTAACAATGGAGAAAGAACAAAAATGCGAAAGAGAAACAAATACGAACATAATTTGAAATAACATTAAATAATAAAACTAACTAAAACTAGATAACTAAGAAAAACACTTCTATCCATCTGCACGATCTCTGGCCGGAGGAGCAAAGGAGTTAACACGGTATAGCAACTCGTGAAACTGATTTGTCATACTGTTCATGTATCCCAGAAATTCGTGTCTCATGTTAGTGAACTCTTCTCTGAGGGCGTCTTGTTCTGACATCAAAGCTTCAATGGCGGTGTTATAATTAGTTTCGGGCATATGATGTCTAAGGTCGGTATTGCCGATTCTTCGGTCTGAACAGGTTGAGGAGGAGGATCAATATCATAATAATCAGATGGTGTCTGAGAGTCTGATTCAGCATAAGGAATCAGGTCATCACAAATCTCATAGTCCTGGATGGATTCAGTGGATCTAGCAGGAGAGGGGGTTTCGTTCAGATTGTAGAGCCAGTTATTGCGGTTATGAACACTAGTCCTAGGATCGGGCATGGTGAATAGGCAAAGAACTTGGTTATTAATTATAAGCTCAAACTCGTCAGATCCTAGGTTTGCTATAAACATAGTGTTGAAGAGGAAGGGTATACTCATAGTAGTAATGCCACAAAAAGGGCTTAAGTCAAGCATAGGCTGATGTAATCCGATAGCATTACCAATCATGGTTATCAAACCGCCTATTCGAATTGGTGCTCGTTCATCTTGGATAAGGTGGTCTAAATTTGCCAACATAAAAGTGGCACCGTTTACTGGACGGTTCTGGGAAACACAAAATATGATGAAGAGTTCATCACGTGAAACTGTGGTACTATTTGGCTTCTTCCCAAATAAGGTGTGGGTCAGGATCTTATGGAAATAACGGAAGGCCGGGTTATGTATGTTTCCAGAGAGAAACTCATGTTCCTCGGGATCGTCATTTCCAGTCAAGCTTCCCCAAAAGTGTTCAAGTTGTCTATATTCAAAAAGTTCTTCTTGGCTCACTGTGAATGTGTCAAAGGATGTAGGGAAACCTAAAAGGTTGGTAAAGTCTTGAATATTAAATTGGCACTCCATGTTAAACATTCTGAACTGGATAAAACCTCTGCTTATTCCTTTCCCATGGCTGGGTAGATAGATCAGAGAACTAAGGAATTCTAGAGTCAGTCTCCGGTAAGTGACAAATTGTCTATGGATAAGAGCGGTTTCCCACCCAATCTGACTTAGCAAATACAAGACACTTTGTCTTAGTCCAAGGGCAGTCATTGCCCAGTCATCAGCATACAGACTAGGTAGCATCTCTCTCGTGGCTAGTTCCTCAAACTTTTGTTTCTGAGTTGTTCCTCTGAATTTGATACCCATACGATCAATTTGTCCCATCAGGTTAGTGTTAGCTAGAGAAAAGAAAAACAAGAGTTTTAGTCAGGATTTGGCCAAATGCGGAAAGAAGAAGAGAAAAGTTTTTAATAAATAAAAATAAATTAAGAATGAATACTAAACAAAAATTAAAAGAATAATTAAGGAAGAAAAAAAATAAAAAAATTAATAATAGAAAAAATAAAATATTTGTGGGTTGTCTCCCACTAAGCGCTTTGTTTAATGTCGCAAGCTCGACATAAAAACTATCAATTATAATCTATAAGTTCTGGAGGCATTTCGTCTAAGTGCAAGACTTGTGAATCTTCATTGTTTTCTGCATAGTGATAATGTTTTAGACGTTGTCCGTTTACGGTAAATGGTTCCATAGATTTGCCTTTAATTTCTACTGCTCCACTGGGAAAAACTTTGGTGATTTGAAAAGGACCTGACCATCTAGATCGTAGTTTTCCCAGGAATAACTTTAGCCTGGAGTTAAATAAAAGGACTGTATCGCCTTGTTTGAAGATTTTCCTTGATATGCGCTTGTCATGCCATTGTTTTGTTCTTTCTTTGTAGATTCTGGCATTTTCGTAAGCGTCTCTTCTGAGTTCCTCTAATTCGCTTATATCAAGGATTCTCTTTTCGCCGACGGCTTTATAGTTTAAATTTAGATTTTTAATAGCCCAATAGGCTTTATGTTCTAATTCTACCGGGAGGTGACAGGATTTTCCATAAATTAGCTTAAATGGGGTTGTCCTTATGGGAGTTTTGTAAGCAGTTCGGTAAGCCCATAAAGCTTCTGGTAATTTCAATGACCAGTCTTTCCTTGAAGTGGCGACTGTTTTCTCTAATATCTGTTTGATTTCTCTGTTAGACACCTCCACTTGCCCACTGGTTTGAGGGTGGTAAGGTGTCGCTACTCTATGTCTTACGCCATACTTAAGCAGTAGTTTTTCGAGTACCTTGGATATGAAATACGATCCACCATCACTGACTACTATTCTTGGGACACCAAACCTTGGAAATATTATATTCTTAAAGAGTCTAGTTACTACTCGTGTGTCGTTTGTTGGATAAGCTATAGCTTCAATCCATTTTGATACGTAGTCAACTGCCACGAGTATGTATTTGTTACCGAAAGAGGATGGAAAAGGTCCCATGAAGTCTATTCCCGACACGTCGAAAATCTCTACTTCCAAAACGCCCTTTTGTGGCATCTCGTCACGTCTAGATATGTTTCTTGTGCGTTGACATCTGTCACATTTCTTAATAGCTGCATGTACATCCTTCCATATATTTGGCCAATAGAAACCGGCTTGTAGGATTTTAGAGCAGGTCTTGGATGTACTTGCATGTCCACCATAAGGAGCGGAGTGACAGTGTTGGATTATATTTTCTACCTGTTCTTCGGGTATACACCGACGGAAAATACCATCGGGGCCTCTTTTAAAAAGTAAGGGGTCATCCCAGTAATAGTGTTTTATGTCATAGAAGAATCGTTTCTTCTGCTGGTAGGATAAGGTAGGTGGAACTATTCCGGCAGCTAAATAATTGACGAGGTCAGCGTACCACGATGTAACGGATATAGCTAAGGTGGTTTCTACCTGTTTATCAGCTTTATTTTCTTCCAAAGTAGCTATAAGTTTATCGTACGAGAAATCATCGTTGATCGATGTTCTTTCCGGTTCAAGGTTCTCAAGTCTAGAGAGGTGATCTGCTACTATGTTTTCAGTTCCTTTCTTGTCTTTGATTTCCAAATCGAACTCTTGTAGCAACAGGATCCACCTTAGGAGTCTAGGTTTAGCATCCTTTTTTGTTAAGAGGTATTTGATAGCAGCGTGGTCAGTGTAGATGATTATTTTGGCTCCGACCAAGTAAGAACGAAATTTATCTAGCGCAAACACTACTGCTAGAAGTTCTTTCTCGGTTGTGGCGTAATTCATTTGTGCTTCATCCAGAGTTCTACTTGCGTAATATATAACGTGAAGCTTTTTATCCTTTCGTTGTCCTAAAACAGCACCTACAGCGTAATCACTAGCATCACACATTATTTCGAATGGTTCATTCCAATTTGGTGTCTGCATTATGGGTGCGGAGATCAGTGCTTGTTTAAGCGTTTGAAATGCTTCTAAACATTTATTGTCGAATATGAATTCAGCATCTTTCATTAATAGCCCGGTTAAAGGTTTAGTTATTTTAGAGAAGTCTTTAATGAATCGTCGGTAAAAACCGGCATGTCCTAAGAAGCTTCGTACTTCTCTCACAGTTTTCGGGGGTTGAAGATTTTCGATTACCTCTATTTTAGCTTTGTCTACTTCAATTCCTCTGTTCGAGATGATGTGTCCTAAAACAATTCCTTCTTGTACCATAAAGTGGCATTTTTCCCAATTAAGTACTAGGTTTACTTTTACACATCGCTCTAGAACTCTTTCTAGGTTTTCAAGGCATTCTTCAAAGCTTTGTCCGCATACGGAAAAGTCATCCATAAATACTTCCATGATGTTTTCTAGAAAATCGGCGAATATTGCCATCATGCACCTTTGGAAGGTTGCAGGAGCATTACACAAGCCAAACGGCATTCGTCTATAAGCGAAGGTACCAAAAGGACACGTGAACGTTGTCTTTTCTTGGTCATCAGGGTGAATCGGTATTTGAAAGAAACCTGAGTAACCGTCTAGATAGCAGAAATGAGAATGTTTTGCTAATCGTTCTAACATCTGGTCAATGAATGGTAAAGGGAAATGATCTTTTCGGGTTGCTTTGTTTAGTTTCCTATAGTCAATGCACATTCTCCATCCCGATTCGATTCGTTTGGTTATAGTTTCTCCTTTTTCATTTTCAATGACTGTTACACCTCCTTTCTTTGGTACTACGTGTACAGGACTAACCCATTTACTATCAGATATAGGGTATATGATACCTGCCTCTAATAACTTGGTTATTTCCTTCTTCACTACCTCACTCAGGATCGGGTTTAGTCTCCTCTGGTGTTCCCTAGAAGTTTTACAGTCTTCTTCTAGCATGATGCGGTGCATACAAATAGAAGGACTTATTCCTTTAAGATCGGTAATGTTGTATCCTAGTGCGGTTGGATATTTTCTTAAGATATGCAGGAGTTTTTCTGTTTCGAGTCTTCCTAGGTCAGCATTAACTATCACTGGTCGTTCAAGTTCTAAGTCTAGGAATTCATATCTCAGATTTTTGGGAAGTGTTTTCAGGTCTAAGGTTGGTTTCTTAAGGCATTGCGTAGGGTCCGGTGTTATTGCTAAACATTGGTTAAGTTTGTCTTCTACAAGATAGTCAGATGATTTGTCTTTTTCTAACTCCGTTTCTTTTATGCATTCATCGATGATATCCATGAAGTAACATGTATCTTCTATTGCAGGTGCTTTCAAAAATTGGGAAAGAATGAACTCAATTTTCTCTTCTCCTACTTCAAAAGTGAGTCGTCCTCGTTTTACGTCTATGATCGCACCGGCTGTTGCTAAGAACGGTCTTCCCAGTATAATGGGTGTAACTTCATCTTCTCTAATATCCATAATTATAAAATCAGTTGGAATGTAGAATTGACCTATGCGCACTGGAACGTTTTCAAGAATTCCTACAGGATATTTAACGGAACGATCTGCTAGTTGCACAGACATTTTAGTTGGTCTTAATTCTACCATTTCAAGTCTCTTGCATATGGATAAAGGCATAACACTAATACCGGCTCCTAAATCGCATAAGGCTTTGTCAATGACAAATTTTCCTATGTGACAGGGTATAGAGAAACTACCTGGGTCTTTAAGTTTAGGAGGCATATTCTGGATTATAGCGCTACATTCAGCGGTGAGTGTAACGGTTTCGCTATCTTCAAGTTTCCTTTTATTAGAAAGAATTTCTTTTAAAAACTTGGCATATGAGGGCATCTGCGTAATAGCTTCTGTAAACGGAATTGTGACGTTTAATTGTTTTAGTAGGTCAACAAATTTTTTGAATTGGCCCGCATCTTTGGTTTTAATAAGCCTTTGAGGGTAAGGGATCGGTGGTTTATAAGGTGGTGGAGGTACATAAGGTTCCTTCTTTTCTATGGTTTCCTTATTACTCTCTTCCTTTTCCTTAGGTTCACTTTCCTCCTCAGTTGACTTTTTAGAGTCTTGGTTTTCTATCCTTGGGTCAGACGGTCCTTCCACTTCCGTTCCACTTCTCAGTATAATTGCATGAGCGTGGCTTCTCGGGTTAGGTTGGGGTTGGCCAGGAAATGTACCAGTTGGGGCAGCAGTAGGCGCTTGTTGTTGAGCTACTTGTGAAATTTGCGTTTCCAGCATTTTGTTATGGGTAGCCAGGGCATCTACTTTACTTGCTAGTTGTTTAATTTGTTCGCCAGTGTGTACATTCTGGTTTAGGAAATCTTTATTGGTTTGCTGTTGAGAAGCTATAAAGTTTTCCATCATGATTTCCAAGTTGGATTTCCTAGGGGCGTTATTGTTAGGTGTAGATGGGATCGGCTTCTGATATCCCGGAGGTATAGCTGGGGCTTGATTTAGAGATTGTCCAGGTGCGTATAAAGCATTATTACTCTTATATGAAAAATTGGGATGATTCTTCCAATTTGAGTTATAGGTGTGCGAGTAGGGGCTTCCTTGAGCATAGTTTACTTGCTCCACTTGGATTCCTGTTAGGAGTTGACAATCTGCAGGAGTGTGACCTTGGATTCCATAGACTTCGCAATTCTGAGTTATGGCAACCACGGTGGCTGGAGGTGATACATTTAAACTTTCAATTTTCTGGACCAGAGCATCCACTTTTGCATTAACATGATCAAGGTTACTTATCTCGTACATTCCAGTTTTCGTTTGAGGTTTTTCTACCATTGTTCGTTCGCTTCCCCACTGATAGTGGTTTTGAGCCATGCTTTCGATAAGTTGGTAAGCATCAGCATAAGGTTTGTTCATTAGTGCACCACCTGCGGTGGCGTCTATTGTTAACCTCGTGTTGTACAGGAGACCATTATAGAAGGTATGAATTACTAACCAGTCCTCTAAACCATGGTGTGGACAAAGTCTCATCATGTCTTTGTATCTTTCCCATGCTTCGAAAAGAGACTCGTTATCTTTCTGTTTAAATCCATTTATCTGGGCTCTTAACATAGCTGTTTTGCTTGGCGGAAAATATCGAGCAAGAAAAACTTTCTTCAACTCGTTCCATGTGGTGACTGAGTTGGAAGGAAGAGATTGAAGCCATCTTCTAGCGCTATCTCTTAACGAGAAAGGAAAAAGACGAAGTCGAATTGCCTCTGAAGTGACACCATTAGCTTTAACAGTATCAGCGAATTGGACAAATACGGATAAATGAAGGTTTGGATCCTCGGTAGGATTTCCAGAGAATTGGTTCTGTTGCACTGCCTGCAACAGTGAAGGTTTAAGTTCAAAGTTGTTTGCTTCGATTGCGGGTGGAGCAATACTCGAATGCGGTTCATCTTGCGATGGAGCGGCGTAATCTCGAAGAGCACGAGCTGGTTCTGCCATCTCGGGTATCGAAGGGAAAATATTTTTGAAATCGGGGAGTTCAACAGGAGGGAGATTGTTTGCAGCACGATATTCCCGAATTCGTCGTAAGACTCGGAGATATAGTTCGATATCGTTGATTCGTAAGTAGAGCGGCTCGCCTTGTGAGCGAGTGTGTGGCATACAAATCAACGAAAGAAAGAAAAGAAAAAGAAAAGCCTTAGTCTCTACAGCGTAACAGAAGAGTTACGATATCGACTAAATAAAAGTCCCCGGCAACGGCGCCAAAAACTTGATCGCGACTTTATGAGTCGAATTTGGAGTACAAACTGCAAGTGCACAGTTCTATCGCGTAGTTTTAAAAGATATCGATCCCACAGGGACTTATGAATCGATATACCGTTATCTAAGGTTACTTCGTAAAGCTAAGGCAGGTAATACTTTGATTGTTTTGGGGGAAAAGCTAAAACTAAAATAAGATCTAAAATAAATATCTAATAAGCGGATATCGGTATGTAGTTCGTCGTAATTAGGGAATCAATTCTTCGTTGGTTTCTTGGTTTTAAAATAAATCTTTTCAGTCGACACTATTGATTAAAAGTCTTATCTCAAACTCTCGCTCTGTTGAGTAAACTATGATTTTATATTAACGTAGCTGTCACTTATAGTTAAGTCAAAAACCACTTTTTGAAAACAATAGAATCCGTAGAAACTCTTTTTAAGAAAACACTAATCGTTTAAACACCCTTATCTCAAACTCTCGCTCTGTTGACTTAGGTTATATAAGTAAATTCAAATGCTTAACTTTTGTCCTCACATTCAATCTTTAAAAATACTTTTTGAAAAAGATTAGAATTTAATTAACTCTAAAAATTGCTCTCGCCCTGATCTAGAATTAATGTCCAATTTACATTGTCCAGTCAAAAACTCAAACTCTCGCTCTATTGCTTTTAACTTCTTTATGTCTTTTACTTTCGTACAAAAACCTTGTTATTAAACCTGTAAATTGAGGCCGTAAAAAGAGTGATTTTAATTTTAAACTTAATTAAACCAATTTGGTTTTGATTCCTTCATTCCGCTTACTTTACATACCGATACCTAAATAAATTAGCCAGACATGCTAAGCAGACTTAAATAATTATCATGCATAAACAGATTCATCTCAGGCAAATAATATAAATAAACAATAAAGCAGGGCATATATAAATTCAAACAATAATTAAAGAACCTGAGAAATTAAATAGTAGTCTTGAACACTCCACCACAGGCCGGTTGGATTTGTTCTTGAATTCTTCAATCAAACAAAAAAATAAAAGCGAAGGAATAAAAAAACTAGATTCTAACGTAAGGTTAGATTCGGTGAAAGGTACACAATAGTTTCCGGTGTAGAAACTATTGTGCGAAAAAGAATTAACTAAGTGCTGAAAAAGAAATTAGAAATTGCAAAGGAAACAATATAAAAAACGTAAAAGTAATGCTGTAAAAATGTGCTTGTACTGCTGGAAGAGAAAAAATTGCGAAAAAGGGAAAGCGGCGAAGAAGCGTGGAACCTCTGCAGGGTTTGCAAAGCTGATATTTATACTGGTCACTTTCTGTAACGGTTTCCAAAAGTATTCCGCGTCAAAGGTCTTCACGTGGCAAATGGTCAGGCGTGCAAATAGGCTTCAATGTGGTCTGTTGCGTTCCTTGTGCCAAAAATATAGGAGAATGGTGTGACGTCCGTCACACCATGTGTGACGCTCGTCACACAAGTGGGCAAAGCGTGACGCTCGTCACAGCCTTTGTGACGCTCGTCACAGGCACAACGCCTGTGCTTTTTGGGCTGGGCTTTGGCCTTTGATATTTGCTTCTTTTCATTCCTTTTTGCACCTCCTTTTCTTCCTTTTTTACTTGTGCTTCAAATAAACCACCTGAGATAAATAGAAAGAAAATACCGCGTAATATCTAATAAAATGAAATAAATTGAAGTAAATAATAATATAATTTAATTAAATTGAGTCCTAGAATGTGATACTATTTCATGTTATCACATGCTAAAACAACATGTGGCAACATTTTACAGCAAGTTAAAACAACATGTGGCAGCATTTTACAACAACTTAAAATAACATGTTAGCATTTTATATATATTTGAGAGCATAAATGACATGTTAAAACATGGTACAACAATAAATTTAAAACGCAACATGTTATAATGGTATTTGACAAAATGTTTTGTCAATTGATAATATTTCACAACAGTAGTTTTGACAATTGACAATAGTAGTTTCGGGAATTGGCAATATTTAACAGCATATTGCAACATTATTTTACAGCATGTTCAACATTTTACACCATGTTTTGCATTTTACAAAATATTACATAATGTTTTCAGTAATTTACAACATTTTATAGCAGTAGTTTTGACTATTGGCGACAATAGTTTTCACAACAATAGTTTTGGAAATTAAACTGTGTGCTTTACCCAACTGTCCTGTTGTTTGCAGTACGAAGCAGTAAGGACCTTCTTGAATGTGCGGCTTCAAAATTCAGGCTCGGACCACAAAAATTGAAGGGCAAAACGAGCATGTCTGAATGGTCGGACCCGTTTTTCCTCCCCTATATGTAATTGTCTATCCAAGAGTGTAGTTCTATTGTGATCCTTTCGAACTAAGATTTGAAGGTATCAAGCTAAATCTGTAAAAATAATTGGTGAAGGTTATTGAGTTAAGCATGTGCAAAATCTCTAATAATTGAGGTTATTGAGATGATTATGTGTAAAAGCTCTTATTGTGAAGATTATTGAGATAAGTTTGGGTAAAATGTCTAATTGTTGATATAAGGTTTATGGGTTGATCTTCTGCAAAAGCTCAAGTTGTTTTGTACGGCTATTTGGGTTGATCATGTAAAAAAGCTTGAAGCTATGCGAAATATACCCGAGAGCATCGTACACTCAAAGATACAACAGAGTCTCCATCGAACTTTATTTATTCCCGAAGAAAAGGGAAAACATCGATAAAACCTGGGGGAAAGAGAAAAAGGGTAAGGAAGTCGGTTACGCAAGGGGAAGGTATTAGCATCCCTCTCATCTGTTGTACTCAACAAGAACCGTTTTGATTGTTCTTTGCAAGAATGGGTGTTATATCTAAGGATTACTCGCGAAAGAAGAAAAAGGTTAATAATTAGGGTGCTCGCCAAGGATTAGGGCCCTCGTGCATACGTATCCTCATAGTGTAATAAGGAAATCAGAGCTCTGTAGTTTGTGGAACTAAGACAGATGCCTTAGTTGCTTTTAATGCACAATATTAATGTTCACGTTCTACATTTAACTTGCCTATATGCTCTAGCATGGGAAACTCAAGTGTTTCTTTTTTGTGATTGAACGGATGCACTTGGATCGCACTCTAGCAGTTAAACATTGTTTGTGTACTCGCACATGGAGGCTTAAGCTTTGGTCATGGTAAAACGGAAGTAACGTGTCCTTTCTGAAAAGGTTTTAAAAAGAAAATGATGCCCAAAGGCAAAAACTGAGTTTGATGAGGTGAGTTTACTTTTATTCTGAAAAGAAAGTCATGGTTTGAATCATACTAAAGTCTATGAATGAGGGTGAATACGATGAGCAATTGGGTCATTCGTCCCGTACCCAAAGATATTCAGAATGAGGATAAGATTTCTCCACTCTCACCCCTTCTCCATTTCTTAAGGCTCGTAGCGTACAATTCTAATCGTATTGTTAATTGTTTTTTAGTTTATTCAGAAAAGTTGTTTTAGTCTTACAAGAGAAAGAAAATAAAAGGAAGAGAAACCCTAGTAGGTTGGAAGACTTGCCAATTATTCGATTTAAATAGCACTAAAGTCTACGAATATAGGTGAATACGATGAGCAATTGGGTCACATAAATGAGAAATGCATTTCCAAACTCCATAAAGATGGACTCTTGGACTCTTTTGATTATGAATCATATAAGACATGCAGATTTTGTTTAATTGGAAAGATGACAAAGTCTTCATTCACAGGAAAAGGTGAAAGAGCGAATGATCTTTTGGGCCTCATACATACTGATGTATGTGGACCACTGAACATACAAGCCAAAGGAGGTTTCCAGTACTTCATCACATTTACTGATGATTTCAGTAGATATGGTTATGTGTATTTAATGAAACACAAATCGGAGTCCTTTGAAAATTTCAAGGAAGTCAAGAATGAAGTACAAAACCAACTAGGTAAAAATATTAAAACTCTTCGATCAAATCGAGGTGGTGAGTATTTAAGCCTAAAGTTTGATGACCATCTGAAAGAGTGTGGGATCCTATCCCAACTTACTCCTCCTGGAACACCCTAATGGAATGGTGTATCTGAGAGAAGAAATCGAACCCTGTTAGACATGGTCCGATCCATGATGAGTCACGCCGATCTTCCAAACTCCTTTTGGGGACATGCACTATTGACAACAGCTTACACACTTAATTGTGTTCCATCCAAAAAGGTTGAGAAGACACCATATGAGATATGAAGTGGTAAGAAACCACATATGTCTTACATGAAGATTTGGGGTTGCGAAGTTTATGTGAAACGACAAATTTCAACTAAGCTTGAGCCCAAATCTGACAAATGCTTATTTGTGGGGTATCCTAAAGAAACAAGAGGGTATTACTTCTACAATCCTTCTGAGGGCAAAGTGTTTGTCGCTGAAACTAGAGTTTTCCTAGAAAAGGATTTTATTTCCAAAGGAATCAGTGGGAGGAAAGTAGAGCTTGAAGAAATTCAAGAATCACAAAGCATTGATACACCTATGGAGGAATTAGAGAAGGAAACACAAGTAGTTGTGGAAGAGCAACCTGCTCAAGTAGAACAAGACCAGCGTAGGTCAGGCAGGATACGTCACCTACCTAAGAGATATGGATATCTCATAACTGATCAAGGTGATGTATTAATCATGGATTAAGATGAGCCTGTGACCTACCAAGAGGCCATAATTGGTCCCGAGTCTGAGAAGTGGCTAGAAGCCATGAAATCTGAAATGGATTCCATGTACACAAACCAAGTTTGGACCTTTGTAGAGCCTCCTGTAGGAGTTAACCCTATAGGATGCAAGTGGGTCTTCAAGAAGAAGACTGACATGGATGGTAAGGTACATACCTATAAGGCAAGACTGGTTGCAAAAGGATATAAACAAATTCATGGGGTTGACTATGATGAAACCTTTTCACCAGTTGCAATGCTTAAATCTATTCGGATTTTACTTGCTATCGCTGCATATCATGATTATGAAATATGGCAGATGGATGTCAAAACTGCATTCCTTAATGGGAATCTTCTTGAAGATGTGTACATGACACAACCTGAAGGATTTGACATACCTGAAGAAGCCCTAAAGATATGTAAGTTACAAAGGCCAATCTATGGATTGAAGAAAGCTTCCAGAAGATGGAATCTTCGTTTTGATGAAACAGTAAAATAATATGGATTCATCAAGAACGAAGATGAGCCTTGTGTCTACAAGAAGGTTAGTGGCAGCGTGATTGTTTTCCTGGTATTATATGTAGATGACATATTACTCATGGGAAACGATATCCCTACCCTACAACAAGTAAAGTCTTGGTTGGGGAAATGCTTTTCTATGAAGGACCTAGGTGAAGCAGCCTATATATTAGGAATCAGAATCTATAAAGATAGATCACAAAAACTTCTTGGCCTAAGTCAGAGTACGTACATAGACAAAGTGCTGAGACGCTTTAATATGCATGATTCCAAAAAAGGATTCATACCTATGCAACATGGCTTGTGTCTATCAAAAACACAATCCCCTTCAACTAAGGAAGAAAGGGATCGCATGAATAAGATTCCATATGCATCTGCAATAGGATCTATCATGTATGCCATGTTATGTACTCGACCAGATGTCTCGTATGCTTTAAGTGCAACGAGTAGGTACCAATCTGATCCTGGTGATACTCATTGGGAAGCTGTCAAGAATATCCTTAAGTATGTAAGAAGGACTAAGGACTCATTCTTGATATATGGAGGTCAGGAAGAGCTGGTTAAAATTGGATACACCGATGCTAGCTTCAGACAGATAAGGATGACTTTAGATCGCAATCTGGTTATGTGTTTTGCTTAAACGGTGGCGCTGTGAGCTGGAAAAGTTCAAAGTAAGATACAATTGCTGATTCTACAATCGAGGCCGAGTATATTGCTGCCTTAAGTGCAACAAAGGAAGCTGTTTGGATCAAAAAGTTCATTAGTGAACTTGGCATAGTTCCTAGCATTGTGGATCCCATTGGTCTCTATTGTGATAACAATGGTGCTATCGCACAAGCTAAGGAGCCTAGATCTCACCAATGATCGAAACACATACTTAGGCGTTATCACCTCATTCGAGAGATAATAGATAGAGGAGATGTGAAAATATGCAGAGTACCTACACTTGACAATATTGCTGACCCACTGACAAAGCCTCTTGCATAGCAGAAGCATGATGGCCATACTAGATCTATGGGCATTAGGGATATACCTGATTGGCTCTAGTGCTAGTGGGAGATTGTTGGTGTAAGCCCTAGAGGCCAATACTTTTGGTACTTGTATCGAATTATTTATTAATAATAAAAGGCCTCTTCTTTATTATGTTTGTTTAATAAAGTCCCTAGAATAGCTAGTCCATTTAATGTATCAAGTGTGACTTGATCATGAGATCACATTAAACATAAGGACACTATTCTTAAAGTATCCGTAGTCGAGCTTTATTGTGAAGTGGGATAACATTAAAGCATTAAGACTATTATGTATATAGACCGATGATCACATCTCATGGATCATGGATAAGGAGTTATCAAGTCTTAAACATAGGTATGAATGTTAAGAGTAATATTTATACTGGATTGACCCGCTATGAGAATACTATATAGAAAGTTATGCAAAGTGTCATAAGTTATTCTCATGGTGATAATGGTGTATACCACCCTTCGACCTAAAACCACTATGGACCCTAGATGTAGAGTCGAGTGCTTTATTGCTGATCAAACATTGTCCGTAACTGGATAACCATAAAGACAGTTGACGGGTACTCCACGAAGCATGCTGAGGGACATAAGTGACCTAGATGGAATTTTCCCATCCCGCGTAACAAGATAAATGTCTATGGGTCCAATATTGAACTGGACAAGGATGACACGGTCTATGCCTTGTGTTCAATATAGACATAAGGGCAAAAGGGTAATTCTAAACATAAGTATTATCACAAAAGGATTTGTCATATCACATGACATTTTCGTGTCTTGGGTAGCAGTGATGTGTTGCTAGATACCGCTCACTATTTATTATGTTAAATACGTGATTTAATATAATTGCCAATGTCGCGAAAACCTACAGGGTCACACACAAAGGACGGATTGATGAGAGATAGAGTAACTAAGGAACACCGTAAGGTACGGTGCACTTAAGTGAATTATAGAACATTGTAAGGTACGATGTACTTAAGTAGAATACGAAATATGGTAAGGTACCACGCGCTTAAGTGAATTTGGCATATTATAAGATATGGGCCACATACACTTAAGTGGGATTTTTAGCTTGAAGCCCACACAAGTGGTTCTATAAATAGAACCCTTGTGCATAAGCATAAAGTGCTGCAGTTGCAATTTCGTTTCTCTCTCTCTCTCTCTCTCTCTCTCTCTCTCTCTCTCTCACACACACACACACACACACACACATTCAAAGCCTTCATTCGTAGCAGCTAGCACTGAGATTGAAGGAACCCGTTCGTGGGGACTGGGTAGAGGCGTTGTCGTCGTTCAACGTTCGTGATCGCTCCATAGATCTGCATCAAAGGTTTCAATCGTCACAAGAGGTAACTATTCTATCACTGATCATGCTCATTCATAAGGATCACTAAAGAAGAAAATTTTAATTTCCGCTGCGTTTTGGATTGCCCTTCTCCTTCAATCATAACCACTCCCTCTTGCATGTGCATATTGATCTTCTTCCTTATCTTTCTCTTTGAATCCTTGTTTAGGTAACAATCTCTTACATAGTGGCTAGGTTTTTGGCAATTGTAGCAGATCCCTTCATTTATCTCCACCTTCTTTCTTAGATTCTTGTTTGACATGCCTTTGTTTATTAGATCATTTTGATTCATTTGATTCTTACTTGAATTCTCAATAGTTGCATGATTCTTTCTATGCTTCTTTTTTCCCTTCCTAACTTTCTTGATGAACTTTGCTTGCAGTGCCTTTTCAACCACTTTCTCCCTCTCTGAGCTCCTTTGCTTTAATCTCATCTCACCATCCTCTAATGAATCTTGAAGATCCTCTAATTTCACCTCAGGTAGGTTATTGGACTCCTTTGTTGACACCATGGTGTAATCAAACTTTGCAGTCAAAGATCTTACCACTTTCTCGATCTTTTACAAGTCATTGATTGATTCACCATGCGCCTTCATAAGATTGGTTAGCAGTACCAATCTTGAAAATAATTCTGCAAATGACTCTTCCTCTTTCTATTGAGTCATCTCAAATTGCTTTCTCAAAGTCTGCAACTTTCCTTTCTTCAACTTTTTCATTTCCATCATACATCTTTTTCAACTTATCCCACGCTTCTTTGGTTATTTCTTCTTCAATGATCTTCTCAAAATCATTAGGATCCACACGTTGATGAATCAAGAAGAGAGCTTTCTCATCTTTCTTCTTGTGCTCCTTGTGTGCGGTCCTTTGCGTAATGTTGCATTTATCTCCAATGATGGTACGTCATCACACAGATTTCAACCACATCTTAAAATCTAAAATGACATTCATTCGTGCAATCAATATATCATAATTTTCACATTTGAAAAACTGGTAGATTCACTGGAAATTGATTTGATGTTATGCTCATGTTTGTCATTGCAAATAACTTAATTGAATCGGACTCCTTGATACCAATTTGTTTGAACAATCTTGTATTTCTTGAGAGTGAAGAAAGAAAGAGATTAAATTGACTGTAAGAAAATATTATTGTAAAAAAAATTGGTATTGAGAGAGAAGAGTTGTTACTTACAACATAGTGACATGTATATATACATGTTTACAAGTCTTGATTAGTTCACAACTTTGTAATTAATCTCACAAATTTTATAATTAATCTTATAAACTTTTTAACTACCTGAAATTCTAGTAACAGACTATCGATGTAACACTGGATGTTATCACATCCAATTCTGCGCAGACAAGTAATGTATGCAGAAAGTAAATGTAAAAGGCAGTAAAAGACACGGAGAATTGTTTACCCAGTTCGGTGACAAACACACCTACGTCTGGGGGCTACCAAGCCAGGGAGGAAATCCACTATAAGAGGTATTAATTCAGGACTTAAACCACCAGTTTAATCCTATCACTTAAGACCTACCCAATGCAATTTCAATCTAAACTAAGACCTGAGTACCTACTCACTCCCCCTCAATCACAGCAGTGATTACAACCTTTAATAATTTTAAAGTCAGTGGTGAAGATATACTTCAAACAACTCTTGATTGTGCTTAAAAACTTTAATCAAGAAACACAACACTCGCGCTTAAAAGCTTAGAGTGACACAACAATTACAACTCAATTAACACCTTAGTCCAATGCAATCATCTAGGTGATAATTGCATGGCTCACAAGTAAAACCTAATTCAAGACACAAATAAAAGTACAACAAGGATCTATACTGATATATTTAAATCTTCACACTTCAAACCCTAGAGTTGCTGAAAGTAGGATTGCCATCCTTTTATAATGTAGCACTTGGGCCTTGTACTTGAATTTCCTAAAATTAAGGTCAAGCAAGTTAACCTAATTTCCACACATCAGGGTGCTAACAAATAGGCTATATGCTAGGTCTCTTAATTTTAGCACAGCTATTAGTTTCCTGAATTTTAGCATAGTTGTTAGATTCCTGAAAAACAGCCTGAGATAAATACTGAAATATAATAGAAAAACTAACTAGCATATACTTTAGCATATGCTGTCAGGGATGAATGTCATAACATTCAGTTTGACATCCAGAGAATAGGCTATATGCTAGGTCTCTTAATTTTAGCACAACTGTTAGTTTCCTGAAAATCAGCCTGAGATAAATACTGAAACATAACAGAAAAACTAACTAGCCTATACTTTAGCATCTGCTGTCAGGGATGAATGTCATAACATTCAGTTTGACATCCAGTAAATCCTGTATTAGCTAATCCTGCAGTATACTACTTAAGCATGTCATGACATCAGTCAAGACATCTAAGTACAGTAAATGTTTTAACACAAAATGCAGCCAATCAAAAACATCTACAAACTCCCCCTTTGGCAAATTTTTGGCTAAAATAACTTGGCATCACAACAGAGTTCACAGCAGCAGAAAGCACACATCCAAGCAGAGAACCAAATTAGCTAATACACTTAGAAAACATAGAAGTTACACTTCAAACAGCAGCAGCACAAGAGAAGATCAAGCAGATAACAAACAACAACATAACCTCTTGTTTAGAGGACCTTCAACTTCAAAGAAATCTGTTGTCCTGGGGTACAGGTGTTACTCCCCCTTTTTGTCAAAAATGTTGCCAAAGCAACACTTAATATTACAGACCAAAACAAGCAACTATCAGAAACACAATCTTGATTTTACTTCACAGTTTCAATCAAGAAGACACACTCTTGATCTTGCTTTACAGCGTTGATCACGCCGACACCCACTTGATCTTGCTTCACAGCTTTGATCAAGTAGACACACACTCTTGCTTAACAGCTTTAGAGTGACGAACTACAACCACAAGTCAGATCTTCAATCATACATAGATTGCCATTAAGTGTGCAATCACAAAACACCAGACATTCACACTGAATGTTCTGTGTACAGGTTGTCATCACATCGGGTCTGACATCCTGGAAAAATCCTGCATAATTCCATAAATCCTTTTATAACTTCCAGCAGGTACAACCATATCAGATGCCATGACTTTGTATATGACATCTTGAAACACTCCTGCATGAACATGTTCTTAAACTCCAGCAGGTACACCCATATCAGAGCACACTTTCAATTGTTTAATAATTTGAATTATTAAACAGTAAATTCCTAACATCCTTAGTTGCTATAATTCCTCATAAAGACATATTCCCAACTTGCCCCTTAAATTTTCAAACTGAGTAGCATCCAAAGCCTTTGTAAATATGTCAGCAAGTTGTAGTTCAGTTGCCACATGTTCCAAGGTAATCACTTTGTCTTCTACCAGATCTCTTATGAAGTGATGTCTAATGTCAATATGTTTGGTCCTGCTATGTTGGATAGGATTCTTTGAAATATTGATGGCACTGAGATTTTCACAGAACAATGTCATGACATTCTGAGAGACATTGTACTCAGTCAGCATCTGTTTCATCCATACTAGTTGGGAACAACTGCTTCCAGCTGCTATGTACTCAGCTTCTGCAGTGGATAATGATACACAATTATGTTTCTTGCTGAACCACGATATGAGATTGTTTCCCAAGAAGAAACATCCTTCTTATGTGCTTTTTCTGTCATCAGCACTCCCAGCCCAATCAACATCACAATACCCAGATAAGATAGGCTCAGAGCCATGAGAGTATAGCATACCATAATCACAAGTCCCATTAATATACTTGAGAATCCTCTTGACTTGATTTAAGTGACTCACTTTGGGTTCTGCTTGGTATCTAGCACACACACCAACTGCATAGGCAATATCAGGTCTACTAGCAGTTAGATATAGTAGGCTACCTATCATGCTTCTATACAAGCATTGATCAACACTAGAACCTCCTTCATCTTTAGTTAACTTTAAATGAGTAGGTGCAGGAGTTCTTTTGTACCTAGCATTATCCATACCAAACATCTTAACTATGTTCTTGGCATATTTGCTTTGGGAGAGAAACATAGAATCTTCCATCTATTTAACTTGTAGTCCAAGAAAATAAGTCAATTCCCCAACCAAACTCATTTCAAATTTAGATTGCATCTGGTTAACAAAATGTTTCACCATTCTATCTGACATTCCACCAAAGACAATATCATCCACATATATTTGGGCAATCATGATTTTTCCATCTTCATCCTTCACAAACAAAGTCTTATCTATCCCTCCTTTTTTGTAACCATTAGTAGTCAGAAATTCAGTCAGCCTCTCATACCAAGCTCTAGGAGCTTGCTTCAATCCATACAGAGCTTTCCTCAACTTGTACACATGTTTTGGTAGATTATGATCACTGAACCCTTTAGGTTGTTCCACATAGACTTCTTCATTCAAGTAGCCATTTAAAAAGGCACTCTTCACATCCATTTGGAACAATTTGAACTTCAGAATGCAGGCAACACCTAACAGCAACCTTATTGACTCAAGTCTTGCAATAGGTGCAAAAGTCTCATCAAAATCAACCCCTTCAACTTGAGTATACCCTTGTGCACTAGTCTTGCTTTATTCCTAGTGATTACTCCTTTCTCATCAGACTTGTTCTTGTAAATCCACTTGGTACCAATGATGTTAGTCCCTTCAGGTCTTGGAACTAACTCTCATACTTCATTCCTTTTAAACTGCTCCAGTTCATCTTGCATAGCATTGATCCAATATTCATCAGTCAGAGCTTCTTTCACATTTTTAGGTTCAACCTTGGATATAAAGCAGGAATTTGAGCTATTCTCCCGTGATCTGGTAATCACACCACTATTGGGATCTCCTATGATAAGATCCTTAGGGTGGTCTTTCTGAATCCTGATAGAAGGCACCTTGTTGGATGCTTCTAACTCAAGTCCAGGAGGAGTATCCTGTACATCTTCAGTCTTGACTGGTATTTCTGTTGAAGTCTCAAGGAATGTTCCAACATCCTCTATGACATTGGATTCTTCATCTTTGTCATCAACAATAACATTTATGGATTCCATCAGGACATTAGTTTTGGAGTTGAAAAATATGTATGCTCTGCTATTAGTAGAGTATCCCAGGAATATACCCTCATCACTTTTGGGGTCCATTTTACTTCTCTGTTCACGATCTGTAAGAATGTAACATTTGCTTCCAAAGATATGAAAGTACTTCACAGTAGGTTTTCTGCCTTTCCATATTTCATACAGAGTGGAAGAGGTTCCCTTTCTCAAGGTAACTCTGTTGTGAACATAGCAAGCTATATTCATAGCTTCAGCCCAAAAGTGCATAGGAAGCTTCTTTGCATGAATCATAGCTATAGCAGATTCTTGAATAGTTCTGTTCTTCCTTTCAACTACTCCATTTTGCTGAGGAGTAATAGGTGAGGAAAACTCATGACTTATTCCTTCAGATGAGCAGAAATCATCAAACTTGGAATTTTTAAACTCCTTTCCATGGTCACTTCTTATTCTGATAACACTACTATCCTTTTTCCCTTTGGAGTCTTATGCATAGATCTTTGAAGACATCAAATGCATCTGATTTTTCTCTGATGAAGCTTATCCATGTGTATCTAGAATGGTCATCAACAACCACATAAGCATATCTCTTACCACCAAGACTTTCAACTTGCATAGGTCCCATTAAGTCCATGTGCAAAAGTTCCAGAGTTTTGGATGTTGTAGGATGTCCAAGCTTAGGATGTGACATCTTGATTTGCTTGCCAACCTGACATTCTCCACAGACTTTTCCTTCATCAATAAGCAGCTTTGGGATTCCTCTCACTGCTTCCTTGGATATGATCTTCTTCATTCCTCTTAAATGAAGATGTCCAAGTCTTCTATGCCACAACTTCACTTCCTTTTCTTCATTGGCTAAGAAGCACATTGAGGAGTAGTTTGAGACTTTAGGTTCCCATAGATAGCAGTTATCTTTGGATCTGGATCCTCTCATAACTTCCTTATTATCTCCATTTTTCACAACACATTCTTCCTTGGTGAACTGAACATAGAAGCCTTGGTCACATAGCTGGCTTATGCTGATGAGATTAGCAGTTAGTCATTTTACTAACAACACATTATTCATTTCTGGAACTCCAGGACTGTCCAGCTTACCAACACCTTTGATTTTTCCTTTATCTCCATCACCAAAGGTCATATAACTGGTAGTATGAGGTTGTATATCTACCAATAAGTTATTCATCCCAGTCATATGTCTTGAGCAACCACTATCAAAATACCAGTCTTCTCTGGTAGATGCCCTTAGAGATGTGTGAGCTAATCTAGCAACCCACTGTTGTTTCTTGATGGGGGCATTATGCTTAGATGTCTTCTGCTTAGGTATGACTTGAGAGGTCTGGTTAGGATAACCATGCAACCTGTAACATAAGGTTTTTATGTGATCAAATCTACCACAGTAGTGCCATCTCCATCTTTGAAACTTCTTCTTTTGATGGTTAATCCTCCTGTTTCCATGATGTTGTGACATTGGTTGTGACTTCTGCTTGATTTTCTGAACTTCAGCCTTTGAGCTTTTGAATTCAGATGAAGATTCCTTAACAAACCCTAAACCAGACATGGTTCATGATTTCTGTCCCACCTTTAGAATCTCTTCCAAAGTGTCAGTTCCTTTATTCAGCATCTTGATGGATTTTGTCATTTGATCTAGCTTAGAGGTCAGCAAGGTTATCTCACCATTTAGACCATCTATGACTGTCAGATGCTTCTTCTTCTCAGCTTCCAGCTCCTTGATGAGTTTCTTCTGCTTGTCTCCTTGTATACATACTTATGCACTTTTGACATATAACTCTTTATATGAAGCTGCAAGTTCATCAAATGAAAGTTCATCTCCACTTGAGTCATCATCAGAGGCATAAACACTAGTTAGTCCAGTGACATGTTTTGCAGATTCTCCTTCTGATTCACTCTCAGAGTCTCCCTTAGACCAGGTGACAGATATTCCCTTCTTTTGCATCTTGAGGAAGGTAGGACATTCAGCTCTAATGTGTCCAAAACCTTCACATCCATGACACTGGATTCCCTTGCCTTGGTTGTACTTTTCTTCAGATGTTGATCTTCTACTGATGTCAGACGATGTGTTCTTGACATTTGGTCTACCTCTTTGATCAATCTTCTTTATGAACTTGTTGAACTGTCTTCCAAGCATGGCTATAGCTTCTGATATACTTTCATCACCTCCAATATTTCCTTCTTCTGAATTCTCTTCAGTATTTGATACAAAAGCTATGCTTTTGTTTTTCTTTTCAACATTCTCACATAACCCCATTTCAAAAGTTTGGAGAGAACCAATAAGCTCATCAACCTTCATATTGCAGATATCTTGAGCCTCTTCTATAGCAGTAACCTTCATGGCAAATCTCTTGAGCAATGATCTGAGAATCTTTCTTACAAGTTTTTCTTCAGACGTTTTCTCTCCTAAGCCTCCAGAAGTGTTGGCAATTTCAAGAATATTCATGTGGAAGTCATGAATAGTCTCATCCTCTTTCATCCTCAGATTTTCAAACTTAGTAGTCAGCATCTGGAGTTTAGACATCCTTACCTTGGAGGTCCTTTCATGAGTTGTTTTGAGAGTATCCCAAACTTCTTTAGCAAGTTCACAGTGATGCACCCGTCTGAAAATGTTCTTATTTATCCCATTGAACAGTGCATTTAAGGCCTTAGAGTTTCCAAGGGCTAATGCCTCTTGCTCTTTGTCCCACTCTTCTTCAGGAATTTGCATAATGACTCCATATTTACCTGTCTTCGTTGGATGTTCCCATCCTTTGTTGACAGCTCTCCAGACCTTGCTATCCAGAGACCTCAAGAAGGCTATTATACGAGGTTTCCAGTCATCATAGTTAGAACCATCCAGCATGGGTGGTCTATTAGAGAATCCTACATCCTTGTCCATGGTACTAGAAATTAACGTCCCTAGATCTCACCCAGAAATTAACAGGCAGGGTGTCTGCTCTGATACCAATTAAAATTCTAGTAACAGACTATCAATGTCACACTGGATGTTATGACATCCAATTTTGCGCAGACAACTAATGTATGCAGAAAGTAAATGTAAAAGGCAGTAAAAGACACGGAGAATTATTTACCCAGTTCGGTGACAAACACACCTACGTCTGGGGGCTACCAAGCCAGGGAGAAAATCCACTATAAGAGGTATTAATTCAGGACTTAAACCACCAGTTTAATCCTATCACTTAAGACCTACCCAATGCAATTTCAATCTAAACTAAGACCTGAGTACCTACTCACTCCCCCTCAATCACAGTAGTGATTACAACCTTTAATAATTTTAAAGTCAGTGGTGAAGATATACTTCAAACAACTCTTGATTGTGCTTAAAAGCTTTAATCAAGAAACACAGCACTCACGCTTAAAAGCTTAGAGTGTCACAACAATTACAACTCAATTAACACCCTAGTCCAATGCAATCATCTAGGTGATAATTGCATGGCTCACAAGTAAAACCTAATTCAAGACACAAATAAAAGTACAACAAGGATCTATACTGATATATTTAAATCTTCACACTTCAAACCCCTGAGTTGCTGAAAGTAGGATTGCCATCCTTTTATAATGCAACACTTGGGCCTTGTACTTGAATTTCCTAAAATTAAGGTCAAGCAAGTTAACCTAATTTCCACACATTAGGGTGCTAACAAATAGGCTATATGCTATGTCTCTTAATTTTAGCACAAATGTTAGTTTCCTGGATTTTAGCACAGCTGTTAGATTCCTGAAAAACAGCCTGAGATAAATACTGAAACATAACAGAAAAACTAACTAGCCTATACTTTAGCATCTGCTGTCAGGGATGAATGTCATAACATTCAGTTTGACATCCAGAGAATAGGCTATATGCTAGGTCTCTTAATTTTAGCACAGCTGTTAGTTTCCTAAAAATCAGCCTGAGATAAATACTGAAACATAACAGAAAAACTAATTAGCCTATACTTTAGCATCTGCTGTCAGGGATGAATGTCATAACATTCAGTATGACATCCAGTAAATCATGTATTAGCTAATCCTGCAGCATACTACTTAAGCATGTCATGACATCAGTCAAGACATCTAAGTACAGTAAATGTTTTAACACAAAATGCAGCCAATCAAAAACATCTACACTATCAAAACAACTATAATATGAATTATACATCCTCAACACACATCATCAGTTCATCAACAATTCTAATTCAAATAACTCAAAAAATTATTAATGTTAGCTAAATTATCTCAAACTCTTTAAAAGTCAACAAAAAAAGTCAATAATTTTTCAATAACTCCCTAAATATGATTGATAAAAGAAAATCTTTAAAAGTCAACCAAAAAAATCAATAATTTTTTAATAGCTCCCTAAATATGATTGATAAAAGAAACATTATTATGTAAAGTCACCTACCCGAAAATCCGATTTATAATTTATAATACAAAAAATAGAATCTCAAAATTGGATTCTCTGAAAATATATAATAAATTAAGAATATTAAAAACAAAGTTTATTTTAAGACATAATTTTTTATAAATGTAACATTTATTTTAGAATAGAACTAATATTTTTTTGCTCTCATGCATTTAAATTTTACCTTTTTTAAACAAAATGTCATTTTTCCTATTAAACTTTGTTCTCTCTTTATGTTCAAGGGTCCGGATCTTATTCTCCTCTCATGTCATTGGAAGGGATCGTCATCCACATAAAGATTCTTAGTTCAAATCACATCTTTAATTTTATGTTTCACCTAATTTTTTTGAAACTCTTAGTTGGTCTTTCAAAAGGAAGAAAAATTGGAAAGGTTTAACTAAAGTGTCAATGTTAATCTAATAATCTAGTTGTGTATCGATGTAGATTAAAGATTAAAATAGCAACCAAATCAATACTCTTATACACGTGCATTACTTTTGATGGAAAGAGTTAAGAAAATGGGCCACGTTTGTGCCTATAATAATCAATATTTTAATACAAGTTTTATCTTTCTACTCCGCGGCTTGTCTTAATATATGTCTCATTAATCCTACAATTACAAATAATTCTTTTAGATTTGTATGACAATCCAAAAGAATTGTCGCACGTGAACTTGAAGAGGAGCCTCTGGATTTATCTTGTTATTGGTTTATCAGAATAATCTTCAATGACTAATTTTGTTAATTAATTAATATCGCACTTAATCTAGATTAGCATTTTTCATGGCTCCCACCATTTTGACATATTGCAATATTGCATTCATTGATTTAACAACTGCTTTACCTTTAATCAACAAATTGACAAGTCTTAATAAATAAGACAACTGATTGGAGGGATCCACATTGGAGCTACGAAGTATCCTTAAAGACATTCATAAAGCAGAATTAGTATAGTATATAGTACTATGTATGAAAATGGATTTTGCGTCTTGAATACGAGGATATGGAAAGCCTATTTGAGACATAAAAGGCAAAAAAATATAATAATTCATAATGAAAGGAAATTTCCTGTAGTAGTGTACAGTAAAACAATAATGTGGTCCAATAATAACTGTCCTTGATTCATGCATAAAAATCAATTATACAAAGCAAGCATCCAAGAGCAATGAGAGAAAGAAGTACTGAGGTTAAATTGTCACTATGTTGATATATTTTTCTTCAGTATGGTCCATCTGTGTTTGATGAATATGGGATTAGTTTTAGACAGAGTTGTGTATGGTCATATGGATGTCATGCAAAGGATGTAATGATAAGAATGCAAGACAAATGCATAACATGCATGTATGGTTACTTTTTCTGCTATGACATGGGAATAAAGCTATGGTGCTATGTGCCATTGTTGTTGTATGTAAAAATAATATACCTTGTGTCGGAGATTGGGACTAGATGACAAGTTCTCTATATAACTTGAAACTTTAATTAAGCATCTGTAGAGAATAAAGGATAAATTCTGTAGTAAAGTACTATCTTTTTCAAGATCTGTTGCTTTTAAAAATTTAAGATTTATGAATTTTAATGTATACTAAGTAATTGACATTATTGTTAATTGAAATAAAAGGTAGGTATACTCCAGAAGCTAGCTCTTTAGGTGTACAATGAAATATTTGTTGGATAAGAGGAATCTGGAGTACAGGTTGAAAAATGTTTGCGTGGTCAAGATAAATGTTCCTCATGTGAAGATCTATGTCTGAATGAATGAATAGATGAATGAAAAAACAGAGACCTGTCGGAAATTTCAGGGGGTTAGTGATTGGTAGAATGTAGTATAAGGGTACCATAATGAAACAGCCTGGAGAGTTCACGAGCAGGAACTGGTTACTGGAAGAGTCAATGTCACTGATAATTGATGTACCCTCTTTATTGTTGGCGGGGCCAAGGAGTGCATCATCTTCATAGTTATGCCTCACTAGACTCCAGATATGGTGTTAAACTATATGTTTGGATTCTCTGTGAGTTTATTATGGTGATTCTAAATATGGATGCAGTATCTAATATGTTGTTGTGGATAATGAGTTCGAGATATGAAATTGAATGAACCAAACAAGTTAATTAAATTGTATTAGGATGAAGGAGTGTGCAGATTACATCTGATGAATCTTTCCATCAAGAGAATGATTCATTCATTCTCAAGAGTCAATTAAGATATATAGAATGAAAGAAATTAAAGAGATATATGAAAAGATAGTAGTATTATAAAATTAATAATTATACTATTAATGAATTCAATACACATTATCACACAGGAAAAAGGCTCCAAAAGCCTTTTGAAAGAGGTGAAAACTGAAAACCAAATGAAAAAATCCAAAACAAATAAAAACTATAGAGACGTGTTTCCATCACACGCATTGTGGACACCAGACAATGGGTCCTGTATATAGTTAGGCCAAAGCTCGAGGCCAAAACAAAAAATAAATAATTGCCGCCAAAAATAAACACAAAAATCACACATAAACACACGCACCAAAAGTCTACACGATGCACCAGCTTCGACTTATTACTGTTACTAGTACCATTTTTTTTATCTGTGGGATCCCCTCCCATCAAAGTAACTTGTGCTAGATGAAAGAAGAAAGCATTCTGTCCAAAATATAGAGCTTGACTTAGAAATATACCATTACAAGAAATAGCTCTAACTCCAATGTTTCAAACCACTATGTTTATGCCAACCCAATTGATATAACAGCTCTGAGAGACTCTGTTTTTCTTTCAATGCTTTCAAGTAATGCCCCACAATGTTCTGTGGTCTGCCCTTTCAACAATAACCAAGCAACACATGCTTGAGTTTCCAATTCCCACTTCTTTCTTCCATACTTATACAACCAGATCTCATGTATTGCATCTTGATTTCTGTATACACTTCCCTTTTCTATTTGCCACTCTCTCACTTTCCCACAAAATCCCTCTCCTTTGGGAATATGCAAAGCCAGGGATGAAATGGCTATACCCACCAACAAAATAATAATAACAGTAACAATAACAATAATAAAAGCTCACAACTCTCATTCAATATAGTAATGTGCACAATGACTCAAGGCCAATTATGAAAACTCAAAAACCTTCTATAATAAAACTTTGAGGTTTCTGGACCACAGCCTTATTTCTTTTTAAGTTTTTTTTTCCTTTATTGGTATTATTCTTTTTTTTTTCTTCTTCTTTTTTTCATTGGGAGTTTCCTTTGTCATCATCCACCCACCAACAGTTATTTAATTTCCTTCTTTTATTATAGGATGGTGAGGAGGAAGGAGAAGAGGAGGATGACGAGACACTTGACCTCATTAGTGGCTGAGTTGTCACTCGCAGCTGTGGCAACACTTTAGGGGCTTTCCTTTGGCTATTGTCAATCATAAGTTCTTCCATTAACCTGTAGCACCCTATAATTTTCTCCTGCAAATAAACCATCTACATTTCAAAACATGATTATTGCAATGCCACATTAACTTTGGTAAATTAAATACTACAATTAGTCAAACTCATCATGATTTCAAGCATGCACTTACTTTTCTTAGCCCCTCGCACCATGTCTCCGCATGCTCCGGCTTAACTAGAGACCAATTGGGAATTTCATTAGCTGCATAGAGAATAGCTGCTGCAGCAATGCATGATGGCCAATATGCAAGAAAGTTTGCCTCTGCAAAAATATTTGAAAATAAAGAGTTAGTAGTAGTACTAATGCTTTAAATCATTTTGTTGACACAAATTAATTCTTTCCAACCACCTCAACTACTTGTAGTTTTGAATGATTTGTATCTTTAAATGGATACATGAATCAAAAGTGTACACCGGAGATGCATAAAGGTCACATAAAAAAATCTACCTTGGATATGAGATAAGATAATTTGTGTAGCTCGTGAAATGAGGAACCCTGTAAAAATTCCAGTTGAATCTAACTTGCATGCAAAGAAACTGAGGAAGCTAAATGGGGTAACTGATCTTAGCCTCCAATCCAAGACTCTTAGAACAAGTAGCTCCATTCTTCTAATTGTTCTGGGTTCAAATATGTATTTGGCACCTTCTAGCTGAATTAAATTATTCCAATAAAAAATGTTAAACATACAATGTAATAATAGTACATAGCTAAGGACAAAACTTGAGTTAGCATAAATTTAATTAACTAATATACTCGATTTTAATTAAGAATGTACTAAGAATACGACTCTATACATAAATATATACTTTTCTTTTGACAACACATATAAACATATACCTGAAGGTCCAATAGAGAAGGGACTAGAGTTTCCTCCATCTTGGCCGCTAGAGACAAGGAAGCAACTGATAGAAGTTGTAGTGGCCACCCATTTGATTGCTGTAAACATATTTATATGTAACAAACAGTAAGTTAAGAACAAAAATTATTATATACTACCATCATTGTTATTTTATCACGAATAACTCATCATATACTTTTGGGCACATTTCCCCACGCGCAATGCACGTGCCTAACGTATCAAAACATCACCAAGCTGTCATTCTTTTTATTTTTCAACAAAATCATGAGTTATAATGGTACGATACTAACTATACACACAGTTTTGTTATATTTTTAAATAGTTCTAATTTTTTTTTTATAATTTTAAATCATTATTGATAATTATAGAAGACTATAAACAGTAAATATAGTAAATACACTATATAAACTGAAGTGAAGTTTTTATTAGTATCACTAAACTATATTAAATTTAACTCATCAATATAAAACTAATTTATAAAATGATGAATTATAAATTTATTTTAGACATTTTATTTTTTATATATAAAATTCTACACATTGCATTGTTTCAATAATATAAACAACATAATTCAAAGTTTCAAGTTGTTTTAAAATTATAATATAAAAAATAATATAGAATACAAGTAATGGAGTTTTACCTAACAAGTATTACTAATTCTGTATTTCATTAAGAAATCGAGATTATTTAAAGGATAGATTACAAAACATTAAAAGTTTAACAATGTAAAATAACTTGCATTTGCTTGTGTATAAACTTTTGCAAAAAGTATGAAGTACACAAAAAGCACAATAGTAATATTCTTCAAATACCATATCTAAGATGCGCAAATATTTTTTAATACTTTTTTTATCAGTTAAACTACTATAATTTTATTTTATAAAATACATTTAATTTAATAAAATGCTTATGAATTTAAATCAATAAAAATAATGTTAAAAGTGTACATTAAAAAAATTACAGCTACTCAAAAATGGTTGAGATACTACTCTCCGTCAATTAGCTCCTTGTAGATTCATTTTCCTAAACGAATTATTAGTAGAATTTATTAGGCACCTATAATGTTCGTACGTGACCAAAAACATTTATAGCAGAATAATTATTATTGTCAAAACTCTTAATAAAAATAATTCCAATTTACATAAAATTCATATACTGTATTATTAATTATCTTAATAAATACATTATTTAATTCATTCTTCTGTTTTGTCCACATTTAAATAGTGTGTCAATCTTACCACTGACAAAGAGTTGAGGGTCAAAACAGTTTTAATGAGTAAAATGGATTAACCGAATATCAAATCTGAGTAATTTGATATTAAATCAACGGTATGAAATTTGAGTCCAATTTTTACTTCTTATATTAGTTATAACTGTCACGTCAATAAAAAAAATTAACTTTTAAATTACTGATAATTAAATTTACTAACAAATGATTTACCTTGTTTTACCGTGTTGTGCAATATAAAACTTTTTTTTCACCTATTTATAAAAACTGAACTCATTTAAATCAACATTAAATCAATTGAATAATTTAAAACGTTTTTATTATAATAATGCGGCGTGAGCAATTTCTCTTGGCATTTGAAAAGTCATAGGCATTTTTTTGTCAGGGAAGTCATATTTAATTACTGCTTAGAACTACTTCTTCAACACATGCATTTGCAGATTCAGTAATTATATTCCATTTTATTCTATTTTTCCTTAAATTTTACTTTAAATTATATTGGACTTCTCGGAACTCACCGGCAACTGCCGTGAATTCAAGAACCGATCCATGTAGTTGACGGCGAGATAAGCCGTGAGCGGTTGAAAACCATAATAAGCCTGCACCTGTATCCACCAGATCGCAATCCGATTCAGATGAGAAAGAAAAAATTGAAAATGAATGTCCGATTGTGAAAAAACGATTAGATTTGGAGTGTTTACCTTTAGGATCCATGCAACGGATTCTTCCCTGGCCGATGCATCGATCTTGCGAGACTGTAACTTAGAGAAATAGTCAAATCCGAGAACGAACTTATGTTCGTCATCGATTAATCCGGCGATGAACTCATCCTCCGGCGGCGGAGACGAATCGACATCAGATAAGCATTCTGCCGGTGAATCTCCGGACAAGATGCTGGAGGTTTCCTCGCTGCATAGGAGGTCATCGTCCGGGAAGTAGTTGGAGTAGGAAAGCGACATCGCAAGTGGAGGCGATTCATTCTGATGCCATGATTTGTGGCGAGATCGGCCGCCGGGGGATGGTCGGAGAGGTTGCCGGAGTGGATAGTGGTGGTGAGAGTGTGGAGAGTGGGAGTGTTGTTGTTGATGAAAGGTACTTGTAACTCTGCATCGGTTTGTTTGAATATAAATATGCGATGGCTTTGGTTAGTTTTTTTTTTTTAGATTTTGGAATGGAGTTTTTTGGTTTCCCGGGAAAAAGTTAATTTCCCGATCTTTTTTAGCGCCAGTTGGACAGCATGTGCTTATGGATAGTGAAAATTACCTCAACAACCCATTCGTTAAATTCATTGATATTTATCTCTAAAAGAATATTTAATTGTTTTTAACAAATAAAAAAAAGAATATATATATATATATATATATATATATATATATATATATATATATATATATAATATATATATATATATATATATATATATATATATATATATATATATATATATATATATATATATATATATATATATATATATATATATATGATTTTAAGTGTTGTGTTAGATTTCGGTTCCTTTTTGGAGACTAAAATCCGACACAAAAATTTAAAAAAAAAAGACAATCTCCGTTATTTTTAAAATGGAATGATCAAAACAAAAAAAATATATAAAATAGGAAGACCAAAATTACAATTAAGTTTTTTTAAAATATAGATGTTCTTATGAATTTATACATTCAATTGTATGATAACTAGTGGGACTTTAAACAAATTACAAACAATTTTAATATCACTTTCACATCTAGCATTGGTTTGGATTCAACTCAAATATCATGTTAAATGTGTTTGAATCTCATCCTTAAAAGTTCGCTTAAAGGATGATTGTTTTTGAAAATATGGGAGATCGGATATGGTATTAGCGCCTCAATCATGATTTGTTGAGTCATTTATTATCAAATTTCGCTATCGTGGCACCCATTATTTATATCAACACTCTAAATGTTCAGTCTTTGACATGAGGGAATGAGTTAAAAAGTCTCACATTTAACATTATATTGCTTAAACATATGTTTATAAATGGGACAATGTTCATCTTACAAGTTACTTTGATAAGATTGAGTTAGTCTCAATCACATTTTTTAAGATGGTACCTGAGTCGGGTTTAAGATCTATTAGACCACTTGCTATCAAGTTTTCCCTATCGAGTCAACTGTCATTTATATCCACACGTCAAACTCAATAGTTTTGGCACGAGGAGTGTGTTAACAGTCACATATCAGACAATATGTGGCTTGAACATATGTTTATAAATGAGGAAAATTTTAATATGACTTTCACATTTAACATAGATTGGGATTCGACTCTAATATCATGTTAAATGTGTTTGAATCTCATCCTTAAAAGTTCGCTTAAAGGATGAGTGACTCTGAAAATATGGGACATCTAATATGGTATTAGCGCCTCAATCATGATCTGTTGAGTCATCTATTATCAAATTTCACTATAGTGTCACACACTATTTATATCAATGTTCTAAATGTTTAGTATTTGGCATGAGGAAGTGAGTTAAAAAGTCTCACATTTAATATTATATTACTTAAACATATGTTTATAAATTGGGCAATGTTCATCTTACAAGTCAGTTTGGTAAGATTGAGTTAGAATCAGTCACATTTCTTAAGATGGTACCTGAGTCGGGTTTAAGATCTATTAGACCACTTGCTATCAAGTTTTCCCTATCGACTCAACTGTCATTTATATCCATGCATCAAACTCAATAGTTTTGGCATGAGGAGTTTGTTAAGAGTCACATATCAGACAATATGTGGCTTGAACATATGTTTATAAATAAGGAAAAAATTTACCTTACAAACCAGTTTTACGAGGTTAAGTTAGGCACAACTTAAAGCTTAAGAATGATTTATCATTGTAAAAGGAAATTTGTAATAATTATTTTAAAAACTACAGTCCAATCAATCTAAATAGTTTTTAGAAAAAAATGTTGAACAAATAAAATACCAAATATATTTTCACACACTTTATCTAAAATAGCACATGGCAGAGAGACCACATAATTACATTCATAACAAATGAATTCACATATTTTGCTAACTAATTAGCACAACAATAAACTTCTCAAAAGACATGTTGATGGACCAAAATGGGGTTGTGGATCCACGTGCTTGCAGGAATAATCAAGAAGTGCTCAAAGATGATAAAGCCTTTTGGATAACAAGGATATCAATAGCTGCTTAGTTTTGATGATGACTTGGTTTTGATGATAACAACACATGAAGTCAAGCAACTGCCAAAACTAGCTCAAATGGTCAAGGATACTCATGACTTGATGATGATACAGTTGATAAAGATATCCTCCTAAATCAAGCTAATTACATTTGTTTAAAGTCAACAATGTAGTCCAATGACCCTTAAGTGAAGATTAGGATTAATGATCATCGGTGACTTAAACTTTCAACATCTGAAATGATGGTAAATAACATGAAAATATCTCAAGCCTCATCAAGAAGACTCAATGCTCGTTTGTAATGCTAAAGTCAAAGATAATGGCAAGACTTGAAGTTTCAGAATGTGAAAGGAAGTTTGAAATCTCATTTGATCGTGTTCGTCTGAGTAATAAGTGTATTATAAAGACACAAGGCATTTCTGGAAGTTATCTAATTGATTAGTTTTTTAGCCTGATCGATTAAAGGATGCACAGTCGATTCTATAATGGATTATGACACTCTCTTAATGATTGGTAGCGGATCTCTATCTAAATCTTCCATTTTGGGCAACAACAAGTTATCATTTGTACTGCATAATCAATTAGGTCATTTAATTGGTTTATAGATTGTTTCCAAATTTACACCATTTTTGGCCTATAAATAGAGAGTTTCTCTATCATTTCAAAACATCCAGAAAATATGAAAAACCTCACTTTTCATTTCACTTATCACCTTTTTAAATTGTTCTTAATTTTCTCATATATTTTAGCCATAGTATTTTGAGAGTGTTCTTGAGTCTAATGAGGAATATTATTCTGGATGTGAGTATAATTGTAAATTTACCAAGAGTAGTATTTTTCTATTGAGTAAATTATTATTCTTTAGGAAATGATTATTTTGGTTGGGAGTTAAAATTTCTCTTGAGTATAATTGTATTTGGGGGATTAGTCTTAGTCTATGTTTGGTTTTTGAGTTTTGCTTGTAAAAAAGGCTCTCTTTTAGTTCGTGGAAAACAGCTAGTGAAAATCTCCACAAAGATTATTGAGCTAAGCCCGTTAAAAAACTCAAATGGTTCAATATTGATGTGATGGTAAAATATCTCTTGGTTTATGAGTTATCCTAGTGTAAAACCTCACTAAGTTCGATATTAGACGGTAAAAATATCGCTTTGGTTCATGATCAACTGTATAAAACCTCGATTCAGTTTGGAGGTTAGCCAACTTAAAATGCAATGTAGTTTTGAGTTTGGCCTATGCAAAATCTCCGTTTGATGGGAAGACTGACTGCTTGAAGCATGCTCGTTGTTTTGTTAGAAGACTAACCGCTTCAAGTCATGATCGTTGTTTGGTTAGAAATTAGCCTGAAACTTCATTTCCTTGTATAAGGGGGTTTGTAGGTATAACATTCTAAAAGTTATCAAGCATAGTGGATACTCTTAAGATCATATCTTGGGGAGAGGACTAGGTCACTTCATTAGACCGAACATCTAAAACTATCTGGTGTCATTTCTCTTCCCTTATCTCTTTTAATTTCCACTTAATTTCTTTACTTTTAATTTCCACTTAATTTTTTTACTTTGAATTTCCACTTAATTTCTTTACTTTGAATTTCCACTACATACTCATTCAAATGTTTTTGATAAAATGTTTTCAAATATCGGGGAGAGGGGTAGGTTGCTTCATTAGACCGAACATCTATAACTATGGGGTGTCATTTCTCTTCCCATATCTCTTTTAATTTCCACTTAACTTCTTTACTTTGAATTTCCGCTCCATAATCTTTCAAATGTTTTTGATAAAATGTTTTCAAACTTTAATTTCGAAAATGATTTTGTTTTAAATCAACGATTTCAAACCTCCATAATTCCCCCTCCCCTTCTTGTGTATAGATTCACATGTCCAACACGTGGCATCAGAGTCTAACACTTGTTTAAAAACCAATCATCTCAGAATAAACATGATTTTCAACACTGTTTTTAACAAGAGGGCTTTCCTAAACACAACTTCATCGTTTAATGGTGATATGTTTGAATTGTTGAACTATATATTTAAGTTAATTATTCAAAGTTTTGATATTGAGTTGTTGAAGATAATGATCAATGATTTGTTTATTCATACTCATTGAATAAATGGTGAAGTAGTAGATAAATTAGATTTTCTTTGGACCGTAGAGGAAAAGAGAAAGTTCGAAATTAATTTTAAAATTAAAAATTTATTAGTCATGTCTTTAGATGAAAAATAATTTTTCTATGTCCTTAAAACAAATTTTCTATGTCCTTAGTTGTAATTCTGCCAAGGAAATATGGGACACTCTTGAAATTATCTATGGTATTTCTCAAAACATCAATCAAGAGAGAATGAAGACTCGAGGAGAAGAAGATGTGTGTGAATGCTTCTTTCACAAATGTTTTTAAACCCTTAGAAACTTTGGAAATTATGTTAGAACTTTTGTCACTAGCAAATATCTAAGGACTAAGAATTGGAATAAAAAACCTAATCTAGTCCTTAAATCAAAAGATGAGAATGTTTCCTATTTTCAGAAGAAAAAAAACAAGAAGGAAAAAATCATCAAGAAGTTGAATAAGCTAACTCAAATATTAAAGGATGAAGGAATAATCTAAAACCTATAAGAATATCTAAGAACTTCATCAAATAATTCCTATGATGAAGAATCAACTCGAATAATCTTATTTGAAAGAATATTGTCGGTGGTTGAGCAATCTTGGAAGATTCAACATCCTGTGGAGAAACTTCATCAAGAAGATAATGTGAAGAATTTTCACCACTGGAATCTTTCAAAGAATAAAGGATAAGCAAGTCTCAACAAGTAATATATTCAGATGCTCAACATCAATGAGAAATCTTGAAGAATCAACCTCTAGTAGAATCTCCAAAGAATCTTCTTCTGAAAAAGAGGATGAAGTTTGCTTGAAATTTTCTCATAAAGAAGATGGTTATGAGGTAACCAAGCTATCATACGCGCAATTGTTCAAATTAAATGCTAAGCTAATAAAGGAACATGATAAGATTGAAAAGTGTAACATAGATCTTAAAGATTACATAGTTTTTAGAAAAGAGCAATGAAATGCTTAAGTATAAAGTAGCTAATATTAGAAACCAAAATGAATGTTTGAAACTTGTGTCTCAATGAAAAGGGAAGTGAAAGAGTTGCATGAAACATGTAATGGAATAGTTGAGGAAAATCTTAGGGCGAGGGCGAGGGCGAGAGGCATGCGCTTTGTCTTTCCAGAGTCACCCATATATTAGTTCGAGTTCCCTTCGTCTGGTTTGATCGCCCCTTGTCTGGATTTGTTTCCCAACTTCCCATTTATCCGCCACAACGCGTGATCATGTGTGTGTGTGTGTGGGGGGGGGGGGGGGGGGGCTTATACTAGGTCAATGGTCGATACCTAGGAAGTTGTAGGGCTTAACTTCACCTCTTGAATTTTAGGTATCAACCACCCATCAATTGATATATTTTATGGAGACTTGGCTCACTCGACTTAAAACCCCAAGGAATCTAGAAATACCCCATTTTTATGATACTAAAAGGGATCCAATCTCTAACACAGAGAAATCGCCTATATAGAGCTTCTCACTTTATCATGTGGGCTAGATTTTGTTGATCTATGTACTTGCAGGTATAAAGTTGATAAAAAATCATCCCTGAAGTTTTGATTACGAAAACGTCAACAGTTGTAATTATTGAAGTCATTGAAGTATGTGGTAATAACTCTCAATACTATTAAGATGGTGAACCAACTAGTAAAACATCTTAAAACCTCATCAAGAATAGAGAATCAAGATTAAAGTGATTATATGATAAATGTATCCAATAAAGAATATTGAAACCTCATATAAAGTGTGAAAGCTCGTCAGATTGTATCTGCTGAGTGGCCAGAGTTTTGTAAATGTAAGGAAGTAACTCTTAAGTTATAAGGCAACTTTGTCACACACACACACACACACACACACACACACACACACATCATACACACATACATACACACACACACACACATACACATACACACACACACACTTAAAAGAATTTTTCTAATAGTTTTACATCATTAAAATGTTTTGAAAACCAAGCCAAGTGATCAAAAAAAATTCCACCGTCGTTCAAAAGTATTTTTAAACTAACCACTTGATTGAGAAAACTCTTTTAAGTTTGTCAATCGATTGGAGCATTAAGCCAATCGATTTGAAAGATCCTAAACGATTAACCAAATGATAACGACAACTCCTTAATGACTTGTAACGACTCTCTATTAAATATTTCCATATTAGGCTAGATAATCGATTAAAATTAAGTAATTCAATTGATTGACTCATCAATTCTAACCATGAATTATTTCCTTTTCTGATTTATACAACTCCTATATAAAGGAGACTCATCTCTTCTTCATTTCACGCCATTTTCCAAAGCCTTTTATTTTCTTTTGAATTTAACTCTTTATTTTCTCTTTGTAACTGTAAGACCCCAATTTTGTCCCTAAGATCCCTCCTGGCATCATATCATATCATATCATTGCCTCAAGGATCTTTGTGCACCTTTGCTTCCCTCCTAATGGGTGGGTTATCTTGTGAGTGTGGTTCTTGATCACAAAGCATGTTTTGCATTTGTATATCATTGCTTTTTCATCTGTCTATTAACCAAAAGTACAAAAATATTGTCATCTAACCATGTTACTTGCAGATGAAGCAAGCTAGGTCAAATCAGTCAAAACAGTCATTGAGCAGTGGATGGTGGCCATTCTTGAAGAATTTGGACACCATGATCATTCATCAAGAGTTCATATGAGTTGTGACATCATTTTGAATCAAGATATCAAGTGGTAGGGGCTTGGAATTCATCAGAACATGGTTCAGTCAACCAAAACCCTAGCAAAGTCAACTGAAGTCAACTGTGGTCAACTGTGCATTTAATCAGTGATTTGATGGTGGGAATTGGTTTGAGAGGTCTCATTCATGTCCATATAAGCCTCATATAACATGTAAAACATCCACAGTGAAGGATTTGGGGTCAGACAAGAAATTTCCAAAAATAGTAAGTTGACCTGTAATTGGAATTTGCCAAAAATAGAAAGTTCTTCTCCTCAAAATTACTTCATCATACAAGCTTCAAATGATTTTTTGCCCAACATGAAAGTTGAAGATCTTGTTCTCCCATTTCCAAAAAGTCCAAGAACACTCATTTCTCATGTGTAGTTGGCAAGTTATGATCAAATCTTTCTCAAGAATTTTTGAACTTCAAAGTGAGATAACTTTCAAACCATTTGGCCAAATTGAGTGAGGTTTTTTGCTACAAGTCACATTTGATATGCTCTATCCAAATCCTTCATCACATTTCACCAAAAATCATCCAATCAAAATGGCCTTTTTCAAGTGCATTGAATTAAAAAGAGAGGGGTAAAAAATGGACTTTCAAATTGAGCTTTGCCAATGCATTCTACCAATTGCAAATGACTGAAAATCACATTTGGAGATTGTTTAGGCCCATTTTCTCACTGTAGCATGCCATGCACATGCAACTTTAGTGGATTTCACTAATTAACCAAAACACTTCATTAAGCAAAATTCCATTACCATTCCACTAACCAAAACTTAGGCTTTGTTAATCAGAGTATATATGACTCATTTCAGACTGAAAAGCCCTAGCCACTTTTGACAAACGAGATCTGAATCATTTTCTCTCAAAAACACTCAATTCTTCATCTGAATTTTTTTCTGAAAATCTGCAAAGAACTTGTGCTACTGTCCATTGTGCCATCATCTACCAACATCTTTGGAGCCTTAGCAAGCATCATTTCATCATTGTAAAGCCAAGGAACCGCACTGTTGCATTGAAGCTCTCACATGGCAGCTGTTGATTTGGACCTCACCAAGCATTGTTGAGCCACGATTCCTCACTTATTCATCATTTGGAACATCATTGTGCATCTGTTTCAGCTCAACACGGCCAAATAACCACTGTTTCATCACTGCACCTTCAAAGAGGTTGGTTTTCGATTCTCTCTATTCCTGAAATCATGCTATGCTTATTAAAGATCCTCCCATGCTGATTATATTGAACTTTGAATCGTGAGAAATGGTTGTGTATTGAGAGAGAAACATGGATTTAAAGTTTGTTGGTCAAATGTTGTTGTGCTCATTTCTTTCTTGTTAGCTTGAATTAGTGAAAATCAAGGTTGGATTTGTGATGTACACTGTTAGATGATTTGAATGCTATGCTTGTTTCCAAATTCTGGGAAATTTGTTCATCACGATGATGAACAAGTTACTGTAGCTTAAAACCCTAATTTCTCTGTACCCAGAATCGCGTTTGGCCATTTGGAGCTTTTGTCTTGCATGAATCCACTGTTCCATTGCCATGCACCAATCAGAGGACGACACATCCTTAAGTGAAACGCAGCGTTTCACTTAAGGGACCAACTATTTACAAAATTGCCACTGCCGTGTTTAATTTGATTTAAATCATTTCATTTGGTATGGCAATCTTCAAAAATTCATAAGTTCTTCAATATTTGTCCAAATTTGATGGTATTTTTTGTGAAATGCTCCTCTTGATCTCTAGTTTATTATGATGATTTTTCCAGATTTTTTGCACGTGTAGATTTTTAAATGTGCTAGGGTTTGTTCATGTGTGTCCATTTTGTGTATGCCATGCCATTTTGCTTGTGAAATGATGATACTTAATCCAATGCCTCTGAAATTTTTTGTGCTTAAACTAGACATGTTCATGGTGATTTTGGTGTAGAGTTTGTGAATTTATCATTACTGGTTGATGAGATATGATTTTTTTAATAGAGGTGTGACAATTTGTGTCACACCATTCATGTCCAACTTCATGATTTTAATTACCATGCTTATTGAACTCAAAATGGTCTGGATTTTTGCATGAATATACTTATGGATGTTGAGAATACATGTGAATGTTTCTGGAATTATTGATGGCATTTCCTATTTGATTGGAATTTTCTCCCCTGTTTGGTCATTTGTTGACTTTTTGTGATACATGCTTGTATTTGGTTTATGAAATTCTGGTTATTAATTGGATGGATATGAAATTTGGCATGAGTTATGTAGACATCTTGAAGTTTATCATGGCTTTAGTCCCATTCATTTATCATATGTTGTTTCTGTTTTATGATTAATTGAAGTTGGTGCATGTTTTGATGCTTTGTATGAGTTTGCTTGAACTTGCTTTGACTTTCTGATTTTCATTGACCTACTTACTTTGATCCAAATGAGCTGAAATTTGGTATGATTATCATGTTATGAATGATGTTTGATCATGAATTATTTGATGATTTATTGAAATGTTTGTGATTGGATTTGACTTGAATCTTTCTGTTGACTTCTTTGAGGTTCTATATGACATGCCTTGACCTAATTTGTTTATGAAATGATAATGATGAATGATATGAATGTGAAACCACTTGGGTTTGTTTCTTAATTGTTTGAACTTGATTTTGGATAGCTTTCACTTGCTGTTTTGGATTTCTTATCTCTTTTTGACCCTAGGCTTGTCCTAGTGGTCTTGTTTCTCATGTTTAAGTTTGCTTTTCAGGTTAAGAAGCAAATGCCTTAAGGAGATTTATGCAAGTTGCTTGAGTTTGATTGATTATCATGAACTAATTTTTTTGTTTTGTAGGATTCTTAGCTCATATGCTTTGAGCTTTGTGCATTTCACATTTGACTGATTGTGTTGACTGTGATCCTTATCTTATATTGGTTTTGAATTTGAGTTGTATACTGATTTTATTTGATTGATTTCAGGTACCATTAGTTGCTAATAGTTCTTTGAGAACTTGCATTGCTTTGCTTGATAGCATTTGCATTGAGGTAGAATCTCTTGTCTTCATGTAGTCTGGAAGACCTGGCCTGTTACTTGGCCAGGCAACTGTCTGAAGTCCTCCTTAAGAGGCGATGTTTGTGTTTGTTTACTTTTGTCCCAAGCAGGAAAAGTCCTTTGAATAAGGCAATTGGTAGACAAAAGAGATATATAGCATATCTCCTACTATTATGTGAGTCACTCACCTTGCTCACACCACATGTGTTGATGCATAGTGAGTAAAAACCCAAGATCTATCGAGTCTAACTTGTGGAGAGAGTTCCTACTTTCTGAACTCCCACACCTTCTATCATTTGAAGCTCTCCCTGACCAGGGATAAGAGCATGAGGCACACCCCTCATATCCTTTCATCTGCTTCACCTTGGCTCTCAATGTCAAGGTTAAAAGCACCATTAACCCTATTCCAGTTGGCTTCAATGCCTACCCTTTGTATGAGCCCAATTGTTTGGTTATAGAGTGTGCTGAATGACTTTGGTTGATTGATTACTTAGTTCATTTGTACATGTCTACTTGCATGCTTTGTGCATTTATCATCATTAATTGCTCATTAGTGCATGATCATTTCATTTGTCTTTGTGACATATCTTTGTTGTTTGCCCATTGAGGACAATTGTAAGACCATTCATTGGCCATTGTTCCTATGATATGGAAGTGAGTATAAGACCATTTAATTGGCCACTCATCTTCTCTCTGCTTGATGCATTTGTTTGTTTTATGTGAGGAAGCAATTGTAAGTCCATGTAATTTGGCATTTGTTTTCCTATGATCATATGTTGGAGGTTAGAGTAAGCCCAGATAGATTGGCATCTGACATCCAAGTGTTTGCTTTGTTGTTGGAGATTGGTATAAGTCCAGATAGATTGGCATCCGATATCCACTTTTCATTTCTTTGTTGAGGAGATTGGTATAAGTCCATAGAGTTGGCCTCTGATATCCAGTTTTGTTTTAGGAGATTGGTATAAGTCCAGTGATTGGCATCCGGTATCCGCTTTTGTTGATTTCCCTCTTTTGCTTTGCTTGTTTATTATTGCTCATTGCCTATTCCAAAGGACACACTTGAGTCATCTTCTATATGATTTCAAGAGGTGAACCTTCTAGGAAGTTTTACACTCCATCTTCATCCATTCATCCCATTTTGTCCTAAACCTTTTCACACATTACTTTCAAAACTTGAGATAAATATTGTGCAAACATCTTCATGCTTTCAAATTAGAAACCTGGACCCTAAGTCCTTGACTTTTCAAACTCCATTTTATAATACTTCTTTTGAATCAATCTTAATCATACTTTGACCCTCCTTTTGTGAATAATCATAATCAATTAACTTCACCCATTCAATTGTTTTGTGGCTTTGTCCATTCTTGTTAAGTTTTCATACATTAGCCATAGGTTTGATTTATCCTAGTTGGTTGATGTTAATCTCACCTATTTGTCCTTAGTTGATTGAATTGTAAGTCTTCCTTGCTTATTATAGGGTTAACCCCTCACTAGCAAGTTGAAGCTTTTCTCACATGGTGGACTCGTTGTTTGTATAAGGTTGAGTTTTCTCCCGTGGATAACGTAAGACCTTAGGGCTTGTGTTTAAAATTGAATCCACTAACTTTTGGAAATCTGCGTTTTGATCCTTACCTTTGATGGAAGGTACGTAGGCAACGGGTTCATCCGTTCGAACACAAAAATAATTAAATTGTATATTCTTTTCTCATCATCCCATTCATGTTTGCACAATAAATATTTCATAACAAATAACAATTTAGTACAACAAGTGTGAAAAGGGCTCCCTAGGAGTACCTAGGACGTAGTGGGTGCCTAATACCTTCCCATTGCGTAATTTACCCCTTACCCAGACTCTCTGATCTTTTGATTAGTTTTCTACGCGTAAAACTTCTTAGGCTTTTGTTCGCTTTTTAGCCAGTCCTTTGGATAAATAAAAGTGCGGTGGCGACTCGATTCATTGTATGCTTTGCTTATGGTTTAATCAACAAATCATATAGCGACGAATACACCGCTACAGTAACACCCCAATTATTATTCAAATTTGTATATAATCTATAACATGATTTTTTGGATGTTCTGTATTATTGTTGTTGTTATTATTATTATTATTATTATTATTATTATTATTATTATTATTATTATTAATGACATTACTATTATTAATATTTTATCAGTTGAAAAGAAAAATAGAAATTGAAGAATTTTTAGTAATTAGAAACTATGAGATTTATATAGTGAATTTATAAAATAAAGGAAGGTGGATAGAATAATTAAAAAATTAAGGAAAGTAATTAAAATAAAATAAATAATAAAATTAGGATATTTTTTTCTATAAAAATGAGGGAAGTTATGAGAAACACGTATCAGTGGAGGAAAAGAGAAAAGTTCAGACCCTAGAAGAGAGAAGGCAAAGTAGGACCTCTCATCACCAAAAATCAAGATTTCTGCTTTATTGAGGTAAGGGGGAGAGTATTCTGTAATTGGTGTTTAAGCATAGGGATAGTGGAAATTCTCTTAACCCCATTTCTTTTTCTTTCGTTGTTGTTGTTCTTAAGTCATGTAAGGTTTGTGCAAAACCTTTGTGATTATGCTGTGTATGTAATGCTGAAATTTTAACAATGATTTGATGAATAAACATGATTGATGTTATATATATATATATATATATATATATATATATATATATATATATATATATATATATATATATATATATATATATATATATTGGATTTGTACTTATTCAGCTCCTATAATTCGTATATGTCGATTGTTATAATTATGGAACTGTTAAAGTCGAAATAAGTAAAAATAAGTTAGAATAAGTTAGAATAAGTTAGAATAAGTTGAATAAGTCAAAAATATCGAAAATTCTGGATCAAAAAAGTCGAGACTTCTCAATTTCGTCTCAAATTTATCAATTTTTGTGTTTCAAGACTTTTTAGTTTGTTTCGCTAGTCCTTTAGCTTTTGGGTTATGCATATTAGACTTGTATTGAGTCTGATATATTTTGATAATTTAGAGTATTTTAATCTATTGTTTACACTGAGATAATTTAGAGCATGTAACCTTGTTGATTACAATGAGACAGTTTTAGAGTTAAGTTAAGAGTTCAGAGTCCAAAGAGTAACTCATAGAGCAATGGTTTAGAAAGCCCTTGGATTGATTTAAGTAATTTGATTTGAACTATTCGTATATTAAAGTTGAAGATATTGAGAAACATTTGATAAGAAATAGAGTTGTTCTCGAAACCCTAAAGGTTATTCCCTACAACTCATACCTTATTATGAACCAAGTTAGGAATGATGAATGATTGATGTTAGAAATGGCGGTGATTAGGAATTGCATAGGTATGCTACCTGTTAGGAATAAGTTATGGATTTATATAGAATCCTAAGGAGTATAAATTATATAAAATTAGAAGAAATACCTAAGATTAAAATTTTGTAGCTTGTGATTAGTATACTCTTTTAATAATTTGCTTATAACTTTAGTTACATATATCTTTTATAAGAGAGACTAAAACTGTTAAAAACTAAACATAATTTATCACATGATAGACTCTGAATTGGATTATTTTCATTGTGACAAAGATGACAAAGTTGAACCACATTCAACTAATATTTTGAAAATCCTGCAACACAGTTAATTGACACAATATTAGTATTTTTAGTATATCTCACTATACACAGGTTCTTTAAAGCAAACCTCGTATCATAAGAAATTAGATAAAATTTAATAAATATTAGACTTAATAAGTATCTCATTTAATTAAGTACGGTAGGAACAATACTAATTACAAGTCGGTTAAAACATTCTTCATGTTGTCTGCACCAGTTCCTATTGTTTGATTAAACTGTACCGACTAATATCTTAAGTCCTAAAATTAAAATCATAGTCTTAAAAAATAGACACTATAAGTTTTCCAAAACATATTCATTTACATGATTCTGACTCCATTTGAATATGAATATTGTTGTACAAAGTGGATGGCCATGTGAATACCCTTAGGTTCGATAAGAACCATTGTTTATTATGTGGAAGGTTCATAAGAACTAGTGCTAGCCTTATTAGGCAGTGTTGATATGTTTAGGTTCGTGAGAACCAGTGTGGATCCTTGTTGTTATATTAGGTTCGTGAGAACCAGTGTTGATCCTTGTTGATATATTAGGTTCGTGAGAACCAATGTTGATCCTTGACTTTATAGTACGTTTGTGAGAACTATTGTAGAGCCTTGTTGTTGTAGTAGGTTCGTCAGAACTAGTGTTAAGTCTTGTTGTTGTATTAGGTTCGTGAAAACCATTGTTTATCCTATTGTTGTAACCAGTGTGGAAGATATGGAGGTTCATATGGATATATTTGCATTTGTTTGTCATTATCATGCATTATATATATTGGAGTGAGGGTGGGACTTCGGTACAGTGATTTTTCGACCTTGGTCTGGAATTTTTTTGTATCTTGGTATAGAGAACTTCGGTATGGCAATTTACAACTTCGGTTTGGCATTATAGTACTTCAATTTGGTGATGTAGTATTCTCAGTAATACAACTCCAAAATCTGGCAATGGTACCACATGGGTAGCAGTAGAGGAGACGAACACTTCATTTTCATTATTTTGTGTATTATGATATTGTGTAGTGTGTCTTGAGTACATGTGTGTTATAGACTATCCTTGTTGTTTTTACACCATTAATCTATAAACAAGTGAGGGTTATTATTATTATTTTGTGATTAACCATGTCAAATTCAAGTGGTGATGGTAGCCCTTGTCAAATAGAATCTAATAGACTATTGTTGGAAGCTCTCACAACTAAAATGAGAGAAATGATAAGAGAACAAATAAAGACAATTCATGTGAGGATTTATCAATTAGAAAACTTACAAAATAATACTAATGAGGAGGAAAGATTAAGGAGAAGGAGGGTGGGAATACCTAAAGAGGAAAAATTGAGTGGTATAAAAATTAAAGTTCCAACATTTCAAAGAAAAGATGAACCAAATGCTTATTTAGAATGGGAAATAAAAATTGAACAAATTTTGGCTTGTTACACTTATACTAATGTTCAAAAAGTACAGGTTGTTGTACCATGAATTTACAGAATATGTCTTGGTATGGTGAGACAAAACTGTCAAAGGAAAGAAAAGATATGAAGAACAATCCATCAACACTTAGGAGGAGATGAACATAATTATGAGAAGAATATTTGTTCATTTTTATTACCATATGGACTTGCATAATAAATTACAGCGGCTCACTAAAGGTTCTAAAAGTGTTGATGAATATTACAAAGAGATGAAGGTTGCAAAGATAAGAGCCAGTGTGAAGGAAGATAATGAAGCAACAATGACTAGATTTCTTCATGGCCTAAATCGTGGCATAGTAGATCTGCATCACTATGTGAAAGTAGGTGATTTGGTGCATCAAGCTATCAAGATATAACAACAACTGAAGAGAAAAGGCCTAGGAAGGATAAGCACTACCACTTTCAATTCTCAAATTTGGAAGAACAAAACAAAGAAGGAATGTGTTTCATCATCTAAGGAAGCCACAATTGAAAATAAAGGTAAAATTATTACCCTTTCTTCAAGTGTGTCAACTAACAAAAGTGTTAAGTGTTTCAAGTATAAAGGCCAATGAAGCATTTCATCTCAATGTCTAATTAAGAGAACCATGCTTATGGAGGAAAATAAAGAAATTGTTGAAGAGAGGGGTGATGATTGTGACGAGGAGTTTGAAGAAGATGAAGAAGAAATACCTAGTGGAGATTTACTCATGGTGAGAAGAATGTTGGTAATCCAAATCAAGGAGGAGGATACAAGTCAAAGAGAAAACCCTTTTCACACAAGATGCCTTGTGCAAGGAAAGGTTTTTTCTTTAATTATTGATGGAGGATGTTGTACAAATGTTGCTAGCACGCATTTGGTTTCTAAACTCAATTTGGAAATAAAACCTCACCCTAAGCCTTACAAACTTTAATGGATTAATAAAAGTGTAGAAATGCTTGTTAATAAATAAGTTGAGATCTATTTAAAATTGGAAAATATGAGGATGTTGTGTTGTGTGATGTAGTACCAATGGAAGTTAATCATTTGTTATTAGGGAGGTCTTGTCAATTTGATAGAAAAGTCAATCATGACAGATATTCTAATAAGTATTATTTTATATATCATGATCAAAAGTTCAATCTTTCACCATTAAATCCTAGTGAGGTGAGAGAAGATAAAAAAATAAGAGAAAAAAATGATCAAGAAAGAAAAGAAAAAGAAAAGAATGAAAAGGAAAATCAAAAAGAAAAAAAAAATGAAAAAAAGTTTAATTACCAAAAAAAAGACGCGAAAAAAGCAATTGAGTCACACCAACTCATATACTTGCTCTTTTGCAAGGAGGTGCATTTACTAACCATAATTTCTAATGAATTTTTTTTACAAGTTGTGTTGAGTCTCTTTTGCAGGAATTTAAAGAATTATTTATGAAAGAGGTGCCAAGTGGATTGCCACCTATAAGAAGAATTGAGCATCGTATTGATCTCAATCTAGGAGAATCTTTGCCTAATAGGCCAGTATATATAAGCAATCCATAACAAATTCAAGAGATACAAAGGCAAGTTGCTAAATTTATAAGTAAATGATGGGTAAGATAAAGTTTAAGTCCTTGTGATATCCTTGTTATTTTAATCCCTAAAAAGGATGGTAGTTGGAGGATATGCATTAATTATAGGGTCATTAATAATATTACCATTAAATATAAGCATCACATTCTTAGACTAGATGATTTGCTTGATGAATTATTTGGTGCATGCTTATTTTCTAAAATTGATTTGAAAAATGGATATCACCAAATTAGAATAAGGGGAGGAGATGAATGGAAAACTGCTTTTAAAACATAATTTGGCTTGTGTGAGTTGATGGCTATGCCTCTTGGGTTAACTAATGCACCTAGTACTTTCACGAGACTAATGAACCACGTGTTAAGGAATTTTTTGAGTAAGTTTTTTGTTGTGTATCTGTATGATATTTTGATTTATAGCAAGAACTTAGATGATCATTGCATTCATTTAAGGATTGTGTTTGCAAGTGTTAAGACAAGAAACTTGTATGCCAACCTAGAAAAATGTGTCTTTTACACCGATCATCTGATTTTCTTGGGTTTCATTGTAAGCTCTAAAGGAGTCCATGTTGAAGAGGAAAAGGTGAGATCCATTCAAGAATGGCCTCCTCCAAAAAATGTTAGTTAGGTAAGAAGCTTTCATGGTTTGGATAATTTTTATAGGAGATTTGTGAATGATTTTAGTACCTTAGCAACACCACTCAATGAAATTGTTAAAAAAATGTTGGTTTTAAATGGGGTGAGTGATCCGCTGTTGCACACGGGTCAAAACGAGTAATTAGAAAACTGTAGTTTAGCGGAAGCGACAACTCGAGTATCGTATCGCAATGATTCTTGTATTATTGTTAACCTAATGAAATCAATTTAAGGGGGTTTATGTTTTAGTGGTCGATTTAGAAAACAAAGCAAAAAAAGTGATTAAAATAAGCGATTATAAAATAAGTCAATCTGCTGATTTCGGTTTCCGGCTAATCACTGGTTTTTACCTACCAATTCCCTAAGCGGCTTCGATCTCTATTCAATTGACAAGCGCAATAGATATAAGACAAATTTATATTCCTATATTCCGAATTAAGCAAACGGATAAATACAATCATGAATTAAGCAAACACGATTTACAAACACAATTTAACGACAAAGCAACGAAAACAACGATTAATAGTTAGGAATGCAATCATACGAATTTAATCAAAACCATTCCATAAAATACAAATTAAGCAAATGAAATTTCATAGAATAGAATTGAAAGAGAACGAAATTAAATTGATAGAATAAAAACCTCAAAGCCTTGGAAATTCAGTTACAGCAGATTGACTCTAGGAGATTAGTTCCTCTTCATGATCGCACAAAAGCAAAAAGTTATCATAAATAATGTGTATTTGCTACAGTACCACATCTGCCCTTTTAAACAGAATAAGGGTTTCACTTATAATTCAAACTGGGTCGGAAAACCTAAATTCGGCCCAACAAATGGCCCAAAAGAAAATATTTCCTAAAGTATGAAACTTATACGAATTATTTGAGACGTATGCACTCCAAATCAGCTTTTGGCTTAAACATAAAAGTTGTAGCTCTTTCTCTTAGATTTCCAACGCATGTCAGAACTTGCAAAACGATATCCCGTAGCTCAAGTTATGATCCGAACAGTGGATAGGTATTAAATAACCGCTAAAACTGAAAATAGCAAACAAAAATAGATTAAAGGCAAACATGAACTTAAATATAAAAACATAATAAAATAGTAAAATAAGTAAAATAAACTAGATAAATGCCTAAGTACAATTATAGAAGAATGTGCATCAAAATACACTGATCAGTGAGAAACAAGGCCAAACCTTTGCTGCCATAAAGAAGACAAACCAAATGTTGTGGCAGATGCACTCTCAAGAAGGTAAATCAAATGTTGTGGAAGATGCACTCTCAAGAAGGCATGTCTTGCTTTCTACTCTTAAAGCTAAAGTGTTTGGTCTTAAGCATATTAAGGATTTGCATATGAGTAATTATAAATTTTCTTATAAATTTTTCTCTTGTGAGCATGTTGCCAAAAATGTATACTTTAGGCACAATGACTATTTATTTAAGGAAAAAATACTATGTGTGCTCAAAGGATCCATTAGAGAATTAGTTGTGAGGGAAGCACATAAGGGTGGGTTAATGGAGAATTTTGGAGTTTTTAAAACTTTAGATTTGTTGCAAGAACACATTTATTGGCCTCACATGAAAATTGATGTGCAAAAGTTTTGTGAAAAATGTATTGTTTGTAAAAAGACCAAATTTAAGGTGATGCATCATGGACTTTATACTCCTTTTCCTACCCTTGATTTTTATTGGATTGACATGTCTATGGACTTTATTTTAGGGATTCCTAGAATAAATAATGGAAAAGATTATATTTTTATGGTTGTTGGTAGATTCTCAAAGATGGAACATTTTATACCTTGCAAGAAAGTAGATGATGCTTGTCATGCTGCTAATATCTTCTTCAAAGAAGTGGTACGCCTTCATGGGCTACCAAGAAGCATTGTTTAAAATAGGGACACTAAGTTCCTAAGTCATTTTTGGAGGACTTTGTGGGGTAAAGTTAGTACTAAATTACCTTTTTCCATAACTTGCCAACCTTAAACGGATGGACAAACAAAGGTAGTCAATAGAAATCTTTCTAATCTTCTTAGAGTTATTCTAAAAAATAATTTTAAAATGTAGGAAGAATGGGTGCATCATGTGGAGTTTTCTTATAATAGGGTTGTTCATAGTACTACACAATTTTCACCTTTTGAAATTGTGTATGGCTTTAATCCATTAACACCTCTTGATTTATTGTCATTGCTTAACACCTCTCTTTTGAAGCATAAGGATGGAAAATCTAAGGTTGACTTTGTAAAGAAATTACATTAACAAGTTAAAATATAAATTGAGAAGAAAAATGAAATTTATTCTAAGTATGCAAATAAGGGTATAAAGAAAGTGGTGTTTTAACTATGAGACTGGGTTTGGGTTCATATGAGGAAGGAAAGGCTTCCCTTGCAAATAAAATAGAAATTAAAACCAAGAGGAGATGACCTATTTCAAGTGATTTCCAAGATAAATGACAATCCCTACAAGATATAACTACCAGGTGAGTATGGTGTTAGTACCACTTTCAATGTTTCTAATTTATATCATTTTGATGTAGGTGGTGATGAGGTAAATTCGAGGTTAAATTCTCTTCAAGAGAGAAGTGATGATGAGGACATGGATAACCAAGACTTAAATGAAGTAATTCAAATTTAGGGAGGTCATATGACAAGGGCACGTGCTACGAGAGTCAACAGTGCTATAATACAATTTATGAACAAACAAATGGGAGAAAATGACTAATTGAAAGAAAATAGGCTAAGACTTGTCATTTTGGTCCAAGCTAATGAAGAGGGAATGTCATGCGGGCTTTTTGCCCCATTTTGATGTTTTTAATCAATTACATTGTAATATAATGTGTTAGGGCCCAACTTGACAAATTTTGGCCCAAAAAACTTATTTTTTTTGTGTGTTTTAAACATTTTAAAGCTCTTAAAGCTTTAAAATTTCATGGCTTTTATATTTCTAAGTAAATAATAGGTTGAAGAAAAGAATAGGTAAGTCTTTAAAAGAGAGATAAAGAGAAAGGTGAGATTCATTAATTAAAGAGGCTATAAATTGCTATTATTCATCAAGGCAATGAATATCCATTTTCTCTACCACCTTTAGTGTGTGACCTTTTATTCTGAAATCATTATTAATAGGTTAGTAGGCTGAAGTTGTATAATTTCTTTAGTTATTATTGTAATCTAGCCTTTACATATAAATAGGGAGCAAATCATGAACGGAAAATAAAGTTGAATTTTGTTAAACAACCACATTGTATAATTTTGAGAGCATTGCTTCTTTGGTTCCTGATTGAACCATATTTTGATCTTATCAAGAAATTAAGTTTGTTGTGATGATATTCACAAAATATTATCATCCTTTCTTATTCATCGAAAGAGTGTGGCACCCCATTTCTATCCCTTTCCATCATTTTCTTTATTAATTTTATTTTGTTCCAATTTTGTCCAAAATCAAATATTACTTATAATTTCATGATTTCTACTCTATAGTATCATCATAAGTCACAAGTTTACAAATATAACAAAGTATGAGAAAAATGGTCAAATTACAATTTGGTTAGGCATCAGTTAGTCTCCAAGCTAACCGAGATTTATACGAACTTACCTCGAACCTAATGCGGAGTTTTGAATTGGGTATCCTCTGAACCGAACCAGAGTTTTATACAGGCTAACCATAAACCGAATTGAGATTTTACACCAGTCTAATCTCGAACCAAATTTGGATTTTACACAGGTTGACCATGATCCAAATTGAGATTTTACATCAGGCTAATCTCGAACCAAGTTGAGATTTTACACTGGCTTAACTCATGAATTGAACCAGAGGCTTGAATTAATACTAAATCACCAAACCAAGCTTTTAACAAGTTTAGATTTAAACCCAAACAAACTCTACCTTAAGAGAAATTCTTCAACCAATAAAAACACCTCTTGGTGAATTTACAATATTACCCTTTTTCCAGAAAAAAAACTCACTAAAACACAAAGACTTTCTCGAAGCGATGAGGCTAAATTAAAGTGAGAGAAAGTATACAATATTTTTAGAGAGAGAGTTAGGAGTGAGATATAGTACTCACATTTATGGATGTCAAAATTTGAAGGGAGAGGCCTCAATTTATCGGCTAGAGGTTGATACAAAAAAGAAAAAGATCCATGGTCCAAATTAATCATCTGGTCAATTGGGACCTTAGATCAATCAATTGGATGCCTCAAATAATAGTTTACAATGCATAATTTTGAAAAGAATAGATAAAGAGTAGTTGCCTTTCATTGAGACCTTGTCATAATCATTTATGGATATCATTTGCATTAACCAAATCGAGGCTATATGCTCCAATGGATTGGATAGTTTTAAAAATTGTCCAAAAACATTATGACAATTGTTGATTTAACTGACTAGGTGTTTAGTGGTGTTTTTACTAAGCAATCACGAGTTTATTTCACTTAAAATATTAACTCAAAAAAACTCAAAGACAAATTGTGCAAAGACAAATTATGGTGAAAATGTGTGTGATTTGGGGTTAAATGTTTGGATAGCGACCAATTGAATGCAAATGATAAACTTTGGATAATGTAGCGGGGTATTCGTTACCATTAGAGATATTGACTAAATCCAAGGTAAATCATACAAGTCGAGTAGCCACCGCACTTCTATTTATCCAAAGGAATGGTTAGAAAGCGAACAAAAACCTAAAAGTTTTAACAAAAACTAGTAAAAGAGAGTCAGAGATCTGGGTAAGGGGGTTGGTTATGTAATGGGAAGGTGTTAGGCACCCAAAACATCCTAGGTACTCCTAGGGAGCCCTTTTCATATTTGTTGTAAAGGTTGTTGTTTTGTGAAAGTTTATTTGTGCAAACATGATTGAAGAGATGAGAAGAGAATATACAAGTTATTTACATTTTTGTGTTTGGATGGATAAACCCATTGCCTACGTACCATCTTAGAAAAGATTAGGATCAAAACCTCGTAGTTCGGGGTAAAAATCTCAAAATGAGTTGGTGAATTGATTGGTCCAAAAGCCTTAGGGTCTTTTGTTATCAAAGGGAGAAAACTCAACCTAAAACCACAAATCCACCATGTGAGGATAACTTCAACATGCTAGTGAAGGGTTAACCCTGTAATAAGCATGGAAGACTCATTGTCCATCACTAAGGATATAGGTGAGTATTATATCTACCACAAAGATAACTCAAACCTAATAGCTAAAGGTTATGAAAAGTTTGATTAAGAAAGTGGTCATTGAAACCACAAAAGACATTTGAATGGGTTGTATTTACCAATGAAAAGTATTTACAAAATATGGTCAAAGTTGATTTAGAAGTTCAATTCAAAATAAGTGTTATGGAAAGAAAAGTTTGAAAATCAAAAGCATAAGGCTTAGGTTTCTAATGTTGAAAACAAATGTTAAATGTTTGCACAAAAGTTTTGGCTAGGGTTAGAGTGGAGAGAAGAAGAAGAAAGGCTAGAGTCCTAAGCAAGAGCAAAAAGGTGAGGGAAAAGAAACAAAACCACAATGGAGTTCCTCTCTTGAGATCATATTGATGATCCAAATAGCTCCCATCCTTTGGAATAAGCAAGCAAAGCAATAAACTCAAGCAATCAACAATCAAATGAACTCTTGGAAAGACTCCTCAATGTATCTTGGATCTCTCTCCCTTATAGGCTCATGGCAATGGTTCCTCAATTAAGCTTAAGTTGGATCTCCTAGCACAAAGAAAACACACATCAAAAGGTTCTATAACACAATCAAAGAATGGACAAGAGGGAGTTTAGAATATGGTCCTTTCAATATTCATCTTCAATCTTAAGCATTCTAAAGGCTCAATGCCTAGTTGCTCTTCAAACTCCATTTGCTTGGGTAAGGTCCTAAAATCTAAGTCCATTTTGTCCAATTCTTTGCATTTGGTTCACAATAATCAAAACAAAACACAAGCACAATAGTATATACACAATTATGTGCTCAAATGAGCAAAAAGGCAAATGGCATTAACATAAACATGTGCTCAAGTGAGCAAAGGAACAAGCAAATGAATAATATGTACAAGAATAGTAAATTGCATAAAAGTAAAGAGCAAAAAGTAAATGTTAATTGTTAATGGTTAGTGTTAGTAGTTAGTGTGCCATAAGGCAAATTTAGCGCTATGTTAAGCAATCGTAATTGGACTTATGTAGAAGTCACAACTATCTGAGGCCGGTCAATAATAATGTAGGCAACAATACAAGTTAGAAGTCTTGATTATTGAACCAAGTTCCAACAACTTGTCTTGCCAAAAAGAAAAGAGAATTGATCTTGTATTGGTTTAAGCCCTTTTGCATGATTTAGGAAACAACCTATCCTTAATACAAAGCCATTCACTTGATCCATTGATCAAGATGAATTAGATTTGAATCAAAGAAGATTAAGTCTCCTTAATCAATGCCAACTTATCAACCTTCAACTCATTGATCAAAAAGAAAAAGGAAGAAGAAGAAGGAGATGAAGAATGGATAAGGAAATGGAAAGATCAAAATGCATAAGGTGAAATAAAAAATGTACCAATCCATGTGTATTGACCAAATGACATTGAAGGTCAAAGTCAAACAATGAGAAATCAGAAATGAGATGAAGATTGGAGATCAAACAATAAGCAAAATATTTTTGGCATTTTTAATACTAAAATAAACTTGAATTAAAAAAAGAAAGGTCAAACTTCAAAATCACTTCAAATCAACCTTGAAAGGTCCAAGTGATTTATCCCAAGTTCAACAAGGTCAAACAAAGTTTGACAAAAAATTTCAGCATTTTTAAAAGTCAGCAACTATTTTTAATCAATTAAAAATGAATAAAAATAACCTAATTGAACTAAAATCTCAAATAAATCTCAAATAAATTAAAAAATTGATGAGAATATTTTTCATAGATCCATCATCATTCAAATAGGTTAGGAAAATATTTTTGTATTTTTTGAATATCAAAAACTATTTTAAATGAATTAAAAATAACCAGAAAAGAGAAAATTCACAAAAATATCAAATGACAAAATAAAAAATATTAAAAATCAGAATTAGAAACTAGAAATTATTTGGAGAAGAATGCAATTGGTCCCATATTTTTTGGACCAATAATGAAGAAGATATTGATTTTTGAAAATAATGGAAATAGAAGAAATTAAATCAGAAAATTGGAAATTCAAAAAAGGCAGGAGCGTTAGATCTGAGCTCATTAATTGAGCTGGAAGATCATACGCTCCAGAAGCGCGCTTCCACCATAGGTCCAAGTCCACACGTAACACAATGAATAAATGAAAGTCATAACAAGCGAAGGCCAGGATTAGATCTAGAAATTCAATCCAACGATCCACAACACATCTAGCAAAGGGACAGCCACCGGAGCCACCTTCTTCTCCGGTGAGCATGAAGATTCCGGCCAATTTTGCAGGTTTCAAAAGCTTAACCAAAATACACGATCCATACATCATTGGAAAGCTGGGATGATGTACATCATCCCTGTATCACTCAATTCCTCTCTAGATCTCTATATTGAGAGAAATCAGAGATGGAAATTCTGTGATGTTCATGAGAACTTGATGGATTTCAAAAATTAAATGCACAGTAATGATGCCTCCATTGAGAGGACTTCAGCCAACACAAAATCCAAGCAAATAGATCAATAATTGATGAGATTCGAAGAAAAAACCAGTTGAAGAGCAACCTTGGATTCTAGAGATTTGAGCTTGCTTCCTTGCTTTCTCTATCGAAATAGAAGATCAATGAACTAAAGGATGAAGGTTTAGAAGCTTTAGATCCAAAGATTCAACCAGACGTAGTTGAATTTTAGATCTGAAAAATTTGAAGAAAAGTGAAATAGCTTCTTTGGTGAGAGGTTAGGTTTTCAGTTCTGCAACATTTCAGGTTGATTCATGGATGAATTTTGAATGGAATATAGCTCTTATTTATAGAGGGAATGGCAAGGAGAGTGTGATTCAATCCATGTGCATGAAATTGGGCATTCATTGCATGGGCTTGCATGATCATGCAAAAGGCCCAAAATCAATGCCAAATGCAATCTGAAATCATACCAAAGTGAAATGGACGTGTAACCTGAATGGTAATTGCTTGTGCATGGAATTTTGAAGTGTTATGCATAATTGAACCAAAAGCTTCTCCTCTTCGAAAATACCATTTGCCAAATCCAAACATGATCATGTGAGTAATGGTTGGAAAGGTTTTGATGTAAGGAACAATTGTTATGTTGGGAAAAAATCCATTTGAAGTGTGGAAATTGGTGAAATTGGAGTTTAAAGGGCAAGGTGCAAAACATGTAAAGGCAAAGTTTCTAAATTTGGCCAATGTTCAAGCCCTTCTGTTTTGACAATGCAAGTCCCAAATGAAAACACTTACAACATCAAAGTTGTAGATCTCTTCAAGACAATAAAAATGGAATTAAATTTGTAATCATTTGGATTTTTTATGAAAGAGTTATGGGCACTTGAAGTTGGACTTTTTTGCCTTTCAATGCATTTGGTCCAAAAGGACCTATAATGTCTTGCATTATCACATGTATTTCCTTTGAGATTTTGAAATTTTGTTCAACATAAAATTTGATGTAGACATCTTAATATTTCCAATGAATTTGATACCACCTCAAAATCATAAAACATGAATGAGTTATGTTCTTGGGAAGTTGACCCAAAATTAGGGTTTCAGTCAAAATGACCTATAATGTATTGGAATGGGAGATGACCTTCCAAGCTTCAAATCAATTTTTGATGAACATGAGAGTTGTTCATATTGTCCTTAAGAACAATTTTTCTTTTGGGATCATCTCCATTTGACCAACACATAAAAAGTTAGGTCTCAGTGCATTTCGAAATAGTCGGATGAATTGACTGATCAACTTCTCAAGTTCATGACTCATATCTTGATGAATTGATGATTGAGGACACTCAAATAAGTTCAAATATGCATGAAATGATGAATTAAAGAACTTCCCTTGATTTTATTTGATCATGGGCTTAGGTTGCTTCAGATGAATTAGGGTTCTTTTGGGGGACAAACCTCAAACCCTTTGACTAGCTTTGACCAAACTGATGAATTGAGATGCTAGGGAAATATATTTGATGGATGAGAACCTTAGGAACCATTACCATGCTTGCTTTCATCTCCTCTTGGCCATATCTTTGTACCAATGATCTCCTTGAAGCTCTGGACTTTGTGATTGCTCAAGCTACAAACAAAAGATGTTAGTGACATATTTTTATGCTTTTGGTTAATAAACAAAATGAGAAAAGTAATGATACACAATTCAAGCATGCTTGGTGATCTCAAACCACTCAAAGAGGTCCTACCCAAAGGCAAAGGGAACCAAGATACTAATGATCCTTGAGGCAATGTAAATGCAATGTTATGATGCCATGAGGGATCTTAGGGACAAAATTGGGGTCTTACAGATGCCCCTATTTAAGGTCATTCTAGCCGGAGAAGTGAAGGTTAAAATCTTCGTCTCAACGGGGTAGAATGGGCTTAAATAATAACAAAGAGACGAATTTTGGTCCCTAAGAGACCTCATGATGCAGATGTATACATGCAAAATAGTAATACTCTGTGGGGATATGTGTCCACAAAGAAAGAAAGAGATCAGGAACAATTGAAAATCCATTGGAGTAACACACTCATAAATGGAACAGAGACTCTACCGGGGAGTAAAAGGATAGAAATGCGTAAGCAGGTCACGACTTAAAACTTGCTGAGAGACACGGAGAGAATCCATGAAATAAATCAATGGAAGGACTCGAGCTGACTCGAAGATGCGTGTATTGGGGAATATGCCAATACAACCAAAATTATCCGCAACGGATACTTCGGATAAAAATCTGGACTCAGGTGGGAACGTCCACTAAGGACTCAGCTTAGGAAAACAAATGAGGTATTATCGGTTACTGGGTAATAAGCTCAAAAAGAGATCATGTGATTCCACCGGTATAAGGGTGAGGAAAAACATGCTCCGGGAGAATGAATATCTAAGATCGGTATAAGGGTGAGAGATATCAATCAACCAAATCATCTGAGGAAGACCTACAAGGTATATTTCAACTTAGGAAAATCTGACTCCATAGGGGACAAAAAAGTCATAATGGGGAGCAGAAGGAGGGAACATCAGGGATGCCGGTTACTGGGCATATAATAGGTGACCAACCAAAACATGAATTGGGGAATATTCCCAAAACACTCATCATCCAAAAGAGGGATGAAAGCAAACTCACTTATGGGATGGACATTCGATTCCAAAAAGGGATACGAATCTTACTCAACTAGGGAAGAACAAAAGGCTTCGACCAAAGAGTGCATGAGATATATTATCTATTACCGTCAGAACATAGATAATATACTCGCATGGAAGATTATCCATAACTGGTTACTGGGTTAATAAAGGATAAATCGACCGAGGGAAAGGCATCGGGATACCGAAACTAGGTATATAATGATGACCATTCAAGAGGAGCAACAAACATCACCGGCAACCGGTACATGAAAGATGACTTGCTAGGGGATAGATTGCCTAATTAGAGAAAATTTCCAACAAAATGAGGGAATTGAAGGAGAATTGCCATCCAAGGCGCAGCGGAATTTAAAAATTTCTCCATTTAGTGATCCTTACGAATGGGCATGATCAGTGATAGAATCGTTACCTCTTGTGGTGATTCAAACCTTTGGTGCAGATCTCTTGTAACGATCAAAACCTTGGATACAGATCCACGGGGCGATCACGAATGTTGAACGATGACAACGTCTCTACTCAGTCCACACGAACGGATTCCTTCAATCGTAGTGCTAGCTGTTATGAATGAAGGCTTTGAGTGAGAGAAAGAGAGATACGAAATTCCAACTCTTCAGTTGTGTTGTATTCCCATATAATGCTTCTGCACAAGAGCTCTATTTATAGAACCACTTGTGTGGGCTTCAAGCCAAAAAGCCCACTTAAGTGCATTTTGCCCATATCTCATAATATGCTAAAATCACTTAAGTATTTGGTACCTTACCATATTTCGTATTCTACTTAAGGGCACCATACATTACGGTATTCCTTAATTACTCCGTCTCTCATCAATCCGTCCTTTGTGTGTGACCCTGTAGGTTTTCGCGACGTTGGCAATTATATTAAATCACGCATTTAACATAATAAACAGTGAGCGGTATCTAGCAACACATCACTGCTACCCAAGTCACGAAAATGTCATGTGATCTGACAAAACCTCCTGTGATAATAATTATATGTATAATTACCCCTTTGCCCTTATGTCTATATTGAACACAAGGTATAGACCGTGTCATCCTTGTCCAGTTCAATATTGGGCCCATAGACATTTATCCTGTTACGCAGGATGGGCAAATTCCATCTAGGACACTCATGTCCCTCAACATGCTTTGTGGAGTACCCATCAACTGTCTTTATGGTTATCCAGTTACGGACAACGTTGGATCAGTAATAAAGCACTCGACTCTACATCTAGGGTCCATAGTGGTTTCAGGTCGAAGAGTGGTATACACCATTATCACCTTGAGAATAACTTATGACACTTTGCATAACTTTCTATATAGTATTCTCATAGCGGGTCAATCCGGTATAAATATTACTCTTAATATTCATACCTATGTTTAAGACTTGATAACTCTTTATCCATGATCCATGAGATGTGATCATCAGTCTACAAACATAATAGTCTCAATGCTTTAATGTTATCCCACTTCACAATAAAGCTCGACTACGGATACTTTATGAATAGTGTCCTTATGTTTAATGTGCTCTCATGATTAAGTCACACTTAATACATTAAACGGACTATCTATTCCAGGGACTTTATTAATCAACCATAATAAAGAAAATGCCTTTTATTATTAATAAATAATTCGATACAAGTACCAAAAGTATTGGCCTCTAGGGCTTACACCAACAATCTCCCACTAGCACTAGAGCCAATCAGGCATTCCCCTAATGCCCATTGATCTAGTATGGCCACCATGCTTCTGCTGCGCAAGAGGCTTTGTTAGTGGGTCAGCAATATTGTCAAGTGTAGGTACTCTACATATTTTCACATCTCCTCTATCTATTATCTCTTGAATAAGGTGATAGCGCCTGAGTATGTGTATGGATCGTTGGTGAGATCTAGGCTCCTTAGCTTGTGCGATAGCACCATTGTTATCATAATAGAGACCAATGGGATCCACAATGCTAGGGACTATGCCAAGTTCACTAATGAACTTTTTGATCCAAACAGCTTCCTTTGCTGCACTTAAGGCAGCAATATACTCGGCCTCGGTTGTAGAATCAGCAAATGTATCTTGCTTTGAACTTTTCTAGCTCACAGTGCCACCATTTAAGCAAAACACATAACCATTAGAACCATTCATATTAAAGCGTCTCAACACTTTGTCTATGTACTCTGACTTAGGCCAAGAATTTTGTGATCTATCTCTATAGATTTTGATTCCTAATTTATAGGTTGCTTCACCTAGGTCCTTCATAGAAAAGCATTTCCCCAACCAAGACTTTACTTGTTGCAGGGTAGGGATATCGTTTCCAATGAGTAATATGTCATCTACATATAATACCAGGAACACGATCATGCTCCCACTAACCTTCTTGTAGACACAAGGCTCATCTTCATTCTTGATGAATCCATGAGTAATACATCACCTTGATCAGATATCCATATATCTCAGGTAGGTGACGTATCCTGCCTGACCTATGCTGGTCTTGTTCTACTTGAGCAGGTTGCTCATACACAACTACTTGTGTTTCCTGCTCTAATTCCTCCATAGGTGTATTGATGCTTTGTGATTCTTGAATTTCTTCAAGATCTACTTTCCTCCCACTGATTCCTTTGGAAATAAAATCCTTTTCTAGGAAAACTCCAGTTCGAGCGACAAACACTTTGCCCTTAGAAGGATTGTAGAAGTGATACCCTCTTGTTTCTTTAGGATACCCCACAAATAAGCATTTGTCAGATTTGGGCTCAAGCTTAGTTGAAATTTGTCGTTTCACATAAACTTCGCAACCCCAAATCTTCATGTAAGACATATGTGGTTTATTACCACTCCATATCTCATATGGTGTCTTCTCAACCTTTTTGGATGGAACACGGTTAAGTGTGTAAGCTGCTGTCAATAGTGCATGTCCTCAAAAGGAGTTTGGAAGATCGTCGTGACTCATCATGGATCGGACCATGTCTAACAGGGTTCGATTTCTTCTCTCAGATACACCATTCCATTGGGGTGTTCTAGGAGGAGTGAGTTGGGATAGGATCCCACACTCTTTCAGATGGTCATCAAACTCTAGGCTTAAATACTCACCACCTCGATCTGATCGAAGAGTTTTAATATTCTTACCTAGTTGGTTTTGTACTTCATTCTTGAATTCCTTGAACTTTTCAAAGGACTCTGATTTGCGTTTCATTAAATACACATAACCATATCTACTGAAATCATCAGTAAATGTGATGAAGTACTGAAAACCTCCTCTGGCTGGTATGTTCAGTGGTCCACATACATCAGTATGTATGAGGGCCAAAAGATCATTAGCTCGTTCACCTTTTCCTGTTAATGGAGACTTTGTCATCTTTCCAATTAAACAAGATCTGCATGTCTCATATGATTCATAATCAAAAGAGTCCAAGAGTCCATCTTTATGGAGTTTGGAAATGCGTTTCTCATTTATGTGGCCTAATCGACAATGCCAAAGGTAAGTTGGATTTAACTCATTAGGTTTTCATCCTTTTAGTATTAATGTTATAAATTGGCATTTCAAGATCAAGGACATATAGTCCATTGTTCATTTGTGCAGTAGCATAGAATATATCATTCAAATAAATTGAGCAACAATTGTTCTTTATTATGAATGAAAAACCAGACTTGTCCAAACAAGAAACGGAAATAATATTCCTGCTAATTGCAGGTACATAATAACAGTTCTCTAACTAAATTATTAAACCACTAGGTAAAGTCAATACATAAGTTCCTACGGCTAAAGCAGCAACCTTTGCTCCATAGCCAACTCGTAGGTCGACTTCACCTTTTGCCAAATCTCTACTCCTTTTTAGTCCCTGCACATTTGTACAAATGTGAGAACCGCATCCAGTATCTAATACTCATGATGCAGAAGTAGATAAATTAATAACAACAATACCTGAAGTTGAAGTCTCTACTCCATTCTTCTTATCTTCCAGGTACTTTGGGCAGTTCCTCTTCCAGTGTCTGGTCTTGCTGCAATGGAAGCAAGTGCCTTCTTTTGCTATGCCTCCACTAGGCTTTAAAGCAGCAACGGTGGGTTTGGGTTTGGCAACTTCCTTGCCTTTCCCTTTATCACCCTGCTTAGTGGGCCTTTTGTTCTGTCTCTTTCCATTTCCGATCATCAGAATGGACTTCCCTTTTGACTTCAGATTCTGCTCGGCAGTTCTTAACATGGCGAGCAGTTCAGGAAGAGATTTGTCCATATCATTCATATTGAAATTTAGGACAAATTGACTGAAACTATCTGGCAACGATTGCAAGATCAAATTAGTCGCAAGTTCCTTTTCGAGGGGAAAACCTAATCTCTCAAGGTTTTCCACATACCTAATCATCTTGAGTACATGGGGACCTACAGGGGCTCCCTCAGCTAACTTTCCTTGAAAAAGGGTTTTTGAAACTTCAAACCTCTCATGCCTGGCTTGCTCTTAATAGAGCAACTTCAGGTGTTCGATCATATCGAACGCTGACATGTTCTCATGTTGCTTTTGCAATTTTGAGTTCATGGTAGCCAGCATGAGACAAGCAGTTTCATTGGCATCATCAACATGCTTCTTATAAGAATCTCTTTCTGCCTTAGGTCCAGAACTAGGAGGTTCCACTTCAGGAACAGGTGTCTCCAAGACATACAGCTTTTTTATCATGTTTGAGGACAATCCTCAGGTTTCGGTGCCAATCCAGAAAATTTGTCCCAGACAATTTTTCCTTATCAAGGATTGATCGCAGGATGTTGTTAGAGGTGTTTGCTGTCATGGTTATCTACATAAGGATTAAGAAAATATAAGTATCATTGACATATTTAATTAGGCCTTTAATCAAATATGCTCCCACTATTTTACTCAAAACAAATGACCCTCATCATTTGATTCGGAAAATCCCGTTGGAAGATTTTCTAGTGGGTCGAGATCCATATTTCACTTTGTTCTAAGTCCGCGTTGGCGGATTACACAAAACTAGGTTATTTAGGTAGGAACTCCTTCCAGTTGTATCTCATACAACTCTCGAAAATTTCAGCTGGGTGAATAACTCCTTATTCCAATCCATCATATGGATTATTCCCAACTCTTGCTTCTAAACATATATAATAAAATTATAATTAGGTTTGACTCATCGTTTTAGCAGTTGGATATTACAATTATCCCATCGCACCTTAACTAATACAAAATGTTAATACCTTAGGATTGGCATTAATTTTGTAAAACAAATAATGTAATCACCTCTGTTGTTTTAATATGTTGGGTTGAAGAAGTTCAACATCTAGACCAACATGTCATGTGCGATGTCACGACATCGTGATTGTGACATCACACATGTAGAAAACTGAATTAGTTAATTCAGGTATCTATTCTGGGATTAGTGAGGATATTTGGTGAATATCCTAACTTCCTGGTGGAGGTCTTAAAGACTCAATCAGAATATACAGGTTCAAAATGTGGAGATATATATGGAGATATTTTGGGAACTAAAAGATTGAAGACCTTGATTGTAGCAGAATTTTTCTGCTGACTTTGTAACAGCAAAGAAGAAGTTTGCTGCGATTTCTGAAGGCCCAAATCCAGTTGGGTGCTTAGGTTATAAATAGCATATTGTAACCTAGGTTTGTGTGTGCCTCAAACTATGTAAAATTAGGGGTGTAGAAGGTAAACCTTCCAACCTGTGGGAAGGTTACCATGTGTTTCTCAGTGCTCAAAGCTGAGAATTTTTGTAACTCAAAACCTGTAGGTAAGAGTTGTTATGGTCTTGCACTAAGCTGTGAAGCAAGTTCAAGATGGTTAGCATTACATTGTAATTGTTATGATAGGAATGGAAATTGGCGGTTTCTATCTAGGAGTTCCTAGGTATAGATTGCATTGGGTAGGGATTAAGTGAAGAGTTGTAAACGGGGGAGTTTAACTCTGAATTAATACTGCTGATAGTGTATCTTCTTCCTGGCTTGGTATGCCCCCAGATGTAGGTTATGTTGGACCGAACTAGGTTAACAATTACTTGTGTTTTTACCTTCTGCAAGTTATGTTCCTGTCAGTTATAACTCTGGATTTATTTCAGTCTGTGTATCAAGTGAGCCACAGACCTGGTACATAGCATACTGTCTCAATGTCAAACAGGATGTTATGATATTCATCATGGACAGCATGATAGGCAGGTTGGATGTTCTGCTGCAGTTCAGTATGTATCTCAGTCTGTTCTTCAGGAGGATAACAGACCTGGCATAAGGGTCAGTGTATAAATGTCAAATTGGATGTTTTGACATTTATTACTATAAGCTGATACTGAAGTATAGACTGGTTGGTCTTTTACAGTACAACATTTAGCACAGTCTGCTTTCAGGAAAATAACAGACTTAGCATATGGTATAAGTCCTGGACGTCAAACTGAATGTTGTGACTTTCATTCCTGACAGCATATGCTACATTGTAGGTTGGTTAGTTTTTCTGTTTTAGCATTTTTCTCAGGTTATTCTTCAGGAATTCCACAGCTGAGCTAAAATCCAGAAAACTAACAACTGAGCTACAATTAATGAACCTAACAAATAGCCTATTTGTTAGCATCCTAATATGTGGAAATTAGGTTAACTTGCTTAACCTTAATTTTAGGGAATACCAGTACAAGGCCAGTAAACTGTAATACTGGAACAAGTGATGTTCAAATCAATATTGAGACTTCATGCTGATAACTGTGCAGGCATAACCGAAGTACGTGCTATGTTTGATTTCTGTTGTGTCCTTGTACCAGATGGACAGAACTGGGTGTTCTTCCATTCTATGGTAATGTAGTAGCAGGTGTCGTGACATATGTGAATGTGTGCAGATTAGTACTAGGTTTAATGTGCATAACTGTCTTGCTGTATTAGTAACAATGTTGGATCAGATGTCATGACTTGGAGTAGAACATCTGAACTCTGACTACACCAGAATTTCAATTGGTATCAGAGCAGGCATCCTGTTCTATTTCTGGATGAGATCCATGGGTGATACTTTCTAGTATCTTGCAAGGAGTTATGTTAGTACTGATGTTGGAACCTGTGGAAGGTTCTGTGATTTCCCTGAATGGTCCCTTGAAGTAGGTGGATGGACTATTCATGACAGGAACTGTGTGTACCTGTCTCTGGAGGTTGGCAATTGGCCTTTTTGTGGGACAGCTGTGCTAGTATTGAATCATATTCAAACTTGGTATGTTCTTGGAGGCTGATCTGGTGAAGTGTGTGTTCATAGGTTGAGTTGTATTATGATTTCCGCTGCATAATACCTAGAAAAACTCAATCTCTGATGTAGTTTCCCCTCATGTGGATGAAAGGCTGCTGTATTCAAGATTTCATCATAATCTACTGAAGATGTCAAAGATACTTTAGTCTCCTCAGGTCCACTCATCATGGTAAGAATCACCTGATAACTGATTCTTGTACTTTCTTGGGTAGTGCATATGAAGACCTTGAAGACTTTCAAGGAGGGTGTGTTCCAAGGAGGTGGAACTAATGTTCTATGTGATGTTAGAACATGCTGTTCAACAAGTATGCACCTACTGGTTGAAAAGCAGATGTTTTGGGTATCAAACAAAGGGATACTTTGGGTTGGAACCTACTCCTGACCTGGAAGAGGAGACATCTGTGTATGCTAAGTTGACAAGGGTAGGGTCAACTGTGATCTCTAGAAGTGGAGCTGGTTGATATGTGACATTGTGCAACTCCTGCTGTTTGTCTTATTCATGTAGATTGATCAGGGTTGGATAGTTGTTCCCTGAAGTACTATGTTGTGTTGGAAGACAAGTCCCCTGGATGTTAGCAGTCAATAATGGGGTAACCTGATTGCTATTTCATTGGGACCATGAATCTTGTTATTCAAACACCATGCTCAGAAGTGGCAGTTCTTTCAAGGAGTGAGAATATGAAGATTCAGAGGTTGGTTGAGGTAGTATGCTCTAGCAATGCATATCTACTATTGACTGGTGCTGTTTTTCACTAGTACTTATGGCCAGCTGGAGTCTGATTAGTGTGATTGGAGTTTGTATAGGTATAACTCATAGAGTTAGTTGCCAGTGGTAGTGATGGTGTATGTCATGTTGAGACATTTGTATACAATGCATAGATATTGGTGTGGAGTTTCCATGATTGTTAATTTGAGGGGGAGTTTTGGTTAACCTCCTCACGTTTGGTCAACCTAAGGTCTGGTTGGCTGTTGACCTGTGTCACATGGGTTCTGGTTGTTGTGTGACACATTTGCAAGGAAGGACTCATCTCTTCCATTCCTAAGGGTGAATATAATCTGGAAAGATTCTCAAAACTATTGAGGTGCTTGCAAGCAAAATATGTTGACACAAGAAGAGTATTTTCAAAGTATTCTTATGGTGGAAGTATCTGAAAGGATAATTGGGAAAGGATTTAAGATCAATGTCTACTTGGGCCAAGTACAAGTATTTAATTGATTATCCTTGGAGCTTCAGATAACTGATGTTCTTAAAGATGTTGGAACATCTCTTCTTCAAGACCCTATGCAGAATCACAGGAAGGTTAGTACATTGGTTTATGATCTATCTCTTTGGTGGCAGCAAGAGCATATGATCTCTGAAAAGGTTTCCTGGCAAGAAACATGTTCAGCCGTGGTGTGTACAAGAAGAATGTTGATTCTAAGTTTTGGCAGTAATTTTGGTAACAAAGAGTGTTCACAAGATGTCATGTGTGATTTCTTAACATAAGATATCCTATGTACCTGCTGGAGTTCAAGAACATGTGCATGCAGGATTGTTTCAAAATGCCACTTACAATGCTAAGGCTTCTGATGTTGGATGTACCTACTGGAGCTTAAATGGAAGACATGTTCATGCAGGATTGTTTCAGATGACATACACAATGTCATGATATTTGATATGGTTGTACCTGCTATAAAAGGAAATTGGATTATGCAGGATTTTTCCAGATGTCAGACCCGATGTCATGACATCCTGTACACAGAACATTCAGTGTGAGTGTATGGTGTTTTGTGATTGCACAATTAATGGCAATCATTGGTTGATTGAAGATATGGCTAGCTGGCGCATTCTATCAAGGATTTCAACCAGATTTGTTTATTTTCCAAGGAGATCTATACAGCTGTTATAAAAAGATTTGATTGGAAAATATATTTAGGGTTTTCAAGATGTCCAATGTTTATATAAAAAGGGACTCAGAAAACCTGTTTGTACACACAACCAAGACTGAGCGAAATTTAGAGAGAGAGCCAGGGTTTGTGTCTGTAGGTCATTCAAGTCATCCATTGATGATTGAATTGGACTGATTTGTCTTCTTGATCAAAGCTTTGAAGCAAGATCAAGAGTGTGTCTTCTTGATTGAAGCTTTGGGGTGTTACAACTGCTAAAGACATTGAGGAAGAAGGGTCTGAGGAAGAAGATGACATGTTGGTCAATCTTGTGAAAACAAGTGTAGCTAATAGACTGAGAAAAAGGAAGAGTATGGCTGAGATAAGGACAGGTAGGAAGGAGAAAAGGGTTGTTGGTATAGGTCCCTCCAAGACTTGGAGTAAAGTAGAGGTCAGGAAGATGAAGGAGAGTGAGAGTTCTGAATCTGATGAGGATGTCGAATATGATGTCTCAGACATTTCCCCTGTTAAAAGGAAGCTTGTAAAGAAGTCTCCAAACAAAGTGGCTGCTGTTCATCTTGGCAATATCTCGTTTCATGTGGAAGGTGGTGCTACCAAATGGAAGTTTGTGACTCAAAGAAGGTTAGCAGTTGAAAGAGAATTGGGAAAAGAAGCAAGTGAAGTAAAGGAAGTAATGGAGTTAATCAAGGCAACTGGTCTTATGAAAACTGTGACTGCTCTGCCTCAATGCTATGAAGGGCTAATCAAAGAATTGATTGTAAATATTCCTGATGAGAGTTATAGCAGCAGGGAGGTCTGCAAAGTGGTTGTTAGGGGTAAGTGTGTGAAACTTTCACCAACCATCATCAACAGGTTCCTGGGGAGAGGAACTGATGAAGGGGTAGATCTAGAGGCCACAGATAATGAGATCTGTAGGGTGATTACAGCTGGCCAAGTTAATGAATGGCCCAGTAGGAAACACCTTGCAACTAGTAAACTATTTGACAAGTATGCCATCTTGCATAAGATTGGTTCTGCAAATTGGGTACCTACTAATGACATATCTACCATCTCCATTGCTCTTGGGAGGATCATTCATGCCATCGGAACTAAGATAAACTATAATTTTGGAAAGTTTGTGTTTGATCAAACCATCAGACATGCCTCCACCAATGTTGTGAAGTTGCCCATTGCATTCCCGTCTATCATCTGTGGGATCATCCTGAGTCAACAACCAGGAATCCTGAGTACAAGTGATATTCCAAGCAGGAGAAAGACCCCTCTATCAATTCACTATAAGCTTTTTGAGGGTAGTCATGTCAATGATGTTGTTATGACATCTGCCAGAAGGGAACCTGCATCTCAAGGGAGCCTAATTAATCAATTGAAAGATACTTGCAAGGAATTGGAGGAAGGCATGAAGGTGGCCAAGGCAAGAAAAGAAGCTTTGGAAGCCCTTATCTGTAGCCTTGAAAAGGAGGAGTTAGAGAAGGCTGGAAAGGATTCAGATGGAAAAACACAATCCAGTGGCAGCTCTAGAAGCTCTGAGGGTTCTGAAGATGAAGATGAAGGTGAAGGAGAAACGCCTTCTTCTGATTAATGGTTCCTGGCAGAATTGAAGACTGGGAGGGGTGCTGGAAGGTGTGGTGGAAGTTGTTGCTGTTTGGAAGGCTGTTGTCTTGTTTGTTTTTGTATTTTGTGGCAGTCCTCTTGATGCCTGTTATGTAATACTTAGGGCTCTTAATGAGTTCCTTGGATTTGTTCATTATCTCAGCTTTCTGCTGTGTATAATGATGGTTTGTACTGCATGAATATTATGTTTTAACATGCTTAATGGTATAAAATCTGATCTAACATTCTAGGCTAATAGACATTTATTTTGTCTTATTGGTCACCTTTGGTCAATTTTGACTAAAAAGGGGGAGAAGTGAGGTACTGGCAAAGTTGTATGTGGTTGGACTGGAGGACTACTATTATTGGAAGAAGTACACAGGTGTTAATGTTAAAGCAGATGTCAGTATGACATTCTGGCTGGTACAGGTACTGGAGATCAGTAGCTGTGATGAATACACATATTTAGGGGGAGAAGAAGTACCCTGGTGTATTGTGCATTTGTGTGTCTTACTAGTTGCATCCATAACTAGTAATTCTGATTGTTGCACAAATTTAGGGGGAGGAGAAGTACCCTTGTGCATGTGTGTATTACTAGTAGCCATAGCTAGTAATTGTTTTTTGCTTCTGCTGCTGATTAAACTACTGGTATGTGGTTTAACTGTTGATAGTTTGCCTTGTGAACAAAAAGGACAGATATATGTTTTAGCCAAAATTTGCCAAAGGGGGAGTTTGTTGATTCTAAGTGTTGGCAGCAATTTTGGTAAAACAAAGAGTGTTCACAAGATGTCATGTGTGATGTTTTAACATAAGATATCCTATGTACCTGCTGGAGTTCAAGAACATGTGCATGCAGGATTGTTTCAGAATGCCACTTATAATGCTAAGGCTTCTGATATTGGATGTACCTGCTGGAGCTTAAATGGAAGACATGTTCATGCAGGATTGTTTCAGATGACATATACAATGTCATGATATCTGATATGGCTGTACCTACTATAAAAGGAAATTGGATTATGCAGGATTTTTCCAGATGTCAGACCCGATGTCATGACATCCTGTACACAGAACATTCAGTGTGAATGTCTAGTGTTTTGTGATTGCACAATTAATGGCAATCATTGGTTGATTGAAGATATGGCTAGCTGGCGCATTCTATCAAGGATTTCAACCAGATTTGTTTATTTTCCAAGGAGATCTATACAGCTGTTATAAAAAGATTTGATTGGAAAATATATTTAGGGTTTTCAAGATGTCCAATGTTTCTATAAAAAGGGACTCAGAAAACCTGTTTGTACACACAACCAAGACTGAGCGAAATTTAGAGAGAGAGCCAGGGTTTGTGTCTGTAGGTCATTCAAGTCATCCATTGATGATTGAATTGGACTGATTTGTCTTCTTGATCAAAGCTTTGAAGCAAGATCAAGAGTGTGTCTTCTTGATTGAAACTGTGAAGTAAAATCAAGAGTTTGTAATTGAAAAGTATTTTCTTTTCACAAGGGATTGTTGTTTAAGATCACGGGTTTGTGATTGTAAGGGAAGTGAGTGGGTTCTCATATCTAAGAGTGCTTAGGTAGAAATTGCACGGGTAGAGATTAGGTGAGAAAGACTGTAACTTGGTGAAGTGTACGGATAGTCTTTGAACTAATTCTATTATAGTGAATTTCCTTCCTGGCTTGGTAGCCCCCAGACGTAGGTGAGTTGCACCGAATTGGGTTAACAATTGCTTGTGTTATTTGATTTACCATTCTGTTTCTATTTATCCATTGTTTATAACCAGATATCAGTGTCGTGACATTACCTTCGACATCTTATATCTGATACCAGAATTTCAATTGGTATCAGAGCAGGCATCCTGCTCTGGTTCTGGGTGAGATCTAGGGGCAATACTTTCTGGTACAATGGAGAGAGATGGAGGATCTGTTCATAGGCCACCAATTTTGGATGGTTCTAACTATGACTATTGGAAACCTAGAATGGTAGCGTTTCTGAAATCCCTTGATAACAAGGCTTGGAAAGCTGTGCTAACAGGTTGGGTGCATCCTGTCATTACTAAAGAAGGAGAAGCCACCACTGAGAAGAAGCCTGAAGAACAATGGTCCAAGGAGGAAGATGATATTGCTCTTGGAAACTCTAAAGCCTTGAATGCAATATTAAATGGGGTAGACAAGAATATTTTCAGGCTGGTAAATAACTGTGAAGTGGCCAGAGATGCTTGGGACATTCTCAAGGTCACTCATGAAGGCACCTCTAGGGTAAAGATCTCTAGACTTCAGCTGCTCACCTCCAAGTTTGAAAACTTAAGGATGAAAGAAGATGAAAACATTCATGAATTTCACATGAGTATCCTTGAGATAGCTAATGCTTCAGGAGCCCTGGGAGAGAAGATGACATATGAAAAGTTGGTGAGAAAAATACTTAGGTCACTCCCTAAGAGATTTGCAATGAAGGTGACTGCCATAGAAGAGTCTCAAGACATCTCCAACATGAGGGTAGATGAGTTAATTGGCTCCCTCCAAACCTTTGAGATGGGGTTGATTGAGGGAACTGAAAAGAAAACCAAGAGCATTGCCTTTGTATCCAACACAGAAGAGGAAAACAGTCAAGATTTGGATAAAGAGTGGGCCAATGAAGTTGCAATGCTGGGGAGACAGTTTAACAGACTGTTAAAGAAAATGGATGTCGGATCCAAGGCAAATGTCAAGAACATCTCATCTGACATCAGTAAATCCAACAATGCTGGAAAAAAAGCAATAGCAGATGAGAAGCTCAAAGAAGAAAAAAAGGTTCAGTGCTATGAATGTGATGGGTATGGACACATCAGGACTGAATGTGGAACCTACCTCAAGAAGTAGAAGATGAGTCTTGCTGCCACCTGGTCATATGAAAGTGATACAGAGGAGGCTGCAAATCTTGTGACTGCTTTGACAGGAAGATGGGAATCTGATGAAGACTCAAGTGATGGTGAAGTAACCTTTGAGGAATTGGCCTCTACCTACAGAGAGCTGTGTCAGAAAAGTCTAGAGCTGAACAAGCAGTCTTTAAACCAGGAGAAAGACATAACTCAAATTGAGAATGAGAAGGTAGAATACTTGGAAACCATCTCCAAATTGAAAACAGAAGTTATGGCTTTAAAGGTCAAGCTAGATGAAGATCAACAAGTTGAGAGCCAGAAGATAGTTCAACTGGAGAAAGAAAAAGCAGAACATGTGGAAACCATCCTCAAGCTAAAGACTGAAGTTGTGCTCTTAAACTCAAAACTAGAAGAGACAACCAAGCATGTAAGGATGCTGAACAATGGATCTGACTCCTTAGACAAGATTCTTCAAACTGGACAAATCACAGGAGTCAAATTTGGATTAGGGTACCATAAAACTAAGGCTGAAAGTAGTTACACTGGCTGCAAACCTCAAGCTAAACCTAAATACAGCAATAGTAAGAGCAGTTCTAAGATGTCACATCATATGTCACACCATCAACAGCAGAAAGATAGAAGATGGAGATGTAATTACTGTGGGAAATTTGGACACTTAAGGCCCTTCTGCTATAAGCTATATGGTTACCCTACCTCCTTTCGTCAACATCATCAGAAGAGAAAACAGCAGGATGGCAAACACCAAAGATGGAGATGTCAATACTGTGGGAAATCTGGACACTCTAGGTCTTCCTGTTATAAGCTGTATGGTTATCTTAGCCATGTTCATCAACAGACTCACTATCAACCCAGATCCGAACATCACAGGCCTATCAACAAGAAGCAATGGGTTCCTAAGACTAATGTTACAAGTCTAATAGCTCACAAAGAAGAGTGGTATTTTGATAGTGGATGCTCTAGACACATGACTGGGAACTCAGACTTGATAACTAACCTTCACCCTCATGACTTAAGCTATGTAACCTTTGGTGATGGAGCTAGAGGTGAAATAAAGGGGATAAGCAAGCTTGAGTGTCCTGGAGCTCCTAGACTTGACAATATTCTACTGGTCAAGGGCTTGACTTCAAATCTAATAAGCATCAGTCAGCTAGGGGATCAAGGTCTGAATATCATCTTCACTAAAACTAAATGTCTGATTGTGAACAAAGACAGTGAAGTAATTATGAAAGGAATCAGGACCAACAACAACTGCTACATGTGGAGCTCTCAGATGGATAACTCCTCTAAGATGAGTACAATTGCAAGAAGAATCATCAAGGAAAAGGAAAAGTGTCAGATAAGGGTGCTAATACCTAACCTCAAGGAAGAAAAGGTCATGATGGCCCAAACACCTGAACATATGACTGGTGGTATGAAGTCTGAAGGTAGTAAGAGCTTTGTTAGAACTGAGACACAAGGAACTATGTCAGTTGAAAACAACAATGCTCAACCAGGATGGATGAAATTGCTGAGAATTATCTACAATGTCACACTCGATGCTATGACATTGTATTATGACAACCTGACTGCAAAGGACTTGTATGATGAAAAGGGAAAATTAGGGGCTTGGCTTCTTGAGAAAATATGGCAATTAATGTGGAGTGGAAAAGGCAAGAAAAATATTGCCTGTCCAATGAAAAGAAAAAGCCACATTAATAATGAATCATCTCCTAGTATTGGAAATAACATCTATTTCATATGCACACTCTGCCTGAACACAATTCTTTCCATCCTCATTAAACTTCTCAAAGAACCTCTGCTAGGGCAAAGAAAGTTTTCTCAAAAGTTCAACAACATGTCTCAACATCCGTCAACATCTAGCTCAAAATCCTTTCATACTAGAACTTCCTCCATGGAATTTTTAGAAGAAGAGTTGATAGACGCAACCCCTCTGCGTATGATACCAGGTGACGTTCCAGGCTCCCCGTCCATGGCTAGAGCTAAGCAAGGCAACACTCCTGAAGAATCGCCTGATAAAGAGGACATGCACTCTACTGATCGCATCATAACAAACCTAGTTACTAGGATACTGAATGAAGAGCATGGAGTTAAGGACATTTTTACCCCTCTGTCCAGAAGGAACCCCTCACCTGAGGTGGAAACCCGAGCTGAGAAAGATGATGACTCATCTAAAACAGAAAAGGAAGTAGCTGCTGAGGGACTATGTTCTCTTGGAAGAAACTTACCCAGTATGTCCCCTGATACTGCTGTCGCAACCTAAAAAATGGAATGCGAAAAAAAAACAACCGGCGAAGAAAGACAAGAGAGTCGCCACCGTCCGTTATTTATCCCAAAGGAGGGAAAGGAAACGCTCGAAGTAAACCTGGAAAAAGGAAAGGACAAGACAGGGTCTCGCAACCAAATCTTGGGTTCGGGAGTCGATTATGCGAAGGGAAGGTATTAGCACCCCTACGCATTCGTAGTACTCTACGGGATCCACTTTTATAGTTCTTGTCTAAAGGGTGTGGGTTTATCTAATGTGTTATTTACTAAAAAAAAGGGTCAAAAGAAAATGACTCGCACGGATATCGCATCCACTGCATACGTATCTCATCTGAATATGAGAATCAGAGTCTTCGTAGCTCGGCTACCTAGGGGTTAAAGGGAAGTGTGCTCGGTAAGACATCGCGTCTTATGCCTACGTATCTCATCTGGAATGAGAATCAGAGCAAGCTGTAGTTCGGCTAACTACGGGGTTATGGATTGGGTTTTGGACGAACGACGTTACTACGCAATCTACCAGATGCTCGACCTTGGGAGACTTACTCGCCTATAGTAGAAGGAGTACGTGTTCTTTGGAGAAGAAAAATCAATGAAATGTTTGCGTTTTAGGAACGCTCAGGCAAAAGGGAAATCCTAGACGAAGGAACCTGCATAAAGTAAACACACAAAAACATTGCCTCCTATCGAGGTCTTCCAGCTAGGAAAGCAGTAAAATGCAGGAAAAATGTAAAAGTACCACGCGGATAAAGATCCGAAGTAACAGCAATTAGAGGAATGGGAAACCCAGGGATCCTTCAAAGCTAACACCATCAAAGAAAGTGAGTTAGTACAGGTAATCGGAATGAAACCTCCAGGCGGTATCCCACAAATAAAGTGGAACACCAGGCAAACCATCTCTGCAAGAGTCATATGAGCCCTCACAAAACAAAACTCAACAAACAGGTTAGAGAAACAAAATAGGGTAACCAAGAGTTGCCCCCAAATCAAAATGTAACCACATGAATCATGCCATTAAAATTCACAAAAAGCAACCAAGGGTAGGAGGCCTAAACCTCTTGTCAAACACATGCATCAAAAGGGTATCAAATTCACCCATAATACCTCATACATTTAGAGCATTCAAATTAAAGGCATAAAAATGATGGATATAGGGCAAACCTGATTGGAGAGATCGGTTGAAATCAAATGGCACGACTGGATTTGCAAACCAATGTTAGGGTTTGCTTGAGCTGAAAGTGTGTGAGTCAGAATGAACCTTTCAGAGTTGCCTGGAGGTTGCTGCAGATTAATTCTCACTCTCTCTGTCTAGGTTTCTCTTCAGGTTTTGTCCAGGGTTTTGTTCCAATGAAAACTCTAGTATTTATAGCCTAATATTGGTAGCTTAGTGGGCTTTTGAGAGAGGTCCAAGTCTGAGATTTTTTCTTTTATTTATTTATTTATTTTTTCGTTTTTTTTTGCATAACACGTGGGCTTCGCCTAGCGAGCATGACAACTCATGAACAAACCTTTGCTCCTTTAAGATTAACGTTTTGACTGACGAATAGACCCCTGTTGGAAGTAACTCAAGTCTTTCCCTTGTGTTGACTGATCATCTAAATAGAACCCACAAAGTGTCCTGGATGATGTTCAAGCTTCTTGGAGCTAATCCTGATTGACATGATGAAATGCAATGTATCTAATGTTAAATGACCTAAAAATGAATGCGTGAATAAGGAGGGCAAATTTTGGGGTGTTACAACTACTCAAGACATTGAGGAAGAAGGGTCTGAGGAAGAAGATGACATGGTGGTGAATCTTGTGAAAACAAGTGTAGCTAATAGACTGAGAAAAAGGAAGAGTATGGCTGAGATAAGGACAGGTAGGAAGGAGAAAAGGGTTGTTGGTATAGGTCCCTCCAAGACTTGGAGTAAAGTAGAGGTCAGGAAGATGAAGGAGAGTGAGAGTTCTGAATTTGATGAGGATGTCGAATATGATGTCTCAGACATTTCCCTTGTTAAAAGGAAGCCTGTAAAGAAGTCTCCAAACAAAGTGGCTGCTGTTCATCTTGGCAATATCTCGTTTCACGTGGAAGGTGGTGCTACCAAATGGAAGTTTGTGACTCAAAGAAGGGTAGCAGTTGAAAGAGAATTGGGAAAAGAAGCAAGTGAAGTAAAGGAAGTAATGGAGTTAATCAAGGCAGCTGGTATTTTGAAAACTGTGACTGCTCTGCCTCAATGCTATGAAGGGCTAATCAAAGAATTCATTGTAAATATTCCTGATGAGAGTTATAGCAGCAGGGAGGTCTGCAAAGTGGTTGTTAGGGGTAAGTGTGTGAAACTTTCACCAACCATCATCAACAGGTTCCTGGGGAGAGGAACTGATGAAGGGGTAGATCTAGAGGCCACGGATAATGAGATCTGTAGGATGATTACAGCTGGCCAAGTTAATGAATGGCCTAGTAGGAAACACCTTGCAACTAGTAAACTAACTGACAAGTATGCCATCTTGCATAAGATTGGTTCTGCAAATTGGGTACCTACTAATCACATATCTACCATCTCCATTGCTCTTGGGAGGATCATTCATGCCATCGGAACTAAGATAAACTATAATTTTGGAAAGTTTGTGTTTGATCAAACCATCAGACATGCCTCCACCAATGTTATGAAGTTGCCCATTGCATTCCCGTCTATCATCTGTGGGATCATCCTGAGTCAACAACCAGGAATCCTAAGTACAAGTGATATTCCAAGCAGGAGAAAGACCCCTCTATCAATTCACTATAAGCTTTTTGAGGGTAGTCATGTCAATGATGTTGTTATGACATCTGCCAGAAGGGAACCTGCATCTCAAGGGAGCCTAATTAATTAATTGAAAGATACCTGCAAGGAATTGGAGGAAGGTATGAAGGTGGCCAAGGCAAGAAAAGAAGCTTTGGAAGCCCTTATCTATAGCCTTGAAAAGGAGGAGTTAGAGAAGGCTGGAAAGGATTCAGATGGAAAAACACAATCCAGTGGCAGCTCTAGAAGCTCTGAGGGTTCTGAAGATGAAGATGAAGGTGAAGGAGAAACGTCTTCTTCTGATTAATGGTTCCTGGCTGAATTGAAGACTGGGAGGGGTGCTGGAAGGTGTGGTGGAAGTTGTTGCTGTTTGGAAGGCTGTTGTCTTGTTTGTTTTTGTATTTTGTGGCAGTCCTCTTGATGCCTGTTATGTAATACTTAGGGCTCTTAATGAGTTCCTTGGATTTGTTCATTATCTCAGCTTTCTGCTGTGTATAATGATGGTTTGTACTGCATGAATATTATGTTTTAACATGCTTAATGTTATAACATCTGATCTAACATTCTAGGCTAATAGACATTTATTTTGTCTTATTGGTCACCTTTGGTCAATTTTGACTAAAAAGGGGGAGAAGTGAGGTACTGGCAAAGTTGTATGTGGTTGGACTGGAGGACAACTATTATTGGAAGAAGTGCACAGGTGTTAATGTTAAAGCAGATGTCAGTATGACATTCTGGCTGGTACAGGTACTGGAGATCAGTAGCTGTGATGAATACACAGATTTAGGGGGAGAAGAAGTACCCTGGTGTATTGTGCATTTGTGTGTCTTACTAGTTGCATCCATAACTAGTAATTCTGATTGTTGCACAAATTTAGGGGGAGGAGAAGTACCCTTGTGCATGTGTGTATTACTAGTAGCCATAGTTAGTAATTGTTTTTTGCTTCTGCTGCTGATTAAACTACTGGTATGTGGTTTAACTGTTGATAGTTTGCCTTGTGAACAAAAAGGACAGATATATGTTTTAGCCAAAATTTGCCAAAGGGGGAGTTTGTTGATTCTAAGTGTTGGCAGCAATTTTGGTAAAACAAAGAGTGTTCACAAGATGTCATGTGTGATGTCTTAACATAAGATATCCTATGTACCTGCTGGAGTTCAAGAACATGTGCATGCAGGATTGTTTCAGAATGCCATTTACAATGCTAAGGCTTCTGATATTGGATGTACCTGCTGGAGCTTAAATGGAAGACATGTTCATGCAGGATTGTTTCAGATGACATACACAATGTCATGATATCTGATATGGCTGTACCTACTATAAAAGGAAATTGGATTATGCAGGATTTTTCCAGATGTCAGACCCGATGTCATAACATCCTGTACACAGAACATTCAGTGTGAATGTCTGGTGTTTTGTGATTGCACAATTAATGGCAATCATTGGTTGATTGAAGATATGGCTAGCTGGCGCATTCTATCAAGGATTTCAACCAGATTTGTTTATTTTCCAAGGAGATCTATACAGATGTTATAAAAAGATTTGATTGGAAAATATATTTAGGGTTTTCAAGATGTCCAATGTTTCTATAAAAAGGGACTCAGAAAACCTGTTTGTACACACAACCAAGACTGAGCAAAATTTAGAGAGAGGGCCAGGGTTTGTGTCTGTAGGTCATTCAAGTCATCCATTGATGATTGAATTGGACTGATTTGTCTTCTTGATCAAAGCTTTGAAGCAAGATCAAGAGTGTGTCTTCTTGATTGAAACTGTGAAGTAAAATCAAGAGTTTGTAATTGAAAAGTATTTTCTTTTCACAAGGGATTATTGTTTAAGATCACGGGTTTGTGATTGTAAGGGAAGTGAGTGGGTTCTCATATCTAAGAGTGCTTAGGTAGAAATTGCACGGGTAGAGATTAGGTGAGAAAGACTGTAACTTGGTGAAGTGTACGGATAGTCTTTGAACTAATTCTATTATAGTGAATTTCCTTCCTGGCTTGGTAGCCCCCAGACGTAGGTGAGTTGCACCGAATTGGGTTAACAATTGCTTGTGTTATTTGATTTACCATTCTGTTTCTATTTATCCATTGTTTATAACCAGATATCAGTGTCGTGACATTACCTTCGACATCTTATATCTGATACCAGAATTTCAATTGGTATCAGAGCAGGCATCCTTCTCTGGTTCTGGGTGAGATCTAGGGGCAATACTTTCTGGTACAATGGAGAGAGATGGAGGATTTGTTCATAGGCCACCAATTTTGGATGGTTCTAACTATGACTATTGGAAACCTAGATTGGTAGCGTTTCTGAAATCCCTTGATAACAAGGCTTGGAAAGCTGTGCTAACAGGTTGGGTGCATCCTGTCATTACTAAAGAAGGAGAAGCCACCACTGAGAAGAAGCCTGAAGAACAATGGTCCAAGGAGGAAGATGATCTTGCTCTTGGAAACTCTAAAGCCTTGAATGCAATATTCAATGGGGTAGACAAGAATATTTTCAGGCTGGTAAATAACTGTGAAGTGGCCAGAGATGCTTGGGACATTCTCAAGGTCACTCATGAAGGCACCTCTAGGGTAAAGATCTCTAGACTTCAGCTGCTCACCTCCAAGTTTGAAAACTTAAGGATGAAAGAAGATGAAAACATTCATGAATTTCACATGAGTATCCTTGATGAGTGTTAAAAGTTGGAAAGCATAAACTTAATATTTAATTTGAGGGAATTGCAATTTTTTCTGATCTCACCGGCTTATTTATCATATAAATCGCCTCTCACATGCATCGACAAACATTCACATGCATCAACATACATACATACATAATGAAACAGTTATGGCCCTTAGCGCAATTGTTCTCCCAAGCCAATGAGAGAACCTAAGCTAACCTACAACGATCTAAGCTTCTCCAAGCAAGATCTTCAAGGTTGTCCTCCTTTGGCACTGACTTCTTTTCTTTCTTCGTAGAATTACATTACAAAAAGAAACTCGTTTTACATATGAGGGAGTGAGATGAGAAAAGAAGTTACATTTGGGAGATAAAGAGAGAGGCACGACACGCAGGTCGTATTTTAAAACCCAAAGCAGAATAAAGGAAAACTAAGGCCATAACCGATCACCACAAGACAATAATAAACACTATATTATTATTATTATTATTATTATCATTAATTCCTTTAATTAATTAAAATCAAATTAAATTTCGACGACCGATCACACTACGAAGAGTTAGCCGGGGGGTCCGCTGCCCGGTCAGCGGACGGTGGTTTCGCTAACCGTTCAGCGGACAGGGGTCAAGGGGGTAGTGCCCCTTGCAGGGTTGAAGGGGCAGCGCCCCTGGCCGAAATTTTAATGAATAATTCATTTAAAATCGACGTCGCTTTTCACATCAACACTTGATACTTTAAAGCACTGAGTTAGTGAATTTTGTCTTGCGTTAACCGGTTAACCATATGTGTTAACCGGTTAACACTGTTTGAAATCTGTTAAAAATTGTTTTCTGCCTTGCGTTAACCGGTTAACCAAATGCGTTAACCGGCTAACACTGTTTGAAAATCTCTTGGAAAACTGTTTTCCGTCTTGCGTTAACTGGTTAACCAAAAGCGTTAACCGGTTAACACTGTTTGAAAAACTCAAAAATTTTATTTCGTATTGCGTTAACCGGTTAACCATACGCGTTAACCGGTTAACACTGTTCCAAAAAGTGTTTAGAAAACACAACTCTTGTGCAGTCACAACCCCAATCGCATAACTCTCTGACAACACAACCCTTGTGCCGTCACTAACCCTAATGCACCAATTTCAGACTGTCAAACACATCTCGATTATTAATTCAGTATGATTGATCAACACGTCATTGCTTCACCATACTAATGTCAGATCAAGAAGCAAACGACCATTGATCGCTTAAAGGAAAACAATCATTGAGTGTTTGAATGAACGAAACGAGAACACTATATCATATATAATGTATTTTGCATCAGGATTACATATATCACATATATATAACTTGATCGATCTCAATTTAATCTTTGATTCATTCTGTCTTTAATCATATTATTATAGAACAAAAACAGTTATCAGATTCATGGTTTCGTAAGTGGCTCTGATACCACTGAAGGAGAATTGTCATCCAAGGCGCAGCGGAATTAAAAAATTTCTCCATTTAGTGATCCTTACGAATGGGCATGATCAGTGATAGAATCGTTACTTCTTGTGGCGATTCAAACCTTTGGTGCAGATCTCTTGTAACGATCAAAACCTTGGATACAGATCCACGGGGCGATCACGAACGTTGAACGATGACAACGTCTCTACTCAGTCCACACGAACGGATTCCTTCAATCGCAGTGCTAGCTGTTATGAATGAAGGCTTTGAGTGAGAGAAAGAGAGATACGAAATTCCAACTCTTCAGTTGTGTTGTATTCCCATATAATGCTTCTGCACAAGAGCTCTATTTATAGAACCACTTGTGTGGGCTTCAAGCCAAAAAGCCCACTTAAGTGCATTTTGCCCATATCTCATAATATGCTAAAATCACTTAAGTATTTGGTACCTTACCATATTTCGTATTCTACTTAAGGGCACCATACATTACGGTATTCCTTAATTACTCCGTCTCTCATCAATCCGTCCTTTGTGTGTGACCCTGTAGGTTTTCGCGACGTTGGCAATTATATTAAATCACGCATTTAACATAATAAACAGTGAGCAGTATCTAGCAACACATCACTACTACCCAAGTCACGAAAATGTCATGTGATCTGACAAAACCTCCTGTGATAATAATTCTATGTATAATTACCCCTTTGCCCTTATGTCTATATTAAACACAAGGTATAGACCGTGTCATCCTTGTCCAGTTCAATATTGGGCCCATAGACATTTATCCTGTTACGCAGGATGGGCAAATTCCATCTAGGACACTCATGTCCCTCAGCATGCTTTGTGGAGTACCCATCAACTGTCTTTATGGTTATCCAGTTACGGACAAGTTGGATCAGCAATAAAGCACTCGACTCTACATCTAGGGTCCATAGTGGTTTCAGGTCGAAGAGTGGTATACACCATTATCACCATGAGAATAACTTATGACACTTTGCATAACTTTCTATATAGTATTCTCATAGCGGGTCAATCCGGTATAAATATTACTCTTAACATTCATACCTATGTTTAAGACTTGATAACTCTTTATCCATGATCCATGAGATGTGATCATCAGCCTACAAACATAATAGTCTCAATGCTTTAATGTTATCCCACTTCACAATAAAGCTCGACTACGGATACTTTAAGAATAATGTCCTTATGTTTAATGTGCTCTCATGATTAAGTCACACTTAATACATTAAACGAACTATCTATTCCAGGGACTTTATTAATCAACCATAATAAAGAAAATGCCTTTTATTAATTATAAATAATTCGATACAAGTACCAAAAGTATTGGCCTCTAGGGCTTACACCAACAGGAATATCAACACCGAATATTGGATGAAGATAACCGTCAAGGAGGGGATTACATCTACCAGATACTGGCTAGAAAACCACGGAGGAGTAACCGTCCTTAATTAGGATGAACAAAAGGTTAACTCTACAAGGGGATGAAATAGGGTTTACAACTACCGGTATAAGGGTAGCAAACCACAAACTTCGCCGGGGATAAGATGAATGATTACTAATCACTGAGCAATTATTCATTTATACCATAGGGGAGTGCAGGAAATAGATCCCAGAAGGCCAATTTAGGATCAAAATAAAGAGGCAAGCTAAATCAAAACTCGTCCTAGTGAGGATATAACTCAATAGGGAAACCCATCCCAATATATGCGTTGGGAAGGAACCAAAAAACAATCATCATCCACGAGGATATAACTCAGTGGGGAGTATGGAAGGAAAGATAAATACTTTCTGCTTAAGGGGCTGACTCTATATAGGGAGATCAGACACCGACATCTGCTTGGGGAGCGTATTACCCACTAGCAGGGAATAACAAACAAAGATATATGGCAAAGAATGCAATCATGAATATCTGAATGTTTGAAAACTATATGCACACATGCATGGTTTACGTATGATGAATGCTGACAACCAGACATTTCTAACACAAACAGTTCCAAAGGACATAAGCATCCGGTACTACATCTCAAGAGAGAAAGCCAGGTTCACCGGAGATTATCCAAATCTGATGAGGGCAAGAGATACCAGGAGGCAAAGTTCTCTGCAGGGGAATAAACATCAGTCATTCCAGCTGGGGAAAGGAGTCATTGCACGGATAAAATTCGCTGCATAAGCCACTCCACTGGGGAATCTATCCGAGGAGGTGAAGGGATTCTGGGGACCAACCATCAAACAGGAAGCTTCCAAGGTCACCACCAAATACCGTACTAACAAAGGGATCACGTCTACTGAGGAGGAAAGGTCGCTACTCTGCTGAAGGGAAGAGTGGTGAATATCTTACCCAACACTCTGCTTGGTAGGAAAAACCAAAAGGCTCCGGCAGGAAGAGGATACAAACATTGTCGGGAATATGAACAAATGTCTTACCCTGTTGGGGATCGTACCATCCTTGGGAAAGCACTGAAGATCTCCTAAGTATCCTTATATCCTTGTGAATGTTCATTTTGTTTAAAAACAAGTTATGAAAAAAATTCGATTATTCAAAACAATGATATTTTTTCAATTAAAACATGTAAAACATTTGTTGAATAGAAACAAATAAGAGTGCAAATAATTGGGTAAAGGCTCAAATTTATTTGATGGGATGGTAGTTTGCGAATGACAAGACTCCATAGATCTTTACAAATTGGAAATTGGTGATATATATTGGAAAAGGGATACATTGAACATAATGACCATTTCTCTACCAATTCTGAATCCGATGTACTTGAAGCTTTGGTTGATGACGAATGAGCAAGAATCTCTGACGGATGACAGTTGTAGAACAAAGTTTTGTCAGGGTGCAGTTACTTGCCAAATCCCTAATTTTTGCCTAGATTGCCCCGGGATGAGGTACTCAATCTATCGGGATACATATATTTTTTATGTCTCTAACTTTTGCCTGGACCGCCCTTTCGGGTTTTCAATCCACCGAGACGCTCATTTTTGCCTAAGCCGCCCTTTCGGGTTTTCAACTTAGCGAGCTATTCTGTTTTTTTATTTTTTAGGCGAAGTATTTCTTGACTGCATCTGAATTCACAGGACGAGTGAAATCCTCCCCATCCATGGTTGTAAGTATCAAAGCACCGCCTAAAAAGGCTCTCTTAACAACATATGGACCTTCATAGTTTGGAGTCCACTTGCCCCTGGAATCGGGCGCGAAAGACAAGACTTTCTTGAGCACAAGGTCACCTTCTCGGAACACACGGGGCTTGACCTTCTTATCAAAAGCTTTCTTCATTCTTTGCTGATATAATTGACCATGGCACATGGCAGTCAATCTCTTTTCTTCTTTCAAATTCAACTGGTCATAACGACTCTGAACCCATTCAGCATCAGTCAACTTGGCTTCCATCAAGACTCTCATTGATGGGATCTCCACCTCTATTGGGAGTACAACCTCCATGCCATAAACAAGAGAGAAAGGGGTTGCCCCTGTTGAAGTGCGGACAGATGTACGATATCCGTGTAATGCAAATGGCAGCATCTCATGCCAATCTTTGTACGTGACAACCATCTTTTGGATAATCTTCTTGATATTCTTATTAGCAGCTTCAACAACCCCATTCATCTTGGGTCTATAGGGAGAAGAGTTATGATGCGCAATCTTGAACTCGCTACACAGTTCTTTCATCATTTTGTTGTTCAAATTAGATCCATTATCAGTAACGATCTTATCTGGCACACCATTTCGGCATATGAGTTGATTCTTGATAAACTTCACGACCACCTGCCTGGTTACATTTGCATATGATGCCGCTTCAACCCACTTGGTGAAGTAATCAATTGCTACGAGAATAAATCTGTGTCCGTTGGACGCTTTTGGCTCTATCATGCTAATCATTTCAATTCCCCACATGGAGAAAGGCCATGTTGATGAAATCACATTCAGAAGTGTCGGGGGAATATGAATCTTATCCGCATAAATCTGACATTTATGGCATTTCTTCACGTATTTGCAGCAGTCAGACTCCATTGTCAGCCAATAGTAGCCTGCTCTCAACATCTTTCTAGCCATGGCATGTCCATTGGAATGAGTACCAAATGAACCCTCATGGACCTCAGTCATTAACAGGTTTGCTTCGTGTCTATCCATGCATCTGAGCAGAACCATGTCAAAATTTCTCTTATAAAGCACATCACCATTGAGGTAGAAACTACCAGATAATCTCCTCAGAGTCTTCTTATCTTTCACAGATGCCCCAGGCAGGTAAGACTGGTTCTGAAGGAAACATTTGATATCATAATACCATGGCTTATCATCTTTTACTTCTTCTACTGCAAATACATGAGTTGGTCTGTCCAAGCGCATCACAATGATGTTGGGAACTTCATTCCAAAGTTTAACCACAATCATCGAAGCAAGTGTAGCAAGAGCGTCTGCCATCCGATTCTCATCTCGAGGAATATGATGGAAGTCAACCTCAGTAAAGAATGTCGAAATCCTCCTCGCATAATCCCTATATGGAATGAGGCCAGGCTGATTCGTTTCCCATTCACCCTTAATCTGATTAACAACGAGGGCCGAATCACCATATACATCAAGATGCTTGATCCTTAGATCAATGCATTCCTCCAATCCCATAATACAGGCCTCATACTCAGCCATATCATTCGTGCATTTGAAAGTTAGCCTTGCTGTAAAAGGAATATGTGTGCCCTGAGGAGTAATAATCACTGCCCCAATACCATTTCCATATTGATTTACAGCGCTATCAAATACCATACTTCATCTGGAACAGGGCTCTGGCCCTTCATCGAGTGTAGGCTCATCGCAATCTTTCATTTTCAAATATAGAATCTCCTCATCCGGGAAGTCATATTGAACTGACTGATAATCCTCAATCGGCTGATGTGCCAAGTGGTCAGCCAAGATACTACCTTTAATAGCTTATTGAGCTCGATACTCAATATCATACTCGGATAACAACATCTGCCAACGGGAAATCCTCCCAGTTAAAGCAGGCTTCTCGAAGATATACTTGATTGGACCATTCTGGATATCAACCAAGTAGTATGATTCAACATATACTGGCGTAAGCGCTTAGCAGCCCAAGCCAAAGCACAACATGTCTTCTCAAGCATTGAGTATCGAGACTCACAATCAGTGAACTTCTTGCTCAAGTAGTAAATAGCATATTCTTTCTTTCCTGAGTCGTCTTGCTGACCAAGGACACAACCCATCGAGCTTTCAAGAACAATCAGATACATAATCAATGGTCTTCCTTCCACGGTCGGAGACAGGATTGGAGGCTCAGACAAATATTCTTTAATGCTATCAAAAGCTTTCTGGCAATCCTCGGTCCAATCATGGGACTGATCTTTCCGGAGGAGCTTGAATATCGGCGCACATGTGGCAGTCATGTGGGATATGAATCTGGAAATATAATTCAAGCGGCCAAGAAAACCTCGGATTGCTTCTCAGTCTTGGGCGCGTGCATCTCTTGTATTGCTTTGACCTTCACGGGATCAACCTCAATACCTCTTTCACTGACAATAAAGCCCAATAATTTGCCAGAACGGACTCCAAATGTACACTTGTTGGGATTCAGACGAAGCTTATACTTCCTCAAATGCTGAAAAAGCTTCAACAGGTGCTCTACATGCTCAACTTCCGTTCTTGACTTAGCAATCATATCGTCAACATATACCTCAATTTCCTTATGCATGATATCATGAAACAAAGTAGTCATAGCTCATTAATACGTGGCTCCGGCGTTCTTCAAACCGAAGGGCATCATTCGATAACACAATGTTCCCCAAGGTGTGATGAATGTTGTCTTCTCCATATCCTCGGGTGCCATCTTGATCTGATTATATCCGGAAAATCCGTCCATAAATGAGAAGACATTGAATTTAGCTGTATTATCTACCAACATATCAATATGTGGTAGAGGAAAATCATCTTTCGGACTAGCTTTATTCAAGTCTCTATAGTCCACACACATCTGGACTTTGCCGTCCTTCTTAGGCACAGGCACAATATTGGCCACCCATTGAGGATATGTAGAAGTCACCAGAAACCCCGCATCAATTTACTTCTGAACTTCCTCTTTGATTTTCACTGCCATATCAGGATGAGTTCTTCTGAGCTTCTGCTTCATAGGCACCCATTCAGGTTTCAAAGGTAGGAAATGTTGCACAATATCTGTATCTAAACCGGGCATGTCTTCATATGACCAGGCAAAGACATCCACATATTCTCGTAGCAATTCAATCAAACCCTTCTTAACAGACTCTTCCAGGAGTGCCCCAATCTTCACTTCTCGCACACAATCTTCAAACCCCAAGTTGACTGTTTCCAGATTCTCAAGATGCGGCTGAATGATTTTCTCTTCATGCTCAAGTAGACGGGTAATCTCGTCAGGAATCTCTTCAACATCATCTTCTTCCGCCTCAAATACAGGGAATTCAAAGTTGGGAGATGGTGTTGGGTCATTATGTTCAATGGGTTTGATCAACCTGCATAATGATTTTGGATATAAAAGCTTTAGAATTCAAACAAGGCAAATCATTATGCAAATGAAAAGATTGATTTTATTCTTATTTTTAGGGTTTTTTGTGATCACCAATTTCATGCAAAAAAGCAAAAAGGGAAAATAATTGGAAAAACAAACATTTAATATGAATCTATTGAATGAAAAATATCATTGTATTTATGCGCCAACAAATGTCATCACTCCTCCTTTTGGCATGAGAGGAAGGTTTTCAAACATAATGAACATTAATTTGACTTATGGATAACTGTTGGAATATCTCCAGCGACCCAATTATTGCAGATCCCCCCAGGGATGACGAAGTTGCCAGAATCCTCTTCGTCCTCTTCCAAGATGGCAGCAACCTCCTCGTCTTGATCAGTGTGGATGAAACCTCCACTTTTGAACATCCCTTGCGTGTTAAAAACCCCAGATGAATAACCTATGCCAGCCCAGGACTTGTTGTCTTCTAGCTCAATCATTTTCCCTAATCCAGCAGTTGCACCACGCTCAATGGCCAACTTTGCATCTTTGTAGGATGCAAATGAAGGAGTTCTCTTCTCAATAGGTTCAGCAATGGATAAAGCTTGGAAGGGAGTTCCAACTTCATCCTCAGCATCTATATACGAGAAAGAAGACAAATGGCTAACCAGGAGAGCCTTTTCTCCCCCTACCACCACCAGCTTCTTATTCTTCACGAATTTCAGTTTCTGGTGTAGGGTGGATGTCACGGCGCCTGCCTCGTAAATCCATGGTCTTCCTAGGAGACAGCTATATGATGGGTGAATATCCATAACCTGGAAGGTAATTTGGAAATCACTTGGTCCGATCTTGATTGGGAGATCAACTTCCCCAATCACAGTTTTGCGAGACCCATCAAAAGCCTTCACAACGACTCTACTCTACCTCATGGGAGGCCCTTGATATGACAACTTCGAGAGAGTGGATTTCGGCAACACATTTAATGATGACCCAGTGTCCACCAGCACATTGGACATGGCGTTGTCTTTGCAACCCATAGATATGTGTAATGCCAAGTTGTGGTCTCTTCCCTCCTCGGGGAGATCAGAGTCACAAAAACTCAAGTTGTTACAAGCAGTAATGTTTGCGACAATGCTATCGAATTGTTCTATCGTAACATCGTGATCCACATATGCCACATCCAAAACCTTCTGCAGAGCCTCTCGGTGTGGTTCTGAATTCAAAAGAAGCGATAACACAGATATCTTGGATGGCGTTTGTAGAAGCTGGTCTACAACATTGTACTCGCTCCTTTTGATGAGCTTCAGCATCTCATCACAATCTTCTTTCATATTGCCGATTGGGTCAATAGAAGCAGGAGTTTTCAATGCAGAGGAGGGCTTAACAACAAGTGCCAGATTCAAAGAGCTCACAGCATTCCCAATCGGGCGTTTAACAAAATCAGCATTAGCTTGAGGCTTTGAAGGTGCTGAAAATACACGACCACTATGGGTCAAACCGCTAACATCAGCAATATTAACAACAGACGAAGAGGGCAAAGACACCTCTTTCCCGTTTTCTACTGCGACAGTATTGTAGCGGTAGGGGACCGCTTTTTCAGAAGAGTATGGTACCAGTCCGGCTGGCTTGATGGTTAATGCGGGAGAAACCTTCTGCTTGCTACCATCATACTTGATGATAACAGGCTCGGGGATCCAGAATACTGGAGAAATTACGTTGACCTCATCAGCGTCTTCGTCAACATTTCTATTTTGAAGGATCTCAATAACTCCGTCATCCAGCATTTCTTGAACATCTTTGCGCACCTGGCGACAACCTCTTTGATTAACAGAATAGACTCGGCATCTATCGTGGTCATGCTCGTAATGACTATAATCACATAGCAAACGATGCATCTCGACCAGAGATTGTCGAATATGACTGACATATTTGACTTTGTATTTGCCAGGGCAGCCCTGGACCATGTTGACAGACTTCCCATGCTCGGGCAATGGGTTCTTCTTTACATTAGGACCTACGTCCTCAAAACACAGAATGCCACACCTCACAAGGTCTTGGACTTTGGTCTTCAAGGGGTAGCAATTCTCCACGTCGTGGCCGGGAGCACCAGAATGGTAAACACAGTGTAATTCAGGCTTATACCACCACTGGGGGTTAGTAGGTATAGCCAATGGGTCTCGCGGAGTAATCAACTTCCTCTCTATCAAAGAGGGATACAACTCTGCATACGTCATCGGAATAGGATCGAAGGTGACCCTTTTACTCTCATAACTCGTGCTGGTTTGATTACTGTTTCGAGGCTGGTAGGCCTGCTGTTGCGGATGGTGCTGTTGATGTTGATATTGCTGATGTGGTTGCTGATTGTTGCTGTGTTGTTGGTACTGCTGATTATCTCTGAAGACAGGTGCTATATGAGCCACCTGGTGCTGGTTACCGGCGGGACGCACGGTCTTCCTCCTCTCACAACATGTGCCTCTCCATCTTTCTTCTTCGCAAACGCCCCATAACGTTTGGCATAAGAGCCTTCCTCTCTTGTCAGACGTCCTTCTCTAACCCCTTCTTCTAGACGCATCCCCATATTCACCATCTCGGTGAAGTCAGAAGGAGCGCTAGCAATCATCCGCTCATAATAAAAAGAACTCAAGGTCTTCAAAAAGATCTTAGTCATTTCTTTCTCTTCTAGCGGAGGCACGATCTGTGGTGCTACCTCTCGCCACCTCTGGGCGTATTCTTTGAATGTTTCCTTGTCTTTCTGGGACATGGCCCTCAATTGATCCCTATCCATATTGTACTTGTATTGCTTGACAAAGGCCTCGCCAAGATCGTTGAAGGATCGGATGTTCGCACTGTCTAAACCCATGTACCAACGCAGGGCAACACCGGATAAACTGTCCTGAAAGTAATGGATGAGCAGTTGATCATTGTCGGTTTGAGTCGACATTTTCCTGGCATACATGACCAGGTGGCTGAGAGGGCAAGTATTTCCCTTGTATTTTTCAAAGTCAGGGACCTTGAATTTCACAGGGATCTTCACATTAGGAACCAAGCAAAGTTCGGCAGCAGACTTGCCGAAAAGATCCTTTCCTCTGAGAGTTTTCAATTCCTTGCGAAGCTCAAGAAATTGATCGTTCATAGCGTCCATCTTCTCAAAGACATCTGGGCCCTCAGACGGCTCAGAATGATAGATGGTGTCGTCTACTCTGGGCAAAGTATGCACGGCTGGAGGAGGAACAGCAAGGACCGGGCTAGATGCCGACATAGAAGCAAAGGTGAGAGCAGGACCCTCGGGCATGAAATTGGGAGGCATCCCCCACGGGAATCCGGCTGGCATGGCTGTCGGAGCAAAGTGTGCACTGGCTGCAGGCACAGTTGAGGAGACAATTTCAGAGATGACGGTCCTCTGGGGAGGAGTTGAAGGTGTCGGAGAAGACTGGCTCTGGGCAGCCATGAATGATTCCATCAAGGCACTTAATCTGGTCACTTCCTCTTTCAGCTCACGGTTTTCTTATTCCAAATGATCCATCAGTCTTGAAATGTTGGCTCTGGTGTAGTACCGGTGAGTCAGCTTGTCTTCAAAATAAATGAAGAACACAAAGTTAGACCACAGGACAAGAAGCCGGGAACAAAACCTGCTTATGCACATGATGCATGCAATGCTCGTGCATATGATTTTTCTTTTTTTCATTTCAAAGGAACTTTAGGGTTCTATTTGCAAAGATTTGGAAGTATTAAACATTTATCACATATGGAAATAACTCGTCAAATAATATCTAGAAATATTTTTATACTAAAGAGGTACAGTTTTTGGTAACCATATACAAGAGAAAAGGAAAATAATCATCCTATGGATCCCTAGAAACAATCATCCAAAGCTCTGGATACAGGAAGATAGGATGCACGAAGTCTCTTCACCTCCCTCTCGTAGGCTGCCTCCATATTTGCCTTCTCCTTGGCGAGTCGATCGTACTTCCTTTTCCAAAACTTGGAAGACTGAGGAAGTAAAGAAGTTCATGCATTATCAGGATCATCAATAACCTGATGCTCGAGAAACTCAATCAGAGCATCCTTCTCCTTGATCTGCTGAAGCAACTCCTCTCGTTCACGGATCCAAGCACGTGAACGGTCTTCATCTCTCAACTCCTCTACTCCTTGATTAGGGAGGGTTGAAGGCCCAGCCATAATCATAGGTGTAGGTCTCGGATACTCGTAAGGCATGAGATACTCAAACGCTCTCTTCCTAACCCAAGCAATGTAAGGCTCCATAACACAATTCTTAGAACCCAACTCCTTCTTTCCTTTCCTATGAATCTTGCGCCAAGCGCGGACCATTCTGCCCTTCAAGTTTTGGGGATATTTACCCTCCTGAAAGAACACACCCTCTAACAGAATGTTATTGGGTTTATCTTTTAGGGGGAACCCAAGCTGACGACGTGCCAAAACAGGGTTGTAGTTAATCCCATCACATGTACCAAGAAGAGGTACATTGGAGAATTCACCGCAAGAGTCGATAATCTGCACACCATCATACACACGGTTGTACCAAGAGATATCATCATTAGTGAGAGACATAAGTCTCGTGGACCACCGTAGACATCCCTTGTTCTCCTTGAAGGCGACCGTCTGCGGTAAGTGAGAAGTAAACCACTTATTCAACAGAGGCAAACAACATACAATGGCACCACCACCCTTTGCATTCCTCATATGCAAAGAAAAATAAGTGTCACCCAACAGAGTCGGAACTGGATTAAGAGTAGATAAGATCCTAATAGCATTCACATCCACAAACTTGTCGATGTTGGGAAATAAAACCAACCCATAGATGAGAAGTACAAATATGGCCTCAAAGGCGTCCTCACTCATGGCCTTCCCATACATAATAGCTTGAGCAATTAGGAACTCAGAAGGGAGACCTTGAATTCCACCTTTAGTAGTCATATGAGCACCAACCAGAGATTCATCTATGTGTAACATGTCAGCTATCTCTTGCAAAGTAGGAAGGCTCTCCAAGCCACTGAACGACAACTGGTCTAGAATCGGTATACCCACAAGATAGGCATACTCCTCAAGTGTAGGCAAAAGCTGGAAGTCCGGAAACGTGAAGCAACGGTACAAGGGATCATAAAACTGCACCAATACACTCATCAATACTTCATCCATCTGAGTAGTCAGAAGAGGAAGAAGCTTCCCAAAACGAGCCTTGAAACCCAAGAGGTCTAGTACATAGGATGTCAGATTCCTTAACTCTTTCAAGTCTGGTTGTCTGAAACTGTACTTCTTCGTAATCCTTCTTTGTCTTTCCATGTCTGAAAATTTGCAAATAAACCCCTTAAGTTCCTTGAAAATTTTCTTCATTATTGATGATATGGATGCAAATGGGTGCATGAATGCATGAATGCAACAATCACACTCAAGGATCAAGCAAAGCACACCAAACAAAGGTCATGGGATGGATCATGTTATCCTTAATATCAATCATCCATTTTGGTGGATTATGGTTTACACCTTATCAACACCCAAGTTCCATTGATATTAAGGATACATGAACGGATCAACCACGAAACACGGGTTTGTTGCAAGTCACGAGTATGGAGTCTCGGTCAAGAACCACCCAAAAGGAGTGTACTAGGGTTTAAACCTGCCAAACATGTTCTACAAGAGGTTCCCATAGTCGTCATCCCATCTTTCGGATATTGCCAGAGAAACGACTACTCGTATTCCAAGAATATTCTCAGGAGAGACTCTTATGAGTGTAGTATCGCGTAACAATCGTATCAAATCTTACACTTGAACGACTTTCACACTACATCCTAAGAATATGCAAAGATGGGCTTGGTAAACTAAGGTCCTTGGCTTCTAAGGTCCATATTGGAAAGAGTAATGTCTAACCACAACTACTTGTGTGACATTATTGATCCCAACATGACCTCCATCAAGTGAATGGACTTGCAAGTCAACTTGCTAAGGAATAACTCCACACAAGTGAACAAGACTATGCCATTCTCCTATCCTAAGTGCACTCGAGTCCGGGTATAGAACTCATCTCACAAAGATCACCAAACATACAAGGAATTAATATCAAGCAATTCAATCATTACATACAATACAGTAATCCCAAATTGCACAAAAAATATGCCACAAACAAAATACAATACAATACAACAAAGATGAAAAGTAGGCAAAACCCAACTAGGCAAATGATATCCCCAGCAGAGTCGCCACTTTTCTGTAGCGGGGTATTCGTTACCATTAGAGATATTGACTAAATCCAAGGTAAATCATACAAGTCGAGTCGCCACCACACTTCTATTTATCCAAAGGAATGGTTAGAAAGCGAACAAAAACCTAAAAGTTTTAACAAAAACTAGTAAAAGAGAGTCAGAGATCTGGGTAAGGGGGTTGGTTATGCAATGGGAAGGTGTTAGGCACCCAAAACATCCTAGGTACTCCTAGGGAGCCCTTTTCGTATTTGTTGTAAAGGTTGTTGTTTTGTGAAAGTTTATTTGTGCAAACATGATTGAAGAGATGAGAAGAGAATATACAAGTTATTTACATTTTTGTGTTTGGATGGATAAACCCATTGCCTACGTACCATCTTAGAAAAGATTAGGATCAAAACCTCGTAGTTCGGGGTAAAAATCTCAAAATGAGTTGGTGAATTGATTGGTCCAAAAGCCTTAAGGTATTTTGTTATCAAAGGGAGAAAACTCAACCTAAAACCACAAATCCACCATGTGAGGATAGCTTCAACATGCTAGTGAGGGGTTAACCCTATAATAAGCATGGAAGACTCATTGTCCATCACTAAGGATATAGGTGAGTATTACATCTACCACAAAGATAACTCAAACCTAATAGCTAAAGGTTATGAAAAGTTTGATTAAGAAAGTGGCCATTGAAACCACAAAAGACATTTGAATGGGTTGTATTTACCAATGAAAAGTATTTACAAAATATGGTCAAAGTTGATTTAGAAGTTCAATTCAAAATAAGTGTTATGGAAAGAAAAGTTTGAAAATCAAAAGCATAAGGCTTAGGTTTCTAATGTTGAAAACAAATGTTAAATGTTTGCACAAAAGTTTTGGCTAGGGTTAGAGTGGAGAGAAGAAGAAGAAAGGCTAGAGTCCTAAGCAAGAGCGAAAAGGTGAGGGAAAAGAAACAAAACCACAATGGAGTTCCTCTCTTGAGATCATATTGATGATCCAAGTAGCTCCCATCCTTTGGAATAAGCAAGCAAAGAAATAAACTCAAGCAATCAACAATCAAATGAACTCTTGGAAAGACTCCTCAATGTATCTTGGATCTCTCTCCCTTAGAGGCTCATGGCAATGGTTCCTCAATTAAGCTCAAGTTGGAACTCCTAGCACAAAGAAAACACACATCAAAAGGTTCTATAACATAATCAAAGAATGGACAAGAGGGAGTTTAGAATATGGTCCTTTCAATATTCATCTTCAAGCTTAAGCATTCTAAAGGCTCAATGCCTAGTTGCTCTTCAAACTCCATTTGCTTGGGTAAGGTCCTAAAATCTAAGTCCATTTTGTCCAATTCTTTGCATTTGGTTCACAACAATCAAAACAAAACACAAGCGCAATAGTATATACACAATTATGTGCTCAAATGAGCAAAAAGGCAAATGGCATTAACATAAACATGTGCTCAAGTGAGCAAAGGAACAAGCAAATGAACAATATGTACAAGAATAGTAAATTACATAAAAGTAAAGAGCAAAAAGTAAATGTTAATTGTTAATGGTTAGTGTTAGTAGTTAGTGTGCCATAAGGCAAATTTAGCGCTATGTTATGCAATCGTAATTGGACTTATGTAGAAGTCACAACTATCTGAGGCCGGTCAATAATAATGTAGGCAACAATACAAGTTAGAAGTCTTGATTATTGAACCAAGTTCCAACAACTTGTCTTGCCAAAAAGAAAAGAGAATTGATCTTGTATTGGTTTAAGCCCTTTTGCATGATTTAGGAAACAACCTATCCTTAATGCAAAGCCATTCACTTGATCCATTGATCAAGATGAATTAGATTTGAATCAAAGAAGATTAAGTCTCCTTAATCAATGCCAACTTATCAACCTTCAACTCATTGATCAAAAAGAAAAAGGAAGAAGAAGAAGGAGATGAAGAATGAATAAGGAAATGGAAAGATCAAAATGCATAAGTGTAGCACCTCAAATTTGCACCTGTCATTGTACATACATTTTCATATTAGGTCATAACATATCATAGTCCATTGCATAGCATTTGCATTATCCTCAGTTGCCTCAAGAGCAAGCAAGCAAGAATTAGGTCAAACTGATCAGGAGATCAGTCCACCAATCAAGCAAGGATGTTTCTCAAGGAATCAAGGTCCTAGGGTTTGACCAACAAGTTCACATATCTTGGAGGTCTATTTGAAGTGTTCAAGTCAAGGGTTGAGGGCTCAGATGTCATCAGTCAATGCACAGGCAGGCACAAAACCCTAGATAATCAACAGTCAATCAAAGCAGTGGATGGTGGCCATTCTTGTGGAATTTGGGCACCATGATCAATCATCAAGAGTTCATATGTCTTGGGACATCATTTGAAGTCAAAATCTCAAGGAACTAGGGTTTGGAATTCATCAGAAGTGCACAGCCAAGTCCAAAACCCTAGAAAGTCAAAGTTGGTCAACTGTGGTTGATTCTTTGGATTTGATGGATAGAAATGGTTTGAAGGAGTTTATTCATGTCCTAATAGGCCTCATGTGTCATGGCAATCAACATCATGGAAGAATTCGAAGCAAATCAGAAAAATTCCCAAAATAGAAAGTGGACCTGTATTTTCAACTGCCAAAAATGGAAACTTCTTGATCTTAGACTTACATCATGATACAAGCTCCAAATGAATTTTTGCCCAACATGAAAGTTGAAGATCTTGTTCTCCCATTTTCAAAAAGTCCAAGAACTCTCAAATCCCATGTATGGTTGTCAAGATATGATCCAATCATTTTCATCAATTTGTGAACTTCAACTGAGCATATCTCCCAAACCATAAGGCCAAATTTGGTGGGGTTTTTTCCTACAAACCACATTTTCATCCTCTTTCCAAAAATATAAATTTCATGATCTAAAACCTTACCAATCAAAATGGCATTTTTGGACCTTTTGCATTTAAATTCAAAGTTTGACCAAACTTTGACTTTTTGAGTTTTTGACTTTTTCTTGATTTGGTCAATTGGGAAATGTTCCATATCACATTTATGACTTGTTCCAATCCCAAAACCATCATCATACCACCATTTTCCCATCATTTTGAATCAAAATGCAAATTTGGCAATTTGGCAAAAGAAGCTTCACAAAAGTAAAAATCAGTACAACAGTACATGTACCACTACAAGCAGCAGAAATGTGGTCTGCTAGCAGCCTGATTGCAGGCCCATTCGCAGCAAACACCTCCCATTTTCCACTTTGTACATAATTAGCAATTGTGCAAACAGCTCCATGTAAGCAAGGCAAAGTTAGCAATTAAGGAGCAGACCACAAAGCAGCATTCTGCAGCAGGCCATTAGCAGCCTTTCAGGCCCAACTCGACCAGCCATGTACCTCCATTCTTCACCTATGCATAGTTAGCAATTTTGGCAATTGGAGCTCATTAAGCTAATCCAGCTTATCATTCCTTAAACCAATCTAAAACAGACCATATAAAGTCTCTTTTCTGACATTGGCCAACCCTAGACACTGCAGCCACAGACCAAGAACCTTGATACTCTCTCATTCTCCATTATTTTGCATTTGGCATTTTCTGCTTAAAACACAAAAAAACCCTTGAACAACTGGGATTGATTCTTCATCTGGATATTCTTTGGAACTCCTTTCGAGCACAAAACATCCTCTGCACAGTTTTCATCCTGTTCTGTTTTCAAAGGAGTCCTTCAATGGCAGCTTGGGTTTAGAGTGAAACCAAGCAAGTTTGCACTGATCTTCTTCAAGCATTCATCATTCCACAGCATTGTCTCCACCTGTTTCAAGCTATATCACCAGAATACCAACTGTGCCTCATTTTCTTCAAAAGCAAGTAAAGTTTCGACCAACTCTTTTCTCAAATTCTTGCTATGCCATGTGTAGCCCTTGTGTTGTTGAGTACTGTGTGCTTTGAATCGTGTATTATGCTTGCTTGTGCTGTGAGATATTTGAGTTCAAAGTTTTTTTTGTGTTCATGGATGTTTTGCTTGATTCATGATACCTAGTGTGTTTTAGTGCAAATGAACTGTAGAATGAGCATGCTGGATGTTTATTATGTCGATTGCCATGCCTAATTTCATGTTCTGAGCTCTTCCAATTTTCACGATTTAGTTGTTGGTGATGGTGATATGCTGTTGGAACTCTGCTGCATTTCCAGAAATATGAGTTTCATGCTTTGGATGGTTTACTACATGATGTTGTTTAAAGTCCTCTAATCCGTGCCATGCTGTTATATGACTTTGGTGGAATGTTGTTTGTTAATGATGAACATGAGTGTGTAGCCATGCTGCTAGAGCCATGTTGCTGTCTTGAACTTGCTTGCTAAAATTCATGCTGTTGTGTTTTTGCTTGTTTTGATTTTAGTTTGATGATTTCTTAAACATGATGAGCACATGATAATGATGGTTGTTGCTGTTGTTTTAAAACCAATACCCTGCTGTTGTCTCCAAGCCAGGCTGCTAGAACCATGTTGCTGTCTTGAACCTGCTTGCTAAATCCATGCTGATGTATGCTTGTGCTAAGTCATTTTGATGTTAGTTGATATCAGTTATTGCATGAGCATTGAGGCTGGTTAGGTTTATTTTGTTCATGGTTGATAAATGTTGCTGAATGATTTTGCCATACCATTACTATGCTGTTGTCTGTTTTGTTTGGATGCTAATGAACACATCATACCATGCTGCTAAAGTCCTGCTGCAGTTTTGACAAATATTGAATGATGCTTAACCATGCTGTTAATACCCTGCTGTCATCGCAACCTTGAACATGCTCAGAAATTCATATTGGTTCATGTTCTGTTTGTGTTAGTATGCCAGTTGAATACTGTTACCTTACTTTTGAAATGTTGGTCGAATGATGATGATTGATGAACATTTACATGCCCTGCTGCTGTTGAAACCTTAACCATTTCCCAATGCCATATTGTTTGTGTGGTTTGGTCGAGTCATTTTGTTTTGATGATTGGTGACAACATGAATATGTGCCTGCTGCTGTTATGATGATGTTGTTCTGCTGTTAATGCTCATTGCCATATGCTGGATATGTTTTGTTCATGCCATGAATGCTGTTGCTACTTAAACATAACTTTGTCCGGAGTTTGCTCATGATCTTGTTGGGATTGTATGCTGTATGTGAAACCTAGCATTGCATGAAACCCCCATAAAATTCAAAGCTGATTGACTGCTGCTTGTGTGTTACATGAACCTGCTGTACCAAGGCCATGACATTAGGTGTTTGTGTTTAAAACTTGTTTGATGTTGATGAACCATAAACAATGGAATTGATGCTGCTATTGATGAATACCTTTGCTGCTGTTAAACTACTTGCTATGCCCAAAATCTTTTTGTCATGCTTGTGTTGTTTTAATGTTTATGACATGAAGCACATTGAAGTTTTCTGTTTGCTTGATGCCTACATGATGATTACATGATGTTGCTTGGTCGAACTTGGCATGATGTTGATTGCTTGAATGTTGCAAATACCATGCTGTTGTTGAAACACTAGTAACTTTCCAGCAAACTTGCCCTGTTCACATACTGCTATTGTTGCCTGCTGTTTATGTGCTGTTGTTGGTTTGCTTGCCATGAGAACATGATACCAACGCCATGCTGTTGTTTTTGATGAAACATGATGATGATGCTTGTATGCTGAAACCATTTTACTGCTGTTTAAACCTTGGCTCTAACCAGAAAATCCATGAAACATGTTGCTGTTTTCTTGAATGATGATGATAGGTTGTATGCTGTTGTTTCTCAAATCATAGAACCATGTTGTTTTGCTATCTTAATATGCCTAGGTTTTCATGCTTATGTTGTGTGGTTTGGTTGAATCATTTTTGTTTGATGTGGTTGAACATGAACACGAATGCCATTGCTTTTGTGTGCTGTTGTTTATTTTGTTTGGATGTTGATGAACACCTTATGCCATGCCAGAAAATCCATGCGAAATATATTGTATGCTGTTTGTTTGCTGTTGGTTATGATGAGCACATTGATGATGATGAACTTGGTTTGATAATTACATGATAATGATGAATGTTGCTGTTAACTGCTTGCTGTTAATGCACTGCTGTTTGAAAAACCAGAACTTGCATTTTTTTTATTGTGTGTTGCCATGTGGTTTCCATGTGGTTGTTTAATTTCGACATGATAATGAACTTGGATGATGAATGTGTACATGTGCTGTTAAAATACTTGTCCTGTCCAGACTTTGCTTGGATGATGAATGCTGTTGTTGCTGGTCGAGTTTGTGTGTTGCTTTTGTGAATGTTTTTACCATGCTGCAAACTTAGGGTTTCTTAAAAAACAGAAAATTTGAAGTTTCATTGGTGTTCACTGTTTCATTGGCTGAGGACCAATGAAAACATTTCCTTTACTCTGCCCAAAACGCAGAGTTTTAATTAGTGAACTCAATATTACAGCTTTGCCACTGCGTTGACCTTTGTTGACCACTAGTTCATGCCTTTTGCTCATGCTTGCACCAATTTATCATCCAACTTCCACAATTTATTTCTCCTTCATTTTTCATCAAAAAATTATGAAATTTTTTACACATGTTCACAAATGAGTCTAGAATTTAATTGTGAATTTTAATTAATTTTCCATTGGCTGGATTTTTTATGATAATTATTTTCTTGACATGTATGCCAAAATGATACATTGTGCCATTCCTTTTGTGAAATTGTCATGTTGTATCCAATGCCTTTGAAAATTTTTGTGGTGAAACTAGACACATTGATTTTCATTTCCATATAAAGTTTGTGCATTTATCATTTGTGGATTGAGAGTTATGATTTTCTGAAGTTATGTGTTACATTTGGTGCTATACCATGATCATGCATTTTCCCAATTTTTGTTCACATGCTTCCTCTCATCCAAATCACTTGAAATTTTGCATGAATGATCCTTCATATGTCTAGTTTGTGTACAACTTTTCTTGGAATTAATCATGCTGTTTTCAATTTATTTGAGAATTTTCTTCCATACTTGTTCATTTGTTGACTTTTTGTGCTATGCCTTGCCAAATCCTTTGTGAAATTCTCAAATCATATTGTATATCCATGAAATTTCATATGTGATAACTAGACATCTCAAGCTTTGCATTGGTGTTAATCTCATTCATTTCTCTTCTGTTTTCCAATTGATATGATTTTTTGAAGTTGACCCATGCTTGTTGACTTTCACCATGCTTACTTGAATTTGGTTTGACTTCATGATTTTTGTTGACTGCCTTCCTCTCATCCAAATGCCATGAAATTTTACATGTCTACCATGTTAGATGTTAGGATTGAGTGTGATTTATTTCATAATTTTTGGAATTGTTTGAGTTGACTTTTGATGCAAGTCATTCTGTTGACTTTTGTATGCTTTCTTTGCCTTACTTTGACTTCAAATGTTCATGAAATGATCATAATGCATGATATGATTGTGGGCCCAATTGTGATTGCTTTCTAATTGGTTGACTTTGACTTTGAGTTGACTTTTCCTTGCTGCCTTGACTTTTCCTTTCATCTTTGACCCTAGGCTAGCCCTAGTGGTCCTTTGGACTTATGTTGAGTTCATCTGTTTCAGGTTGAGCATAGTGCTTCCAAGATCATACCAATCTGATTGATGTTTGTTTGTCTATATTGTGCTAACCTTTTGTTTTGTAGGTGACTCATGTAACTTGAGTCTTGCTTTGCACAGTTGACCTTCTGTGATTGACTGTTTATCCATTTCCTTTGGTTTTAACTGTGGAACTGTGAACTGATCTGTTTGACTTTTGCAGGTACTTTAGTTGCTTAAGTTCTCTGAACTTGATTTGCTTTGCTTTTTAGCAACTTGCTTGAGGTATAATCTCTTTTACTACATGTAGTCTGGAGACCCGGTCTGTTATTTGACCGGGCAAACTGTCTGAAGTCCTCCTTAAGAGGCAATGCCTGTGTATGTTTACTTTGTCCCTGTACAGAGTCAAAGACCTCCTAAGTGAAGAGGCAATTGGTGGAAGGTAGGGATATGCAATCTATCCCCCACTATTCAGTGTGTCTTCTGTCTTGCTCACACCACTGTGTTGATGCACTTCAGATAAAAACCCAAGATCTTGTGCAATTGCACAGTTAAGTCAGTTTAAATGTGTAGAAGGGTTCCCACTTTCTGAACCCACACATTCTTGTCAAATGCTCTCCCAGGCCAGGGATAGAAGCAATGAGGCACACCCCTCATCTCCTTTCATCTGCTTCACCTTAGCCTCTCAATGGCAAGGTTAAGAGCACACTCACCCCATTCCAGTTGGCCCTAGTGCCTAACCTTTGATGTTTGAGCCCCCTTGTTGGTGTGTTTATTTTATGCTATATGTGTTTGTGATTGCTTTGTTTGCCTCTTTAGGCTTTAGTTTTGCTTGCCCTTGTGCAATAGGCTTGTGCTTGACTTGCTTCCTGTGCAAGTCAAGTCTGTGTGGCTTAACCCTTGTGTGAGCCATACCTAGAACTGTTCGGCCGAACTACGGCAACTCTGATTCTCACGTTCAGGTGAGATACGTAGGCACGAGACGCGATGTCTTGCCGAGTTTTGACTAACCACTAACATCTAATTTCTTTTCTCTCACCCCTGTTGTGATTGAGATATCCCTCTTCTCTTGCCCTAGTTGCAATCGAGACTTTGCTTTTTCCTGTGTCTGTTCAGGATAGGTTGGCCCTTGTGCCATTTAGCTAGAAACCTTAACTTAGGGTTGACTTTGCATGACAACATCTAGGCTCGAGTCGTAGTCTCCCTAGTGTTGTGTCTCCCTCTGTTATCTGGTTAGGCTAGATCCTTGTCCCTGCGTAGGGGAACTACATCGCCCTGATCTTCACACCAGATGAAGTATGTAGGCAGGAGATTGAGCTGATCTCTCCGGGCGCCCTTTTTCTTTTTGTGTGTGTTATCTGACCTTTGCTAGGCTCGAGTCCCCGTACTCCTTAGCATTTGCTGTCTGTTTGTGTGTGTTTGACAGTTATAGGCTCGAGTCCCTATCAACCTGTTGTGTTGTTGTGTGCTTGGAAGCCGATGTAAGTCCATCGAGTGGCATTTGGGTTCCAGTGTGCGTGTGTTTTGGTTCGGATGCTGACATAAGTCCAGTGATTGGCAGTCGGGCTCCACGTTTGCCTTTGTCTTGTTTGTTTGTGTGCGTGTTAGCCGAGCTACGAATGCTCTGATTCTTCTCTCGTCCGAGAAGATACGTATGCATAGGATGCGATATCCTAGCGAGCATGTGTCGTTTCCCCAGTCCGAACTACTTGGACTCTGATGTCTATGCCTGATAGACTAAGTAGGCCCAGGATGCGACATCCTGCCGAGTCAGTTTCAGTCAGTCTCTTTCGTTTCTTTCAGCCATTGTGTGTGAGTATTTGAGCAGTGTTTAGCAACCAATATTCTTTCCTTTTGTGCGTGGATCCCGTAGGGTACTACGGATGCGTAGGGTGCCTAACACCTTCCCTTCGCATAACCGACTCCCGAACCCATCCTCTTTGGTCGCGAGACCATGTCTTTTCTTAGGTTTACTTCGAGCGTTTCCTTTCCCTCTTTTGGGATAAATAACGCACGGTGGCGGCTCTGTTGTTTCTTTCTTTTCCCGCCGGTTTTTCGCGCGATGCGACAGCTGGCGACTCTGCTGGGGATTTAGAGAAGTTGACCTATGCTGGTCCATCTTCCCTGAGCGAGTCTCTCCTAGCGCTCTCTAGGATTAGGGTTTTGGTTGCTTTCCGCTTGTTGTATTTTATTGCATTCATTGTATATATGTACATTTATTGTTTGCATTGATTGTGTGCATTGATGTTTGCATTTCATATTCATTATTCATTGCTGGCTGGCTGTCTGTTTTTCTCTGTGTGGGGGGGGAGTCAGTCGAGGTAAAAGGTCCAATACCCAGACCATGAGTGAAAATCTAGGATGATTAGGAATAGAGTGATTCATGGGAAGCGGGTGGTATGGCGCCACTTAGCGGAACATTGATATCACGAGCAGTTCAGACCCTGGTGGGGTACTGTCGTTACATACTTCCGGTGTGTATATGATAGTATTTCCGCGAAAGGTTATTTATGCTGCGTTTCTCTCAGCTTTACCCTGGCCTAGACTACACCCGTGAGTGGGGAAGGGTTATTCATTACAGGTACTGTTGGTGACTTTGGTTCTGATGGTGACTTTATGTTCAGATAGTGTGATCAGTTTGACCTTAAGTTGGATTTAAGTTCCGAGTTTTGACCGAAGCTTCGACCTAGTCAGAAATCGCACAACCAGCCAGTCCAGTCTGCATCATTTGCATCATAGCATATTTATTTTTCAAAAGAAACGCATTGAAAAAAAAATCGAAAGATATTAAAAAAAAAAGAAAAAAAAGAAGAAAAAAAAACTAATCTCTGCATGCATATCATTTCTCAGGTACATTCCCGAGCTTGTCTACTGATAGAGATGGCAACAGTTCCCGAGTTGAAGCGGAAGACCTGGTCCTACAGTTTCCACCGTGAGCCATTGACTCCACTAGTAGAGTTGGGTAGCCTCGTGACGGACGATCGATTGAAGAGTTTCGTTGGGCGGTATGGAGACATCTTGACAGTGTTGAAGACGGTAGTGGATCCAGTACCTTTGCAGACACTACTTCAGTTCTATGATCCAGAGCTCAGATGCTTCACATTCCAGGATTACCAGCTTGCACCTACTCTCGAAGAGTATTCCATCCTGTTGAGTATCCCTGTTCAGCATCAAATTCCCTTCTTGGACGTCCCCAAGGAGGTCGACTTCAGATTAATTGCCAGAGCTCTCCGGTTGAGTGTTGATGAGGTCGGTAAGAATTGGAAGCCCTGTGGGGAAGCTGTTGGTCTACCGTTGAAGTTTCTGTTGAGGGTAGCCAGAGTTGAAGCGGATAAGGGGAATTGGGAAGTTTTTCACGCCCAGCTAGCTGCCATGATCTATGGGATCGTCCTATTTCCTAGTATGCCGAACTTCATAGACCATGCTGCCATCAGCATTTTCATCAGGGGGAACCCAGTCCCTACTCTCTTAGCAGATACTTACTATGCCATCCACAGTAGGCATGGTAAGGGTGGAGCCATCAGGTGTTGCCTACCTCTCCTTTTCAGATGGTTCATGTCCCTTCTGCCAGCTAGTGGACCATTTGTAGATACCCAGAGCACTCTGAAGTGGACGCAGAGGATCATGTCACTCACTTCCTACGACATCAGGTGGCAGTCGTACCGGATGGACGTGAAAGATGTTATCTTGAGTTGTGGTGAATTCCGGGGCGTGCCACTCATAGGGACCAAGGGTTGCATCAATTACAACCCAGTTCTCTCCCTTCGCCAGCTAGGGTTTGTCATGTGTGAAAGACCGCTCGAAGCTGAGATAGCTGAGAGTTTCTGTTTTGAGAAGAAGGATGACCCTGCTAAGTTGGAGCAGATAGGGAAAGCCTGGAGAGATGTGGGAGTTAAGGATGGATCCGTCTTAGGGAAGAAGTTTGCCATTGCAATGCCCGATTACACTGATTGGGTAAAGAAGAGAGTGGAAACTTTGCTGCTTTCCTACGATAGGATGGAGCCGTTGCAAGAGCAACCACCTTTGGTACTTGCTGATAGTGTGCCTGTTGAGCACTATAAGCAAGCCCTGATGGAGAGTCGGCGTCTGAGGGAGAAAGAGCAAGACACTCAGATGGAACTGTATAAAGCTAAGGCTGATAAGCTGCACTTGGCCCATCAACTCAGGGAAGTGCAAGGAGAGGATGCTAGCAGAGCAAGGGGTAAGAAAAGATCATATGAGGAGATGGAATCCCTGATGGATGCAGAGCATAGGGAATGTCTGAGATTACAGAGGGTGGAAGTCAACTATCAAAAGAAAATCAGAGACTTGGAGAAGCAACTCAAAGACAAAGATAGTCAGTTGAAGAAGGAGATGGAGCTGAGGCAGACATCAGAGGAGTATCTTGGAGGAGAAGTCTTGGAGCTTAGAAGACAATTGAAAGAGAAGATCACTCCGCTACCAGATTGTTCAGAATGCTCACTGTTGATAGACCAGTGTCATTACCTGAAGACCCTCATCCCAGAAGACCGTCTGCCATAGACTGCATCCTTGTTTTGTATTTTGTTGCTGAATCACCTCCAGACTTGTTGGATGGGGTTCATTTGTTTGTAATCCATCTCTGTTGGATCTTTTTATTGAGAATCACCTCCAGGCTTGTTGGATGGGATTCTTTTTTCTTTGTACTCTGTTTTCGAATGTTCGGTTGTATGACTTCTTTTGTACCCTTATTCATATATAAGGCTGTAGATTTTCTCTGTTGCTCTCATTTTTCCCTGTATCTGTTTATCTCTTGTTGCTGCAGGTTGCCATCTTTCCAGAATGGGTCAGGCTCTTTGAATGCCTGAGAAATGAGCATCTCATGTGCATCATACATATCATTAGACATCATAATCATATCATTTGCATAACAGGTGTTCTTGTGCGGTCTTCTTACTGTGGGTTCCTGTGTTCAGGCAGGATAGCTGATCAAAGACAACACCGCTACTCAACGAGGCTCAACCATCAACGCAACATGGATCAGGTTCAAGCCGAGTTGGCCGAGATGAGGGCAAGTATGGCCCAATTCATTCACATGATGCAAGGGGTTGCGCAAGGCCAAGAAGAGCTCCGAGCAATGGTCCAGAGGCAAGAAGCTGCATTGCCACCGCCAAATCAACCTCTGCAAGAAGGAAACCCAGTTCCTGAAGTCCCTGCCGCTGCTATTCCCGTCAACGACTATGCTGTAGGTGAAGAGTTGAGGGGTATCCGAGTCAACGGTCAACCGATTGCTCCAGATGCTGTTAGTCCCAGAGTCATCCATGCTCCGGTCCGTAATAGAATTCCAATTGTTGACAGACAAGAGGATTTGTTTACTATGCTCAGTGAAGACGACAACATGTTGGGTAGAAATGATGCGAGAGATCGCAAAGTGGAGGCCCTTGCTGAGAAGATCAGGGCAATGGAATGTCAAAACTCCCTCGGTTTTGACGTTACAAACATGGGATTGGTTGAAGGACTTAGAATCCCGCACAAATTCAAGGCGCCGTCATTCGACAAATACAACGGTACCTCCTGCCCTCGCACCCATGTGCAGGCATATTACCGAAAGATATCCGCATATACAGACGATGAGAAGATGTGGATGTATTTCTTCCAGGATAGTCTATCTGGGGCATCCTTGGATTGGTACATGGAATTGAAGCGGGATTCAATTCGGTGCTGGAGAGACCTGGGTGAGGCCTTCCTCAGGCAGTACAAGCACAACATGGATATGGCTCCAACCAGAACTCAGTTACAAAGCTTATGTCAGAAGAACAATGAAAGTTTCAAAGAGTACGCCCAGAGATGGCGCGAACTAGCTGCAAGAGTTCAACCCCCTATGCTGGAAAGGGAGTTGACTGACATGTTCATTAGCACTCTACAAGGTGTCTACATGGACCGGATGGGAAGCTGCCCATTCGGAAGCTTTTCTGACGTCGTGATCTGCGGCGAAAGAACTGAGAGCCTGATCAAAGCTGGGAGGATCCACGATACTGGTTCCTCGTCTTCTTCCAAGAAACCCTTCTCTGGGGCACCTCGCCGTAGAGAAGGAGAGACCAACGCTGTACAGCACAGAGGGGGTGCTTACAGAGCCAACAACAACAGGGACCAGTATCGTCCAATCGCTGCAGTGACCATCCCTGCACCTCAACCACGTCCACAACAACAAAGGGTTCAGCAACAACAACCGCAACAACCGCAACAACAGCAACAACAACAGCAACGACCTTTCCAGCCTAGGCAAAGATTGCAGGCTGATAGGAGATTCGACCCTTTGCCCATGTCGTACGCAGAGCTACTGCCCGAACTACTCCGGTTAGGGTTGGTAGAGTTGCGTACGATGGCAACTCCTACTGTGCTGCCACCCGGCTATGACGCCAATGTAAGATGTGACTTTCACTCTGGGGCACCAGGCCACCATACTGAAAGATGCCGGGCTTTGCAGCACAAGGTCCAGGACTTGATTGATTCCAAGGCAATCAACTTCTCTCCGGTTCCAAATGTGGTGAACAATCCTATGCCTCAGCATGGAGGGCGTAGGGTTAATAATATTGAAGATGGGGAAGCTGAAGATTTGGTTGTCAGTGTTGAAGATGTTCAGACGTCTCTGTTGGTCGTCAAGGGCCGATTGCTGAAGGGGGGTGTTGACCCAGGTTGTTCAGAAGTTTGTTTGGGCTGTTCAGAGGCCATGAATGGTTGTGACCAGTTGAAGGCTGGTATTCAGAGGTTAATAGATGAGGGCTGTTTGCAGTTCAGCCGGGCTACCAGAGATAATGGGGCAGTGTCTACTGTCACCATTTTTTATAAGCCAGCTGAAGGAAGAGGACGTGGGGCTGTCAGTGCACCCACAACCAGCAATACTCCGGTTACCATCCCTACCCCGGTAACCATCCGTGCACCAGTTACTATTGTTGCGCCTGGCAGAAGGCAGAATGAAAATAGTAGGGCCGTGCCCTGGAGTTATGACAACGCCTATCGCCGGGATAGGAGGGCTGGTAACCAGACAAGACCAGTTGCTCAAACACCAGTTACAATCAGTGCCCCTGTGAGGATCCCTGCTGTTACAAGTCCGGTAGTGGACAACGTTGGAGGACAGGGAGGTTTCACAAGGAGTGGACGACTGTTTGCTCCTCAGCCTGTGAGAGATGCTGCTGCTGAGTCATCTGCAAGGGCTAAGGGCAAGCAAACAATGGTTGATGAAGAACCGGCTCAGAAGGAGGCTGAGGGTTCTTTCCAGAAAGATGTCGAGGAGTTTATGAAGATCATAAAGAAGAGTGATTACAAGATTGTTGATCAACTCAACCAGACTCCGTCGAAAATCTCGATACTCTCTCTGCTGATGTGTTCTGAGGCACATCGGGACGCCTTGCTGAAAATGCTGAACATGGCATACGTCCCGCAAGAGATATCGGTCAACCAGCTGGAGGGTGTTCTAGCAAACGTGAGTACCAGGCATGGTGTAGGTTTCACTGACCTAGACTTAACGCCTGAGGGTCGTAATCACAACAAGGCCTTGCACATCACTATGGAGTGCAAGGGCGCAGTATTATCTCATGTGCTAGTGGACACCGGGTCGTCCCTGAATGTCCTACCCAAGCAAATACTGAAGAAGATAGATGTCGAGGGAGTTGTGCTCACTCCCAGTGACCTGATCGTGCGTGCATTCGACGGATCCAAACGGTCTGTGTTTGGTGAAGTCACATTGCCAGTGAAGATAGGTCCAGAAGTCTTCGACATCGTGTTTTATGTGATGGACATTCAGCCTGCTTATAGCTGTTTGTTGGGGCGTCCTTGGATTCACGCCGCTGGAGCAGTCTCGTCGACTCTCCATCAGAAGCTTAAGTATGTCTGGAACGGTCAGATCGTGACCGTCTGCGGCGAAGAGGAGATTCTGGTGAGTCATCTCTCCTCATTCAAGTATGTGGAGGTGGATGGCGAGATCCACGAAACCCTGTGCCAGGCATTCGAGACTGTGGCATTAGAAGGTGTAGCTTGTGCAGAGCAGAGGAAGCCAGGCGCTTCAATATCATCGTACAAGCAAGCCAAAGAGGTTGTTGACTCCGGTAAGGCTGAAGGCTGGGGCAAGATGGTGGACTTGCCTGTAAAAGAAGACAAGTTCGGCATTGGGTACGAGCCTCTCGCAGCAGAGCAGGTACAAGCAGGTCCGAGCACCTTCACCAGCGCTGGGCTGATGAACCATGGAGACGTCTTTGCTACTGATGGTGAAGATAGTGGTTGTGATTTGGATGTCTGGGTCCGCCCTTGTGCACCAGGCGAGGTCATCAACAATTGGACAGCAGAAGATGTGGTCCAAGTTACTCTACTGACAGAGTAATTTTCTTTTGTTTTTTCATTTTGCATGAAAACCCTACGTTCCGCCCAGGGCGTAGTGGTTCATTGTAGGGCCACATCATGTTCACAATGTTTATAAATAAAGGACGTTTTTTCAATCAAATTTTGAGATCTTTGTCTTTCTATTTTCTGTTTTCCACTTTTTTTCAAAACAAATAAAAAATGGCAATGTTTTTTGTTTTTGTGACTTTATTGAAATCTTTTTCTAAAAAACAAAACATTAAACATGCAGAAGTGACCTTTTGGCATCCACTGTGAACGACTCTGTTATGGCTCAGTATGATTTCAACAATCCCATCTACCAAGCTGAAGAGGAGAGTGAGGAAGACTGTGAACTCCCTGCAGAATTGGTCAGACTACTGAAGCAAGAGGAAAGGGTCATCCAACCTCACCAGGAAGAGTTGGAAGTTGTTAATCTGGGTACTGAGGACGCCAGAAGAGAGATCAAGATCGGGGCTGCTTTAGAAGACTCTGTCAAGAGGAGGTTAATTGAGATGCTGAAAGAATATGTGGAAATATTCGCCTGGTCATACCAAGATATGCCTGGGCTGGATACAGACATTGTGATGCATCGGTTACCGCTCCGAGAAGAGTGCCCGTCGGTCAAGCAGAAGCTTCGCAGAACAAGTCCCGATATGGCTGTCAAGATCAAGGAAGAGGTTCAGAAGCAGTGGGACGCAGGTTTCCTAGCTGTCACTAGCTACCCGCCGTGGGTTGCCAACATTGTTCCCGTGCCGAAGAAGGATGGCAAAGTCAGGATGTGTGTCGACTACCGAGACTTAAACAGGGCGAGTCCGAAAGATGATTTCCCATTACCTCACATTGATGTATTGGTGGATAATACGGCTCAGTCCTCGGTATTCTCTTTCATGGACGGTTTCTCAGGCTACAACCAGATCAAGATGGCGCCAGAGGACATGGAAAAGACGACATTCATTACACCTTGGGGCACGTTCTGCTACAAAGTGATGCCATTTGGGCTGAAGAATGCCGGTGCTACCTATCAGAGGGCAATGACGACTCTCTTTCATGACATGATGCACAACGAAATCGAAGTGTACGTGGATGATATGATTGCGAAGTCGCAGACAGAAGAGGAGCATCTGGTAAATCTGCAGAAGTTGTTTGACAGACTGGTCAAGTTCAAGCTGAGGCTGAATCCGAACAAGTGTACGTTTGGAGTGAGATCCGGGAAGCTCTTAGGCTTCATTGTCAGTGAAAAAGGGATTGAGGTTGATCCAGCAAAAGTCAAAGCTATTCAAGAGATGCCTGAACCGAAGACGGAAAAGCAAGTCCGTGGGTTTTTAGGGAGGTTGAACTACATTGCAAGGTTCATATCTCACCTAACTGCCACATGTGAACCTATTTTCAAACTGCTCAGAAAGAATCAGGCGATCAAATGGAATGATGACTGTCAGGAAGCTTTTGACAAAATCAAAGAATACTTGCAAAACCCTCCAATCCTTATCCCTCCAGTTCCAGGGAGACCACTGATCATGTACCTTTCAGTCACCGAGACTTCGATGGGGTGTGTATTGGGTCAGCATGACGAGTCTGGTCGAAAAGAGCATGCCATATACTACCTGAGCAAAAAGTTTACCGACTGTGAAACAAGATATTCACTGCTCGAGAAAACTTGCTGTGCTTTGGCCTGGGCTTCTCGCCGACTAAGGCAGTATATGTTGAACCATACTACTCTGTTGATTTCTAGGATGGATCCTGTGAAATACATCTTTGAGAAGCCAACTCTCACTGGACGTGTTGCCCGTTGGCAAATGATCTTAACCGAGTACGACATTCAGTACACGTCGCAGAAGGCCATCAAAGGTAGTATTCTGTCAGACTATCTTGCCGAGCAACCGATCGATGACTATCAGCCTATGATGTTTGAATTCCCTGATGAAGACATCATGTATTTGAAGACGAAAGACTGTGAAGAGCCGCTTGTCGAGGAAGGACCGGATCCTGATGACAAGTGGACATTGATGTTTGATGGGGCTGTGAATATGAATGGTAATGGTGTTGGGGCAGTGTTGATCAACCCCAAAGGTGCTCATATACCTTTCTCTGCCAGATTGACATTCGACGTCACCAACAATGAAGCTGAGTATGAGGCTTGTATCATGGGGATAGAAGAAGCCATTGATCTGAGGATCAAAACACTTGACATATTTGGAGATTCAGCTCTAGTGATCAATCAGGTCAATGGAGATTGGAACACGAACCAGCCACATCTGATTCCGTACAGAGATTACACCAGAAGAATACTGACGTTCTTCAAGAAGGTGAAGTTGTATCATGTCCCCCGAGACGAGAATCAGATGGCTGATGCTTTGGCTACTTTATCCTCTATGATAAAGGTTCATTGGTGGAACCATGTGCCGCAAGTTGCTGTGAATCGACTCGAGAGGCCTGCATATGTGTTCGCAGCCGAGTCTGTTAATGCTATTGATGATAAGCCGTGGTACTTTGACATCAAGAATTTCCTCAAGACTCAAGAGTATCCTGAGGGTGCGTCGAAGAATGATAAGAAGACCCTGAGAAGGCTAGCTGGAAGCTTTTATCTGAATCAGGATGATGTGCTGTACAAGAGAAATTTTGACATGGTCTTGCTCAGATGCGTGGATAGACACGAAGCAGACATGTTAATGCAAGAAGTGCACGAGGGTTCGTTTGGTACCCACGCTGGTGGTCATGCAATGTCGAAGAAATTGCTGAGAGCCGGATATTACTGGATGACTATGGAATCCGATTGCTTCAAATATGCTCGGAAATGCCATAAGTGTCAAATCTATGCTGATAAGGTGCATGTACCACCAAGCCCGTTGAATGTCATGAACTCGCCTTGGCCGTTCGCCATGTGGGGCATTGACATGATTGGGAGGATTGAACCAACTGCTTCGAATGGACATCGCTTCATCTTGGTTGCGATCGATTACTTCACCAAATGGGTGGAAGCAGCTTCCTATGCCAACGTCACCAAACAAGTGGTTGCCCGGTTCATCAAGAAAGAAATCATCTGTCGTTATGGAGTTCCCGAGAGAATCATCACCGATAATGGTTCTAATCTTAATAACAAGATGATGAAAGACCTGTGCAGAGATTTCAAGATTGAACATCACAATTCTTCTCCTTACAGACCAAAGATGAATGGTGCTGTAGAGGCAGCTAACAAGAATATCAAGAAGATTGTGCAGAAAATGGTCGTTACGTACAAGGATTGGCACGAGATGTTGCCTTTTGCTTTGCATGGATACCGTACCTCAGTACGTACGTCGACCGGGGCAACCCCCTACTCCCTTGTGTATGGTATGGAAGCAGTCCTACCCGTTGAAGTGGAGATCCCTTCTCTGAGGGTATTGTTGGATGTCAAGCTGGACGAAGCCGAGTGGATTCGTACGAGGTTTAATGAGTTAAGCCTTATCGAAGAGAGACGGTTAGCAGCTGTTTGCCATGGGCAGTTGTATCAGAGAAGGATGAAACGAGCCTTTGATCAGAAAGTGCGTCCTCGGACATTTCAAACCGGCGATCTGGTTTTGAAGAGGATCCTTCCTCCCGGTGCAGATAACAGGGGCAAGTGGACTCCTAACTATGAAGGTCCATATGTTGTGAAGAAGGTTTTCTCCGGTGGAGCCTTGATGCTTACAACTATGGATGGTGAAGATTTCCCTTCCCCTGTCAACTCAGATGTAGTCAAAAAATACTTCGCATAAATTGACCCGCTGGACAAAAAGAACAAAATAGTCCAGGCAAAAATGGGCATCCCGGCGAACCAAAAAACAGAAAGAAAAGGTTCGGGCAAAAGTTAGGGATAAAAAATGAAAAAATCGTACACCCGGTAAGTCGAAAACCCGCAAGGGCGGCTTAGGCAAAAATGGGTATCCCGGTGGATTGAAAACCCGAAAGGGCGATCCAGCCAAAAGAGGGATTAAAGCGAAGACTACATTCTGAGTCATCTGCACTTCGTCATGCTTCGTCAGCTGCCATCTCCAAAGATGTGATCGGTCCAGTCATTCTTCTCAGAAAGCAAGGAATTGGGAGGAAACTGATGATCTATGAGTTATAACAGAGTTGGGAAACAGTGGATGGCGTGTTCACATTGCCATTAGGATAGTTTATTTTTTCCTTTTATGCGCAATTACCTCTTTCTAGGAATTGCTTCCCAATGTATTTGCCTTTTCAGGCACACTTTCAATCAATAAAAGTCGTTATTCAGATAAATTGCTCTCCTGTTTTTACTTTTACTGTTTTGTTTGCAAAAACGTCCGAATTTTTGATAAACATTGCATCTAAAAAACATGAAGGCTACACAATGACGTGCAGAAAGATTAAAACATTTGAAAATCGTTTTGAATGTTGAGGATACTTGACCGTATCTTGTCCATGTACTCCCTGGGGCATCTGTTGTCTTGATTTGCAGGTCGTCACCTGTGAATATTTCCCCCAGTAGGGTTGTCCCCTGTGAGCATTCACCAGCAGTGCTTTTCCCCAGACAGAATCCTTCTCCTAGCTGGTTTTGTTTTGAGCCTTCCCCAGCGAAGCAATCATTTCTCCAGCAGAGTTCATCCCACCAGTGGATTGGACTGGTTTCCATAGCAGACGGATACCTACATCCCCAGCTGAGTTTGTTTCTACTTGTGAATTATGTGGGTCGTCCCCGGCAGAGTAACAGATGTTCCCCGAAGCAGAGTTCATTGTATCTGAGGATTGTCTGAGCCTTATCCCCAAAGAGTTACCTGGATTATCTTCCCCAGCGGAGCATTTATTTCCCCAAGCGGAATTTTTGTGGATTGATTGGGCTATCCCCGGCAGGTTTCCCTTTGCTTTCCCCTAGCAAAGTTGATTCATTTCTCTCCAACAAAGTTGCTTCATTACTCCCCAGCGAGTTGCCTTGTCTTCCCCTAGTGGATTTGTTTTGTTGGCTCCCCAGCAGCGGTTTGTATTGCTTCCCCCAGTGGATTTATCTTGAAGATTCCTTAGCACAGTCGTCCTGTGTATCTCTCCCCGCAGAGTTCTTATCATATTGCATTGCATATAGTAATCATTGCATCCTCAAAATGCGTAGCATTTCCATCCAATATGGAGCACTACGCCATAGAAAAATTCAAACATATGCATTCATGTGTTCGAAACCACATCAGACCGTATCCCCGGCAGAGGCGGATCATCTTGTCCGACATCAGCACCAAGTCTGCTACAGTTGCTTCGACAGCATTCAGAATTGCTTATCCCCACAGAGGTTTATTTCCTCACCCGATGGTGACAGAGGCCTATTTCCTCACCCGATGGTGACAGAAGTTTGTTTCTCCCCAGTGAGACTCCCAGCAAGTGATCAGCCTTGCTTCAACTTATCCCAGATTCTATTCTTGTGATATCAGTAAGTGTCACGTCAACACCCGCGTGTGTCTTCTTTGTTTTGGTGTCGGTAAACGCCATTGTTTCGGTGTCGGTAAACATCGAGTTCCACCCAGTCATCGGTAAATGTCTGGTCATTTTTTTGGTGTCGGTAAACGCCATTGCTTCGGTGTCAGTAAACATCGAGTCTTTTTTTCAGTCATCGGTAAATGTCTGATAATCCCCAGCCAGAAATCCCCAGTAGAGTCATCTGTAAATGTCCTATCTGGTTTCCAGTTGCAAATATTTGTTTGTCTCTCACCAATAAATTTTTCATCCCCAGTCATCGGTAAATGTCTGGTCATTCCTTTTGATGTCGGTAAACATCATCTTTCGATGTCGGTAAACATCGAGTCCCACCCCAGTCATCGGTAAGTGTCTGGTCATTCTTTGTGGTGTCGGTAAACATCATCTTTCGATGTCGGTAAACATCGAGTCTCACCCCAGTCATCGGTAAATGTCTGGTCATTCTTTGTTCTCTTGTTAATAAATCAAAATCCCCAGAAGTCGTCGGTAAACGTCTTGTCTGGTATCACCATAAAGATTTTGTTCCTCCCCAAGCGGAGATGCCATCGGTAAATAGCCCAGTTTTCTTCGATATCGGTAAATATCGAATTCCCAGTTGCAGCAGCCATCGGTAAATGGCCTTGATATCGGTAAATATCAAGTTTGCTTTGAAGCCACCATCGGTAAATGGGTTCGCTTCCTTTCAACATCATTTGCTTCCCAGCAACCATCGGTAAATGGTTTTGCTGAAGTTGATATTGGTAAATATCAAGTTTTTAACCATCGGTAAATGGTTCTGTTTTTCATCATTTGCTTCCCAGCAACCATCGGTAAATGGTTTTGCTGAAGTTGATATTGGTAAATATCAAGTTTTTAACCATCGGTAAATGGTTCTGTTTTTCATCATTTGCTTCCCAGCAACCATCGGTAAATGGTTTTGCTGAAGTTGATATCGGTAAATATCAAGTTTTTAACCATCGGTAAATGGTTCTGTTTTTCATCATTCGTTTCCCAGCAGCCATCGGTAAATGGTCGTGCTGAAGTCGATATCGGTAAATATCAAGGTCCCAATTTTAACCATCGATAAATGGTTTTTGTTTTTCAGAAGTTGTTTTCCCCAGCAGCCATCGGTAAATGGTCGTGCTGAAGTCGATATCGGTAAGTATCGAGGTTCCAGTTCTTCAACCATCGGTAAATGGTTTTGTTTTTCTGAAGCTGTCATGCGGTTTGTCATCGGTAAATGACGTGGTTCTTCTGTATTTTATCCAGTCGGTGCAAATTTCTACGGTTCTTTAGTATTCAATCCCTGTTTACCCTGAAAGTCTGACAGCCGTTGCTATCATCCGTTCGGGTTCCCAGCTGATTGAATAGGGGCAGCTGTAGCACCTCAAATTTGCACCTGTCATTGTACATACATTTTCATATTAGGTCATAACATATCATAGTCCATTGCATAGCATTTGCATTATCCTCAGTTGCCTCAAGAGCAAGCAAGCAAGAATTAGGTCAAACTGATCAGGAGATCAGTCCACCAATCAAGCAAGGATGTTTCTCAAGGAATCAAGGTCCTAGGGTTTGACCAACAAGTTCACATATCTTGGAGGTCTATTTGAAGTGTTCAAGTCAAGGGTTGAGGGCTCAGATGTCATCAGTCAATGCACAGGCAGGCACAAAACCCTAGATAATCAACAGTCAATCAAAGCAGTGGATGGTGGCCATTCTTGTGGAATTTGGGCACCATGATCAATCATCAAGAGTTCATATGTCTTGGGACATCATTTGAAGTCAAAATCTCAAGGAACTAGGGTTTGGAATTCATCAGAAGTGCACAGCCAAGTCCAAAACCCTAGAAAGTCAAAGTTGGTCAACTGTGGTTGATTCTTTGGATTTGATGGATAGAAATGGTTTGAAGGAGTTTATTCATGTCCTAATAGGCCTCATGTGTCATGGCAATCAACATCATGGAAGAATTCGAAGCAAATCAGAAAAATTCCCAAAATAGAAAGTGGACCTGTATTTTCAACTGCCAAAAATGGAAACTTCTTGATCTTAGACTTACATCATGATACAAGCTCCAAATGAATTTTTGCCCAACATGAAAGTTGAAGATCTTGTTCTCCCATTTTCAAAAAGTCCAAGAACTCTCAAATCCCATGTATGGTTGTCAAGATATGATCCAATCATTTTCATCAATTTGTGAACTTCAACTGAGCATATCTCCCAAACCATAAGGCCAAATTTGGTGGGGTTTTTTCCTACAAACCACATTTTTCATCCTCTTTCCAAAAATATAAATTTCATGATCTAAAACCTTACCAATCAAAATGGCATTTTTGGACCTTTTGCATTTAAATTCAAAGTTTGACCAAACTTTGACTTTTTGAGTTTTTGACTTTTTCTTGATTTGGTCAATTGGGAAATGTTCCATATCACATTTATGACTTGTTCCAATCCCAAAACCATCATCATACCACCATTTTCCCATCATTTTGAATCAAAATGCAAATTTGGCAATTTGGCAAAAGAAGCTTCACAAAAGTAAAAATCAGTACAGCAGTACATGTACCACTACAAGCAGCAGAAATGTGGTCTGCTAGCAGCCTGATTGCAGGCCCATTCGCAGCAAACACCTCCCATTTTCCACTTTGTACATAATTAGCAATTGTGCAAACAGCTCCATGTAAGCAAGGCAAAGTTAGCAATTAAGGAGCAGACCACAAAGCAGCATTCTGCAGCAGGCCATTAGCAGCCTTTCAGGCCCAACTCGACCAGCCATGTACCTCCATTCTTCACCTATGCATAGTTAGCAATTTTGGCAATTGGAGCTCATTAAGCTAATCCAGCTTATCATTCCTTAAACCAATCTAAAACAGACCATATAAAGTCTCTTTTCTGACATTGGCCAACCCTAGACACTGCAGCCACAGACCAAGAACCTTGATACTCTCTCATTCTCCATTATTTTGCATTTGGCATTTTCTGCTTAAAACACAAAAAACCCTTGAACAACTGGGATTGATTCTTCATCTGGATATTCTTTGGAACTCCTTTCGAGCACAAAACATCCTCTGCACAGTTTTCATCCTGTTCTGTTTTCAAAGGAGTCCTTCAATGGCAGCTTGGGTTTAGAGTGAAACCAAGCAAGTTTGCACTGATCTTCTTCAAGCATTCATCATTCCACAGCATTGTCTCCACCTGTTTCAAGCTATATCACCAGAATACCAACTGTGCCTCATTTTCTTCAAAAGCAAGTAAAGTTTCGACCAACTCTTTTCTCAAATTCTTGCTATGCCATGTGTAGCCCTTGTGTTGTTGAGTACTGTGTGCTTTGAATCGTGTATTATGCTTGCTTGTGCTGTGAGATATTTGAGTTCAAAGTTTTTTTTGTGTTCATGGATGTTTTGCTTGATTCATGATACCTAGTGTGTTTTAGTGCAAATGAACTGTAGAATGAGCATGCTGGATGTTTATTATGTCGATTGCCATGCCTAATTTCATGTTCTGAGCTCTTCCAATTTTCACGATTTAGTTGTTGGTGATGGTGATATGCTGTTGGAACTCTGCTGCATTTCCAGAAATATGAGTTTCATGCTTTGGATGGTTTACTACATGATGTTGTTTAAAGTCCTCTAATCCGTGCCATGCTGTTATATGACTTTGGTGGAATGTTGTTTGTTAATGATGAACATGAGTGTGTAGCCATGCTGCTAGAGCCATGTTGCTGTCTTGAACTTGCTTGCTAAAATTCATGCTGTTGTGTTTTTGCTTGTTTTGATTTTAGTTTGATGATTTCTTAAACATGATGAGCACATGATAATGATGGTTGTTGCTGTTGTTTTAAAACCAATACCCTGCTGTTGTCTCCAAGCCAGGCTGCTAGAACCATGTTGCTGTCTTGAACCTGCTTGCTAAATCCATGCTGATGTATGCTTGTGCTAAGTCATTTTGATGTTAGTTGATATCAGTTATTGCATGAGCATTGAGGCTGGTTAGGTTTATTTTGTTCATGGTTGATAAATGTTGCTGAATGATTTTGCCATACCATTACTATGCTGTTGTCTGTTTTGTTTGGATGCTAATGAACACATCATACCATGCTGCTAAAGTCCTGCTGCAGTTTTGACAAATATTGAATGATGCTTAACCATGCTGTTAATACCCTGCTGTCATCGCAACCTTGAACATGCTCAGAAATTCATATTGGTTCATGTTCTGTTTGTGTTAGTATGCCAGTTGAATACTGTTACCTTACTTTTGAAATGTTGGTCGAATGATGATGATTGATGAACATTTACATGCCCTGCTGCTGTTGAAACCTTAACCATTTCCCAATGCCATATTGTTTGTGTGGTTTGGTCGAGTCATTTTGTTTTGATGATTGGTGACAACATGAATATGTGCCTGCTGCTGTTATGATGATGTTGTTCTGCTGTTAATGCTCATTGCCATATGCTGGATATGTTTTTGTTCATGCCATGAATGCTGTTGCTACTTAAACATAACTTTGTCCGGAGTTTGCTCATGATCTTGTTGGGATTGTATGCTGTATGTGAAACCTAGCATTGCATGAAACCCCCATAAAATTCAAAGCTGATTGACTGCTGCTTGTGTGTTACATGAACCTGCTGTACCAAGGCCATGACATTAGGTGTTTGTGTTTAAAACTTGTTTGATGTTGATGAACCATAAACAATGGAATTGATGCTGCTATTGATGAATACCTTTGCTGCTGTTAAACTACTTGCTATGCCCAAAATCTTTTTGTCATGCTTGTGTTGTTTTAATGTTTATGACATGAAGCACATTGAAGTTTTCTGTTTGCTTGATGCCTACATGATGATTACATGATGTTGCTTGGTCGAACTTGGCATGATGTTGATTGCTTGAATGTTGCAAATACCATGCTGTTGTTGAAACACTAGTAACTTTCCAGCAAACTTGCCCTGTTCACATACTGCTATTGTTGCCTGCTGTTTATGTGCTGTTGTTGGTTTGCTTGCCATGAGAACATGATACCAACGCCATGCTGTTGTTTTTGATGAAACATGATGATGATGCTTGTATGCTGAAACCATTTTACTGCTGTTTAAACCTTGGCTCTAACCAGAAAATCCATGAAACATGTTGCTGTTTTCTTGAATGATGATGATAGGTTGTATGCTGTTGTTTCTCAAATCATAGAACCATGTTGTTTTGCTATCTTAATATGCCTAGGTTTTCATGCTTATGTTGTGTGGTTTGGTTGAATCATTTTTGTTTGATGTGGTTGAACATGAACACGAATGCCATTGCTTTTGTGTGCTGTTGTTTATTTTGTTTGGATGTTGATGAACACCTTATGCCATGCCAGAAAATCCATGCGAAATATATTGTATGCTGTTTGTTTGCTGTTGGTTATGATGAGCACATTGATGATGATGAACTTGGTTTGATAATTACATGATAATGATGAATGTTGCTGTTAACTGCTTGCTGTTAATGCACTGCTGTTTGAAAAACCAGAACTTGCATTTTTTTTATTGTGTGTTGCCATGTGGTTTCCATGTGGTTGTTTAATTTCGACATGATAATGAACTTGGATGATGAATGTGTACATGTGCTGTTAAAATACTTGTCCTGTCCAGACTTTGCTTGGATGATGAATGCTGTTGTTGCTGGTCGAGTTTGTGTGTTGCTTTTGTGAATGTTTTTACCATGCTGCAAACTTAGGGTTTCTTAAAAAACAGAAAATTTGAAGTTTCATTGGTGTTCACTGTTTCATTGGCTGAGGACCAATGAAAACATTTCCTTTACTCTGCCCAAAACGCAGAGTTTTAATTAGTGAACTCAATATTACAGCTTTGCCACTGCGTTGACCTTTGTTGACCACTAGTTCATGCCTTTTGCTCATGCTTGCACCAATTTATCATCCAACTTCCACAATTTATTTCTCCTTCATTTTTCATCAAAAAATTATGAAATTTTTTACACATGTTCACAAATGAGTCTAGAATTTAATTGTGAATTTTAATTAATTTTCCATTGGCTGGATTTTTTATGATAATTATTTTCTTGACATGTATGCCAAAATGATACATTGTGCCATTCCTTTTGTGAAATTGTCATGTTGTATCCAATGCCTTTGAAAATTTTTGTGGTGAAACTAGACACATTGATTTTCATTTCCATATAAAGTTTGTGCATTTATCATTTGTGGATTGAGAGTTATGATTTTCTGAAGTTATGTGTTACATTTGGTGCTATACCATGATCATGCATTTTCCCAATTTTTGTTCACATGCTTCCTCTCATCCAAATCACTTGAAATTTTGCATGAATGATCCTTCATATGTCTAGTTTGTGTACAACTTTTCTTGGAATTAATCATGCTGTTTTCAATTTATTTGAGAATTTTCTTCCATACTTGTTCATTTGTTGACTTTTTGTGCTATGCCTTGCCAAATCCTTTGTGAAATTCTCAAATCATATTGTATATCCATGAAATTTCATATGTGATAACTAGACATCTCAAGCTTTGCATTGGTGTTAATCTCATTCATTTCTCTTCTGTTTTCCAATTGATATGATTTTTTGAAGTTGACCCATGCTTGTTGACTTTCACCATGCTTACTTGAATTTGGTTTGACTTCATGATTTTTGTTGACTGCCTTCCTCTCATCCAAATGCCATGAAATTTTACATGTCTACCATGTTAGATGTTAGGATTGAGTGTGATTTATTTCATAATTTTTGGAATTGTTTGAGTTGACTTTTGATGCAAGTCATTCTGTTGACTTTTGTATGCTTTCTTTGCCTTACTTTGACTTCAAATGTTCATGAAATGATCATAATGCATGATATGATTGTGGGCCCAATTGTGATTGCTTTCTAATTGGTTGACTTTGACTTTGAGTTGACTTTTCCTTGCTGCCTTGACTTTTCCTTTCATCTTTGACCCTAGGCTAGCCCTAGTGGTCCTTTGGACTTATGTTGAGTTCATCTGTTTCAGGTTGAGCATAGTGCTTCCAAGATCATACCAATCTGATTGATGTTTGTTTGTCTATATTGTGCTAACCTTTTGTTTTGTAGGTGACTCATGTAACTTGAGTCTTGCTTTGCACAGTTGACCTTCTGTGATTGACTGTTTATCCATTTCCTTTGGTTTTAACTGTGGAACTGTGAACTGATCTGTTTGACTTTTGCAGGTACTTTAGTTGCTTAAGTTCTCTGAACTTGATTTGCTTTGCTTTTTAGCAACTTGCTTGAGGTATAATCTCTTTTACTACATGTAGTCTGGAGACCCGGTCTGTTATTTGACCGGGCAAACTGTCTGAAGTCCTCCTTAAGAGGCAATGCCTGTGTATGTTTACTTTGTCCCTGTACAGAGTCAAAGACCTCCTAAGTGAAGAGGCAATTGGTGGAAGGTAGGGATATGCAATCTATCCCCCACTATTCAGTGTGTCTTCTGTCTTGCTCACACCACTGTGTTGATGCACTTCAGATAAAAACCCAAGATCTTGTGCAATTGCACAGTTAAGTCAGTTTAAATGTGTAGAAGGGTTCCCACTTTCTGAACCCACACATTCTTGTCAAATGCTCTCCCAGGCCAGGGATAGAAGCAATGAGGCACACCCCTCATCTCCTTTCATCTGCTTCACCTTAGCCTCTCAATGGCAAGGTTAAGAGCACACTCACCCCATTCCAGTTGGCCCTAGTGCCTAACCTTTGATGTTTGAGCCCCCTTGTTGGTGTGTTTATTTTATGCTATATGTGTTTGTGATTGCTTTGTTTGCCTCTTTAGGCTTTAGTTTTGCTTGCCCTTGTGCAATAGGCTTGTGCTTGACTTGCTTCCTGTGCAAGTCAAGTCTGTGTGGCTTAACCCTTGTGTGAGCCATACCTAGAACTGTTCGGCCGAACTACGGCAACTCTGATTCTCACGTTCAGGTGAGATACGTAGGCACGAGACGCGATGTCTTGCCGAGTTTTGACTAACCACTAACATCTAATTTCTTTTCTCTCACCCCTGTTGTGATTGAGATATCCCTCTTCTCTTGCCCTAGTTGCAATCGAGACTTTGCTTTTTCCTGTGTCTGTTCAGGATAGGTTGGCCCTTGTGCCATTTAGCTAGAAACCTTAACTTAGGGTTGACTTTGCATGACAACATCTAGGCTCGAGTCGTAGTCTCCCTAGTGTTGTGTCTCCCTCTGTTATCTGGTTAGGCTAGATCCTTGTCCCGCGTAGGGGAACTACATCGCCCTGATCTTCACACCAGATGAAGTATGTAGGCAGGAGATTGAGCTGATCTCTCCGGGCGCCCTTTTTCTTTTTGTGTGTGTTATCTGACCTTTGCTAGGCTCGAGTCCCCGTACTCCTTAGCATTTGCTGTCTGTTTGTGTGTGTTTGACAGTTATAGGCTCGAGTCCCTATCAACCTGTTGTGTTGTTGTGTGCTTGGAAGCCGATGTAAGTCCATCGAGTGGCATTTGGGTTCCAGTGTGCGTGTGTTTTGGTTCGGATGCTGACATAAGTCCAGCGATTGGCAGTCGGGCTCCACGTTTGCCTTTGTCTTGTTTGTTTGTGTGCGTGTTAGCCGAGCTACGAATGCTCTGATTCTTCTCTCGTCCGAGAAGATACGTATGCATAGGATGCGATATCCTAGCGAGCATGTGTCGTTTCCCCAGTCCGAACTACTTGGACTCTGATGTCTATGCCTGATAGACTAAGTAGGCCCAGGATGCGACATCCTGCCGAGTCAGTTTCAGTCAGTCTCTTTCGTTTCTTTCAGCCATTGTGTGTGAGTATTTGAGCAGTGTTTAGCAACCAATATTCTTTCCTTTTGTGCGTGGATCCCGTAGGGTACTACGGATGCGTAGGGTGCCTAACACCTTCCCTTCGCATAACCGACTCCCGAACCCATCCTCTTTGGTCGCGAGACCATGTCTTTTCTTAGGTTTACTTCGAGCGTTTCCTTTCCCTCTTTTGCGATAAATAACGCACGGTGGCGGCTCTGTTGTTTCTTTCTTTTCCCGCCGGTTTTTCGCGCGATGCGACAATAAGGTGAAATAAAAAATGTACCAATCCATGTGTATTGACCAAATGACATTGAAGGTCAAAGTCAAACAATGAGAAATCAGAAATGAGATGAAGATTGGAGATCAAACAATAAGCAAAATATTTTTGGCATTTTTAATACTAAAATAAACTTGAATTAAAAAAAGAAAGGTCAAACTTCAAAATCACTTCAAATCAACCTTGAAAGGTCCAAGTGATTTATCCCAAGTTCAACAAGGTCAAACAAAGTTTGACAAAAAAATTCAGCATTTTTAAAAGTCAGCAACTATTTTTAATCAACTAAAAATGAATAAAAATAACCTAATTGAACTAAAATCTCAAATAAATCTCAAATCAATTAAAAAATTGATGAGAATATTTTTCATAGATCCATCATCATTCAAATAGGTTAGTAAATATTTTTGTATTTTTTGAATATCAAAAACTATTTTAAATGAATTAAAAATAACCAGAAAAGAGAAAATTCACAAAAAATATCAAATGACAAAATAAAAAATATTAAAAATCAGAATTAGAAACTAGAAATTATTTGGAGAAGAATGCAATTGGTCCCATATTTTTTGGACCAATAATGAAGAAGATATTGATTTTTGAAAATAATGGAAATAAAAGAAATTAAATCAGAAAATTGGAAATTCAAAAAAACCAGGAGCGTTAGATCTGAGCTCATTAATTGAGCTGGCAGATCATACGCTCCAGAAGCGAGCTTCCACCATAGGTCCAAGTCCACGCGTAACACAATGAATAAATGAAAGTCATAACAAGCGAAGGCCAGGATTAGATCTGGAAATTCAATCCAATGATCCACAACGCATCTAGCAAAGGGACGGCCACCGGAGCCACCTTCTTCTCCGGTGAGCATGAAGATTCCGGCCAATTTTGCAGGTTTCAAAAGCTTAACCAAAATACACGATCCATACATCATTGGAAAGCTGGGATGATGTACATCATCCCTGTATCACTCAATTCCTCTCTAGATCTCTATATTGAGAGAAATCAGAGATGGAAATTCTGTGATGTTTATGAGAACTTGATGGATTTCAAAAATTAAATGCACAATAATGATGCCTCCATTGAGAGGACTTCAGGCAACACAAAATCCAAGCAAATAGATCAATAATTGATGAGATTCGAAGAAAAAACCAGTTGAAGAGCAACCTTGGATTCTGGAGATTTGAGCTTGCTTCCTTGCTTTCTCTATCGAAACAGAAGATCAATGAACTAAAGGATGAAGGTTTAGAAGCTTTAGATCCAAAGATTCAACCAGATGTAGTTGAATTTTAGATCTGAAAAATTTGAAGAAAAGTGAAATAGCTTCTTTGGTGAGAGGTTAGGTTTTTAGTTCTGCAGCATTTCAGGTTGATTCATGGATGGATTTTGAATGGAATAGAGCTCTTATTTATAGAGGGAATGGCAAGGAGAGGGTGATTTAATCCGTGTGCATGAAATTGGGCATTCATTGCATGGGCTTGCATGATCATGCAAAAGGCCCAAAATCAATGCCAAATGCAATATGACATCATACCAAAGCGAAATGGACGTGTAATCTGAATGGTAATTGCTTGTGCATGGAATTTTGAAGTGTTATGCATAATTGAACCAAAAGCTTCTCCTCTTTGAAAATACCATTTGCCAAATCCAAACATGATCATGTGAGTAATGGTTGGAAATGTTTTGATGTAAGGAACAATTGTTATGTTGGGCAAAAATCCATTTGAAGTGTGGAAATTGGTGAAAAATTGGAGTTTAAAGGGCAAGGTGCAAAACATGTAAAGGCAAAGTTTCTAAATTTGGCCAATGTTCAAGCCCTTTTGGTTTGATGATACAAGTCCCAAATGAAACAACTTCCAACATCAAAGTTGTAGATATATTCAAGAAAATCAAGATGGACTTAAATTTTGCATCATTTGGATTTGTTATGAAAGAGTTATGGGCACTTGAAGTTGGACTTTTTTGCCTTTCAATGCATTTGGTCCAAAAGGACCTATAATGTCTTGCATTATCACATGTATTTACTTTGAGATTTTTAAATTTTGTTCAACATAAAATTTGAAGTAGACATCTTAAGATTTACAATGCATTTGATACCACCTCAAAATCATAAAAAATGAATATGAGTTATGTCCTTGGGAAGTTGACCCAAAATTAGGGTTTCAGTCAAAATGACCTATAATGTATTGGAATGGGAGATGATCTTCCAAGCTTCAAATCAATTTTGGATGAACATGAAAGTTGTTCATATTGTCCTTAAGAACATTTTTTATTTTGAGATCATCTCCATTTGACCAACACATAAAACGTTAGGTCTCAGTGCATTTCAAAATAGTCAGATGAATTGACTGATCAACTTCTCAAGTTCATGACTCATATCTTGATGAATTTATGATTGAGGACACTCAAATAAGTTCAAATATGCATGAAATGATGAATTAAAGAACTTCCCTTTATTGTATTTGATCATGGGCTTAGGTTGCTTCAGATGAATTAGGGTTCTTTTGGGGGACAAACCTCAAACCCTTTGACTAGCTTTGACCAAACTGATGAATTGAGATGCTAGGGATATATATTTGATGGATGAGAACCTTGGTAACCATTACCATGCTTGCTTTCATCTTCTCTTGGCCATATCTTTGTATCAATGATCTCCTTGAAGCTTTGGACCTTGTGATTGCTCAAGCTACAAACAAAAGATGTTAGTGACATATTTTTGTGCTTTTGGTTAATAAACAAAATGAGAAAAGAAATGATACACAATTCAAGCATGCTTGGTGATATCAAACCACTCAAAGAGGTCCTAACCAAAGGAAAAGGGAACCAAGATACTAATGATCCTTGAGGCAATGCAAATGCAATGTTATGATGCCATGAGGGATCTTAGGGACAAAATTGGGGTCTTACAGATAAAGGTAATAAACGACAAACAAAGTAAATGAAACAAATGACACTTATGTAAATGTTTTGAATACAAAAAGATATGCATAAATTTTAAATGGTGGACACAGACTCACATGTTTCACAAACCACTTTGCTTTGTGACTTGGGTACTTTGGTTCTATAGAGAATTGGTGAGAATTGTTGGAACAAGTTTGGTTCTACAACTATCCTTGAGTTTTAATGATAAAAAATATAAAAGAACAATTTTTATCTCTAATAGTTTGTTTAGTGTGCAGACTCTGAGCAAGCTTGAAATGAAGTAAAACTAAATATGACCAAGTAAGAAGCTAAGTGAAGATGACTCTGAATAAACCAAGATGTTGGACAAAGCTGATCAAATAAGACTCTGGAATATGGTCTTAGAGAGACTCTGGACTCTAATAAAAGATATTCTGAACTTTGTACATAACTAGTATCTATACCCAAGTGATAACTTGAAGAATTTCTGAAGTAAAAGTCAACTCTGGTTGTCACAAGTCAACTCTGGTTGTCACCAGTCAACACTTCTGAGGTAGACATCTCTAATGCATTCTAACTTATTCAAGCCTCATTTACTCACTAGACTCTGATGTGTATTCTTAAGGCTCTAAACTCTGAACATACATTAAATCTCTCATATGAAAAGACAATGCTCTAGAGTGTTAAAATGAATGAATAGTTTTTATAAACAGTACATGTTAAGCGTCAAATCAAAAGTATTATACTTCAAACAACTATAAAATGTTTTCTACCAACTACCCAAGATTGATGGTTGAAGCTACCAACTCTACAACAATAGTGTACTTTGAAGAAAGGTCCAATACTATCCTCCAACGGTCTTATTTGTTATCTATAAAGAGGACAAAGGAATTGTGAATTAATTTTCATGATGGATGATTAAAAAGAAGAAAAAAATGAGATAGAAATATTCCACGCAAAAAATTGAAGGAACTTCATGATAAAGAAAATTCAATAAAGCAAATCATCTTCAAAGAGAAGATTGAAGAAACACTTGAGCTTCATTTCAAATATTCTCTAGTGTAAACCTGGATTTCATTGTGTGTATTCTTCTTGTTAAGAAGCATCTTTGTAAATATAATTAACTTTATTATTGGTTGTTAGTTTCCTTGAGAGACTAAGTTTAGTCAGAATTCTCAAGAAGTCATTGCCATTTTATCTTTGAGTTGTATCTCCTTGAGAGACTATGGTATGATCTGAATTCTCAAGAAGTCTTAGACAATTGGTCTTTAAGTTGTATAATTAATTTGATTATTAAATTAAATCCTTATTGAGAAGGAAAAACCACTAATGCGGGTGGACTGGAAGTAGCTTTGTTAATAGCGAATCAAGATAAAAATACTTGTGTTGTTTATCTTTATGTTTGTGTTTTAAATATAGAAACCCAACTAACCCCCCCCCCCCCCCCATTTCTTGTGTTTCTTGAACCTTAAAAAATTTGTGACCTCGACTACAATGCATGAGCCTGTATTATATACAATTACAAATAAAACGGTTGACAACAGTTAAATCCTATAAATCTTACACATATCCAACTACGTAGGCCTTCATACCCCAAATTTCTTCCACGCGTCTTCAAGAATATAACTACTAAAGAACCAAAAAAACACGGCGATAACTGGTGATAACCCTCTCTGAAAGGGTTACTTGCCTCTGTCAAAGGTGGATACATCTCCAAATCATATAGTCTTAGGGCTTTAAAATATCCTAAGTCCTTAACACTTAAAAGTGTCGACTTCGACTTTGTATCAAAGGGTTGTTATGTGATATTTCAATTTTATAAACATTTTTGGAAGAGATAATGATCCTAATATTATGGATATGTTCCTAAGACTCCTCCAAACCATTCTTGCCCTCGGCTCCATTTACAGTTCATTTGAACGAACATGTTAATACAACCAATATGTCGAAGCTTTTGTCTTAAGCTTTTAGATACTTAGTAATGTAAATGTAGCTTAACCATCATTTTATTTATTTTTCTCATAGCTAACAATTTCATGCTAACAAATGCCCCCAAAAAATGTCACTTTAGATCATATGTCCCAGATGGAAGAAATTTGGTGTTTTTTGTAAATGCTTAACATTGTTTAGATTATCTATAAATGTCACATCAATTGGACATTTTTAGTCATCATTACTAGTTTCCATCGTATCATTATGTCAGAGACGTGTGTGTATTTAAATCATCATTGCTCTGATTTACAAGGAGATTAATGAGCCACTAAACTAAATGAAATTAAGAGAATTCATTCAATTTTATTTTCCCAATGTTTAAGATGTCATTTTTCGATTTGGACATGCCACTTGATACAATTATGTTGGAGGGAAAGTCAAAAGTTTCTTGCCCTTGGTAGCTATTTATAAGGTTTTTCATCCTTTTCCCTTTTCTTTCACCACTTTCTTATCCGAAAATCCTAGACTCCCCTTTGAAAATCTATGCAACTCCCATTTTCGTTTCTCAATTGCTTCTTTTCTAAAAAAGCTTTCAAGACCGAACGATGGCTTCTAGTCATGTTATCAAGATTCCTCCACACATTCATATTGTTGTTAACACCATCAACCTTATCCTCATAGATAATGGTACCTATGTTCCAAACCCTTCCATGGACGAAGAGAAGAGGAAGCTCTGGTATTTTCATGTTATAATTCCCTACTCCATTTGCTTCTAACATTAGTATTCCCATTGTTGTTGGTAAACGCAGCTACTTCCCTGAGCCTCTAATGGAGAAGGAGAAAGCGATGATCTGAGCTTCTCAGGTAATTGTCCCTTTCTCCATTTCTGGTAGTATTCATGCCTTCTTAGGTACTTCCCCCGTGCTTCTGAAAAACTTTAATAGTAAAGCAAATTCTTCCTTTGTCATTATGGCCACAAAACCATAATATTTCAAGACAATGCTTATGAACTAGGGTTCATGAGTTCTCCAACACGTGTATTCCGTGTTTTTCCTTCTTCATTGATTGAGGCCTACACTGTATGGTTAGATAAAGTATAGAAGAATAAAGTAACATTCTGGAAGGATCAAGAGATTTATGATTTGGTCCAGATATCAAGAATGGGTCTAACTTTTAATCCTAACAGGATCATCATAGCCCTTCTCTTCTAGGAGGGTTCTACCAATACTTTCTAACTGCACTGTGGAATGGTGACTCCCACTTTGTTTGACATAACTGCGATAACGAGTCTTCACCCCGTTGGTAAAACCTTCGACCCCACTATGATAACTAACACCAAACTAGTCTTTGACTTTGACCGCACAACTTATAAACATTTTGTCAAAGATTTTCATGAGACTAATTCTGAAGAAGTTTTTGACAAGGAGCACATTGTCTTCTTAAATTACTGGTTGTCTCTCTTCATTTTTGGTTCCATCTCTTTGCAACTAACCAAAAAATTCATAACTTTGGCCACTCAACTTCACGAAGGGTGAAAGGTAAACATCATCAAGCTAATATTGGGCTCCACCTACGAAGCTCTTGGGTGTACTACTTCTGACTTTAAGTTTATTGACGACCCAGTGCACAAGTTCCACATCAATGGCCCTATATGGATTTCACAACTATGGTTTAATGCCACATTTGAGTCCTTCATGAAATTCAACATCCCTTATACCTTGGAGGAACAAGTCGAAGGAAGGCGAGTTGAAGCCACAAGGCTTGCTCTATTGACACCAAAAGATGCAGCTCTATCGACCGTATATGCTTTTAATAAGTATGTCATCATGTTCGCATAGCATGATGTTTTGAAACCATCCATGGCTTCATTTTTTCAGTCAAAGTTATTGTCCTGGCAGGTTTAAAAGACAGTTTCCTCCTATTTCTCATAAACACCATGTTGAGGCTCTTAGTATCTTGTCAACCTTCCTCTGAATAACTATTTTGTCTACCAGGATTATGGTAGGAAACAAAGGTTTGGATCTTTTTAGCTATAAGCCTAATTGTTGCATCTCGAAAAATGCAATCCTTTGAGAGGCGCTCGCACCCTCGTGGGAAAAATGTTTGAACAGAGTCGCCACCGAAATTTATTTATTCCAAACCGGGAAAGGGAAAATATCAATAAAACCCTTAAAAAAGAAAAAGACTATGGTCGTTGCAACCAAATTCAGGTTTGGGAGTCGGTTATACAAAGGGAAGGTATTAACACCCCTCACATCCGTTATTCTCAACGGGTACCTTTTAGTTAGTTTTGTGATTGAATGTTAGCTCATGTTAATTATGATCTTCTACTTACTAAGCGAGAAAATGAAAGAAAAGAAAATGTTTTTTATTAAAGGGGTGCCTGACAAGATTTCTCAATCCTGCTCCTACGTATCTCTAGGTGCTATGGAGAACTCAAGGTTACATAACTCTGCTTAGAAAGAACTACTTGGTTGATCTCTTTTAAAGAGTGACCCTTTAGACATATCAAGTAACTAAACCTTTACTTGATATTCACTCTTAGAGGCGGAAGTCTTTTTTGTTGCACGCCGTATATGGATAAAGCTTACCCGTTTTTGAAGGCGCGCAGGGGCGGAAAACAAGTTCAATTTGTTAAGTGTTTTGTTGGATGACGATTACTCGAATGGTCGAGTAAGGCAGCTCGTATCCGAATAATCAAGAAGAGGAATATAAGGCTCTAGACCATCTCCCTTTTCATCCTTAATTTCAAAAGGATTTAGATAAGGTTAATGTATTTTAGACGAACAACAAATACTCGAATGACCGAGTAAGGCTACTTGTATCCAAATACTCAGGGAAGGGAATAGAAGGCTCTAGATAACCTCTTTTTTCGTCCAAGTTTATTACAAAAATGAGTTTGGCTTAAGTTTTAATTATGAAAACGATTTGAGGTGAATCATGTTGGTTCTATGTGTTGGCAGCAATTTTGGTAAAACCTAGAATATTCACAAGTTGTCACATGTGTTGTCTTGACATAAGATAACATGTACCTATAGGATATTTAAAATGTGATTATGCAGGATTTTACTGAGATGTCAGACCCGATGTCATGACATATGTATACAGAACATTCAGTCTGAATGTTATGTATTATGCGATTGCGTTTTTAATGCTAATCTATGTTTGATTGATGAGATGATTGAACGCGCTATCAATTAGTAATTACAACTAGATTAACTTATTTTCTAAAGAGATATAATCAACTGTCATGAGAAGATATGAATGGAAAATAGTTTTAGGGTTTTATGATGTCCAAGCCCAGCCAAATGCTTCTATATAAAGGACATGGAAAACCTGGTTTTATACACAAGAAATAAGGAACGAAATATTGAGAGAGAATAAGGGTTTTAGTCTTGTGTGGTCGTGTGAATTGTAAGCCATTCAATTCATCCATAGATGATTGAATTGGTCTGATTTTTGAGTTGTAATTCGTCCACTCTAAGCTTTGAAGCATGAGTTTGTGTTTACTTGATTGAAGCTTTTAAGTAAGATCAAGTGTGTGTCTTTGAAGAATGTCTTCTTTTCATTGTAGTTCTTGTTTTATATCACTGCCGTGATTGAGGGGGAGTGAGTAGGATCTCATATCTAAGAGTTCTTAGGTAGAAGTCACACGGGTAAAGATTAGGTGAAAAGACTGTAACTTGAAGTTGTTTACTGAGAGTCTTTGAACTGATTCTGTTTAGTGGATTTCCTTCCTGCCTTGGTAGCCCCCAGACGTAGGTGAGTTTGCACCGAACTGGGTTAACAATTGCTTGTGTCTCTTGCATTATTGTTCTTTATCTTTTATCCTGTTTGTATTGTTCAGATATTAGTGTCGTGACATTACCTTCGACATCTCATATCTGATACCAAAATTTCAATTGGTATCAGAGCAGGCATCCTGCTCTAGTTCTGGGTGAGATCTAGGGGCGTTACTTTCTGGTACTATGGAGAGAGATGGATGATCTGTTCACAGACCACCTATTCTGGATGGATCCAACTATGACTACTGGAAACCTAGAATGGTAGCCTTCCTAAAATATTTGGATAATAAGGCTTGGAAGATTGTTTTAACAGGTTGGGAACATCCAGTTATTACTAAGGATGGAGAACCTACAACTGATAAGAAGGTTGAGGAACAATGGACCAAGGAGGAGGATGATCTAGTCCTTGGGAACTCTAAAGCATTGAATGCTATATTTAATGGAGTAGATAAGAATATCTTCAGATTGGTAAACAACTGTGAGGTGGCTAAAGATGCTTGGAACATTCTCAAAACCACTCATGAAGGCACCTCTAGAGTAAAGATGTCTAGACTGCAGCTGCTCACTACCAAGTTTGAAAATTTAAGGATGAAAAAAGATGAAAATATTCATGAATTTCATATGAATATCCTTGAAACTGCTAATGCCTTAGGAGCACTGGGTGAGAAGATGTCAGATGAAAAACTAGTGAGGAAAATACTCAGGTCACTTCCTAAGAGATTTGCCATGAAAGTGACAGCCATAGAAGAGTCTCAAGACATTTCCAATATGAGAGTTGATGAGCTAATTCGATCCCTCCAAACATTTGAGATGGGAATGTGTGATGGATCTGAAAAGAAAGTCAAAAGCATAGCCTTCATGTCAAACACTAAAGAGAAAGAGGAAGAAAGTGGTCAAGATACTGATGATGATTTGGAAAATGATGTAGCATTACTGGGAAGACAGTTCAACAGACTTCTGAAAAAGATGGATGTAAGGTCTAAGTGTAATGTCAAGAACATCTCATCTGACATCAGTAAGTCCAATAATGCTGGAAGAAGAACAAGATATGATGAAAAGACCAAAGAAGGAAAAGGAGTTCAGTGCCATGAATGTGATGGGTATGGACACATTAGAGCTGAATGTGGAACCTACCTCAAGAAACAGAAGAAGAGTTTTGCTGCTACTTGGTCTGATGAAAGTGAAACAGAAGAGTCTGCAAATCTTGTGACTGCATTGATTGGAAGATGAGGTTCTGATAAAGACTCAAGTGATGATGAAGTAACCTTTGATGAGTTAGCCACTACCTACAGAAAGTTGTGTCACAGAAGTGAAGAAGTCTGTCAACAAGTTGAAAGTCAGAAGAAAGTGATAACACAACTGGAGAATGAGAAGGTAGAACAATTGGAAACCATCTCTAAGCTAAAGACTGGAGCAGTGTTCTTGAATTCCAAACTGGATGAGATGACAAAGTATGTCAGAATGCTAAACAATGGATCTGACACCTTAGACAAAATTCTCCAGACTGGAAAAATGACAGGAGACAAGTCTGGCATTGGGTTCAATGAATCCAAACCTGAGTGCAGTCACACTGGTAGCAAACAAAAATCCAAACCTGAGTGCAGTCACACTGGTAGCAAACCAAAGATGTTACATCATATTGTAATACCCCAAAATTTACCTTTCATTTTTCCTGGAAGCATACGCTTTACACCTCATGCATGCATTCATTTTTAGGTCATTTAGCATTTGCATTTTATCATGGCAATCGAAATCGGATCCAAGAAGCTTGAACATCATCTAGGACACTTTGTGGGCTCTATTTAGATGACCAGTCAACACAAGGGAAAGACTTGAGTTACTTCCGACAAGGGTCTATTCGTCAGTCAAAACGTTAATCTTGAAGGAGCAAAGGTTGTTCATGAGCTGTCATGCTCGCTAGGCGAAGCCCACGTGTTTTGAAAAAAAAAAAACGAAAAAAAAAATGGAAAACGAAATAAATAAATAAATAATAATAATAATAATAATAATAATAATAATAAAATAATAATAAAATAAATAAATAAAAGAAAAAATCTTGGACTTGGACCTCTCTCATTTGAGCCCACAGGTCCATAAAAATCAGGTTATAAATTCAGAGTTTCAGTGAAACAAATATTCATTCTATTCCTATTACCCTGTCTGGGAAAAAGATAGTGAGAGAAGAACCCTGAGGAAAAAGAAAGTGAGAGAAGAGCTAACAGAGTTCAGAGCAATCTCCAGAGACTGAAGGGAACTCATCGGCAAAGAACCAATCCCCTCTGCCTCACATAAACTCTAAAGATTGTTTTGTAACATCACGGGTGCAACTCAATTTCAATCAAGCTCTCCAATCAGGTTTGCCCTATATCCATCATCTTTATGTCTTTAATTTGAATGCTCTAAATGTATGAAGTATTATGGGTGAATTTGATACCCTTTTGATGCATGTGTTTGACAAGAGGTTTAGGCCTCCTACCCTTGGTTGCTTTTTGTGAGCTTTTTGTGAATTGAAAGGGCATGATTCATGTGGTTACATTTTGATTTGGGGGAAAATCTTGATTACCCTATTTTTTTGTCTCTAACCTGTTTGTTGAGTTTTTGTGAGGGCTCACATGACTTTTGCAGGGATAACTTGTGTGGTTTTCCACTTTATTTGTGGGATACCCCCTGGAGGTTCATTCCGATTACCTGTACTGACCCACTTTCTTTGATGATGTTAGCTTGGAGGGATCTCAGGGTTTATCGTTCCTTTAATTGTTGTTACCTCGGATCTTCATCCGTGTGGTACCTTTTACATTTTTCCCGCATTTTACTGCTTTCCTAGCTGGAAGACCTCGATAGGAGGCAATGTTTCTGTGTGTTTTTTTTTTACAGGTTCCTTCGTCAAGGACTGCCTTTTTGCATGAGCATCCCAAACCCTAACCCTTCATTAATTTTTCTTCTCCTAAACACACGTTTACTCCTTCTACTACAGGCGAGTAAGTCTCCAAAGGTCGAGCATCCGGTAGATTGCGTAGTAACGTCGTTCGTTCAAAACCCAATCCATAACCCCGTAGTTAGCCGAACTACGGCTTGCTCTGATTCTCATTCCAGATGAGATACGTAGGCATAAGACGCGATGTCTTAGCGAGCACACATCCCCCAACCCATAGGTCAGCCGAGCTACGAAGACTCTGATTCTCATATTCAGATGAGATACGTATGCAGTGGATGCGACATCCGCGGGAGTCATTTTCATTTAACCCCTTTTTGAGTAAACAACACAAGATAAACTCACACCCTTTAGACAAGAACTACAAAAGTGGATCCCGTAGAGTACTACGAATGCGTAGGGGTGCTAATACCTTCCCTTCGCATAACCGACTCCCGAACCCAAGATTTGGTTGCGAGACCTTGTCTTTTCCTTTCCTCTTTTCAGGTTTACTTCGAGCGCTTCCTTTCCCTCCTTTGGGATAAATAACGCACGATGGAGACTCTTCTGTCATTTTCTTTCGCCGATTGTTTTTTTGCACACTGTATTTTTCAGGTTGCGACACATATGTCATAACATCATTAAGGAAGACAACAGAAAGGGAAACATCAAAGATGGAAATGTCATTACTATGGAAAATTTGGCCACATAAAACCATTCTGCTATAAGTTATATGGCTATCCTAGTCCTTCTCATCATCAACCTAGACCCAAACATCACATACCTGTCAATAGAAAACAATGGGTTCCTAGAACTGTTGTCACAAACCTGATAGCTCACACTTCCTTTAGAGTTTCAGCCAAAGAAGACTGGTATTTTGATAATGGGTGCTCCAGACACATGACTGGAAACAAAAACCTGCTAACTGGCCTTCATCCTCATGCCACCAGCTATGTAACCTTTGGTGATGGAGCAAAGGGTGAAATCAAGGGGATTAGTAAGCTTAACTGCCATGGAGTCCCTAACCTTGACAATGTCCTACTTGTTAAGGGACTGACTGCAAATCTAATAAGCATCAGTCAACTGTGTGACCAAGGTCTAACTGTAAACTTCACTAAAACTAAATGTCTGATTACTAATAAAGAAAATAAAGTAATCATGAAAGGAGCCAGGTATAAGGACAATTGCTACATGTGGAGTTCTCAAGAAACTGGTTATTCTTCAATGTGTACTCTAGCTAAAGAAGAAGAATTGAAGATATGGAATCAAAGATTGGGCCATCTGCATCTTAAAGGTATGAAGAGGATTATATATGTTGAAGATGTTAGAGGAATTCCCAACTTGAAGATATATGAAGGAAGAGTTTGTGGAGAATGTTAGATTGGAAAACAGACAAAGATGTCACATCAGAAGCTCAGACATGACACCACTTCCAGAGTGCTGGAACTTCTCCATATGGGTTTGATGGGACCCATGCAGGTGGAAAGTCTTGGTGGGAAGAAGTATGCTCATGTAGTAGTGGATGACTTCTCTAGATACACCTGGGTCAATTTATTAAGAGAAAAATCTGATGTATTTGAAGTCTTCAAAGATCTTTGTCTAAGACTCCAAAGAGAAAAAGAAAGTCAAGTTATCAAAATCAGAAGTGATCATGGGAAGGAATTTGAGAACAACAAATTTGCTGGATTCTGTGCATCAGAAGGAATTAGTCATGAGTTATCATCTCCCATTACTCCCCAGCAAAATGGTGTGGTAGAAAGGAAAAATAGAACTCTCCAAGAATCAGGCAGAGCTATGATTCATACCAAGAAATTGCCCTACCACTTCTGGGCTGAAGCTATGAACATAACCTGCTATGTTCACAACAGAGTAACCTTGAAGAAAGGGACTCCTACTACCTTATATGAAGTCTAGAAAGGGAGAAGACCTACAGTCAAATACTTTTATGTATTTGGTAGTAAATGTTATATCTTGACAGATCGTGAACAAAGAAGGAAGATGGATCCCAAAAGTAATGAAGGAATATTTCCCGGCTACTCAATAAACAGCAAAGCATATAGAGCCTTTAATTCCAGAACAAAAGTAATGATGGAATCTATCAATGTTGTGGTTGATGATCAACAGACTGATGTCACAGACGATGTTGAGACATCTCTAAATGATGCCCCAGTTGATTTACCAGACAAAAATAATGAGAGTGGACCTCCTCAAGCTGAACCTAAAGCTGACAAAATCAACAAGGGACCCTCCATCAGAATTCAGAAGGATCATCCTAAAGATCTCATTATAGGACACCCAAATAAAGGGGCCATAACTAGATCAAGGGAAGTGATCTCACATGGGTGTTTTGTGTCCAAGATTGAGCCTAGGAATGTCAAGGAAGCTTTGACAGATGAGTTCTGGATCAATGCCATGCAGGAAGAGTTAGGCCAATTCAAGAGAAATGAAGTATGGGAACTGGTTCCAAGACCTGAAGGAATAAATGTCATAGGAACAAAGTGGGTGTATAAGAATAAATATGATGAACAAGGGGTGGTTACTAAAAATAAAGCAAGATTAGTAGCACAAGGATATACTCAAGTTGAAGGAGTTGACTTTGATGAAACATTTTCCCCTGTAGCTCGCCTTGAGTCCATTAGACTATTGCTTGGAGTGGCATGTATTCTGAAGTTCAAACTGTTCCAAATGGATGTAAAAAGTGCCTTCTTGAATGGTTACTTAAATGAGGAAGTATATGTTGAACAACCTAAAGGATTCACAAATCCAAATCTTCCAAAGCATGTGTACAAGTTGAGGAAAGCCTTCTATGGTTTGAAACAAGCTCCTAGGGCTTGGTATGATAGACTCACAGTGTTCCTTACTAACAATGGATACAGGAAGGGAGGTATTGACAAGACCCTATTTGTTAAGAATGAAGGAGGAAAACTCATGGTGGCTCAAATATATGTGGATGATATTATGTTTGGTTGGATGTCAGATCAGATGGTCGAACATTTTGTTAAACAAATGCAATTTGAGTTTGAAATGAGCCTTGTTGGAGAGTTGACCTATTTTCTTGGGCTACAAGTCAAGCAGATGGAAGATTCTATCTTTCTATCTCAAAGCAAATATGCCAAAAACATTGTTAAGAAGTTTGGCATGGAGAATGCAAGTCATAAAAGGACACCGACTCCTACACATCTGAAAGTCTCCAAAGATGAAAATGGTGTTAGTGTAGATCAAAGTCTATACAGAAGCATGATAGGAAGTCTGCTATATCTCACAGCAAGCAAACCTGACATTGCTTTTGCTGCAGGTGTTTCTGCTAGATATCAAGCTGAACCAAAAGTCAGTCACATAAACCAAGTGAAGAGGATACTGGAATATGTCAATGGCACCAGTGACTATGGGATGTTGTACACTCATGGTTCTGGATCTATGTTGACTGGATAATGTGATGCTGACTGGGCTGGAAGTGCTGATGATAGGAAAAGCACATCAGGAGGATGTTTCTTCTTGGGAAACAACTTGATATCATGGTTTAGTGAGAAACAAAATTGTGTGTCCCTTTCCACTGTTGAAGCTGAATACATAGCAGCTGGAAGTAGTTATTCTCAACTGGTTTGGATGAAACAGATGTTGACTGAATACAATGTCACACAAGATGTCATGACATTGTACTGTGACAACCTGAGTGCTATAAATATTTCTAAGAATCCTATTAAGCACAACAGGACAAAACACATTGATATGCGTCATCACTTTATTAGAGAACTAGTGGAAGAGAAAATCATAGCCCTGGAGCATGTTACTACTGAAATGCAATTAGCTGACATATTTACAAAGGCTTTGGATGCTAATCAATTTGAATGTTTAAGAGGGAAATTAGGGATTTGTATCCATGAGAATTTATAGAAATTAATTTGGAATGGAAAAGGTAATAAAAATATTGTCTGCCCACTTAAAAGAAAGTGCCCAATTTATGGTAAATCATTACCTAGTATTGGAACTACCATCTATAGCATTTTCACACGCAACCTCAGCTCAACCACTTCCATCTTCCTCAAACTTTATCGACCATATCTTCTAGGGAAACCAAAATTCTTTCACAAGCTCAACAAGATGTCACAACATCCTTCATCTTCTAGTTCTAAAAACACCAAACCTGCGCACAAAGCAAGAACACCATCCATGGATTTTCTTCATGAGGACATTTTGGAAGTGATTCCCCTATCAGTCATCCCAGACGACGCTCTTGGTCCATCCTCCACTACTGGACATACTCAAGGTAACAATTCTGATAACCCTACCTCTAAAGATGACATGCATCATACTGATCGTGTCATTAGGAATCTTGTCACGAGGATCCTAAATGAAGGACACTCGGTAAAGGGAGTGTCTACTCCTATGTCTAGAAGGGACCCTTATCCTGAGGTTAAACCTCACAATGAGAAAGATGATGATTCATCTAGGTCTGAGAAAGATATTGCTGCAGAAGGACTGTGTTCTTTAGGGCAAACCTTGCCTAGTAAGAAATCTGTAGATGCTTCTCAGAAGCATGACTCTGGTAAGAAGGTGATTGACTTGGAAGAAGAAAGCTCAGATGATGAAGATGACAACTTGCTTCATCACTTGAAGCCAAGTGTTGCAAAGAGAATGAAGACCAGAAAAGGGAGGTCTGTGGCTGAGATGATGACAGCCAAAACTAGTAAGAAGGCTACTACTGTAGGCCCTTCAAAGTCATGGAGTAAAGTGGAGGTAAAGAAGAGAAAGGTAAGAGAAAGTTCTGATTCAGAGGATGATGTTGAAGACGATGTCCCAAAAATCTCTCCTATCAAAAGGTCTACTGTTAGAAAATCTCCTGCTAAGGTTGCTGCTGTGCATTTGGATAACATTTCCTTCCATCTAGAAGATGGTGCAGCCAAGTGGAAATTTGTAATCCAAAGGAGAGTAGCTGTGGAAAGAGAACTGGGAAAGGATGCTGTGGAAGTTAAGGAGGTCATGGACCTGATCAAGTCTACTGGTTTAATGAAAACAGTTAGTGGGTTATCTCAATGTTTTGAAGGTCTTGTTAAAGAGTTTGTGGTGAACATCCCTGAGGACATTGCTGACAAGAACATCAAAGAGTTTTGTAAGGTGTTTGTTAGAGGAAAGTGTGTGAAGTTTTCTCCCACTGTGATCAATAAGTTCCTAGGAAGAGGAACAAAAGGTGCTGTTGAATTAGAGGCCACAGACAATAAGGTTTGTAGGACAATAACTACTGGGCAAGTCAAGGAGTGGCCAAGCAAAAAGCATCTCTCTGTTGGTAAATTGTGAAATATGCTATCTTGCATAAGATAGGGTCAGCAAACTGGATACCAACAAACCACATCTCTACAATCTCTAATGCTCTTGGAAGGCTCATATTTGCTATTGGAACCAAGCTTAATTCTTATTATGGAAGGTTCATGTTTGAACAAATTGTCAAACATGCTTCCACAAATGCAGTGAAGCTGCCCATTGCTTTTCCCTCAATAATTTGTGGGATAATCCTAAGCCAACAACCTGGAATACTGAGCACAGGTGATATCCCTAGTAGAAGAAAACCTCCATTGTCAGTTTATTACAAGTTATTTGAAGGCAGTCATGTCAATGACATTGTCATGACATCTGCTATGAAGAAGCCAACCTCTCAAGGTGGCCTGATTGCTGAACTGAAAGAGACCTGTAAGAAATTGGAGACTGGGATTAGGGTGGCTAAAGCTAGGAAAGAAGCTCTAGAGGTTCTGATTAATAGCTTGGAGCAAGGAGACATGGATAATGTTGGTCAAGCCAAGGACACAAATGCCCACACCTCAAGTGAGAGGTTTGAATCTCAAGATAACTCAAGTGGCAGTTCTGGATCTGAAGCTGATGAAGATGCTAGCTCCTCTGACTGAGTTGTGGTGAAGATGGTTCCCCTGTTATAATGATGTACTGTTTTGGATGCCTTGATGTTTGATGTTTTTTTTGGCAGTCTTGTTTTGATGCCTTGATGTAATTTTTGGGTTCTTTGTGATTTCTCTGGATTTCTTTTTATCTCAGCTTATATAGTTGTGTATAATTATGGTTCTGTAACACCTGACAATATGTTTTAACATACTATATGTTATAACATTCTTTGTGACATTCTCTGTTGGACTAATAGACATTTATTTTGTCTCATTGGTCTCTTTGGTCTATTTTGACTAAAAAAGGGGAGAAGTAATAGCTAAGGGAGAGTTACAGAGGAGAGTTGCAGTTAATATGTGCTATGAAGTAGCTAGGCTATAAACAGATGACAACTGATGTTGAACAAAATGATGTTCTGTGGTGTATAGGTGATGTTGAAGGAGATGTCAGATGGGGTGATGGATGTTACAGGTGTTGTTGAAGGAGATGTCTGTGTCGAATAGACTTAGGAGGAGAAGAAGCACATATGTGTTTAATGGGTGTTTACTAGTTGCTATTATAGCTAGTAAATGTGTGGTGTAGTACTTCCGCTGCTGCTTAACTGCTGATATATTTTTTTTTTCTCTTGTGAACAAATGGACTGATATATGTTTTAGCCAAAATTTTCCAAAGGGGGAGTTTGTTGGTTCTATGTGTTGGCAACAGTTTTGATAAAACCTAGAATGTTCACAAGTTGTCACATATGTTGTCTTGACATAAGATAACATGTACCTGCAGGATGTTTAAAATGTGATTATGCAGGATTTTACTGAGATGTCAGACCCGATGTCATGACATCTGTATACAGAACATTCAGTCTGAGTGTTATGTATTATGTGATTGCGTTTTTAATGCTAATCTATGTATGATTGATGAGATGCTTGAACGCGCTATCAATCAGTAATTACAACTAGATTGACTTATTTTCCAAAGAGATATAATCAACTGTCATGAGAAGATATGAATGGAAAATAGTTTTAGGGTTTTATGATGTCCAAGCCAAGCCAAATGCTTCTATATGAAGGACATGGAAAATCTGGTTTTATACACAAGAAATAAGGAACGAAATATTGAGAGAGAATAAGGGTTTTAGTCTTGTGTGGTCGTGTGAATTGTAAGTCATTCAATTCATCCATAGATGATTGAATTGGTCTAATTTTTGAGTTGTAATTTGTCCACTCTAAGCTTTGAAGCATGAGTGCGTGTTTACTTGATTGAAGCTTTTAAGTAAGATCAAGTATGTGTCTTTGAAGAGTGTCTTCTTTTCATTGTAATTCTTGTTTTATATCACTGCTGTGATTGAGGGGAAGTGAGTAGGATCTCATATCTAAGAGTTCTTAGGTAGAAGTCACACGGGTAGAGATTAGGTGAAAAGACTGTAACTTGAAGTTGTTTACTGAGAGTCTTTGAACTGATTTTGTTTAGTGGATTTCCTTCCTGGCTTGGTAGCCCCCAGACGTATGTGAGTTTGCACCGAACTGGGTTAACAATTGCTTGTGTCTCTTGCATTACCGTTCTTTATCTTTTATCCTGTTTGTATTGTTTAGATATTAGTGTCGTGACATTACCTTCGACATCTCATATCTGATACCAGAATTTCAAATCAAATTAGAAGTTTTTTTTAATGGATGACGATTGCTCGAACTGCCGAGTAAGACAACTTGTATCCAATTAATAAAGGAGAGGAATCAAATGCTCCATAACATCTTCATTTTATCCCTTTTGAAATGGTGTTTAAGTATGATTAAGTAATTTAGATTTGATTAGGGAAAAGACACTCGATGTTTGATCAAGGTTTTATTATTCGTGTTGAATTGAAACGGGTGTAGCGGTAAATTCATGATCATCAGGCTATGGGCAAGCTAGACGTCAATAAAACCAGAGTCGTCACCGTGGTTTTATTGTTTCCAATGGAAAAGGGAAAAGTACGAACAAAACCCAAAAGATAAGAAGTTTTCAAATCAAAACTAATAAAATGCCAGAGATTACAGGTAAGGGGGTTGGTTACACAGAGGGGAGGTGTTAGCACCCAAAGTGTCCTAAGTACTCCTAGGGAGCCCTTTTTTGTGTGCATATGTGTTTTTGTACAAAAGATGTTTGCAATAAATAGAATATGGGGATGAGAAAAGAATTCATTAATTATATTTTTGTGTTTGACAAGACCTTCGGACTTGTGCCTACGTACCAACATAAAAATGAGGGATCAAAACCTCGTAGTTCGTGGTATCAATTTCAAAGTGGATGCATTATTTTTAACAAAAATTTAAGTTTTAAGAAAGGCATAAGGACCTAAAAATGATTTAAATGAGTGTTAGTTCGTTTTGGGTTTTGAAAATTTTAAGTCAAGTATAGTTAAGTTTATTTACAAGTTTGATTAAGAAAGAGTTTGAAAAGGCAATGGCATAAGTGTTAGCTCAAATTTTTGATGCCCACTTAAAATTACCAAAATTGGAAAGCATGTACAATTGGTTTTGACTAAGAGGTGATTCGACCAGCTGAAGGCAAGCTGGCTTAGCTGATTGGATAAAGATCAAGCTTATAGCTGAAATTTTAGAGCAGTTCTTTAAGGAGCAGTTAGAAAACGGTTTCGATCAAAGATTTGAAATTTAAATAAAGGAGGCAAGATTATCTTCATTAGAAACCGTGAGGATACACGTGGAAGCTGTAACAACCCAATTTTAGTATTTATTTTTTATATTATTATTATTATTATTATATTTTATTTTATTTATTTAGAGTGTTAATTAATTAATTGGTTGTTAGGTAGTATAATAATTGATTATATTAATTAATTTGGTGTGTTAATTAATTATTTAGTTGATATGAGATATAATGAATAATTGAATTAATTAACTTGGTGTGCATATTGAGTTTGTTTAACTTATTTGAATTAAATAGAGATATTATAATACTAGGTCTTATTGGGCCTAATAATTAAATTAGAGGTATCATTCTTTAAGCCCAAATATAATACTAGGATATAAGAGGTGAGGTGAGTGAGAAGTAGGATTCATTTGATCATTTGACGGCAACAGAGAAAGAAAAGAGGAAAAGTAAGGAGAAGAGGGGAAGAACAAGAGAGAAGCTAAGGTTTCCAGAAAACTGAAGAGGTAAGGGGGAGAATCCTTATTATTATGGGTTGGTATGATTGGGCCAATGGGTAGAAATATGTTTACGTTGAAATCCCTAAACTTCATGGTTTTGGAATTGTTAGGTTTTGATGAGTATTCTTGATTTGTGGTGATTTAATTGTGTTAAAACTGAAAATTTACTTTAATTGTGTTAAGCGGTTACTTGCTAAAAACCTCCCCAAAATTTGATTCTGGTTTTGTGTTAACCGGTTACCCTACGAGCGTTAATCGGTTACTTGCTAAAAATCTGCACAGGAAATTGCATTATGTTTTGCGTTAACCGGTTACCCTCCGAGCGTTAACCGGTTACTTGCTAAAAACCTGCCAAGAAGTTGATTCTGTTTTTGTGTTAACCGGTTACCCTCGAAGCGTTAACCGGTTACTTGATGTTGAAAAATGAAAAATTGAGATTTAAATGCTGTAATCATTTTGAAATGAAATCTAAGTGTGCGTATTTGATAATTAGCTTATATATGTGAATAATATATTTGTTATGAATGTGTATATGTACCATTGGTGGATAATTCATAGAGTTGAATTATGGAGATATGTGGAATGTTAAGATGGTAGAGATGATCTTAATCGTATATGTTGTGGGTATTTGTACATTCATTCATGGCATGGTCGACTTCATGTTGGAAGCGGTGAAACTGTGGGTTCACATGGTAATAGACGTTGATCCTTAATTGGAAATAGGCGTAGCAGACGTTGATCCTTCATTGGAAATAGACGTAGTGGCTTTGATCTTGTCCGGATCGGAAGCGTGGCTTGGATTCTAGATATTGAATCGGAAAGCGGTGAAACGTTGGGTTCACATTGCGGTACCACATGCATAGAGTCACATGTCTTGCATTGAGTCACATTAGAGTTATGTGATAATTGAATGTTTGCATTGATGTGATTGTGAGGTGTGTATGAGATATAGTAATTGAATTTGGTGATGTTTGGGTACATAATTTGGCAAAATATGTGATTATGTGATAATTATAGTTATGTGTATAATTGGGAATATAGTATTGGATTGTAATATTATACTCCCTGAGTTTTTATGTGTGCTTGCAACATGTGAAATAAATGTTGGTTAATATTATTGACATGGTTATACAAGGTGTGATGAATTCCATTCATTGTTGATTTAATCATTTGTTTTATTATACTTCTTCATAATGATTTGAATTCTCACCCTTCTGTTTGAATGTTGCTTTACATGGTATCGTGCAGATACTCCAGAGTAGTATTGCGGAAGTAAGTGGACGGTGACTCACTCAAGATTAGCTGGAGAGTTCCGATGCTTTGTTTTAGAGACTAAGTAGTGAGTCAATGCTCTGGTCATGTAACATGGGGTAGATTGGTAGTATTGGACTCATATCTGATTTGGATACGTATTATGTTATTACTTGTGAGCATGTTTATTTGAAAATTGCGGTTTGAGAGGCCATAGTGCCAAATATTCTGGATATGGGTTTAGTTATCTTGAGGAGATTATTGAGAGATGATCATGGTATGGGACATGGATCATTTTATGAAATACATGAATATTCATTATTTTCCAATGCGAACGCATATTCTTGAATGCTCATGATAAGTGAAATGTGTTATTTTAAATGACCAGGTGTATTGTATATTGATGATGAATGATGTTGGTTTTCGAAAGCTCTTAGTTTTTGAAAGCGTCGATGTGACGCCCTTTCGTTTAATTGCGTGCTTATTTACTCTGATTATATGTTAAGTATTTTGGGGTAGAAAATGGGATGTTACATTAGTGGTATCAGAGCATGGTCGACCAGTTGGTCAATAGTCGTTAATGTTTTCCAATCATGTTATATTTGATTTGTGTATCTGACACGATCGATACTGTTTGTCTGGTTGTTCGGGCTGTTCAGGACGATGGTTGAAGGCAGGAATGATGATGCCATTGCTGAGGCGCCGAGGATGTTGGTTGACTCCATTGGTCAGATCCCTCAAGCGAATGCTGGTAATCGAAATGGAGATGATGATGAGTTCCGTGCTTTGGGGAGATTCCAGCGGAACAATCCTCATGTCTTTGAGGGTGAGCATGAACCTGATAAAGCTCAAGCTTGGCTGAAGGCAATTGAGAAGATCTTCAGAGTCATGAACATTACTGATGCTCAGAAAGTGCAGTTTGGTACTCATATGCTTGAGAAGGAAGCTAAAGATTGGTGGAATAACACTCTTCAGAGGTTTGAAGGAGACAACATTGAGGTTACTTGGGCTCTTTTCCGTGATGTCTTCTTGGAGAACTATTTTCCAGAAGATTGTCGTGGGAAGAAAGAGGTGGAGTTCCTTGAATTGAAGCAAGGAAATGGTACCGTTGCAGAATATGCTGCTAGATTTCAGGAGCTTATCAAGTATTGTCCTCATTATAATACTGCTAATGCTGAGAGATCTAAATGCTTGAAGTTTGTGAATGGCTTGATACATGACATCAAGAAGGCCATTGGTTACCAAATGATTACTCGTTTTGCGGAGTTGGTTAACAAGAGTCGAATTTATGATGAGGATAGTAGGGAGAGTGCTTCTTTCTACAAGAGTTTGAAGGGGAAAAACCAGGATCGTGGGAAACCGTATGATGACAAGAGGAGACAATCTGGTTTTGGCAAGAAGCCATGTGGGGGAGGATCTTCTACTCCACTTAAGTGTTTCAAATGTGGCGTTGAAGGTCATCGTGCTGTTGATTGTAGTAAGGATTCTGTGACGTGTTTCAAGTGTGGCAAGAGTGGCCACAGAGAAAACCAGTGTGGAGTTGGTTCGAGTGTGACTTGTTACAATTGCAATGAGAAAGGTCACCTTAGTACCAAATGTGATAAGCCAAAGAAGGAGCAAGCGAAGGGAAAGGTGTTTGCATTGTCTAGTGCGGAGGCCACTACCGATGATAGGCTAATCCAAGGTACGTGCTTTATTAGTGGTACACCTTTGACTGCCATTATTGATACCGGTGCAACACATTCTTTCATTTCTTTGGATTGTGCTAAGCGATTGAATCTTATATTATCTGATATGCATAGAAGTATGGATATTGATACACCTGTTATGGGTTCTGTTTCTACTTCCTATGTGTGTCTGAATTGTCCGTTGAGTATCTTTGGTAAGGATTTTGGAATTGATTTAGTTTGTCTTCCTTTTTAGAGCAACTTGATATGATTTTGGGTATGAATTGGTTAGAATTTAATCGGGTGTATATCAACTATTTCGAGAAGACCATTATTTTTCCTGAGGTTGGTGCGAAGGAAGATTGGTTTGTGTCTGCTAAGCAAGTGGATGAATCGGTGCAAGGTGGTGCCGAGTTGTTTATGTTGTTGGCAACTTTGGATATTTGTGAGAAGAGGACGATTGAAGAATTGCCAATAGTTTGTGAGTTTACGGAGGTATTTCAGGAAGATATAAGTGATTTACCGCCGGAACGTGAGGTTGAGTTTTCGATTGATTTAGTTCCTGGAACTAGTCCTGTATCGATGGATCCCTATAGAATGTCTGCTTTTGAGTTGAAAGAGTTGAAGAGTCAACTTGAAGACTTGCTTGAGAAGAGGTTTATTCGTCCTAGTGTGTCGCCGTGGGGTGCACCTGTTCTATTGGTCAAGAAGAAAGAAGGTTCTATGAGATTATGTGTTGATTATAGACAACTGAACAAAGTGACGATTAAGAACAAGTATCCACTTCCGAGGATTGACGATCTGATGGATCAACTGGTTGGAGCTTGTGTGTTTATCAAGATTGATTTGAGGTCTGGGTATCATCAGATTCGTGTAAAGGCTGAGGATATTCAAAAGACTGCTTTTCAGACAAGGTATGGTCACTATGAGTACTCCGTGATGCCTTTTGGTGTGACTAATGCACCTGGTGTATTTATGGAGTATATGAATAGAATTTTTCATGATTATCTGGATAAGTTTGTTGTTGTGTTCATCGACGATATATTGGTTTATTCTAAGAGTGAAGAGGATCATGCCGAGCATTTGAAGGTTGCGTTATCGGTGTTGAAAGAGAGGAAGTTGTTTGCTAAACTCTCTAAATGTGAGTTTTGGTTGAGTGAAGTAAGTTTTCTTGGACATGTGATTTCGAGTGGTGGTATTTTTGTGGATCCTACGAAGATTGAAGCTGTATCTCAATGGGAAGCTCCTAAGTCTGTTGCTGAGATTAGAAGTTTCCTTGGTTTGGCTGGTTATTATAGGAAGTTCATTGAAGGATTTTCTAAGTTGTCGTTACCATTGACGCAGTTGACTAGGAAAGGTTAAGCTTTCATTTGGACTTCGCAGTGTGAAGTGAATTTTCAAGAGCTTAAGAGAAGATTGACTACGTCTTCTATTTTGATTTTACCGGATCCGTTAGAACCTTTCGTTGTGTATTGTGATGCTTCTTTGTTGGGTTTGGGAGGTGTTTTGATGCAAAAAGGGCAAGTGGTAGCTTATGCTTCAAGGTAACTCAAAGTTCATGAGAGGAATTATCCGACGCATGATTTAGAATTGGCCGCCGTTGTGTTTGTGTTGAAGCTTTTGAGACATTATTTGTTTGGATCGTGATTTGATGTGTTTAGTGATCACAAGAGTTTGAAGTACTTGTTCGATCAGAAGGAATTGAATATGAGGCAAAGGAGATGGTTGGAATTCTTGAAAGATTATGATTTTGGTTTGAATTATCATCCTGGAAAGGCGAATGTTATAGCCGATGCATTGAGTAGAAAGGCATTGCACATGTCCATGTTGATGATTCGAGAATTTGAATTGTTGGAGCAATTTAGAGATTTGAGTTTGGCTTGTGAAGCGACGTCTTCGTGTGTTAAACTTGGTATGTTGAAGCTTACGTGTGGCATTCTTGACGAGATTAGAGAAGGTCAGAAGTCAGATTTGAAATTAGTCGATGTTACGACATTGATTAATCAAGGCAAAGGTGGTGACTTTCGGATTGATGAGAATGGTATCATGAGGTGTCGTGATCGAGTTTGTGTTCCGGATGTTGCGGATTTGAGAAAGAGGATTCTCGAGGAAGGGTATAGAAGTGGTTTGAGTATTCATCCTGGTGCTACAAAAATGTATCAAGACTTGAGAAAGATGTTTTGGTGGCAAGGTATGAAGAAGGATGTAGAGGAATTTGTATATTCATGTTTGACTTGTCAAAAGTCAAAGATTGAACATCAAAAGCCGTCTGGTTTGATGCAACCGTTATCTATTCCCGAGTGGAAGTGGGATAGTATCTCTATGGATTTTGTTTCGGGTTTGCCGAGAACATCGAGTAATTGTGAGGCGATTTGGGTCGTTGTGGACAGGTTGACGAAATGTGCTCATTTTATTTCGATAAGGATGGATTATTCGATGGAGAGACTTGCTAAGTTGTACATCGAAAGGATTGTGTGTTTGCATGGTATTCCGTCGAGCATCGTTTCGGATAGAGATCCAAGGTTCACATCGAGATTTTGGGAAGGTTTGCAAAGTGCTTTGGGTACGAAGTTGCGTTTGAGTTCGGCATATCATCCGCAAACTGATGGTCAGACGGAGAGAACTATTCAGTCACTTGAAGATCTTTTGAGGTCTTGTGTTTTGGAACAAGGAGGAAATTGGGATAGTTTCTTGCCTTTGATCGAGTTTACGTATAACAACAGTTTCCATTCGAGTATTAGAATGGCACCTTTTGAGGCTCTTTATGGTAGAAGGTGTAGAACTCCTTTGTGTTGGTACGAATTGGGAGAGAGTGTTGTGGTTGGACCCGAGTTGATTCAAGAGACTACGGATAAGATTAAGATGATTCAAGAGAAGATGAAGGCTTCTCAGAGTCATCAAAAGAGTTATCATGATAAGAGGAGGAAAGCTCTTGAGTTTGAGAAAGATGAGCATGTGTTTCTTCGAGTTACACCAATAACGGGTGTTGGTAGAGCTTTGAAGTCGCGTAAGTTGACGCCACGTTTCATTGGTCCTTATCAGATTTCCGAGAGGGTAGGTGAAGTGGCATATCGGATTGCATTACCACCGTCACTTTCTAATCTTCATGATGTGTTCCATGTGTCTCAATTAAGGAGGTACATTGCGGATCCATCACATGTTGTTCCAGTAGATGATGTTCAAGTGCGGGATAATTTGACGGTTGATACATCACCTATGCGAATTGAAGATCGAGAAGTGAAGAAGCTTCGTGGTAAGGAGTTTGCTTTGGTGAAAGTGATATGGGGCGGAGCCTCCAATGACAATATTACTTGGGAACTCGAGGATAAGATGAAGGAATCGTATCCGGAGTTGTTCGTTTGAGGTAAATTTTCGAGGCCGAAAATCTTTTAAGTGGGGGAGAGTTGTGACAACCCAATTTTAGTATTTATTTCTTAGATTATTATTATTATATTTTATTTTATTTATTTAGAGTGTTAATTAATTAATTGGTTGTTAGGTAGTATAATAATTGATTATATTAATTAATTTGGTGTGTTAATTAATTATTTAGTTGATATGAGATATAATGAATAATTGAATTAATTAACTTGGTGTGCATATTGAGTTGGTTTAATTTATTTGAATTAAATAGAGATATTATAATACTAGGTCTTATTGGGCCTAATAATTAAATTAGAGGTATCATTCTTTAAGCCCAAATATAATACTAGGATATAAGAGGTGAGGTGAGTGAGAAGTAGGATTCATTTGATAATTTGACGGCAACAGAGAAAGAAAAGAGGAAAAGTAAGGAGAAGAGGGGAAGAATAAGAGAGAAGCTAAGGTTTCCAGAAAATTGAAGAGGTAAGGGGGAGAATCCTTATTATTATGGGTTAGTATGATTGGGCCAATGGGTAGAAATATGTTTACGTTGAAATCCTTAAACTTCATGGTTTTGGAATTGTTAGGTTTTGATGAGTATTCTTGATTTGTGGTGATTTAATTGTGTTAAAACTGAAAATTTACTTTATATACTTAGAGTATTGTATGAGTTATAATTTTCTGAGCGTTTGGCTTTTTACGGATTCGAAATCGGAGGTCCGAAAGTCCTCCAACGATGAAAAACGCAGAAAATTCTGCATTCTGTTTTGTGTTAACCGGTTACCCTCCGAGCGTTAACCGGTTACTTGCTAAAAACCTGCCCAGAAGTTGATTCTATTTTTGTGTTAACCGGTTACCCTACGAGCGTTAACCGGTTACTTGCTAAAAATCTGCACAGGAAATTGCATTCTGTTTTGCGTTAACCGGTTACCCTCCGAGCGTTAACCGCTTACTTGCTAAAACTTGCCCAGAAGTTGATTCTGTTTTTATGTTAACCGGTTACCCTCCAAGCGTTAACCGGTTACTTGCTGTTGAAAAATGAAAAATTGAGATTTAAATGCTGTAATCATTTTGAAATGAAATCTAAGTGTGCGTATTTGATAATTAGCTTATATATGTGAATAGTATATTTGTTATGAATGTGTATATGTACCATTGGTGGATAATTCATAGAGTTGAATTATGGAGATATGTGGAATGTTAAGATGGTAGAGATGATCTTAATTGCATATGTTGTGGGTATTTGTATATTCATTCATGGCATGGTCGGCTTCATGTTGGAAGTGGTGAAACTATGGGTTCACATGGTAATAGACGTTGATCCTTAATTGGAAATAGGCGTAGCAGACGTTGATCCTTCATTGGAAATAGACGTAGTGGCTTTGATCTTGTCTGGATCGGAAGCGTGGCTTGGATTCTAGATATTGAATCGGAAAGCGGTGAAACATTGGGTTCACATTGCGGTACCACATGCATAGAGTCACATGTCTTGCATTGAGTCACATTAGAGTTATGTGATAATTGAATGTTTGCATTGATGTGATTGTGAGGTGTGTATGAGATATAGTAATTGAATTTGGTGATGTTTGGATACATAATTTGGCAAAATATGTGATTATGCAATAATTGTAGTTATGTGTATAATTGGGAATATAGTATTGGATTGTAATATTATACTCCCTGAGTTTTTATGTGTGCTTGCAACATGTGAAATAAATGTTGGTTAATATTATTGACATGGTTATACAAGGTGTGATGAATTCCGTTCATTGTTGATTTAATCATTGTGCTTTATTATACTTCTTCATAATGATTTGAATTCTCACCCTTCTATTTGAATGTTGCTTTACATGGCATCGTGCAGATACTCCAGAGTAGTATTGCGGAAGTAAGTGGATGGTAACTCACTCGAGATTAGCTGGAGAGTTCCGGTGCTTTGTTTTAGAGACTAAGTAGTGATTCAATGCTCTGGTCATGTAACACGGGGTAGATTGATAGTATTGGACTCATATCTGATTTGGATACGTATTATGTTAGTACTTGTGAGCATGTTTATTTGAAAATTGAGGTTTGAGAGGCCATAGTGCCAAATATTCTGGATATGGTTTTAGTTATCTTGAGGAGATTATTGAGAGATGATCATGGTATGGGACATGGATCATTTTATGAAATACATAAGTATTCATTATTTTCCGCTGCGAATGCATATTCTTGAATGCTCATGATAAGTGAAATGTGTTATTTTAAATGACCAGTTGTATTGTATATTGATGATGAATGATGTTGTTTTTCGAAAGCTCTTAGTTTTTGAAAACGTCGATGTGATGCCCTTTCGTTTATATGCGTGCTTATTTACTCTGATTATTTGTTAAGTATTTTGGGGTTGAAAACGGGGTGTTACAGAAGCAGAGTGAGCGAACATACACATGCAGGACGCCACGTGTATCGATGTGATTGAAGAACCATTAGAGCGGATTTCGATCCAGTATAAATATAGGGTCTTAGAGTTAGAAAAGTGGGTGTGAAATTGTGTACAAAAGCTTGCAAATTTACTAAGTATTCGTGTGAAGAAGAACTGTAAAACGCATAATGTACGTTGTCTACACCATTGTTTAATCATTTCAAAGCATTATAAAGTTGTCTTTACTTTTTTTTCAGAAATATCTTTCCTTGTTCTCTACTCTCAAACACTTTATTTATTACTTCGTCATTTACAAGTTTAAAGATCTTTAGTTCCTTTCCTTACCTTGAACTTTTACCTTACATTCTTAAAGATTCCAGCACTTACAAACCTTTTTGATTACTTTTAACCCTTTTACAATGACCACAATGTTGATATGAACCTTTTCCTTACCTATTTGACCGAAAGCTTAAAACCACAGAAAATCTTGAAAGAGAAAAATGCCCAAATGCACAGCCGCAAGGAGGAGAATGAGACAAGAATGTAGTGTTTTGGTATGATGGCCCATGTAGTATGCTTGTAAATGAAAATAAAAACTCACTTAGGGTCATGCTTATGTAATGGAACAAAACTAAAATGTGATTTTTTTTAAAATGGTGCATCAAAGTTCAAATCAATTTTCACTTGTTTTACCATGAATAAAATGTTTGTATAAAATGCAAATGAAAGGGACGTCATGAGTTAAGCTTAGAAAGAAACATATTTGACTTGTTGACTTTGGTCAACTGGTTGGCCAAAAAGTCAACAGTTGACCAAAAATCAACTTAGGTGAAAAAAGATACAATTCAAAAACCAATGCTTTTTCGAATGAAATGAATGGATGAAGATGATATGTGAATATTTAGAATTAGTGATCTATATGATCAATGTGAAGTGTAGGGTGAATTTTGGGGTATTACAAATATCTCTTGGACCACTTGCTTTTGATTCTCAGTTATAATAAAACCCTACAAAGATTCAGATGACGATAATACTCTTAATTATCATCCTCTGGACCTCCGAAGCATGATGCAATGGAATGGATGATGCATAGAAACAAAGAAAATCAAATAATTTTACTTCTTAATTAATAGGTGACTAAATAAACGATATCAAGACCAGATAAAATATCAGAACTTCTGATTTTTCATCAAAACCCTGATGAATGCTATTGACTGAAAGACATTATGATAAAATGAGGGTGAACAAGCTATGTTGATGCAAGTGAAAAAATTTAAGGTAAAATTTAGGGTATGACAGTTCCCTTATTTAAACATCTTTAACTGGAGGATATGAAGAAATCTTCTCTTTAGATCGTCATGGTGAAAGATAGTTTAAATACCAAACAAATCCAAAATTTGCCTTTTTATGCAATAAAATGATATGCTTATGATCACAAATGAATGTGCAGAGATTAAGAAATACTCTTGATTTCTTAATCATTAGATGACAATGATGTGGATGCAATGAGATTTAGGAAATACTCTTGATTTCCTAATCATCAGGTGGTATGAGTTCAATGAAGGTTAAGAAGTACTCTTGACTTCTTAAAAACGAATGCAAATGAATTAAGAATTTTTCTTGATTTCATAATCATCAGATGATAATGATATGTATGCTAAGAAATACTCTTGACTTCCTTAGAAATGAAGGAATTAATAAATACTCTTGATCTCTTAATCATCAAATGATCGAATGAAATGTAAATGAATTAATAAATACTCTTGATTTCTTAATGATATGCAGGTTAAGAAATTCTATTGACTTCTTAAACATGAAGGCAACTGATTTAAAAAATTCTCTCAATTTTTTAATGATATGCTGGTTAAGAAGTACTCTTGACTCCTTAAAGATGAGTGCAAATGAATTAAGAAATACTTTTGATTTCTTAAACATTAGATTGCAAATGAATTAAGAAATACTCATGATTTTCTTAATCGTATAAATGTTAAGAAGTGCTCTCGACTTCTAAAAAAATGAATGCAGATGGATTAAGAAATACTCTTAATTTCTTAGATGTTATGCAACTGAATTAAGAAATACTCCAGATTTCTTAATCACTAATGTAACTGAACTAAAAAAATGCTCTGTATTCCTTCATCATGAATTTAAACGAACTAAAAAATGCCCTTGATTCCTTAAATATTATGCTAACTGACCGGGAATTAGAGAATCATGTACCGTTGCTCTTGATTGACAATGGACTCCTTTAGGGATGGACTTTTTACAAAGCATATTGTTTGACTATTCTTCAGACATTCTTCGTTGAAGGAAAAATCTCCTGGGAGAACACATGATCATATTCAGCTGCTATTGGCTAAAGATGTCATATTCAGCTGCTATTGGCTGAAACTGATCGCATCCAACTACTCTTGGTTGGAACAATTGCATCCAACTACTCTTGGATGGAAGCCTATCCATATAAATACAATATCTGGCCGCTCTTGGCTAAAACTAATATATGCAAACAATGTATTAATTTTCTCTTGGTTGAAACCGTTGCATTCAGCTTCTCTTAGCTGAAAATATCGCATTCAACTGCTCTTGGTTGAAGCTATTGCATTCGACTGCTCTTGGCTGGAAGCAAAACTATGCAAATATAGTATCCGGATGCTCTTGGCTGAAACTAATATATGCAAACAACATATTCAAATGCTCTTAGCCAAAAATATCACATTCAATTGCTCTTGGTTGAAGCTATTGCATCTGACTACTCTTGGCTAGAAGCAAAACTATGCAAATATAGTATCCAACTTCTCTTGGATGAAACTAATATATGTAAATAATGTATTCAACTGCTCTTTGCTGAAACATCATTCTCAACTACTCTTGGCTGAGAATATCACATTCAACTGCTCTTGGTTGAAGCTACTGCATCTAGATGCTCTTGGCTGGAAGTAAAACTATGCAAATATAGTACCCAACTGCTCTTGGCTGAAATTAATATATGCAAACAATATATTCATCTGCTCTTGGCTGAAACATCATTCTCAACTACTCTTAGCTGAGAATATCGCATTCAATTGCTCTTAGTTGAAGCTATTGCATCCAGTTGCTCTTGGCTGAAAGAAAAATCTGTTGGGGAATATACCTTATGTCGAGGCTTACTGGGAAATGTACTGCTGAGATTAACTAGAGAATTTTCTATCGAGATTCATGCTGAAAAGATACCTATTGTCGAGGTCTGACTGGGAAATCTACTACCTGTAGCGGTGTATTCGTCACTTTATGATTTATTGATTAAATCAAAAGCAAAGCATACAAAGATAGAGTCGCCACCGTACTTTTATTTATCCAAAGGAATGGCTAAAAAGCGAACAAAAGCCTAAGAAGTTTTACACATAGAAAACTAATGAAAAGGTCAGAGATCCGGGTAAGGGGTTAATTACACAATGGGAAGGTGTTAGGCACCCAAAACGTCCTAGGTACTTCTAGGGAACCTCTTTTCACAACTTGTTGTACGAATGATTATTTGTTTATGAAATATTTATTGTGCAAACATGGATTGAAGGGATGAGAGAAAGAATGTACAAGTTATTATTTTTTATGTTTGAACGGATGAACCCGTTGCCTACGTACCTTTCCATGGAAGGTAAGGATCAAAACGCCGTAGTTCGGCTAAAAGATTTCCAAAAGTAAGTGAATTAATTTTAAAACAAAAGCCCTAAGGTCTTTCGTCATCCACAGGAGAAAACTCAACCTATGCAAACAACAAGTCCACCATGTGAGAAAAGCTTCAACTTGCTAGTGAGGGGTTAACCCTATAATAAGCAAGGAAGGCTTACAATTCAATCACTAAGGACAAAAGGTGAGATTAACATCAACCAACTAGGATGAATCAAACCTATGGCTAATGTATGAAAAAGTTATCAAGAATGGACAAAGCCACAAAACAATTGAATGAGTGAAATTAATTGATTATGAGTATTCACAAAGATATGGTCAAAGTATGGTTAGGATTCAATTCAAAAAGAAGTATTATCAAAAGTGAAGTTTGAAACTCAAAGGCCTAAAGCCTAGGTTTCTAATTTGAAAAGAAGTGAAAATGTTTGCACAGTAGTTTCAAGTTTTTGGTCAACACGCAAATGGAGGTTTAAAGAAACAAAAGGTGGGAGGTTAAGGGATGCAAAACTTCTTAGATGTTCACCTCTTGATATCATATGTAGATGATTCAAGTGATTCCTTTGGAATAAGGCAACAAGCAAATAACAGGTAAACAATGTATCAGGCAAAGCCAACAAAGGTGGATATCGGATGCCAATCACTGGACTTACACCAATCTCCTAAAACAAAAATGGATACCAGATGCCACTCAATGGACTTATACTAGTCTCACAAAGCAAAGGAATAAGGATACCAGAGGCCAATCAATGGACTTATACTAGTCTCCTACCATATCACAGGAAACAAACTGCCAATCAATGGACTTACGCTTGCCTCCTCCATGAACAAACAAACGCAATAAGCAAAAAGAAAACAAGTTGCCAATAAATGGTCTTACACTCGACTCCTACCAGATCATAGGAAACAACTGCCAATAACTGGACTTACAATTGACTCCTCAATGGTCATAGGAAAAAACTGCCAATAAATGGACTTATAATTGACTCCTCAAAGGACAAAACAAAGATGTCACAAAGCAATGAATAATTGATCATGAAATGATATACAAGTAATGATGATAAATGCACAAAGGCACACTCAAGCAAATATGCACAGAAGAATCAAGTAAGCAGACAAACAAGTCAATTAGCACACACTATATACAATCAATTAGGCTCAAGCAAGGTTAGGCTTTACAGCCAACTGGAATGGGGTATTTTGTGCTCTTAACCCTAACATTGAGAGTTAGGATGAAGCAGATGAAATGGAGATGAGGGGTGTGCCTCATAGCTCTTATCCCTGGTCAGGGAGAGCTTTGATCAATGAAAAGTATGGGAGTTCAGAAAGTTGGAACTCTTCTCCACAAATGATTGACTCTATAAGATCTTGGGTTATTATCCACCATGCATCAACACATTTTGTGAGCAAGGTGAATGACACACTGAGTAACAGGAGATGGATTACACATCTCTTTTATCTGCCAATTGCCTCATAAGAGGACTTTTCCTGCTTGGCACAAAGTTAAACAAGCACAAACATTGCCTCTTAAGGAGGGCTTCAGACAGGTGCCTACCAATAACAGTAGGTCTTCCAGACTACATGAAGATTAGAGATTATACCTAAGTGGTTAAGCAACCAAGCAAAGCAAAGTTCAAAATGAACTTAAAGCAACTTAAGTACCTGTGGAAACACCAAACAAATCAGTACAATGTACAGACAAACAGACAACAATTAATATCAAACAGTCAATCCCAATGTACAAAATGTGTAAGCCAAAAGGCAAACTCAAATGAGTTAGCATCAACCTACAAAACACACAAGTGTTAGTAATCAAAAGCAAACATCGATAGTCACATGATGAAGCATCATCAACTATGGAACTTGGATGTTCAACCTGAAATCAAAGCTCACATGTAAGCAACAAACCACTAGGTCAAAGCCTAGGGTCAATAGATGGAGAAAAAATTTAAAACAGGAGCTGAAACTTAACACAAAGCAACTTCAATCTCATATTGACATGTTCCAAAAGGTCTCACATCAAAATCAATCACCAAAAGCATTTCATGGTCAAGTGAAGTTCAAGGCAATTTCAAAGTTCATATGTGATCATCATGAATGAAAAATTCAAATCAAAACAGAAATGATCCAAATAAATCTGGAAACAATCATGAGCAATCAAGACATCTAACATGATCAACATACAAAAAATCAGAAGAATTGGAGATCATTTAGCATGGCAAACACATGGTACAAGTTGAACATCAAAAGGTGTGACACAAATTGTCACACCAAGTTAGCACATGCATAAAACAGAAATGGTAATTGAGAAAAATGTCAAACCAAAACCAAAATGTCAAGCAATGTGTCTAGTTTCATCATGCAAAATTTCACATTCATTGGATAAGAAACAAGCATTTTACAATGAGATAAGCAAGGCAAGGTCAAACATGCATATGCATCCAATCATCCTAGCACAAATCAAATTTTCAGCCAGGCACAACATGCAAATTCATGCTTATAAAAAACTAGACAGAATAAGGAGCATTTTGCAAAAAATTGGAGTGAAATTGATGCATTTTTCAATTTATTGTGATTTTTGGAAGTTGATGGAAAAAAATGAAATCAAAAATGAATAACATGGCCAAATATGGAGGGAAAGTGAGAAAATAGTAAGCATATTTGAAAAGTTCCCTCGGGTGGTATCGAACCATTGCCGAATTCAAATTTGCCGCTCAAATGAAACGACGCCGTATTGGCTTAAACCCTAGCGCGCATGGCATTTCCAGATTCGTAGCAAACTGATGAATTTTTCGTAGCAAAATGGTAGCGAAACCGTGGCTAGTTCTGGAAATGATGAAGTTCATAGGTTGAAGATGAACTTCATCTGGATTTTCCAGAAAATCTCAAAACGTCCAGAAATTAACAAAAATAGCACCAAACGAATCATCATGATATATACATTCAAGATCAACAACCAAAACACGCAAAAACATCAAAACAAACTCGGATCGAAGAAAAATATTTCAGCATGTCAAATGTTCAAACATCCATAACTAACTCAAAACAACACCAAATCACATGATTCAAAGCTCAGATTCATCAGGACAACAAGATCTACAACAATATCCTAATGAATTTCAAAATTAAGAGATGCGAATTATGACCTCTTGAAGTGCAGCAACTGGATTTGGCTTGATTCAAGGCTTGTGATAGCTCCAATGTTCCTCTATGATGCTTGTATAGATGATTGATGGAAGGAATGAAACTCAAATGCACTTGAATCCTGCAGATTTTGAAATTGCCATGGATGCTTCAAGCTTCGAGTATACTTTAATATGGCACCAATTGCTTCAATTCCACGTCCAAACTTGTTCAATAATACTTCAGGATCATGAATCAATCACTAGAAATGGCTTGGATGTGAAGAAATTGGAAGAAATTTTGAGAGAAATTTTTTGGTGATTTTGGATCTAGATCTGAAAAATGGTGGTTAATCGTGAATGCAGTTATGATTAATGTTATATATGCTATGCTAATCATGTTTAAAACCTGTTTAATCCAAAACTAATGGAGATTAGCAACTTATGAGGTGTATGTACAAAAATTGTTTTTCACCTCCCATGCATGAGAAGCACGTGAGCAGTGCCAAATTCTGGCCCAAATCCATTTAATTAATGCCCATGCAAGCTTTTGAATTGGTTTTGCATGCTCATGATTCACCAAAATGGTTTTGTGAAATTTCTTTTGAAAATCTTCATGAAGGAACACATGATAATGCAAATGGAATTCAAGCCATGTAATGGATGTTTTGGAAATTACAAGTCATGAGGAGAATATAGCAAAAAGAACAACTCATTTTGGAGCTTTGGTTGAAAAGTTATGCCCATTTGAATCTTCAAGCACACTTTGCCATGATTGGATCATATCTCCTCAACCACACATCATATGCTCATGATCTTGGACATTTTGGAAATGGGAGAGAAAGATCTACAACTTTCATGTTTAACAAAATTTCATTTGGAACCTTTTTGATGATGTAATATTGCGTTGAAGTTGGTAAAAAACCTTTCCATTTTTGGAAATTTCGAATTATAGGTCACTTGCTATTTTGGGCAATTTTTGACTGGACCTCAAACTCTTCAATGTGAGTGTTTGAAATGTCAAATGAGACTTGTTTGAACATGAATGAAGTATTTCTAGTCACTTCCCACCTCCAAATCCACAGTTGACTTTGCAGTTGACTTTCTAGGTCTCCAGATGACTTGAAAATGTTCTGATGAGATTCAAGCCTCTACCACTTGGGATTTTGCTTCAAAATGACATCATAACTCATATGAACTCTTGATAATGATTGTGGGGCCCAAATATCAAGAATGACCACCATCTATTGCTCAATGACTGCCTTCAATTGCCTTGACCTGTGATTGCTTCATCTGCAAGACAAAGGTTAGATGACATATTTTTGTACTTTTGGTTAGTGATTAAAAGAAAAGCAATGATATACAAATGCAAACATGCTTGGTGATCAGGAATCACTCTCAAAAGATAACCCACCCACAGGGAAGGAAGCAAGGTGTCCAATGATCCTTGAGGCAATGCAATGATATGATATGATACCATGAGGGATCTTAGGGACAAAATTGGAGTCTTACAGATGCCCCTATTTAAGGTCATTCTAGCCGGAGAAGTGAAGGTTAAAATCTTCATCTCGACGTGGTAGAATGGGCTTAAATAACAGTAATGAGACAATTTTTGGTCCCTAAGAGACCTCATGATGCAAATGTATGCATGTAAAACAAACAAAACTCTGTGGGAAATACTAGTCCACAAAGAAAAGACGATCCATCGGAGTAATACACTCACCAGGGACAGAGACTCTAACAGGACTCTTGTGGGGATAAGAAAAAGAATGCGTGAGCAGGACACGACTACACGACTCTGAATTAGGGGAAACTGGAACTAGACACAGCGTGAGCAGGACACGACTGAACTAGAGACCTCACTGGGGAGTAAAGGACTCAAACTGGGGAAAAAGAATTCCAAAGGAAGACACATCCATTGGAAGGACTCAAGCTGACTCAAACTATCCACAAAGGATACTTCGGATGAAAATCCGGACTCGGACTGGGGAAAGATTCACACAGAATCTCCCTGCCGGGGAAAACTGCATATATTGGGGAAAACACCAATACAGCAAAAGGGTAAAATCACAACGGAAACTCCACCAGGGAATGTCTAACAAAGAGACTCTCCTGGAGAAAAATCTGCAAGATGAGGTGTTACCGGTTACTGGGTAACAAACTCAAAGAGACATGTGATCTAAACACCAGTATAAGGGTGACAGAACAACAAGCTCAGGAAGAATGAATATCTAAGACCGGTATAAGGGTGAGAGATATCCATCAACCAAACATCTGAGAAAGACCTGAAAAAGGTACATCAACTCAGGAAAATCTGACTCCATAGGGGACCAAAGTCATAATAGGGAGCAGAAAGGAAGGAACACCAGGGATACCGGCTACTGGGTATATAATAGGTGACCGACCGAAGCGTGAATTGGTATATATGCCAAAACACTCATCATCCGAAAGGAGGGCTTGAAAAAAGCAAATCGACTTACAGGATGGACATTCGACTCCGCAACGGGAAAACGAATCTTACTCAACTGGGGAAATAACCCAAAGAGCGCATGAGATATAATATCCATTACCGTCAGAACGTGGATAGTATACTCGCATGAGATATATTATCTATTATTGTCAGAACGTAGATAATATACTCGAAAAGGAAGAGACACCAGGGATACCGGTTACTGGGTATATAATAGGTGACCGACCAAAAAGAGAAACAATCGTTACCAACACCAACAGGGTAGACGAAAGATAACTCACAGGGGATAAATTGCAAGCATCCGACAATTATCCAAGAAACATATCACCGACTACTGGGAGATACGCTAAAAAAGGAGAACAAATAATATTCGATCCCACAAAGGAATACGAAACTTACTCGACTGGGGAAACACAACAGGCTTCGACCGAAGAGTGCATGAGATATCTTATCCATTACCGTCAGAACGTGGATAACATACTCGCATGGAAGATTATCCACAACCGGCTACTGGGTTAACAAAGGATAAATCAACCGAAAAGAAAGGCATCGGGATACCAAAACTAGGTATATAAAGATGACCAATCAAAGGGAGTAACAATCATTACCAAGCAAACGGGTAAATGAAAGGGGACTCACCGGGGATGCATTGATAAACATCAATGATCCGGGGAACAAATCACTGGCAAACGGTGAAAGGACCCGCTGAGGATAAAATTGCTAGCATCCGGCAATTATACACAAGAAACTTGCTGGGAAATACAAGTGCTTACTCAAGAGCAACTACCTAGAAGAGAGAGAATATCAACATCGAATACTGGATGAAGATAACCACAAAGAGTAACCATCATCGGTTAGGATGAACAATCAAGGTTAACTCTGCAAAAGGGAGAAAATAGGGTTTATAACTACCGAATACGGGGTAGAAGACCGAAGATTCTGGCTGAGGAAACAAGAGGTTTATCGCTACCGACTACTGGGTAGAAAACCAAAGACTCAGCTGAGGATAGGGTGAAATGATTGTCGAATACTGGGCAATCATCCAACTATTCCACAAGGGAGCACAGACTCCGCTAGGGAGACAACAACAACATAGGGTTTACAACTACCGAATACGGGGCAGAAGACCACAAAATCCACCATCAACCAGAATGAACAACAAAAGGTTACCTCTGCTAGGGGATAAAAGTAGGGTTTATAACTACCGAATACATGGTAGAAAACCAACAACTCTCTGCGTGGGGAATGAAAGAATCACAACTCCGCACAGGGAAACAAAATAGGGTTTATAACAAACCATCAACTGCCGAGGAGCAGGAAAAATTGGATTTACGACTACCGAATACTGGGTAGAAAACCAATCGACTCTTGTTGAGTAATAAAAGGTATATAACCACAAATTCTGCCAAGAGGGAAAAAGGAGATATAGGACTTACAACTACCGGTTACTGGGTAGAGGCCCAAACTCCGCTGGGGATACAATGAACTATTGCCGGTTACTGGGCAATTCATTCATTTATTCCACAAGGAATCACAAGAGACAGTTGAAAAATGCCAATTCAGGATCAAACCAAAAAGGCAAACTGAATCAAGACTCGTCCTAATGAGGATATAACTCAATAGGAAGATCCATCCCAATATATGTGTTGGGAGGAAACGAAAGAAACCATCATCCACGAGGATATATCTCAGTGGGGAATTGCAGAAGGAAAGACAGACACTTTCTGCTTATGGGGCTGACTCTATATTGAAAGATTAGACACCCGACATCTGCTTGGGAAGATCTTTAAAAGAGATCCAATCACCATTAGCAGGAGACAACAAACAAAAGATATATGGAAAAAAATGCGACATGAATATCTGAATGTTGAAAGTAAGCATGAATATACGTGATTCATGTTTGATGAATGCTGACAAAACAGACACATTTAACAAAAATAGGCCCAGGAATCAAACGCCCGGTACTACACTTCCAGAGGAAAAAACCAAAGAAATCCAACTGGAAAGCCAATCTGCTGGAGATCTACATGCTAAAAAGCAAAGATCTGCTGAAAAGCAAAAGATCAGAGATATCAAAGAAATCAAAAATCTCTGAGTGATGGATCATCAATCAACCCAACTGGGGAACAGAAGTTCACAACAGGCAACAACTGCCACAAAGACAACTCTGTTGAGGATATCAAATCTTGTTGGGGATACTGCAGGGAAATCACGAAACTTCTGCAGAGAAACATCACAGACACAATCCACCATACCACAGATCTACTAGGGGATTATCTGAGGAAGAGAAGGAGAACTGGTGATCAACCACCAAATGTTGAACCTTCCAAGAGGAAACCACAACTGCCGAGGAGGAAATAATCACTGCTTTGCTGAAGGGATAAGAGGTAAAAACCTCAACAAGCACTCTGATGGGGAGATATAGCATAAATCAAGTATATCATACCAACCACTCCGCTGGCGACTATATTGAGGAGAGAGACGAAGTACCGGGATGCCAACCCACCAACTATCGAAACTTACAAAAGGAAAGCACCCATGCTGGGGAGAGAAATATTGTTGGAGAGGACTTGTGAAGTTCTCAACAAACACTCTGCTTAGGGAACAAAATCAAACTCAACAGAAACTCTGCTTGGGGAGCAACCCCAACAACAATCTGGAGAAAGAGAATACAACCATGCCAGGAATATGAACAAATGTCTTACCCTGTTGGAAAGCATACCACCCTTGGGAGAGCATTGAGAAATTCTTAAGTATCCTTTTATCATTGTGAATGTTCACTTTGTTTAAAACAACAATTTGAAAATTTTATTTGTTTAAAACAATGACATTTTATCAATTAAAACATGCAAAACATTCGTTGAATTGGAACAAATAAGAGTGCAAATAATTGGATAAAAGCTCAAATTGATTTGATGGAATGGTAGTCTGCGAATGGCAAGACTTCATAGATCTGTACAAATTTGAAATCAGTGATATATATTGGAAGAGGGCTACATTGAACATAATGATCCTTTCTCTACCAATTTGAATTCGATGTATTCGAAGCTTCAGTTGACGACGAATCGAGAATCTCTGACGAAAAGACAGCTGTAGGACAGAAAGTCTTGTCAGGATGCAGTTACTTGCCAAATCCCTAATTTTTGCCTAGATTACCCCAGGGTGAGGTACTCAATCTAGCGGGATGCAAAAAAAATGTATGTCTCTAATTTTTGCCTGGATCACCCTTTCGGGTTTTCCACCGAGACGCTCATTTTTGCTTAAGCCGCCCTTTTGGGTTTTCAACTTAGCGAGCTATTCTGTTTTTTCTATACTCTTTTTTTTAGGCAAAGTATTTCTTGACTGCATCTGAATTCACAGGACGAGTGAAATCCTCCCCATCCATTGTTGTAAGCATCAAAGCACCGCCTGAAAAGGCTCTCTTAACAACATATGGACCTTCGTAGTTTGGAGTCCACTTGCCCCTGGAATCGGGCGCGAAAGACAAGACTTTCTTGAGCACGAGGTCCCCTTCTCGGAACACACGAGGTTTGACCTTCTTATCGAATGCTTTCTTCATCCTCTGCTGATCTAACTTACCATGACACATGGCAGTCAATCGCTTCTCTTCAATCAAATTCAGTTGGTCATAATGACTCTGAATCCATTCAGCATCAGTCAACTCGGCTTCCATCAAGACTCTCATTGATGGGATCTCCACCTCTACTGGGAGAACAGCCTCCATGCCGTAAACAAGAGAAAAAGGGGTTGCCCTTGTTGAAGTGCGGACAGATGTACGATATCCATGTAGAGCAAATGGCAGCATCTCATGCCAATCTTTGTACGTGACTGTCATCTTCTGAATAATCTTCTTGATATTCTTATTAGCAGCTTCAACAGCCCCATTCATCTTGGGTCTGTAGGGAGAAGAATTATGGTGTGCAATCTTGAATTCAGCGCACAACTCTTCCATCATCTTATTATTCAGATTAGATCCATTATCAGTAATGATCTTATCTGGCACACCATAACGGCAAATCAGATGATTCTTGATAAACTTCACGACCACCTGCCTGGTCACATTCGCATACGAAGCGGCTTCAACCCATTTGGTGAAGTAATCAATTGCTACAAGAATAAACCTGTGTCCATTGGACGCTTTCGGTTCAATCATGCCGATCATGTCGATTCCCCACATAGAGAAAGGCCATGGTGATGAAATCACATTCAGAAGTGTCGGAGGAATATGAATCTTATCCGCATAAATCTGACACTTGTGGCATTTCTTCACATATTTGCAGCAGTCAGACTCCATTGTCAGCCAATAGTAGCCTGCTCTCAACATCTTTCTAGCCATGGCATGTCCATTGGAATGAGTACCAAATGAACCCTCATGGACCTCAGTCATCAACAGGTTTGCTTCGTGTCTATCCACACATTTGAGCAGAACCATGTCATAATTTCTCTTATAAAGCACTTCACCACTGAGGTAGAAACTGCCTGACAACCTTCTCAAAGTTTTCCTATCTTTCACAGATGCCCCAGGCGGGTAAACCTGGTTCTGAAGGAAATTCTTGATATCAAAATACCAAGGCTTGTCATCATTCACTTCTTCCACTGCAAACACGTGAGCTGGTCTATCCAAGCGCATCACGGTGATATTGGGAACTCATTCCAATACCTGACTACAATCATCGAAGCAAGCGCATCTGCCATCCGATTATCCTCTCGAGGAATATGATGAAAGTCAACTTCAGTAAAGAACGTTGAAATCCTCCTCGCATAATCTCTGTACTGAATAAGACCATGCTGATTCGTCTCCCATTCTCCCTTTATCTGATTGACGACTAGGGCTGAATCACCATACACGTCAAGATGTTTGATTCTCAAATCAATACATTCTTCTAATCCCATAATACAGGCCTCATACTCAGCCATATTATTCGTGCATTTGAAAGTTAGCCTTGCTGTAAACGGAATATGCGTGCCATGAGGAGTAATGATTACTGCCCCAATTCCATTTCCATACTGATTTACAGCGCTATCAAACACCATCGTCCATCTGGAACCAGGTTCCGGACCTTCATCAAGTGTAGGCTCATCACAATCTTTCATTTTCAAATACAGAAATCTCCTCGTCTGGGAAGTCGTACTGAATAGACTGATGATCTTCAATCGGCTGGTGCGCTTAATGGTCAGCCAAGATACTACCTTTGATAGCTTTCTGAGCTCGATACTCGATATCATACTCAGACAATAACATCTGCCAATGGGCAATCCTCCCAGTTAAAGCAGGCTTCTCGAAAATATACTTGATTGGATCCATTCTGGATATCAACAAAGTTGTATGATTTATCATGTACTGGCGTAAACGCTTAGCAGCCCAAGCCAAAGCACAACACGTCTTTTCAAGCATTGAGTATCGAGACTCACAATCGGTGAACTTCTTACTGAGGTAGTAGATAGCAGATTCTTTCTTCCCTAATTCGTCTTGCTGATCGAGTACACAACCCATCGAATCTTCAAGAACAGTCAAATACATGATTAGAGGTCTTCCTTCTATAGGCGGAGACAAAATCGGAGGTTCAGACAGATACTCTTTGATACTGTCGAAAGCTTTCTGGCAATCCTCGGTCCAATCATGAGACTGATCTTTCTGGAGGAGCTTGAATATCGGCGCGCATGTGGCAGTCATGTGGGATATAAATCTGGAAATATAGTTCAAGCGGCCAAGAAAACCTCGGACTTGCTTCTCAGTTTTGGGCGCGGGCATCTCTTGTATTGCTTTGACCTTTGCAGGATCAACTTCAATACCTCTCTCGCTGACAACAAAACCCAACAACTTGCCAGAACGGACTCCAAATGTACATTTGTTCGGATTCAGACGAAGCTTGTACTTCCTTAAACGCTGAAAAAGCTTCAACAAATGCTCAACATGTTCAACTTCCGTTCGGGATTTAGCAATCATATCATCAACATAGACCTCTATCTCCTCGTGCATCATATCATGGAACAAGGTAGTCATAGCACGTTGATACGTGGCTCCGGCGTTCTTCAAACCGAAGGGCATCACTCGATAACAGAATGTTCCCCAAGGTGTGATGAATGTTGTCTTCTCCATATCCTCGGGTGCCATCTTGATTTGATTATATTCGAAAAATCCGTCCATAAACGAGAAGACTTTGAATTTAGCTGTATTGTCTACCAACATGTCAATGTGTGGTAGAGGGAAATCATCTTTTGGACTAGCTTTATTCAAATCTCTGTAATCAACACACATACGGACTTTTCCGTCCTTCTTAGGCACAGGCACAATATTGGCCACCCATTGAGGATATGTGGAAGTCACCAGAAACCCCGCATAAATTTTCTTCTGAACTTTTTCTTTGATCTTCACTGCCATATCTGGATGAGTCCTTCTGAGCTTCTGCTTCACTGGCATGCACTCAGGCTTCAAAGGCAGGAAATGTTGCACAATATCTGTATCTAGACCTGGCATGTCTTCATACGACCAAGCAAAGATATCGGAATATTCTCGTAGCAAGCTGGTCAACCCCTTCTTGACAGACTCTTCAAGGAGTGCCCCAATCTTCACCATCCGAACACAATCTTCGGACCCCAAGTTGACTGTTTCCAGATTCTCAAGGTGCGGCTGAATGATCTTCTCTTCATGCTCAAGAAGACGGGTAATCTCATCAGGAATTTCTTCAACATCATCTTCCTCTGCCTCGAATACAGGGAATTCAAAATTGGGAGATAGCGTTGGATCATTATGTTCAATGGGTTTTAGAATCAACCTGCATAATGATTTTGGTTAATGAAAAACTTTAGAATTTAAACAAGCAAATCATTATACAGATGAAAAAGATTGCTTTATTCTTGTTTTTAAGGTTTTTTGTGATCACCGATTTCATGCAAAAGCAAAAAGTGAAAACAAATGGAAAAACAAATGTTTGACAATGCATTAATTGAATGAAATATCATTGTATAAATGCTGCCAACAATGTCATCACTTCTCCTTTTGGCATGGGAGAAGGGTTTTCAAACAAAGTGAACAAATTACGCTGACTTATGAATGACCATAGGAACATCCACAGCGACCCAATTGTGGCAGATCCCGCCAGGGATAACAAAGTTGCCAGTATCCTCTGCATCCTCTTCCAGAATAGCAGCAACTTCTTCGACTTGATCAACATGGATGAAACCTCCACTCTTGAACAGCCCTTGCTCATTGAATGCCCTAGAAGAATAGCCAATGCCAACCCGGGATTTATTGTCTTCAAGCTCAATCATCTTCCCTAAACCAGCAACTGCACCACATTCGATGGCCAGTTTCGCATCATGATAGGAAGCAAATGAAGGAGATTTCTTCTCAATCGGCTCAGCTATAGACAAAGCTTGGAAAGGCGTTCCAACTTCATCCTCAACATCAATATATGAGAAAGAAGACAAGTGGCTAACCAGGAGAGCCTTTTCTCCCCCTACCACAACCAGTTTCTTATTCTTGACGAATTTCAGCTTCTGGTGTAGGGTGGATGTCACGGCGCCAGCCTTGTGAATCCATGGTCTACCAATGAGACAGCTATAAGATGGGTGGATATCCATAACCTGAAAGGTAACTTGGAAATCACTTGGTCCAATCTTGATTGGGAGATCAACTTCCCCAATCACGGTCTTACGTGACCCATCGAAAGCTTTCACAAGGACACCACTCTGCCTCATAGGAGGCCCCTGATATGACAATCTCGAAAGAGTGGTCTTCGGAAATACATTCAAAGATGACCCAGTGTCCACCAGCACATTGGACATGGCGTCGTTCTTGCAATTCATAGAAATATGTAAAGCCATGTTGTGGTCTCTTCCCTCCTCAGGGAGATCAGCGTCACAGAAACTCAAAGTGTTGCAAGCAGTGATGTTTGCAAAAATACTGTCAAACTGTTCTATCGTGACGTCGTGATCGACATAAGCCACGTCCAATACTTTCTGCAGAGCCTCCCTATGGGGTTCTGAGTTCAGAAGCAAAGATAGCACGGAGATCTTGGACGGCGTTTGTAGAAGCTGGTCTACAACGTTGTACTCACTCTTCTTGATGAGCCTCAGTGTTAGATACCCAAAAGTGATAATTTGAGCTATCAAATATGGGTATCTTTCACTCCATTTCCTTGCTAAAGTGTTCGAAACCACCCTTGTTTTGGATGAAATGCAATTCAATGATAAACGATCTTGGTACCTTTGATTTGTGTGTTATTATGCAGGAAGTAGGCATGAAATAATAGAAAGTGAAGACACAAGAAATTTGGCAAAGGGATCAAATAAAATAAGCATTCATCAGCTTGCTCGCTAGGCGAGGGCTATGGCGAAGGACTCGCTAGGCGAGCGTCCAGCGAGAGCCTAGCGAAAAGCTCCAGTATTTTCCAATGGCAAACATGACCACACTCGCTAGGCGAGCTTCCAGCGAGGTGTGTGGCGAACACGTCCAGACTTGGTGAAAAGCGCAGCCAGCACTCACTCGCTAGGCGAGCCTTTAGCGAGCTCCCAGCGAGCATTCCAGTAGCAAAACCTCTCAACCTCGCTGGAGCGAAGGTTGAAGCATGGCCTTCACTAGGCGAAGGTGTTGTTCGCTCAGCGAACATGACAGTCTGGCAATGGTTGTTTCTCTGGGCGCAGGTGCCTCAAGTGCCTCATTTAGGGGCTCGCTAGGCGAGCCATTCTACTCGCCTAGCGAGCATGACAGCCCAGTAGCAGCTCTATAAGTATCAAGGGCTACTTTTTGGAGCCATACATTATTTTCCATACTTTTGTACTTTTTCTAGATATTTTTACAGCATTGTTCTAAGGATCTTTTGTGACCTAGAAACCATTTTTATTCATCTCTTAACCATCTTTCACAAAAAGAAGGTGGATTCCCATCCAATCTCGATTATTCGACTCGGATGTTGATCAACCTTCTTCCGAAACTTGTTGACCAAGCTACCATGAAAATGAGTAGCTAAGTCCTTCATTTTGTCAAGGTTAGATGTAGATGATCATTAGCTTTGTGTGTAAATGTAAGGATCTTCATTTGTAAACTCTTTAATGGTGAATATATGGTGAAAACTTTGTTCTTATTGAAAACTCTTTGTGTTGGTTTATGATCGAGAGATGTTTACCAACTCTTAACCTAGGTTTTCATCCAATCTTGTTTGTTAGCTAGAGATAGTAATGAATGATTTTGTTCACCATAAGGTTGAACCAAAAAGTTGTCATTTTGATAGATTGTGTTAGAGATAAACAATGGATCAAAATGGGAAAACTCACAATGTGTGTTAGAGATAAACACATTGGGAGGACTTTGTGAAATAGTTTATCATCTAAAGGAGTTTATAAGTTTTGTTGATCGAACATATACATGCAAAATGATCGTCGAACCCTAACTTTGGCAATATTTCTCAAATATTCAAACCAAAACTTTTACCGCATTTTATTACACTTTTATGCAAGATACCGTGACAAACACCAAAACCCCATTGTTACCTTAAGCTAAGAATTAAAACAACTGTCGAAAGGTGGTGATATCTCACAATCCCTGTGGATACGATAACAAAAACCCGACACTTAAAATTACATCCAACAAAATGGCGCCGTTGTCGGGGATTGTGAATTGATATTGCGAGCATCGCAATAGTTGTTTAAGTTTTAGCTTTCGAATTTTTGACTTGTGCTTGTAACTTGTTTGGTTTAGTGTGCAGCTTACGTTTTATGCGAGGGCAAATCCCTCTGGGCGAACTTATTTTTGATCCTGAGATCGAGAGAACTGCAAGGAGGCTTAATAGCAAAACGAGACGAAGGAGGCAACAAGCGAGACATCGACAAGAACAAGGAGAAAGTTCTTCTACCAAAAATCCACCACCATTCATACCTAACATGGAGCCACCACCACCGCCTATTTCTACTCCATGCATAAACAGTCCAAGAAACACTGCTCAGTTTGCCAACCACACGGGAAGGCAAGCTGAGATGAAAACGGGAACTCTCAATTTATTATATGGAAGTCCATTCACCGGAATGGACCATGAAGATCCCTTTGCTTTTCTCACGAAATTTTATGAGATAGCATTGGCGGCCGGAGTGGATCAGGCTCAGGAGCTACCGTTATTCAGAAGATTATTTCCCCACTCTTTGCTCGGCAAAGCAAAAGATTGGTACTTAGATCAAACACCAAGCGTCATGACAGACTGGAACGTGTTAGAAGAGAAGTTCATCGAAAGATTCTTCTCCCATAACCGGTTCATGGAATCCAAGACGGCCATCTCAGTGTTTACACAAGGAATCAATGAATCCTTAAATGAAGCGTGGGAAAGATTCAAATCCATGCTTCGGAAGTGTAAAGGGCATGGATTTGATGAGATGACTCAAATCCATATTTTCAAAAATGGACTTCAACCAAATTGCAAGACGTTGTTGGATGCTACCTCGGGTGGCTCTTTATTGTCTAAAAGTGCCGAAGAAGCTACAAATATCATAAATTGAATGGCTCTAAATGATCTTCAGAGTCAAAGTAGAGGCAACTCTTTGAAGAAGCCGGGAGTGCTTGAACTTGGGACGAACGATGCCATCCTTGCCCAAAACAAGCTCATCTCACAACAAGTGGAACTCTTAACGCAGCAAATAAAAGAGTTGAGAGAACCTTCTAAAGCTAAACAAATAGCTTGTTGTGAGCTTTGCAAAGGTGAGCATGACACCGGATTCTGTCCACCTCCGGGGTTCGAAGACGTAAACTACATGGCAAACCAAAGGGACTACCAACCGAGACAACAACAACAACAACAACAACCTTATCAACCAAACCCTCAAAATCAACAACAACATTTCCAAGGGAACCAAGGGTTCCAACCTAGGAGTAACTATTACCATAACCAAGGTTATGGAGGTGGTTCTTCTAGCCGTCAAAACCCTCCCCAAAATCCTTATCAATCTCAACAACCGCCGGTCGTAACTTCTAAGTTGGAAGAGACATTGACGCAATTCATGCAAATGTCAATGGCAAATAAAAAAAGCAACGAACCGGCTATAAAAAATCTCGAGACTCAAGTTGGGCAACTTGCTAAGCAACTCGCGGAACAACAACCCGGTCCTTCATTTTCGGCAAACACGCAAACAAATCCTAAGGAGCATTGTAAGGCGATCATGACGAGAAGTGGGAGGGAGTTGATCAGTGAGAATAAAAAAAGAGATGAGAAAGAAAATGAGGAGGAAATATTGGAGGAAAATATTGATGGTGAAGTGGGGGAGTGGAATGAGGAGGAAGAAGTTGAAAAGAACGAAAAGAATGGTGAAGTTGAAAAGAAAGAAAGTGTGGAAGTTGAGAAAAACAAGAGTGATGAAGTAATGGGGGAGAAAGTGAAAAAGCCTAGATGGAAAAGTTCTAGAGTTGCTAAGGAAAAGGAGGTAGTAAGCGCTACTCCAATCCAAAACCTTCCTTATCCACATGCTCCATCTAAAAGGGAGAATGAACGACATTACACCCGGTTCATGGATATTTTCAAACAATTGAAAGTCAACATTCCGTTTGCCGAAGCCTTGGAGCAAATGCCCAAGTATGCCAAATTAATGAAGGACATACTTACAACAAAGCGGAGGTACACGGAACCAGAGACAATCTTGCTTGATGCACGATGTAGTGCCATCATTCAAAAAACTCTCCCAAGGAAGGAATCCGATCCGGGACGAGTCGCTTTACCGGTAACCATCGGAGACACCTACACGGGAAATGGCTTGATTGACTTGGGATCTAGCATCAATTTAATTTCCCTATCCATTGTCAAAAGATTGGGAAATGTTGATATCAAACCTGCTAAGATGACTTTACAACTAGCTGATAAGTCTACCACTGCACCATATGGAGTGGCTCAAGACATGTTAGTCAAAGTTGATAAGTTCTTCTTCCCAGTTGACTTCATTGTTATTGATATGGAAGAGGACGATGATGCTCCGCTTATTCTCGGCCGACCATTCATGAAAACCTCACGCATGATGATTGACGTTGACAACGGTTTGATGAAAGTAAGGGTCCAAAATGAAGAGGTGGCCTTCCATCTTTTTGAAGCCAAAAAGCATCTTAATGAGAAGCATGATTCTTTCCGAATCGATGCCACCAAGGAGAAGCTAGTGGAGGTCGCAAACCAGGTTCATGTTTCTAATCCTTCTGAAAGATCTCTTATCGGAGTCTACAAAGTTTCGACTAAAAATAAAGGAAAAGAGATGGAAGCATTGTTGCATGAATTAGAGGCTTGTGGAGAACTTTTCTATCATGAAGAGACAAGGGAAGGCTTGGATATGACAAAGAAAGTGGAGGAGCCAAAACTTGAGCCAAATTTGAAGTATGTGTTCCTGAGTGATAACTGTACCAAACCGGTAATCATTAACAGCACTTTATCCACAAAGGAGGAGAATCAATTGATGCGGGTGCTAAGAAAGAAGGATGTTGTCAAACTAGTAGAGGCCGGGATGAATTGTTCTATCGCCGATGGTGAATGGGTGAGCGTTGTGCAAATAGTTCCGAAAAAGGGTGGTATCAGATTTTATCGAAGGTTCATCAAGAACCTCTTGAAGACAACAAAGCCCTTGAGGAAGTTTCTCAACAAAATGAATCCCGGAAGCTCAAACAATAAAGTGGATCGCGGAAGCTGCACAATTCCCTTGGATGCTCCTCAGTGAGCGTCGAACCGTCGAGCTTATCCGACGTTAAACAAGCGCTTGTTGGGAGGCACCCCAACATTGTAAGTATTTACATTTTTTTTGTTGTGTTGTAGTGGGATTCCAATTGTTAAAACCTTGCTGAATGTACCAGGAATGCTGTTTTTGAAAAGCCAAATGCTGTCATGCTCGCTTGATGCTCGCTAGGCGAAGCAGTAGCGAGCAGATTCGCTAGCTGCTCGCTAGGCGAAGCAGCAGCGAGCGCTGCGTGACAACACTAATTTAATTCTCAGCAGGCACGTGACCCCTCCGGTGATCACTCATTGATGACGCGTGAGCAGTTTCTGCAAAACGCTAGCTGGCCTGTGGACAGGCCTGTGTTTGGAGAGGGGGCGGGTGCTGGTGCTTCTTCTGGTGCTGATGATGATGATGATGATGAGGCTACCGGTTCTGAGGCCGGTAGTGAGGAGGGTTATGAGTCCGAGGGCTGAGTTTCTGTTGTTTTGTTTTATATTATGTTTTATTGTTATTGTATTTTAAGATTTGTTGGATTTTTATTTTGGTTATGTACTTTTGGGGTATTTTGTCCCCCATGAACAAATTTAAATTTTGAAGTAATGTTATTATTTATGTTTTAAATTTCTTCTGTTTTAATAAATTTTTGGTTGGTTGAGTGTCAAACCTTCTAGATTGGTTGCTCCTCAAAGAAGTATCCAATGAAGGTGCGTCCGAGCTTGGATGGCAATGATAAGAATAAACAAGTGAATAAGGCTAAGGTACATGGTTACCTCCGGCTAGAATTTTAGAATGCACTAAGAACTTTACTCTTTTTTGTAATTGAGTATTGTCTTTTTGCAACATAATTGAATGAATGTTTCATCTAGGACTTAAAACCACAAATTGTGAGGAAACCTCCATTGTACACTTAAATGCTGGATTCTAATAAGTTTTGTTGATTCATTTGATTCATGCCTTGTCTTTTATTATTGTGAATATGTGGAAGCAATTAGAAATGATCAAGGCACTTGTTTTCTATCGAGCACAACCAGTTCCAAATACAACTTACCTGTGAGCAGAGAGAGTATTCGTTAACCCCTTTGAGCTTAAACAGTTGAATCTCAGCTTGAAATAAAGCGAGATTTCAAAAATCTTTTTTTACAACCCGGAAAATCTTGATTATTGTTCTTTTGCCATAAAAAGTTAAGAGCATTCACTTAGGGTGAGTAAGAAATAAGTTGGGGAGAACGAAAATGAGAATCACTAAATGCCACAACTATTGAAAAACCGAGCAAGCATTGAAAATAAAAATTAGAAAAGAAAAACATCTGTTTTGTAAATAAGATGTGAAAGAAAAGAGAAAAAAATATAATATAGAGAAAATAAAAATGAATGCTTGCTTGGAAGAAAAATAGTGAAAAACAAAAATTGAGTTGTGAAATAAGAGTTGTGAAGGTTTCAAATGAGAAACAAATGGAACGAAGTTGAGATGTGTGAATAATGTACAGTGAATGTCTCTTTTGCAGCAGCAATTTCGTTTTCAATGGCCTTAGAAATGACCCTTGTTTGTTAACCTAACCAAGCTTCAACCGAAAAGTCCTTAGTGATCTTCGTGCTTCCACATTACCATTTATAATTGTTAGACATTGTATGAATCGAATTGATTTCTTCATTATTTGTTAGAGAGTGAGATTATTCCCGCGGTTGCAAACGCGTAAATTCTTCAATCCTTATTCGAAGAGGAGAGATAGGGTGATTCATTCAAGATAATATTGTTGTAGATAGATACATATTTCGCATTGCTACTAAGTCTTAGTTCTTGTGTATTATTTTATTCGAACCGTTGGAAATTTGTATCTGCTGATTCGCTTGTGTTTGAGCCGTTTTATCCGACTTCGGAGAAACCTTTTTCTTAAAGCAAATCCTCTTGTCCTTCAAGAGGCATACTTTGCTTGAGGACAAGCAAGAATCTAGTTGGGCAGAGTTGTTAGATACCCAAAAGTGCTAATTTGAGCTATCAAATATGGGTATCTTTCACTCCATTTCCTTGCTAAAGTGTTCGAAACCACCTTTGTTTTGGATGAAATGCAATTCAATGATAAACGATCTTGGTACCTTTGATTTGTGTGTTATTATGCAGGAAGTAGGCATGAAATAATAGAAAGTGAAGACACAAGAAATTTGGCAAAGGGATCAAATAAAATAAGCATTCATCAGCTTGCTCGCTAGGCGAGGGCTGTGGCGAAGGACTCACTAGGCGAGCGTCCAGCGAGAGCCCAGCGAAAAGCTCCAGTATTTTACAGTGGCAAACATGACCACACTCGCTAGGCGAGCTTCCGGCGAGGTGTGTGACGAACACGTCCAGAATTGGTGAAAAGCGCAGCCAGCACTCACTCGCTAGGCGAGCCTTTAGCGAGCTCCCAACGAGCATTCCAGTAGCAAAACCTCTCAACATCGCTGGAGCGAAGGTTGAAGCGTGGCCTTCGCTAGGCGAAGGTGTTGTTCGCTCAGCGAACATGATAGTCTGGCAATGGTTGTTTCTCTGGGCGCAGGTGCCTCAAGTGCCTCATTTAGGGGCTAGCTAGGCGAGCCATTCTACTCGCCTAGCGAGCATGACAGCCCAGTAGCAGCTCTATAAGTATCAAGGGCTACTTTTTGGAGCCATACATTATTTTCCATACTTTTGTACTTTTTCTAGATATTTTTACAGCATTGTTCTAAGGATCTTTTGTGACCTAGAAACCATTTTTCTTCATCTCTTAACCATCTTTCACAAAAAGAAGGTGGATTCCCATCCAATCTCGATTATTCGACTCGGATGTTGATCAACCTTCTTCCGAAACTTGTTTACCAAGCTACCATGAAAATGAGTAGCTAAGTCCTTCATTTTGTCAAGGTTAGATGTAGATGATCATTAGCTTTGTGTGTAAATGTAAGGATCTTCATTTGTAAACTCTTTAATGGTGAATATATGGTGAAAACTTTGTTCTTATTGAAAACTCTTTGTGTTGGTTTATGATCGAGAGATGTTTACCAACTCTTAACCTAGGTTTTCATCCAATCTTATTTGTTAGCTAGAGATAGTAATGAATGATTTTGTTCACCATAAGGTTGAACCAAAAAGTTGTCATTTTGATAGATTGTGTTAGAGATAAACAATGGATCAAAATGGGAAAACTCACAATGTGTGTTAGAGATAAACACATTGGGAGGACTTTGTGAAATAGTTTATCATCTAAAGGAGTTTATAAGTTTTGTTGATCGAACATATACATGCAAAGTGATCGTCGAACCCTAACTTTGGCAATATTTCTCAAATATTCAAACCAAAACTTTTACCGCATTTTATTACACTTTTATGCAAGATACCGTGACAAACACCAAAACCCCATTGTTACCTTATGCTAAGAATTAAAACAACTGTCGAAAGGCGGTGATATCTCATAATCTTTGTGGATACGATAACAAAAACCCGACACTTAAAATTACATCCAACACTCAGCATCTCATCACATTCTTCATTCACAGTGCCACTCGTGCCAACAAAAGAAGTAGGAGTCTTTTGTACAGAGGAGGGTTTGGCAACAGGTGCTGGATTCGGAATATTCACTGTAGTCCCAACCGGACGCTCAGCACAATCAGAAACAACAGCTCTAGCCTGAGGCTTAGGCGCTGAAAACACGCGACCACTACGGGTCAACCCACTCACATCAGCAATATTAACAATGGAGGATGAAGGCAAAGGCACTTCTTTCCCATCTTCAATAGCAACAGCACTGTAACGAAAGGGAATCGCTTTCTCAGAAGAATAAGGCGCAGGGCCCGCGGGTTTAATCATCAAAGAAGGAGAGACCTTTAGCTTGCTACCATCATAACGGATGACAACCGGCTCAGGAATTTTGAACACAAGAGAAATTACATTTACTTCTGGTTCGTCTTCATCAACATTTCTGTTTTGAAGAATTTCGATAGTCCCCTCATCCAACAGCTCTTGAAGCTCTCTGCGCACTTGGCGGCAACCCAATCTATTGACAGAGCAGATACGGCATTTGTCATGGTCGTGCTCCATAGGACTGTAATCACACAGCAGACGATGCAACTCAACCAATGACTGTCGAATATGGCTTACATATTTGACCTTATATTTGCCAGGGCAACCCTGGACCATGTTAACCGACTTCCCGTGCTCGGGCAATGGGTTCTTCGTAACATTGGGGCCTGAGTCCTCAAAGCTCAGAATGCCGCATCTCATAAGGTCTTGAACCTTAGTCTTCAATGGATAGCAATTTTCTATATTGTGACCCGGAGCACCGGAATGATAAACACAATGCTGGTCAGGCTTGTACCAGCATTGCGGATTAGCAGGTACAGCCGGAGGATCCCTCGGGGTAATCAGTTTCCGCTCTATTAAAGAGGGATATAGTTCAGCGTATGACATAGGAATAGGATCGAAAGTGATCTTCTTCCTCTCATAATTCAAATTAGCCTGATTACTGTTGCCACGAGGCTGGTAAGCTTGTTGCTGTGGGCGATGTTGTTGTTGATGATACTGAGGTTGTTGCTGATTATGCTGATTGTTGTCTCTGAAGACAGGTGCTATATGAGCCACCTGATGTTGATTGCCGGCATGACACACAGGCTTCCTCTTGGCAGAGGGTCTTCTGGGTTTAACATGGGATTGCACAGCATGTGCCTCCCCGTCTTTCTTCTTAAACGCCCCATATCGTTCAGAAGAGCCTTCATCCTTAGTCAAACGTCCTTCGCGGACTCCTTCCTCCAAACGCATCCCCATGTTCACCATTTCGGTGAAATCAGAGGGAGCACTAGCGACCATCCGCTCATAATAAAATGAACTAAGAGTTTTCAGAAAAATCTTAGTCATCTTCTTCTCTTCCAGCGGAGGAGTAATCTGAGCTGCCGGCTCTCGCCACCTCTGGGCGTATTCCTTAAATGTCTCTTTGTCCTTCTGAGACATGGCTCTGAGTTGATCACGGTCAGGAGCCATATCAACATTATATTTGTACTGCTTGACGAAGGCTTCGCCAAGATCGTTGAAGGAACGAATGTTTGCACTATCAAGGCTTATATACCAACGAAGAGCTGCACCAGACAAACTATGCTGAAAATAATGAATCAGCAGTTGATCATTATCTGTTTGAGTAGACATTTTCCTGGCATACATAACCAGGTGGCTGAGAGGGCAGGTGTTCCTCTTATACTTCTCAAAGTCAGGGACTTTGAATTTGACGGGTATCTTAACACCGGGAACCAAGCATAGTTCAGCAGCAGACTTGCCGAACAAATCTTTCCCTCGAAGGGTCTTCAATTCCTTGCGGAGTTCAAGAAATTGGTCATTCATAGCATCCATCTTTTCATTAACATCTGGCCCCTCAGACGGCTCAGAATGATAGATGGTGTCGTCTACCCTGGGAATGGTATGCACGACAGGAGGAGGCATTGCAAGGACCGGGCTAGATGCCGACATGGAAGCAAAGGTAGGAGCTAGAATATCAGGCCTAAAACCAGGAGGCATACCCCAAGGAAACCCGGCTGGCATGGCTGGCATGAAATGGGCACTGGCAGCTGGCATAGTTGACGCAACTACCTCAGATATAACAGTCCTCTGGGGAGGAGTTGCAGGAGGTGGAGACGGTTGATTCTGAGTAGCCAAAAATTGCTCCATCAGAGCGCTCAGTCTAGCAACTTCTTCCTTCAGCTCTCGGTTCTCTTGTTCCAACTGATCCATCACTCTTGCAGAATTGGCTCGGGTGTAGTACCGATGAGTCAGCTTGTCTTTAAAATAAATGAAGAGCACAAAGTCAGATCACAAACAAGAAGACCAGAACAACACCTACTTATGCAAAATGATGCATGCAATGCTCGTGCATATGCTTTGTTTTTATTTCAAGGAACTTTCAGGGTATTATTTGCAATTTTTGAAATTTAAAGCATTAAATCGCATATGGAAAAATATCTCATCAAATATATTCGAGACAAAGAAGTACAACATTGTTGATCATATTACAAGGGAAAAGGAAAATAAACATCCTATGGATCCCTAGAAGCTCGAGATGCTGGAAGGCGAGATGCACAAAGCCTCTTGATCTCTCTCTCATAGGCTGCTTCCATATCCGCTTTCTCCTTAGCAAGTCGATCATACTTCCTCTTCCAGAACTTGGAAGACTGAGGAAGCAGAGAAGTCCAGGTATCATTCGGATCATCTATCACCTGATGTTCGAGAAATTCGATCAGAGCGTCCTTCTCCTTGATTTGCTGAAGCAACTCTTCTCTTTCACGGATCCAGGCACGTGAAAGGTCTTCTTCTCTCAACTCCTCTACGCCTTGGTTAGGGAGGGTTGAAGGCCCAGCCACAACCAATGGTGTAGGTCTCGGATAATCATATGGCATAAGATACTCTGATGCTCTCTGCCTGACCCAAGAAGTGTACGGCTCCAAAGCAATGCAGTTCTTCGGACCCAACTCATTTCTACCCTTCTTGTGAATCTTGCGCCAAGCGCGGACCATTATGGCTTTCAGGCCTTGGGGATCTTTACCCTCCTGAAAGAACACACCTTCTGACAGAATGTTATGAGGTTTATCCTTTAGGGGGAACCCAAGCTGTCGACGTGCTAAGATAGGGTTGTAGTTGATTCCACCACATGTACCAAGAAGAGGCACATTAGGGAATTCACTACAATAATCAATGATCTGAACTGTATCATACACGCGATCATACCAAGAGATATCATCATTAGTGAGAGACATAAGTCTCGTAGACCACCGTAGACATCCCTTGTTCTCCTTGAAAGCAACCGTCTGCAGTAAGTGAGAAATAAACCACTTATACAACAGAGGCAAACAGCACACAATAGCTCCTCCACCCTTTGCATTCCTCAGATGCAAAGAGAAATAGGTATCACCCAACCAAGTAGGAACGATATTAAGAACAGAAAAGATCCTAATGGCGTTCACATCCACAAATTTGTCGATGTTGGGGAACAATACCAAACCATAGATGAGCAGCACGAATAAAGCCTCAAAGGCATCCTCACTCATGGCCTTCCCATAAACGGTAGCTTGAGCGACGAGGAAATCAGAAGGAAGACCCTGAATTCCACCTTTGGTGGTCATATGCGCTTCAATCAGGGATTCATCTATGTGCAACAAGTCTGCGATCTCTCGAGAAGTCGGAATACTCTCTAAGCCACTGAACGGCACCTGATCCAGAATAGGAATACCCACAAGATAAGCATACTCCTCAAGCGTAGGCAACAACTGAAAGTTCGGAAAAGAGAAGCAGTGATACAGAGGATCATAGAACTGCGCCAAAGTACTCATCAACCCTTCATCAACCTGAGTAGTCAACAGAGGCAGAAGCTTCCCATAACGAGCTTTGAAACCCAAGAGATCTAATACATAAGATGTCAGATTCCTTAACTCTTTCACATCGGGCTATCGAAAGCTGTACTTCTTTGTATGCCTTTTTGGTCTTTCCATGTCTGAAAATTTTGCAAATAAACCCCTTAAGTTCCTTGAAAATTTTCTCATTTTTGATGACATGAATGCGGATGAATGCATGAATGCATGAATGCAACAATCACACTCAAGGATCAAACAAATTACACCAGACAAAGGTCATGGGAAAGCTCATAGCATCCTTAATATCAATCATCCATTTTGGTGGATTATGGTTTACAACTTATCAACAACCAAGTTCCATTGATATTAACGATACATGAACCGGCTCAATCATCCTTAATATCAATCATCCATTTTGGTGGATTATGGTTTTCACCTTATCAACACCTAAGTTCCATTGATATTAAGGATGTATGAACGACTCAACCATGAATCACGGGTTTGTTGAGAGTCACGAGCATGGAGTCTCGGTGAAGAACCACCCAAAGGGAGTGTACTAGGGTTTAAACCTGCCGAACATGTTCTACAAGAGGTTCCCATAGTCATCATCCCATCTTTCGGATATTATCGGAGGAACGAATACTCGTATTCCAAAAATATTCTCAAGAGAGACTCTTATGAGTGTAGTATCGCGTAACAATCGCATCAGATCTTACATCTGAACGACCTCCGCACTACGTCCTAAAAATAGGCCAAGATGGGCTTGGTAAACTAAGGTCCTTGGCTTCTAAGGCACATGATTGAAAGAATAATGCCTAACCACAAATAACTTGTGTGACATTATTAATCCAACATGACCTCCACCAAGTGAATGGACTCGCAAGTCAACTTGCTAAGGAATACTCCACACAAGTCGACAAGACTATGCCATTCTCCTATCCTAGAGTGCACTCGAGTTCGGGTATACAACTCATCTCGCAGAGATCACCAAGCAAACAACAATTGTATATGAAGCAATTCAATCATTACAATCAATACAGTAATCCCAAATTGTACAAAAATATGTCATATAACAAATAAACAATATCATACAACAAGGGTGAAAAGTAGGCAAAACCACCAAGGACTTTGTTCGTCCCCAGCAGAGTCGCCACTTTTCTGTAGTGGTGTATTCGTCACTTTATGATTTATTGATTAAATCAAAAGCAAAGCATACAAAGATAGAGTCGCCACCGCACTTTTATTTATCCAAAGGAATGGCTAAAAAGTGAACAAAAGCCTAAGAAGTTTTACACATAGAAAACTAATGAAAAGGTCAGAGATCCGGGTAAGGGGTTAATTACGCAATGGGAAGGTGTTAGGCACCCAAAATGTCCTAGGTACTCCTAGGGAACCTATTTTCACAACTTGTTGTACGAATGATTATTTGTTTATGAAATATTTATTGTGCAAATATGGATTGAAGGGATGAGAGAAAGAATGTACAAGTTATTATTTTTTGTGTTTGAACGGATGAACCCGTTGCCTACGTACCTTTCCATGGAAGGTAAGGATCAAAACGCCGTAGTTCGGCTAAAAGATTTCCAAAAGTAAGTGAATTGATTTTAAAACAAAAGCCCTAAGGTCTTTCGTTATCCACGGGAGAAAACTCAACCTATGCAAACAACAAGTCCACCATGTGAGAAAAGCTTCAACTTGCTAGTGAGGGGTTAACCCTATAATAAGCAAGGAAGTCTTACAATTCAATCACTAAGGACAAAAGGTGAGATTAACATCAACCAACTAGGATAAATCAAACCTATGGCTAATGTATGAAAAACTTATCAAGAATGGACAAAGCCACAAAACAATTGAATGAGTGAAATTAATTGATTATGAGTATTCACAAAGATATGGTCAAAGTATGGTTAGGATTCAATTCAAAAAGAAGTATTATCAAAAGTGAAGTTTGAAACTCAAAGGCCTAAAGCCTAGGTTTCTAATTTGAAAAGAAGTGAAAATGTTTGCACAATAGTTTCAAGTTTTTGGTCAACACACAAATGGAGGTTTAAAGAAACAAAAGGTGGGAGGTTAAGGGATGCAAAACTTCTTAGATGTTCACCTCTTGATATCATATGTAGATGATTCAAGTGATTCCTTTGGAATAAGGCAACAAGCAAATAACAGGTAAACAATGTATCAGGCAAAGCCAACAAAGGTGGATACCGGATGCCAATCACTGGACTTACACCAATCTCCTAAAACAAAAATGGATACCAGATGCCACTCAATGGACTTATACTAGTCTCACAAAGCAAAGGAATAAGGATACCGGAGGCCAATCAATGGACTTATACTAGTCTCCTACCATATCACAGGAAACAAACTGCCAATCAATGGACTTACGCTTGCCTCCTCCATGAACAAACAAACGCAATAAGCAAAAAGGAAACAACTTGCCAATAAATAGTCTTACACTCGACTCCTACCAGATCATAGGAAACAACTGCCAATAACTGGACTTACAATTGACTCCTCAATGGTCATAGGAAACAACTGCCAATAAATGGACTTATAATTGACTCCTCAAAGGACAAAACAAAGATGTCACAAAGCAATGAACAATTGATCATGAAATGATATACAAGTAATGATGATAAATGCACAAAGGCACACTCAAGCAAATATGCACAGATGAATCAAGTAAGCAGACAAACAAGTCAATTAGCACACACTATATACAATCAATTAAGCTCAAGCAAGGTTAGGCTTTACAGCCAACTAGAATGGGGTATTTTGTGCTCTTAACCCTAACATTGAGAGTTAGGATGAAACAGATGAAATGGAGATGAGGGGTGTGCCTCATAGCTCTTATCTCTGGTCAGGGAGAGCTTTGATCAATGAAAAGTGTGGGAGTTCAAAAAGTTGGAACTCTTCTCCACAAATGATTGACTCTATAAGATCTTGGGTTATTATCCACCATGCATCAACACATTGTGTGAGCAAGGTGAATGACACACTGAGTAACAGGAGATGGATTACACATCTCTTTTATCTGCCAATTGCCTCATAAGAGGACTTTTCCTGCTTGACACAAAGTTAAACAAGCACAAACATTGCCTCTTAAGGAGGGCTTCAGACAGGTGCCTACCAATAACAGTAGGTCTTCCAGACTACATGAAGATTAGAGATTATACCTAAGTGGTTAAGCAACCAAGCAAAGCAAAGTTCAAAATGAACTTAAAGCAACTTAAGTACCTGTGGAAACACCAAACAAATCAGTACAATGTACAGACAAACAGACAGCAATTAATATCAAACAGTCAATCCCAATGTACAAAATGTCTAAGCCAAAAGGCAAACTCAAATGAGTTAGCATCAACCTACAAAACATACAAGTGTTAGTAATCAAAAGCAAACATCGATAGTCACATGATGAAGCATCATCAACTATGGAACTTGGATGTTCAACCTGAAATCAAAGCTCGCATGTAAGCAACAAACCACTAGGTCAAAGCCTAGGGTAAATAGATGGAGAAAAAAATTTAAAACAGGAGCTGAAACTTAACACAAAGCAACTTCAATCTCATATTGACATGTTCCAAAAGGTCTCACATCAAAATCAATCACCAAAAGCATTTCATGATCAAGTGAAGTTCAAGGCAATTTCAAAGTTCATATGTGATCATCATAAATGAAAAATTCAAATCAAAACAGAAATGATCCAAATAAATCTGGAAACAATCATGAGCAATCAAGACATCTAACATGATCAACATACAAAAAATCATAAGAATTAGAGATCATTTAGCATGGCAAACACATGGTACAAGTTGAACATCAAAAGGTGTGACACAAATTGTCACACCAAGTTAGCACATGCATAAATCAGAAATGGTAATTGAGAAAAATGTCAAACCAAAACCAAAATGTCAAGCAATGTGTCTAGTTTCATCATGCAAAATTTCACATTCATTAGATAAGAAACAAGCATTTTACAATGAGATAAGCAAGGCAAGGTCAAACATGCATATGCATCCAATCATCCTAGCACAAATCAAATTTTCAGCCAGGCACAACATGCAAATTCATGCTCATAAAAAACTAGACAGAATAAGGAGCATTTTGCAAAAAATTGGAGTGAAATTGATGCATTTTTCAATTTATTGTGATTTTTGGAAGTTGATGGAAAAAAATGAAATCAAAAATGAATAACATGGCCAAATATGGAGGGAAAGTGAGAAAATAGTAAGCATATTTGAAAAGTTCCCTCGGGCGGTATCGAACCATTGCCGAATTCAAATTTGCCGCTCAAATGAAACGACGCCGTATTGGCTTAAACCCTAGTGCGCATGGCATTTCCAGATTCGTAGCAAACTGATGAATTTTTCGTAGCAAAATGGTAGCGAAACCGTGGCTAGTTCTGGAAATGATGAAGTTCATAGGTTGAAGATGAAGATCATGATGATCTTCATCTGGATTTTCCAGAAAATCTCAAAACGTCAAGAAATTAACAAAAATAGCACCAAACGAATCGTCATGACATATACATTCAAGATCAACAACCAAAACACGCAAAAACATCAAAACAAACTCGGATCGAAGAAAAATATTTCAGCATGTCAAATGTTCAAACATCCATAACTAACTCAAAACAGCACCAAATCACACGATTCAAAGCTCAGATTCATCAGGACAACAAGATCTACAACAATATCCTAATGAATTTCAAAATTAAGAGATGCGAATTATGACCTCTTGAAGTGCAACAACTGGATTTGGCTTGATTTAAGGCTTGTGATAGCTCCAATGTTCCTCTATGATGCTTGTATAGATGATTGATGGAAGGAATGAAACTCAAATGCACTTGAATCCAGAAGATTTTGAAATTGCCATGGATGCTTCAAGCTTCGAGTATACTTCAATATGGCACCAATTGCTTCAATTCCACGTCCAAACTTGTTCAATAGTACTTCAGGATCATGAATCAATCACTAGAAATGGCTTGGATGTGAAGAAATTGGAAGAAATTTTGAGAGAAAAAATTTGGTGATTTTGGATCTAGATCTGAAAAATGGTGGTTAATCGTGAATGCAGTTATGATTAATGTTATATATGATATGCTAATCATGTTTAAAACCTGTTTAAGCCAAAACTAATGGAGATTAGCAACTTATGAGGTGTATGTACAAAAATTGTTTTTCACCTCCCATGCATGAGAAGCACGTGAACAGTGCCAAATTCTGGCCCAAATCCATTTAATTAATGCCCATGCAAGCTTTTGAATTGGTTTTGCATGCTCATGATTCACCAAAATGGTTTTGTGAAATTTCTTTTGAAAATCTTCATGAATGAACACATGATAATGCAAATGGAATTCAAGCCATGTAATGGATGTTGTGGAAATTACAAGTCATGAGGAGAATATAGCAAAAAGAACCACTCATTTTGGAGCTTTGGTTGAAAAGTTATGCCCATTTGAATCTTCAAGCACACTTTGCTATGATTGGATCATATCTCCTCAACCACACATCATATGCTCATGATCTTGGACATTTTGGAAATGGGAGAGAAAGATCTACAACTTTCATGTTTAACAAAATTTCATTTGGAGCCTTTTTGATGATGTAAGATTGAGTTGAAGTTGGTCAAAAACCTTTCCATTTTTGGAAATTTCAAATTATAGGTCACTTGCTATTTTGGGAAATTTTTGAATGGACCTCAAACTCTTCAATGTGAGTGTTTGAAATGTCAAATGAGACTTGTTTGAACATGAATGAAGTATTTCTAGTCACTTCCCACCTCCAAATCCACAGTTGACTTTGCAATTGACTTTCTAGATCTCCAGATGACTTGAGAATGTTCTGATGAGATTCAAGCCTCTACCACTTGGGATTTTGCTTCAAAATGACATCATAACTCATATGAACTCTTGATAATGATTGTGGGGCCCAAATCTCAAGAATGACCACCATCTATTGCTCAATGACTGCCTTCAATTTCCTTGACCTGTGATTGCTTCATCTGCAGGACAAAGGTTAGATGACATATTTTTGTACTTTTGGTTAGTGATTAAAAGAAAAGCAATGATATACAAATGCAAACATGCTTGGTGATCAGGAATCACTCTCAAAAGATAACCCACCCACAGGGAAGGAAGCAAGGTGTCCAATGATCCTTGAGGCAATGCAATGATATGATATGATACCATGAGGGATCTTAGGGACAAAATTGGAGTCTTACACTACCGAGATTTACTAGGGAATCTACTATCGAGATTTACTAGGGAATATACTACCGAGATTTACTAGGGAATCTGCTACTGAGATTCATGCTGAAAATATAAAAAACTCTCTGGGGAATAAACACATAAGAGACTTGCTGGAGATATGTCGAGGATCATTCAATAGAGCTTATCTGTTGGGGAACTCCTACACATTAGACTTGTTGGGGAGATTGCTAACTTGAGCTATACTTGTGAAGAGATGTCCATCTTAGATAACTATTTCGAAGGGACTTGTTGAGGATAATGTTGTTAGGGATCATTCAGTAGAGCCTGTCTGTTGGGGAACTCATTTCCATTAGACTTTCTTGGGAGGTTGCTAACTTGAGCTATCCTTGTGAACAAATGTCCATATTAGACAACTATTTCAAAGAGACTTGCTGAGGATAATGCTGTTGGGATACCTTTCTTAAGGAAGCCTGCTGAAATGAAAAACCTCCTTGGGAGTTCATGAAGTTTTGCTGGAAAAAAATCTAGAGGAAGAACTTTGTGGGTAGATATCTACTAGGGGAAACCAAGCAGAAATTTCGTTGACACTAGAGTTTAAATGGGGAATATCAATCACCTTGTTGGGGAAGAAACTTATCTTGAGAATCATCACTAATATTGATGGAATTATGAAAGTAACTTATACAAAAGAAAATAACTATTCTACTCTTGAGAACACCTCTCGAATCTTGATTCTGCTGATGATTAACTTGGACTTCCTTGAGAGGTTTACTTAATTTAGGTTAGGGCTTATACATGATCTAATTTGTAGATGATATGCAAAATTAATATGAATGCATGAATATATTAGTTTATGAATTTTATGGGTATCAAGCTCTGATTCCCCAACACCATTGGCCTTGAATAGTTTTGACACCATGAAGATGGTTTGCAAAACTTTGATTTTTGTTTTACTGTTTGGCGGGCTCTATGTTGATTTTTGTTTTTGGAAGATTAGTGACTTATAACTTGATCAGATCAAGATGATCATTGAGATGCTACATATTTTGTGAACTTAATTGTGCCCCATTCTGTTGAGCCTTCAAGGAAAAAAATTCCCTTGAAAAGGAATTTGATAGTTGTTTTCCCAAATATGACCGTAAGACGGCTTGCCCCAGTATTCTGAATCTTGCAGCAGAATGCTCATGATTGACTATGTCTTGGAGTGGTAGGCTTCACTGTACCATGGAAGTGGCATGCTGATCGGTCACCATTTTCACTATGTTTTCGTTGCTTATCTGACAAGAAACTAAGGATTTTGGGACACGGTGTATGCATTATGGTACCTTTAAAGTTAGTTTTAATTTTCGTAAGTTATTTAAGCATTTTTATTAATTGTCAGTTTTATTTTATATTTTCGCGATTTTATGCGTTGGTTGTCTGTGTTTATGTCCTCCAGGTCCAGGTATAAGATCCAAGGGAATCGAAGCAAGAAAGTGAGAAGTTCCGATAGTCGAGGAAAAAAGAATTCTCACACAGGAGGCCTGACATGGCCACCCGTGTCACCTGACACGGGCCGTGTCAGGAAGAAGGCAACTCAATCCAGGAAGGACCAAGACAGTGGCCTGACACGGCCCGTGCCAGGCCACCTGGGATGTGTCAATGCACCTGGGGCGTGTAATGCAAGGCAGAGAGCTGACACGGGCCGTGTCAGCCCAGACGCATGTTTTTTCAATTTTCGGGCTTTTCACCGGGCTTGAGCTGCAAGGATGTTTTGGAGATTTACACCTTTTGCCAAGGGATTTTTCACTATATTAGGAGAGTTTCTACAAGAGAAAAGGATCATATGGGAAGGATGATAACACATAATTTTTAGACGATCAAGGATTATAGAGATCAAGGAATTCGGAGAGCGGAAGATTTTCATGAGCGGAAGCGATTGAAGATCCAAGTCATCCAATTACTTGTAATGTGTATTTTGTATCTTGAATATGTTTTGAACAATATGAGTAGCTAAACACCCCAATGCCAGGGGGTGTCCCTGATTTAGATTTGTAATGACTTTGAGTTTACGATTGCATTTATAATATTGCTTTTACGGTAATCTTTTGATGTGTTTAATGCTTTCTCTTTCGGACCAATCGAGATTGTTGTATGGTTATCAATTAGGATGGACCGCCATTGGTAAGGTTTTCATAAGATTACTCTGCAGTAGATATCACCTAGGACTAGGGATGCCCTGTATCAATCAGAGCATTCTTGATATAGTAAGGCTTAATTTCACCGATAATTTCCTATGGACATAGAAATTAGGGTAGAATGATTAAAGGTTTTCTCACCAAGTACTTGAGAGAAAATACCCTTGAGAACTGGTAATAATTAATATTTTTTGATTCAATAGTGACTCAGAGTTGTTACAGGGACAAATCATACACCTTCCTTGGCATTGTTCATCTTCCCTTGCAAACCCTTATTTTTACAGTATTTTTTTCTGTTGCCTTTAGTTTTGTAAATCTGAACCTAAAACCCCCAACAATAGTTTTTGTTTAATTGAACGATGATTTGAACTAGATATTGACTTGTAGTCCTTAAGATCGACATTCAAGGAATTTCCCCTTTATTATTATAAAAGGCAAAATAGTACACTTGATATTTTTCCGATCACATGCCCTAGTATGAGCCTTGGAGAGACCTGTTACGTCTCAAAGTGATTGCCTTAGATTCACTGAATCTTGAAATGCCTTGCACCAAACTGACTGCTTTTTGGAAGAATTTCCTTGATGTTACGTGTCAATTTGTAATTAAAAATTTTCATTCAAAAAATGATAATTTTAACGCAATGTTCATGCAAGTTTGAAACCAATCGTTATTGAAATGGAGGTGATATACATTGAACATATCACTGGTTTATTCAAAGTTAGAAAGAAAATGGGATATGATCCAATATAGATGATTAGAAAATAACTAGGAGTCAAGTTAACACATATGTAATGAGTATGCTTTCAAAAGAACCTTGCTTCAATTAGGTCATTTGCATGTTGTAACGTGGCCTGGTTTACGGGTTTTTAAACAAAAGGATATAGGTTCAAAGTGTTTATTTTAACCCATCTCAGTCTCCTTGATGATTCCAGTCCTACATTCAGTTAATTTGATAAACACATTCAAATTCCAAAAGAGATTTGGCAGTGTGAACCTGCTGGCTTAAGAATCAATGATGACCATTCATTTGAGGTGGCAGTCACCTGTCTTCATTTGGTAATCATTGAACATGATTCTGTCACGAATTTTGGTTACCTACTTTCATTTTCTATATATGATGGTTACCTACTTTCATTTTCTATTTATTTTCTATTTTTCTTTTTCTCCCTAACTTTTTCATGGACTGATTCCTTTGAACTCTCAGTCCATCAACACACCCTAATTTTTTCCTAAGTCGCCTTCTTGGTGTTTGAATTAGTGGGATTTTTTTTCATTTTTTTCTTTTTGCTTAAGAAGGTTATAACTTTCACATCATTGGTTATTCAATAACAACCATTATACCTTGGGATTTTTCATGACTACTTCAACATTTTTTGATGAGTGTGAAGAAAAGCATTTGCTTACACCTCTTGGGTGTTTGGAATAATTCTCTTGAACTTTGAATGCATAGTCGAATTAACTGAAAATTACCTTGTCCCAGATTCAAATAAGGGTTTTTTTTATTCAGAAAAAAACACCAACTCCTAGTCTCAAAGGGTTTGACGAGGGATTATCTTCCTTATATCTCTCGTATTTATGAGTTGAAACATCATCAACAAAGTTTTATTTGAAAGCATACTTGTCAGCAGTTTTGGGTATTTTGTTTTTTCATCATTCTCCCTCTGGTATTTGCTAAAATAAAAATTTGATAAAGAAATGTGAATGGGAGAAATATTTTTGGTTTTTGATATAAAAGAAAAATGAGTGAATACGACATGATTGATTCAAAAAATACATAATCACTTCATTAATATGACCATTGAAAGAAAGTAACAATACTTAAAAGCAAATAAACATTAAAACATACAAAGGAAATTACAAAATAAAATGAAACAACAAAATGGTTTCTAGCGTTGAGGATGAGCTTCCTTGCTTGATTCATCAACTACCTACCTTTTCCGACCCACATGTTGAGGTCATCATGATCTTCAAAATCGATGTGACAATCCTTTGAGTCTTCTCGCTCAGACTCTTTATAAGGTGCCACCTCTTTGGATATAATCTCTGTTATTTTTGTGATTCCGCTTGCGTAAGTGGTGATGTTGTAGCTCCATGGTATGGGTTTTTTCACCACATTCGTAAAATCTACAAATGACATTATGTTTTGATCAATCAGCTATTGTACCCTGTACTTGAAGACCTTGCAGTTCTCAGTGGTATTCCCTGACGATCCATCATGGTACTCACATATAGCATTGTGTTTGAAGTTAGGTGGGTACGCCACTATTGGCTTAAGATTCTTGGGGAAAACCAAATATCTCTAAATCAACCGAGGAAGTCATTCCGTGTACGTCATCATATTTGGATCAAACTGAGGTAGCTTTAGGGGTCCTGTATGATTGTGATTGTAGTTTTGATTATGAACTGGAGGAGGAATAGACAAAGGCTGCTGATATGGATGCTTTGAATATTCTTAGTGATGATAAAGAACTGGCACTAAGGGTGGTTGCCCCTTGCTAGACTCTAAAATATCTTCTCTACTTGAGGACCCAAATTCTTCCTTGAGTTGTCATGTAATGCTTACTTGATCATTTCTGGCCAAACTAATGACTACCCTGATGTCCTTCGGAGTTTCGAAATCTTTCTAGTGGGTAAAGGCTCCAAGGGTCTTTGGGGATCCCCTAACATCGTCATTACCTGACCTTGCAATCAAGATGTTTACGCTTGGGCCGTTCTTATTGAAAGTCAAAATATTATCGTTAATCAATTCTTACACTATCTTTTGAAAGTATCTGCAATTCTCAGTGTTATGTCCTAATGACCTGTCGTGAAACTCACACCTAGAATTAAAGTCATACCAAGGCTTATGTGGCTTCAGCACAGATGGCAAAACTATGGGTACCACCATCTTATTTCAAATCAAATGAGGGAGATTAGTTGACACCTATTTCGATTCACTAAGTTTTACCTCATTTATTTTTTATTTCTCTTTGACTCCTCACTTCTGATTCAACACGGGTGAAGGTTGAAGTTCATTTTGCAATAGGACGATGAGTTCGTCGCACTCACCGCCGGTTCACCGTGATCACCATTACCCAACTTCGATTTCACATGCAATGAAAAGGATGTGTGAGGCTGGCGCAGTGGAGCTTGCATGTTGCATTTTTAAATGATGCAACATCATTGAGACTTGTAAGAGATTAGGTTGCCAACTGTTTGTCTTAGAAGTTCGGGCCTGAGGCCCAAAACGTTTTCCTACCACTATGCCAAATAAGGGAAAAGAGGGCGCTTTTTTGGCCTATAACAACGCTTTAAAGCGCCCTCTAATCTGGCGCTGACATAGGTAAAGACAGCGCTTTTTTTCCTGGTGAAAGCGCTCTCTAAAGTGGCTCTTTAAGCCCTTTAAGGGCCACTTTAGAGGGCAATTTTTAAAGAAAGCGCCCTCTAAAGTGGAAACTTTTAAGGGTTTAGAGGACGCTTTTACTGGAAAGCGCCCTCTAAAGTGGAAACCTTTAAGGGTTTAGAGGGCGCTTTTACTGGAAAGCGCCCTCTAAAGTGGAAATTTAAAGGGTTTAGAGGGCGCTTATTTTGGAAAGCGCCCTCTAAAGTGGGTGGTTATTTAACATTTACATGCATCACATGTCTCTGTGACCATATTCTCATTTCAGGTTATGTTGCAGCCACAAGAGGTAACCAGAAGCAAATGGCATACAGCTGCTTGTTATAATTCACAAGAGCAACTAAAGGTTCTTTTTATGCTTTTATAATATTAAAATACAAATACTGATATATGCTTATTGTTTATATGATCCTCTTGCTATTTGAAATGTCATGAACCGAAACCACTGCTACTCTAATTGAAATGTATAATAACCACTCTCTTTCATTTATTAGTTTATAATCAATCAATTACAACAAAAATGCAAGTATGCTGCTAGATTAGAAAATCACACTGTTTTGGTATTTTTCATATTTAACAAGACCAAAGAGCACAAAAATGAATTGAGTTGATTCAGAAAAAAAAATATGAATGTGAATACATGAGTGAACACTAGCTGAAGTGCTACTCGAAAGGAAACTTCATCTGAAAAACTGTTGTATTTCTTCAAGAGTTTTTCCCTTTGTCTCGGGGACCCAAATGGCAACAAATCCTGCTGTGAAAACACACACTGCAGTATATATTGTGAAGGTTCCTGATAAAAACATAGGAAGCTTCTGGTTAGAAACAATAGATATTTATAGAAAATTAACATAGGCAATGCACACAACCCTCCCGAACTCCAATCCAATAGCAAATTTGCTGTTAATGTAACCAACCAGGAAAAGAACCAATTGGAAAGTGTTGCAAAACTTCCAGCTAGGCCTTTGATGTTAATCGGAAGAATCTATTATGTAAAATATATTCAACACGTCAACTATCACATTATATTACAACAAAGGTTTGTTCATATAGGGTTGTCATGCATATTATTATTGAAGAAAATTGTACCTCAGACATTATAATCCATGACATTGCTCCTAATCCCAGAGAGAATGCAATAACCATGACCTGAAAGAAATTGAAAGTTTATAATAATGAAGTTAGGGAAACAAACAATAGAAACCATCATTTGTGTAATAAAGTTGTATTTACACACCACAACTCCAGCCATCGATACGAGGCTCAATGTCGCATATAAATCAGAATCTGGTGATATATATTCCTGAGAGCAAATTCAACATAAAATATATTATCCATATAAAAAACCAAAAATATAAAGAAGAATTTACTGATATATAATCCTGTGAATCTGTGTTACAAATTTCTGAACATTTATGCATGAATGCATGTGTAATATCTAGTTAATGTATTATGTATATATAAAAATAAACAAAAAAAAATGTTCAAAAAATATAACAAACAAAAAAATTATTATTACCTTCAAGTAGAATGATATTGAAACAACCAAAAGACTCAAAGCCATTGCAGATGAAGAAACCTGCAATAGGAGATTTTGATTAATCTCTTATTACCCTCCAAACAAATAGTAATGTGAATGCAAAAATTATCGAAAAAGCTCAGACTCACAATAAGTAAAAGTCGGCGACCAGATTTGTCTGCTAACCACAAAGTTAAAATCGTAGCAAGAACCTAAATGACATGTAAATATTGTTCAGATTATGGTCTGATAAATTTGGAACGTTACAAATTTAGTTTCCTTTCGGTCGAACCTGAACAACACCGACTCCAAATGTTGCTACATCACTCGAAACATGCGTCTAAATCTCGGAATAACAGGAAAATACCACAAGACTTTTGTTGGAGACAACTTATTCTTATATCGCGAGACACCGCATTTAGGATACTCATTTAATGATGCATACTCATTTCGAAACAAAACGCAATCGTTTGGACATGCATGTATCTTATCATAGCTCATGCCAATAGAGCACAACATCTTTTTGGTCTCATATGTTCGATTGGGAAGAACATTATCCTCAGGAAGCATATCTTTCAAAAGGGCTAATAACTCTGTGAAACTTTTAACCCATAATGCCTAGTCTCCATTGCTAGCATTGCAACACAATAATTATTGTTGAGAATACTCAATAAATGTATGAACCAAGAAAAATGAAACCAAAAATGAATAATAGCGAACGTCAGAAGAGAAACCAAGTAATATGAAGATTAGAAAAATACCTATGGTGTCAAAATCGAACAGCTAACAACGAATTAATAGAAGGAGGAAATGTCGTAGATCTAACAGAGGTGGAAGGAGAACGCCTTAGAAGTAGCGAAAATCGTAGCAATGAGAATCCTAACGTGAAAAAGAACGAAAATAACAGAGAGTGAAATAACAAAACACGCAGTATGTTATAATTTTAATGTTTACTAAAGGGGACCTTAGAGGGCACTTGTGGAAAAAAAGCGCCCTCTAAAGGGGGCCTAAGAGGGCGCTTATGAAAGCGCTCTCTAAGGCTTTCCAAAAGCGCTTTATAAACTGGAAATGCACATGGACTTATAGAGCGTTTTTTTAAAAGCGCCCTCTAAGGGTAACCTTAGAGGGCGCTTTCTAAAAAGTGCCCTGTATTGTTGTCCCTCTATCTCCTCCTTATTTTTTTGCTTCACCTTAGAGGGCGCTTTATTACAAAAGCGCCCTCTAAAGTGCGCTGTCTATTCCAGTTGTTCGCTCCTTATTTTTTAGCTTCACTTTAGAGTGCGCTTTTGTAATAAAGCGCCCTCTAAGGTGCGCTGTCTATTTTAGTTTTTGGAGTAGTGTACTTATCACACCTTTATTTCAACAAAGCACTGGGCCATTTTTTGTGGAGAAAGTTTCATTGGGCCTAAAGCCCAACCGTTTTGGCACTCTATTTACACGGGCTTGCACCACCTTGCGTCCAAGGCGCATTTTCCAGTTTTTGGAGATTACTTTTTCTTTTCTTTTTTTGTTGTTTGATAATTAGTTTTTAGTTAGAATTTAGGATTAAATGTGTTAATTAGAGAGTTGGTTTAATTAGCTTTTAGAAGCTGATTTAGAATTAGATTAGATGATAATTAGAATTTTAAGGATTTTAAGTTCATTAGATTTTTAGAATTAATTAGAAATATTAGAGATTAATTAGGATACTAGACATTGACTAGAGTCTTAGGTTAATTAGGTTTAGAATTTTAGATTTTTAGAAATTTATATTTAATTAGAATTTTAGGATTAATTGAATTGTTAGAACTAATTAGAATAGTAGAGTTTTGATTAGGTAGAATTTTAATTGTTCTTAATTGATTTTTAATCAATTTGATTCTTGTAGAAACTTTATTACAATTTTGTGATTAATTGCCTTTAAACCAATGACATGTTCCCTTAGATTAGCATACTTGTTCATTTTGTAATTGTTTTTCACATGATATTTGGTAATTGATGATTCATTTGATCTTAATCTTTGCATGATCCCTTAGTTAGAACTTGTGCATATTATTAACCTTTAGATTAGGTTGTACATGATTAACTATAACTTTCAATTTAATTCAAACCCTTTGATTTAAGTTGATCAAAAGAAATTTTGATTAACTAAATCCTTTGATTCATGTATAATCCCACAGTCTATTCAAGTGATAAAAAGTCCCTTGATCACTTGATAAGACTATTCCTGTAAAACTGTGGATCTCAAGGCCACAAGTCCAGACTTTCATGCAAGGCATCCTAGACAAATCAAGTAGTGGATTATACAAGACATATCAAAGGTGTTTCTTCAAGAGCTTGTCCATCAATATTAAAATTGTGTGACACGAGCCTTAAGAAATAAGGAATGAATGAAAATGGAGAATTCTATTAACTCATTCTAAATATCTTTGGATACAAGACGAATGACCCAGTTGCTCATCGTATTCACCTCTATTCATAGACTTTGGCACAATTCAAATCATATGATTATCAAGTCTCCTTTCAAAGCAATAGTGCATCAATTAGAGGTCTCCATCAACAACTTATAATCATGATTCAAGTTGTACGTCACGAGCCTTAAGTAACAAAGATTGATGAAAATGGAGAATTCATATCCTTGTCTAGGGTATCCTTGGGTACGGGACGAATGATCCACTTGCTCAAGGTATTCACCTTTGTTCATAGACTTTAATGCAATTCGAATTGAATGATTGATAAGGTCTTCATCATCATAAGGAGCTTCAAGGATTCTTCTCTAACAACTTGAAAGTTATGATAAGAATCACATGCAACGAGCCTTAAGTAGTAAAAAATGAATGAGAGTAGAGAATTCTATTAACTCATTCTGGATATCTTTGGGTACGAGACGAATGACCCATTTGCTTATCGTATTCACCTTTACTCATAGACTTTAGTGTGGTTCATATCCAATGATTGCCAAGTATTCTTCATCTTCCATTATCATATCATTTCTCTTGCCTCAGTCTCTTGCTGTCATCCGTAGTAGGCTGAACTATGAAAGCTCTGACTTTCTCATTGTACGGTGAAAATACGTAGGCACGAGAATTCAGATTCTCCGTGAGCTACCTTATTTATTTCTACCTCATTTGTTAGCATTCAGCAATCAATACCATTTTTTTGAGATCAAATATCATTTTTCCTTAGATTTCATGCACATCCTTTTAGGACGATATAGCGACATTCCACCTTCTGAATCAAGATATGTTTGGCTACGAAACCAAACACTCCATTCCTTATTTTTTGGCTAAGATGTATGTTTACTCTTCGGTTCATAGTTTATTCCTTCATGGATCCAATATACCATTCTTCTTTGATTTCAAATTGTTTGTTCCCTACAGTGATATATTATTCCCTGTATTAAACAACACTACAACCAACCCTTGAAGTGAAGTTGTGTTTATCTTATCAGTCCCTGTTGCCTAGGTAAACACCTCTTTGTTTCCACCATTGTTTGTTGGTACAAGGTTACACTATTTCCACTGCAGGTAACCCTTGAAGTTGTGTTTGTCTTATCAATCCTTGTTGCTTAGGAAAATACCTTTTTGTTTCTACCATTCAGTTGGTACAAGTTATACTTTTCATCATTGTAAATATCTTCATTTATTCTCGTGGTTCCACGAAATACGAGTGCTCTAACTTTCTCATTTCACTATGAGAATACGTAGGAACGAGGCTTCGAACCCTTGGCGAGTACAATCCTAATTATTCTGCCGCCTTAGGGCATCATTCATATCTTTCATGAACCATCATCTACCTTCAATCATTGAACCGTTCATTCCATGTGGTATACTATTATTTTTGAGCCAAATACACTAGCTCTTTGAGCTTCATCTTATGTCAGCTTGTGAACCATAAGTTGTTTGGCTACAAAACCAAACACTTAATTATCTTTGTTTTAGGCCATACCATATGGTGGCGAACGCTCCGGCTACCCACATATTGGTTAATGCCAGTTTTACTCTTGGGTTCATATTTCATCCCTTTTTGGAGTCAAACAATATTATCCTTTGGTTCAAACCATATTTGTTATCATTCTTCTTTTCCCCTCCCACCATTATTTCTATGAACTACGGAGCTCTGAATTCCTTATTGCACTATATCTATTTCTTTTTATTTTCCCTTTTTCTTTTGCGAGTAACCTTAAATATAAAACCCATTTGAGCAAGAACAATCAAAACGATTCTTATTGAGTACAACAGATGTAAGGGGTGTTAATACCTTCCCCTTGCATAACCGACTTCCTTACCCAGTTTCTCTTTCCTCGGATTTTATCGATGTTTTCCCTTTCGTTAGGGAATAAATAAAGTTCGATGGGGACTCTATTCTATGTTCGAGCGTGCGACACATTCGAGTATGTTTCCGCTAGCTTCAGCAACAATGCACAAAAAGAAGTCAATGATAGCTCACCAATCAAATAAAAATGCAAAGAACGACAAAGTTCACCCAACTCATTTACTGCAGCAAAAAAATAAATTTGACAAGGTAGTAAAAATGGAGGTTCACAACGGTCCAAAAGAGCAAGAAAAACATCCACAAGAAAACGGTACAAGGCACAATACTTTTTCAAGGCAAATACACATTTGGACAAGCATGGTTCTGCATCAACCAAGTCCACTACCCTCTTTTACTCTCATTGGTCTGAAGCACTACAAACCCTAACATTTTCCACTATAAAAATACACCATTCAGAAAAGCAAAGGGGATTGAAAAAAGAGAGAAGCAAGGTTGAACAATATCGAGGTTGAACAACACCAGACCAAAACCCTAAAACAGTTGGCTACCATATCTAAACACCCTAACATTCGAGTCACCCTGAATCCTCTCAAACATTCAACTAAACCTCTGATTCTTTCTCATTCACCTCAGAATAGAAGAAGAAATAAGATAGAAAAAGAGAAGTCAAAAATAGAACTAACCTGAAACACTTCCTTTGTCGTTATTCCGGTCATCTTTTTCGGTGAGGTAGCTTTCTAAAACCTTCGGTTGCTTCAATCTCACATGCCACCATGTATAGTAGATCATATGGAATCAAATCCCTCTGGTTTTAGGCTTTGATTCCCTCTCTTCGACATTTAATTTTTTTTTTCAACAGCTAGGCTTCTTGTACCCTCTTCTTCGGTTAAGCTAAATTTCTAAGAGTTAGGAAATTTTGTTTGGGGATTTAGGTTCAGCAGGTTGAGACGAAGGGAATGGTGGTTTTGATTTTAGTTTTGGGGCTCTGCCGTTGCCTACGATGAGCTCCGCCGTAGCGGAGCAGGGAGACACCACTGGCCTGAGCTTGGGTTTTTAAATTTGAATATTGGAGGGAGGGTGTTTTGGACCCCCTCGTTTTTCCTCTTTTTGCATTTTAGATTGGACTTGGTCTTTGGGCCCAATTTCCCTTTACTCTCTTGCACCACACACCTCACTTTTACACCCACTGCCCCTTTTCTTAATTTCTTAATTTTATTTATTTAATATCTTTCATTTTTTATTTCTTTTTTTACGTAATATCTTTTAATCAATTTTCTTTTGTTTTTTAATAAATTTTTACTCAATATTTTTCATCAATATTATTATTATTATTATTATTATTTTATCGTTCATTCTTTGACCATTTTACCCTTTTATTTGATTATATGGTTGATGATAATCTTGAACCATTAAGGATTGATCCTAAGGATGATTAAATCTTCAACACTTAAAACATGTTGATGAATGATCAATAGATCATTCTTGATACTTTGAGGTGTTTATAGGTTGCCCTTAGTTAATCATGTTTGAATCTCTTGATGTTTAGATGAGACCTTCAGTTACTTGAGCAATTTCCTTTTGATTTTTCTTCTGTGTTACATTGTTTCAAGAGGCTAAATTTGTGTCAGACCTCTAACATGCTTAGTACATATGTTATTATTGACTGACCTCAAATATTGGTGGCTTCTACATAAGTCCACTTATGATTGCTTAACATAACACTAAAGTTTCCCGAATCGATTAAAAATTTCATTTTTGATCATTAAACCACTAACCATTTGGAAATTGCAGTGATTTGTATATGTTGTACCCCAAAATTTTCCCTCCCTTTTTTCTTTTCATCTGTCTTATGACTTGAGACTCATTAATTTCTCATTCATGTGCATCAACACTTCCTAACAAGCATCATATGTTTAACGTATATGGTTGACGAAAATGAGGGTGTTGCTTGAAGATTGTGGTTTCCCTCATCCTATGGAATGAAACCCTAATTGCTTAATTCTTAGGGACCTTAACTCTTGAAATCTATCAGGACATTCATCCAGGCATCCTAACCCTAATTCATGGCTTTGCTTCTATGACATATTATGTTTGACTTTCTGTGCATTGACTTAACTTTTGAACCCTAATTGTGAGCCCATGATCTGAGTGGTAGCTTGTGAAGCTTCGTGTTGTGTTTGAAACCCTAGTTGTGGTTCATGGTATTGGTACACTACTGGTGTTGATTATTTCTTGGTTTTAAACTCTTGGTTATTGCTTGGCACTTGGATCTTTGACTTATCTAAAACCTTAATGCATGGCTTGAATATCATTCACATTCATGTTCTCATGACCCATTTGATCCAAGTTTCATTCATCCACATCCTATTCATGGTTCTCTTGATCTCACTAAGGCATTAACAAGTCTTGGTCTCATGTTCTATGGATGTGTCAAGATTCATACAAGTGGTCTAGCTCCATTGATTCAATTTTATTGTACACTTGGTCAAGATATTACATTGGTCCACTAACATCCATGTCACGCACTAATTCAAATTTGTTTTAGATTTTATCTAAAGTATTTGGTTTCAAGATGGCTTTCATTTGAATTTAAATTTGTTTCATGTATAAGAATATTTTTGACTAAAAGAGTGGATTTCATTCATAAATGTCTTTTATATTATCCATACATGTTTCATTAAAAAATTACAAAGAAATTACATGTTGTGGCATAAGTTGACTTTTGGTCAACTGTTGACTTTTTGATCAACTAGTTGACCAAAGTCAACCACCCAGCTAAAAAACTATTCTAGACATTTTCATATTCTTTCTTAAATCACTTTAAACCATACCATTCATTACTTTGAATCTTGATCACTAAGTTATGGATCCATTGTTTCTTACATTGTCATACATAAATCAGTATGAACCATGACCATTTCAAAAGCCAAATTACATTACATAAGTCATTGTAAAGCAATACATAAGCCTTGTTCATTCGCAATACAACCAAAGGACAATTTCTAATTACAACACTTTCAAACCATGTACATTACATATTACAAGTCAATATCTCAACCATAAATTCTTACATTTTCAAATTACATTCACATTATTCCTGATTACAATCAAGTATCCACTATTATACAAATATAAACCATTCTACCATTTACATTTCAAAAATAAATCGATCACAATGAACATGATAGCTCCATTTACACTCCATCAAGCATCCAAATCAACTCTGCGCAATGTCTATATCCAAGGCATACACCTAGCAAAGCAAGCCATCAATTAGCAACATTAACAATGCGCATAGCCAAAATTTCCCCTTCCATCCATTTGCCATAGAAACTCCTATAAAAACCAATCAAGCCATGTTAGAAATATTTTAAAACAATAAGCCATACATATAACAACCATGTTAACATGAACCAATTCACATTTTCGTACAATTCCAATCATGGTTTACATGTTCTACACTACAACCAATTTCCAAACTTCATCCAAAACCATAACCTACATATGACCATTTCAACATATAACCTTACATACAATATCATTTTTCCATATTTTACATAAATCCTAAGTTCTGAATAACTTTTCAATGACTAGCATCGAACTTGCACTATGTAGCAGGAAATTCATGACCATTAAGCTATGGATAAACTTAACGTCATTAAGACCAGAGTCGCCACCATGCTTTTATTGTTTCCAAAGGAAAAAGATAACAGTACGAACAAAACCCAAAGATAAGAAGTTTTCAAATCAAAACTAATAAAATTCCAGAGATTACAGGTAAGGGGGTTGGCTACGCAGAGGAAAGGTGTTAGCACCCAAAGTGTCCTAGGTACTCCTAGGAAGCCCTTTCTTATGTGTGTATGTGTTTTTCGTATAAAACATGTTTGCAATAAAATAGAGTGTGGGGATGAGAAAAGAATTCATTAAATTATATTTTTGTGTTTGACAAGTCCTTCGGACTTTTGCCTACGTACCAACATAAAAATGAGGGATCAAAACCTCGTAGTTCGTGGTATCAATTTCAAAATGAGTGGATTGATTTCAATCAAAATTTAAATTTAAAAGAGACACAAAGGCCCAAAAGGGTTTGAATGAGTGTTAGTTCTTTTTGTCTTTTGAAATTTAAGTTAATATGATTAGATTTTTTTACAAGTTTGATTAAGAAAAGAGTTTTAAAAATGCAATGGCATAAGGACAAAGTTTTTAATTTGCAATAGGGTCTAAGTTTGAAATCACAAGCAAAGAAGGTATTTTAAAAGGGGAAGAGATTTTAAAATTTAGTAAGTGGAAGGAGATGGAGAGACTAATCCTAAGCATAAAATTTAAAGTTAAGAGTTAAAAAGATCTGACCAATGGGATGCAACCCAACATACCAGAATGCCATATAGAAAACCCACTTTTCCTTTGGAATTTGAATCAAGCAATATCAATAAGAAAATAGAAATATGAAGATCAAGGCATCAAATAAAGATAGCCACATCCAAGCATGCAACTTCAAAGCTAACAGTCTTCTTTGTCTTCTCATGTATCAGATGGCATACTCCTTGATTAGCTCAGCACAAGGCATTAGACATAGGTTCAAAGTAACATTTGCATCAAGACTATCTAACAGATGAATTCATATGGATCCCAATACTTGCATCAGATAAAAGCTTCTAATCACAGTGACTTGGTTTCTGAAATATTGGCATTGGCCAAGTCCTTTTGCATAGGAAATGTTGCATAATTCTAAGTCCAAAAGCTCAGATCAAATCCAACAATCCACACAAACATTTTTTAGGGTTTTTTCTTGTTCATTAAGTATTTTAAGGTACTAAGACCATAAATATAACCAAAATACACAAACAAATATATACAATCACAAAATATGGCTCAAGTGAGCAAAGTGAAAATGACATAAACATAAACAAGTTAAATGACATGTAAGTGACAAATGAAATGGTAAATGGCTTGAATTTAAATTACATAAAGTAAATTACTTGGAAATAAAAGCAATATTTACAAAAGTTAGTCAAGTTTTAGTTGATTAGATGTTAGTAATGTTTTGCTTTTCAATTGATTAAGTCATTCTTTGGAGAACACTCAACCCTCTATTCACAAGCATGGATCCTTGAACCAAGATATCTTCCAAAGGAAGGAAAAAAGGACAAGTTTCCACACAATACCATGAAAGGGGGGATACTTACAATCTCACTTACTATAATTCTATGCATTTGGGTCAAAATTTAGCGCTATGTTAAGCAATCGTAATTGGACTTATGTTGAAGTTACAACTATCTGAGGCCGGGTGTAAGACCCCAATTTTGACCCTAAGATCCCTCATGCTATCTCATCATATGCATTGGCATTAGGATCATACCTTTATATCCTCCTTACCCCTCATTCATTGGGTTTGTATTGGGATAGATCACCGAGCACCATGTGATTGTATTATACTTTGTATTTTATCATCTTTACTAACTAAAATACCAAAAATATATCTTTGCATTTGTCTAACTCTTTTGTAGGTAGGGCACATGATCACCTTTGATCTATCAAGTTCACATCTAGGGTTTAAGACCCTCATTGCTAAGATCTCAACTAACAAATGATCCAAAAAGGATCTATGCATCATATATGAGTCCCTATGATCTTCACATGTTATTTTGGTCAAGAATTCATCAAGAGTTTGGAATTGGTTTGCCTTGGAAACCCTAGTTCATCTGGGTATCTTGTGTAACTCCTTAACCAATTGATAAAATATTTCAAGGGATACTTCAAATTTCATCATCTTATGCATATATGATCTCCCATCCAAAAAGGCAAGAGAATTGCAAGCTAGCAAGTTGGTTGATGATGGTTGACCAGAGGGATTCATCTGATCAAAACTGGAGTCCCCTAGACCCTATCTCCTACAATTTGTATCATATTAAAATTATTCCAAGATAAATGTTACTCTAAATGACATTCCAAACAAATTTCATGTTTAGGTCTAGATCTATTTTTTCTTGGAAAGTCATTTTTTTATGGTGAAAGATTATAGGTCATTTTGTCTAAACCCTAATTTGGAGGTCAAGTTCCCAAGGCCATAACTTGCTCAATTTTTATGATATTAAAGATTTACAAATTTCATAATTAAATTCAATGTGACTAATTCAACTTTGATGTTTGGAGGAAGAGCTAATTCAACTTTTATGAGCATGTGATATGAGGATACATTATAGGTCATTTTGGACCAATACCATTGAACAAGTGATTTTCCTCAACTTCAAAAATTCATAACTCATTCATCCTAAATCCAAATGAGGTAAAATTTGTGACCATTTTAAGGTCTTTAAAATAGCTACAACTTTTATGAATACACGTTTCTCATTTGAAGCTCACATAAAAATTTAGCCAAGGTGGAATAAGTGAACATGTGGCTTGATACCTAGAATTTTTTTTGACATTTTGAAATTTCCAAAATTCCACCCCAAAATTCATTATGATACATGATTCAAATGGAAAAGTGTTCAACATAAGAGTTTCCCCTCTTGATCTAACCTTTCGAAAGAGTCCAATTTCATCCATTTTGGATAAGGTTTGAGTGGTCTGTGCATGGCTTGAACATGGCATCATCATTTGGCAAAGGTCAAACTTCAAACAGTTGTACACATTTTCCTTGAACTCCAAGTTGCATTCAGACTCAATTAGATGTGATTATAGACCTAGGTGATTGACTTCATGGGCCTGTACACACCCATGCAAGCATGCATCACTCAATTGCCAAATTTGGAAGCAACTTTGAAGGTGCAAATATCACTTGCTTCAGCTATAAATACATGTCCCTTGCATCAGAATTAAGGATCCTTGCGCGCCAGCTTTGCCCCAGTATCTCAAACCCTCACATTTGAAAGGAGAAACCTGAGAACTTTCTTTAAAAATTGAGTTTGAATCTCACTGTTTCGAGATTCAAAACTCCAGGGATCCAAAGCTTTTGTTCCATTCTAAACCATTTATGCAAGCTTCCTAAGTGAGATCAAGCAAGAATTGAATCAAGAGCAATCGAGTTATGCACATCATTGAAGGTATTTTCCAGATTTTTTCTTCTCTTTGATTCTCTCTCAATTCTCATCAATTATCTTGGATCCTTGGTTGTATGAAGTCCTACCATTATAGGCAAGAAGATTAAGTTGCTTTGAGGTCAAATCGAAGCAACTCAGTTCATGTACCTCAAATTTCAACTCCATGTATCTCTCAATATACTTGGAGTTAGGATGAATTAAGGTTAGATTCGTGATCAGTGCCATTTTTACTTTAAAATCACGTCCTTATTTTTCATTTTTGTGATGGTGATGAGTGAACCAGTCCGACCAAGGTCGCCTGAGAAGGTGACCGACGCTTTGCTCCGGTGATGAGCTGAAATGGTTCTGAGCCACATGATCGGATCATTTTGTTTTAATCATAAGCGTTGGTGTTGAATACCATTCGTGTGGCGTGCTGACTCAAGTACATGGTGGAACACGCGTTTTGGTCCACTTGATCTGCCACCTCAATTAATGAGGGAGATCAAGTGGTCCACGTTTTTTTTGAATATTTGAATTTCATTTTATTTGTGTTATTTTCATTAATTCATATTAAATTTAATATTGATCCAAAATATATGAGAGTTTCCCCAAAAATTTTTAAATAAAATCCTATTTCATTTTATGAATTAAAATTATTTTTTGGATCATTATTAATATTTTTCATGATTTAATTGATTTTGTGAATATTTTTAATTTTTTAAAAATACTTTTAAGTTTCCAAAAATTTTGAAATTTTTTCTCCAAGGTCCTTTGACCTTTTTTGACCTATGATAAATCTCATGGCCATTTCTTTAGTGTTTTGACGAGGATTTAGAAAATTGACCAACCATAATTTAGTTTAATGCATATTTTTATTATTTTTAATTGTTTAAATGCCAAATAATTGTGTAGAGCCATTTTAATTGACTTTGTGAGTTTGACTTGTATTGTTGGGCCTTGGTTAAGGTTGATTTGACTTTGCTAGGTTAAGATCATTGGATTTAGGGGATTGATGGAATGTACATTCCATCTCCTAAAATGAATGAATGATCTTAGTTTGTTAAAAGTCCTCCTTTGACCAATTTGTGTTGAATCCATTCCCCCTCCCTCTTCATCTCATTCCCTTTCTTTATTCATTCATGTCATGGACCTATGATATCTTTATATCCTAACGCTAGTTGATTGCAAAATCAACATAAGTATGGATGAGATTAGGTCCACCATTTTGCTTATTCTTTTTGTGCGGTATGTTTCATGAGCATAGTCCATTATACTATGTCTCTAACATGCACTAACACCAAAATTCCATTTCCCTACCTCAAAAAGTTGTGACTTCTACATAAGTCCAATTACGATTGCTTAACATAACGCTAAATTTGTGACACAAAAGGCATATCATTCTAGTTAGTGAGATTGTAAGTCTCCCCTCTTTCATGGTATTGTGTGGAAACTTGGCCTTTTTCCCTTCCTTTGGAAGATGTCTTGGCTCAAGGATCCATGCTTGTGAATAGTGGGTTGAGTGTTCTCCAAAGAATGACTTAAACAAAACAAAGCAAAAGCAATACTAACTTCTAATCAATTAATAACTACCATTTAATTTCAAGCCATTTATTTTTATGCACTTTAATTCTTTAAGCTTTAATTCATTTGCCAGTATTCATACCACTCAAGTTGTTTACTATAAAGTCATTTTCACTTTGCCCATTTCGGTCATATTTTGTGATATATTGTGTTTGTGTATACTTGTTTGTTTGTGTGGTCTTTTGACCTTAATGTACATAATAAGAATAAAAACCCTAAAAAACATCTTGTGTGGACTGTTGGTTTGATCTGAGACTATTGGACTTAGAATTTAGGCAACAATCCCTATGCAAAGGACTTGGCCAATGCCAACTTTCATAAAACCAAGTGCATGTGAAGTGAATATTCATCTGATACAATCTTGAAGATCCATTTGAGTTCGTCTGCAACATGATCATTGTGAAGCTATTATTTTGAACCTGTGTCTTATGACATCTTTGAAGTCATCTGGTACATGGACAATCTTGAAGAAGATCATAGATTTGCTAAGCTTGGATGTGGCTATCTTTATTTGATGCCTTTATCTTCACCTTTCTATTTGTGTATTGATATTGCTTGATTCTAAAGTCCAAGGGAAATTTGGGTTTCTATATGACATTCTTGTCTATTGGATTGCAGCCCATTGGTCAGATCTTTTTCAACTCTCAACTTTTAAATTTATGCTTAGAATTAGTCTCTTCATCTTCTCCCCATTTCTTTAATTTCAAAATCTCTCCCCCTTTTAAAACTCTTCTTTGCCTGTGTCTGTTTTTATAAACATAGACCATATTGCAAATTAGAACCTTTGGCCTTATGCCATTGCATTTTCAAAAAATTTTCTTAAACAAACTTGTAAATGAATTTAACTATACTTGACTTAAGATTTACAAAAGCAAAAAAGAACTAACACTCATTCAAACCATTTTAGGCTTTTTGTGCCTTTGTTAAACTTAAAAGTTTGTTAAAAGCAATGCACTCACTTTGAAATTGATACCACGAACTACGAGGTTTTGATCCCTCATTTTTATGTTGGTACATAGGCACAAGTCCGATGGTCTTGTCAAAAAAAAAATATAATTAATTAATTCTTTCCTCATCCCCCCATTCTATTTATTGCAAACATCATTTGTACGAAAACACATATGCACACAAGAAAGGGCTCCCTAGGAGTACCTAGGACACTTTGGGTGCTAACACCTTCCCTCTGTGTAACCAACCCCCTTATCTGTAATCTCTGGCATTTTATTAGTTTTGATTTGAAAACTTCTTATCTTTTGGGCTTTGTTCGTACTTTTCCCTTTTCCGTTGGAAACAATAAAAGCGCGGTGGCGACTCTGGTTTTTTTAACGTATAGCTTGTCCATAGTTTGATGGTCATGAATTTATCGCTACAGAAAATTAAGTGGCGACTCTGCTAGGGAGTACTATCCAGTGGGTTTAGCCTACTTTTGTGTGTGTATATAATTGTATATTTGATGTATGTATATTTGTTTGTATGATATAATCTACTTGTTGTGCTTGGTGATCTCCGAGTGGTGAGATAAGTTCTAACCCGAACTTGAGTGCAATTAAGATAGGAGGATGGTATAGTCATGTTCGACTTGTGTGGAGTAGGCCTTAACAAGTTGGCTTGAGATCCCTTTACTCAGTGGAGACCCTTTTGGAGTTAGGAATGTCACACAAGTTATGTGTGGTTAGGCATTACTATCTTCGATATGGGGTCCGAGAAGTTGAGGACCGTAAAACATTTAACCCCTTTTGGCCTATTTAGGACGTAGTGCGAAGACTGTTGAAGTGTAGACTTGATAACAATTGTTACGCGATACTACACTTAGATGAGTTTCTCTTGAGAATGTTATGGGTTAATGAGTCAGTCATCCTAACCTGTAATATCCGATAGATGGAATTAATACTCTAAGAGCTTTTTAGAACATGATCTACAAGTTTTTATCCTTAGTTCATTCCTTTGGGATGGTTCTTACCCAGACTCCATGCTCGTGACTTACAACAAACCCTTGATTCTTGGTTGGTCTCATCAAGTCTTATCAATATCAATGGAACTTGGGTGTCGATAAGGTGTAAACCATAATCCACCAAAATGGATGATTGATCTTGACAATGACTCGATTCATCCCTTGACCTTTGTTTGTTTGCCTTGTGTGTGATCCCTTATTTGTGATTGTCGCATTCATGCATTCATACACATCATAACATTCATCACACGAAAATTTCAAGAAACTGAGGTCTTATTTGCAAATATTTTGAGACCATGGATTGTGGACGAAGGACCACTAAGAAGTACAGTTTCAGAAGTCCCGACATTAAAAAGTTAAGGAAGCTGGCATCTTTTGTATTAGATCCTTTGGACTTCAAACAACATCATGGGAAGCTTCTGTCTATTTTGTCTACTGATGTGGTTGAAGGACTCTTGAGTGTGTTGGTTTAGTTTTATGACCCTCTCAACCGTTGCTTCACTTTTCCCGATTATTATCTTGTGCCTATGTTGGAGGAGTATGCCCATCTCTTGAGAATACCCGTTTTAAACAAAGTTCCCTTTAATGGATTGGAAGAGATTCCCAGATCTCATATTATAGGTGAAGCTCTTCACATGAAGAAGTCTGAGATTGAGGCTTATTGGGTGAAGAAATGAGGATTGTTTGGGTTGACTTCTGAATTCCTCGTCAAGGAAGCTACTGCCTTTGCTCAAGCCGGTAGTGTGGATGCTTTTAAAGCCATCTTTGTGTTGCTCATCTATGGGTTAGCTTTGTTCCATCACATTGACGGTTTTGTTGATGTTAATGCCATTAGAATTTTCTTGATTGGAAATCATGTGCCCACCCTATTAGGAGATATGTACTTCTCTTTGCATCTAAGGAATTCTAAGGGTGGTGGAACGATTGTATGTTGTGTTCCTCTTATGTACAAGTGGTTTATTTTGCACTTACCTCAGACACCTGCTTTTCTGGAGAACAAACAATGTCTACGGTGGTCTCAGAGACTTATGTCCCTCACTAATGATGATATAGTTTGGTATGATCCTTCTTTGAGCAGTTCGGAGATTATTGATTGTTGTGGTAAATTCTCTAATGTGCCCCTCATTGGTACACAAGGAGGAATTAACTACAACCCTGCTTTGGCTTGTCGTCAACTTGGGTTCCCCTTGAGAGACAAACCTAATAACACTTTGTTAGAAGGTATTTTCTATCAAGAGAGTAAATATCCCCAACATTTGAAGTAGAAGATTATGCACGCTTGGCATAATGTGCATAGGAAAGGAAGATCCGAGCTTGGTCCGTGCAATTGTGTAGCTTTGGAAGCTTACACTCTTTGGGTGAAGAAGAGAGCTTTGGAGTTAAAGATGCCTTATGCATGTGAAAGACCTATGTCTATGGTTGTCGTTGGGCCATTAACTCTCCCTAACCAAGATGTAGAGGAGTTGGAAGACGTATTCACCAAGATGAAGCGAGGGAAGGATATGTGGGAAGAATGTTTCCATGCTTTGAGCAGAAAACATGAGGAGTTGCAGCTTGAGTCTAAGGACAAAGATGCACTTATTGAGCTACTTGAAGACCGAGTGAAAAAAAGACAGAGAGAACCAGAGGTTTCATCTTCCTCTAGTATGCCTCAGCCTTCCGTTGCTTGGAAGAAGATTGTTGATTAGCTTGTCCTCGAGAAGACTCAAATGAAGACTTCTTTTGAGACTGAGATCTGACGCATCCGAAGGAAGTACGCGCCTACAACCAGATCTTCTGACATTGTTGTTAGGGATCCTTAGGATGACTAGTGTTCTTTTCTCTTGTATTTTCAGTTGGTTTCTGAAAATGTACTCAGTGTAATCCTTCTAACTATATAAATAAAAGATATTTTATGGTCATACCAAATTGTTGCAATTGTTGTTATATATATATATATATATATATATATATTTGCAAATAAAATTGTAAGTTCCTTGAAAATAAAAACAATCAAGCATTGCATTTCATGCATAACTTGCATAGCAGGTTCGTCTTTCGCCAGATGTCTTATTAGTATTTCTTCTATGCTTCAGCCAAGCTGACTCATCAATACAATACCTGCGCGAATCACTCAAAGATTATAGAGCATCTAAAGCAAGAGAACGGAGACTTGAAGGACGAGATTGCCCATCTGACTGCCATGATGGAGTCAGTGCTGGCCACTCAGAGCTAGTATTCTCCTACACCTGTAACTCCTCCTCCTTAGAGGACTGTCATTTCAAGGTGGCTACCTCTACCATTCCTGCAACTGCCGCTCACTTTTCACCTAACATGCCTGCCGGATTCCCTGGGGAATGCTGCCTAACTTTGTACCTGAAGGTTTTGCACCTACTTTTGCTTCGATGCCAGAATCTAGTCCGGTCATGTCTGTGCCACCACCAGTTGTGCATACTCTACCCCGTGTTGAAGACACCATCTATCATTCTGAGTCGTCTGAGGCCCCTGATGTGTATGATAAGATGGATAAAATGAAGGACCAATTCCTTGAGCTATGTAAGGAGTTCGAAAATTTGAGGGGTAAGGATCTGTTTGGTAAGAGTGTTGTGGAACTTTGTTTGGTTCCAAATGTGAAAATCCTGGTAAAGTTCAAAGTGCCTGACTTTGAAAAGTACAAAGGGAATACCTGTCCACTCAGTCATCTTGTGATCTACGCCATCAAGATGTCTACTCAAACGAATAATGATCAGTTGTTGATCCATTATTTTCAAGACAGTTTGACCGGTGCCGCTCTGAGGTGGTACATGGGATTGGATAGTGCAAGCATCCTCACATTCAATGATTTGGGCGAAGCATTCATGAAGCAGTACAAATATAATGTTGATATGGCGCCAAATAGAGACCAGTTAAGGTCATTACCTCAGAAGGACAAGGAGACATTCAAGGAGTATGCTCAGAGATGGAGAGAGCTTGCTGCTCAGATTACCCCTCCTTTGGAAGAAAAGGAGATGACTAAGATTTTTCTCAAGACCCTGAGCTCATTTTATTATGAGCGGATGATTTTCGATGCCCCTAGTGATTTTACCGAGATGGTAAATATGGGGATGAGGCTAGAAGAAGGTGTCCGAGAGGGACGTTTGTCTAAATAAGAGGTTTCGTCTAGCAAGAAGTACGGCAGTGGTTTTTCCAGAAAGAAAGAGGGAGAGACTAATGCAGTGTCCGTTGGGAGGCAAATGAGGCCTCATGTAAGAAGAAGTCAACCACCCCGTCAACACCATCATCAAATATCATCTGTCATTCCGGTATTTTCAAACAATCAGTCAACACCAATTCAACAACAACAACGTCAACAATAACAACCACAACAACAAACAAAGACCTACAACAACAACAATACCAACAATCATCAACAATCAAATTTTGAGAGGAAGAAGGTCTCTTTTGACCCGATTCCTTTGTCATACGTAAAATTGTACCCCTCTTTGGTTCTCAAGAACCTGTTGCAACCAAGAAATCCTCCACAAATCCCTGAACCACTTCCATGGTGGTACAAACCAGAACTCCGTTGTGCTTTTCATCAAGGAGCTCCGGTCATTATACTGAGAATTGCTACCCCCTAAATATGAAGTCCAAAAGCTGGTTAAGAGTGGAATGGTGTCCTTTGAGGACCGTGCACCGAACGTCAAAGCTAATCCACTGCATGCCCATGGAAATTCATCTGTTAATATGGTGGACGGTTGTCCCGGGGAATTCAAAATATATGATGTGCACTTCATAAGAAGGTCCTTGGTGAGGATGCACAAGGATATTTGCTTGGTTAGCGATTGTGAGCATGACCATGATGGTTGTGTAATCTGAAGTGTCAATCCTAGAGGTTGTGTGATTGTGAAGAGGGACATCCACTGGTTGATGGATGAAGGCATGATTCAAATCTTCCAATCCCATCACTTAGGTGACGATGTGAATGTTATAGTCCATGTGTTCCAAACTCCTGAAAGAGTGGTGATTCAGTACGACAGCAACAACATTAACAACGTCAGCAACAAATTGGTATCGCCGTTGGTCATACGGTTAGCGGGTCCAGTCCCGTATCAATACAATGCTACCATGTTGGAGAATGGTCAAGAGGTTCCTTTGCCTACGACTAGTTCTGTTGTAAGCATAGCTGATGTTACTAAGGTGACTCACAGTAGTCATGTCTTTGGGCTGGTGTTCCCGAAGAATGTGGAGGATTTATCTATTAATAAGAAAGTTGATGTACCAGTGGTAGAGTCTGTTAACGCTCCAAGGTGTCAGTCTGGTGAATCCAGCAGCTTGAAGCCTAACGATGATGACGCGGTGCTTAGATTGATAAAGAAGAGCGAGTTCAATATGGTGGAGCAGTTGCTCCAAACTCCCTTCAAGATTTCAGTACTGTCTCTGTTAATGAACTCAAAAGCGCACAGAGAAGAACTACAGAAAGTTCTAGAGCAAGCTTACGTGGAACATGATGTTATAGTGGATCAATTCGATCATATTGTAGCTAACATCACTTCCTGCAACAACCTCAGTTTCTGTGATGAAGAACTCCATGAGGAGGGTAGAAATCTTAACTTAGCTCTTCATATCTCAATGAATTGCAAAGATGACGCTCTGTCAAATGTGTTGGTAGACATCGGGTCCTTGTTGAATGTACTTCCGAAGTCGACTTTATCAAGATTTTCATACCAAGGAGATCTTATGAGATATAATGGTGTGATCGTCAAAGCTTTTGACGATTCTCACAAAACCGTGATCGGCGAAGTGGACCTTCCAGTAAAGATAGGTCCGAGTGACTTCCAAATTACTTTCCAAGTAATGGATATCCATCCAGCCTATAACTTCTTATTGGGAAGGCCATGGATTCATGAGGCAGGAGCCGTCACTTTAACGTTGCATCAGAAGCTAAAATTTTTCAAGAACGGTAAGCTTGTCATTGTTGGCGGGGAGAAGGTGTTGTTGGTCAGCCACCTGTCATCTTTATCTTACATAGAAGCTGAGGATGAGATTGGAACGCCGTTCCAAGCCTTGTCTATTGCGAAAGAAAAGAGAGTCGGGGCACCCATGTCACCATTCAAAGATGCGCTGAGAATTGTTGAAGATGGCCAGTCTCATCAGTGGGGACAAATGATAGACGTCTCTGATAACAAGAGTAAAACCGGTTTGGGTTTCCAACAAGGTTCATCAGTGGTTAGATCTGAAGATGCGCAACCCCGTTTCCATAGCGGAGGGTTCATTCATGGTAATGAACAACACTTAGATGCTGTGCTAGAGGGTGATGAAGACGAAGATTGCACCAATTTTGTGACGCATGGAAAAGCTTGCAACAATTGGACTGTCGTTGATATTTCTGTTATTATGCATCGATCTATGAAATTTCTTTTATTTGTTTTTGAAAATCCTTCTCCAATGCCTAAGGGAGAAGTGAACATTGTTCGGGCATTTCAAATTTGATCATCAATAAAATATAATTCTATTCATTCACATCTATGATGTTTTATTTTAATTTTTTTCTTTATTCTGAAAATGGTAATCTCAAAAAACATAAATAAATAATATGATTGTCCATCTGCATAATATTTGATCACAATTCACTTCTCTAAAATCAAAATATCAAATTATTATGCAGGTTGATTCCTAACCCCATTGAATACAATGATCCTTCTCCTTCTCCAAATTTTGAATTTCTTGTGTTTGAGGCCTAAGAGAAAAGTGATGAAGAAGTAAGTGATGAATTGTCTCATCTTCTTGAGCATGAAGGAAAAGCCATCCAGCCGTTCGAAGAACAGATTGAGTTAGTTAACTTGGGTTCCAAGGATGATGTGAAGGAAGCCAAGATTGGGTCTCGACTGTGTCCAGAAGTTAAGAAGGGGTTGATTGATCTTCTCCGAGAGTACTCAGATGTGTTTGCTTGGTCCTATTAAGACATGTCTGGTTTAGATTCTGAGATTGTGGAGCATATATTACCGTTGAAGCCAGAATACCCGCCAGTCAAGCAAACATTGAGGAGGACTCATCCTGATATGGCAATGAAGATCAAAGAAGAAGTGCAAAAGCATATTGATGCCGGTTTCTTTGTTACTGCAGAGTATCCAAAATGGGTGGCCAATATTGTGCTAGTTCCGAAGAAGGATGGAAAAGTCCGTATGTGCGTTGATTATAGAGATTTGAATAAAGCCAGTCCAAAAGATGATTTCCCTCTACCACACATCGATATGTTGGTAGAAAATACAATTAAATTCAATGTCTTTTCATTTATGGACGGATTTTCCGGATATAATCAAATCAAGATGGCACCCGAGGATATGGAGAAGACCACATTCTTACACCCTGGGGAACATGCAAAGCAAATGGGAGCATCTAATGCCAATCCTTATATGTGACAACCATATTCTAAATAATCTTCTTAATGTTCTTGTTCGTAGCTTCAACAGCCTCATTCAACTTGGGTTTGTAGGGAGAAGAATTATGATGTGCAATCTTGAAGTCTTTGCTAAGAGCCTCCACCATATTGTTATTCAAGTTCGATCCATTGTCAGTAATGATCTTACTTGGCACATCATAACGGCATATCATGAAAAAGAGTAGTCATTGCTCTTTGGTAATCAAATCAAGATGGCACTCGAAGATATGGAGAAGACCATATTCATTACACCTTAGGGAACATTATGTTATAGAGTGATGCCTTTCGGTTTAAAGAATGCTGGTGCAACTTACCAAAGAGCAATGACTACTCTTTTTCATGATATGATGCATAAAGAGATCGAAGTCTATTTTGATGACATGATTGCTAAATCCATTGATGAAGAGGAACATGTTGAACATTTGTTGAAGCTATTCTAGCGTTTGAGCAAGTACAAGGTCCGCTTGAATCCCAATAAGTGTATATTTGGTGTTCAATCTGGTAAGTTGTTGGGCTTTATTGTCAGCAAGAAGGGTATTGAAGTTGATCTCGCTAAGGTCACTTCAATGATTATAGCGAAATATTGGAATGAAGTTCCCAATTTGACTGTGATGCGTCTTGATATGCCAGCTCATGTGTTTGCTATTGAAGAAGTCAAAGATGAGAACCCGTGGTATTATGATATCAGGTGTTTCCTCCAAAGTCAGATTTACCCGTCTGGAGCATCTTTGAAAGATAAGAAGACTTTGAGAAGATTAGCCGGCAATTTCTACCTGAATGGTGATGTATTGTACAAGAGAAACTTTGATATGGTTTTGCTCAGATGCGTGGATAGACACGAAGCAGACCTATTGATGACTGAATTCCATGAAGGTTCCTTTGGTACTCTTTCCAATGGATATGAAATGGCAAAGAAGATGTTGCGAGCAGGTTACTATTAGCTGACAATGGAATTTGACTGTTGCAAGTTTATGAAGAAATGCCACAAGTGTCAAATTTATGTAGATAAGATTCATGTTCCTCCGACACTGTTGAATTTCATTTGCTTTCCATGGCCCTTCTCCATGTGGGGAATTGATATGATTGGCATGATTAAGCCTAAAGCTTCAAACAAACATCCTTTCATTTTGGTGTCTATTGATTACTTCATAAAATGGGTTGAAGCGACATCGTATGTAATTTTGTAACCAAGCAAGTTGTTGTAAGATCAAGAATTAGATTATATGCCATTATGGTGTGTCAAGCAAGATCATTACTGATAATGGATCTAACTTGAACAATAATATGTTGGAAGCTTTTTGCAAAGACTTTAAGATTGCACATCATAATTCTTCACCCTACAAACCTAAGATGAATAGGGCTGTGGAAGCTGCAAATAAGAACATCAAGAAGATCATTCAGAAGATGGTTGTGACGTACAAGGATTGGCATGAGATGCTCCCATTTGCTTTGCACAGGTATCGTACATCCATCCGCACTTCAACAGGGGCAACCCCTTTTTCTCTTGTATATGGAATGGAAGTTGTGCTCCCCGTAGAGGTTGAGATCCCATCATTGCGTGTGCTCATGGAAGCCAAGTTGACTGAGGCTGAATGGTGTCAGACTAGGTATGATCAACTGAATTTATTGAAGAGAAGAGGTTGACTGCCATGTGTCATGGTTAGTTGTACCAACAGAGAATGAAGAAAGCTTTTGATAAGAAGGTCAGACCTCGTTTGTTCAGAGTAGGTGACCTTGTGCTCAAGAAGATTCTATCCTTTAAACCAGATTCTAGGGGAAAATAGACTCCTAATTATGAAGGGCCATATGTTGTTAAGAGAGCCTTTTCAGGCGGTGCTTTGATTCTTACAACTATTGATGGTGAAGAGTCCACTCGTCCTGTGAATGCAGATGCAGTCAAGAAATAATTCTCCTAAAAAAGAAAAGAACAACTCGCTAAGTTGAAAACCCGAAAGGGAGGCTTAGGCAAAAATGAGCGTCTCGGTGGATTAAAAACCCGAAAGGGCATTCCAGGAAAAAGTTAGAGACATAAAACAGAAAGAATTATCCCGATAAATTGAGTACCCAACTTTGGGGCAATTTATGCAAAAATTAGGGATAATGGCAAGTAACTGCATCCTGTTGATCTTCAGTTTTGAAAACTTTCTTGAGCACATCGTTGGATTTTGATCCCCGACAGCGGCCAAGAGCACAGTGGATATCAAGAGTTGGTAGAAGGATTAGTGATCATTGTATTCAATGTAACCCTTTTCCATGTAAATTACCATTTTCAACCTTTGTAAAAGATCCATGGAGTCTTGTCATTTATAGACTACCATTCCATTAACTAAAATTGAGCTTTTATCCAATTGTTTCTACTCTTATTTAATTCAGCCAAATAGTTTTAAATTTTATTATGATCATTTTGAAATTAAAATTTTAATAAAAAAACCATGTTTTCTTAAACATATAAAAGCATTAACTTTAAGCAAACGATTTCATGTAAAAGGAATATCAACATTGGTTCGAAAGCGGTAAGCCCTAAATGTGGAGCATTATTGGTTCTCCCCGAGCAGTAGATTTGATTCCTCTTTCATCCTCGACAACATGTTTAGCACCCGGTGTTTGTTGATTTCCCTGGCCGTTTAATTCGCCGCTATCCCCAACTGAGTTTGTGTTCGTCCTTCAGCTGAGTGTGAGCATTTCCTTGCAGTAGTTTGCATGATTCCGACAGAACTTTGATTTCCCCACCAATCGCCATCAGATTCGCTCCCAGTTAGAGTTTCCTCCTGATTTTTGAGTAGCTATTTTTGTTTTTTCCCTAGTAGGGTTGTCTCCCATTTGATATGCTGTTGACTTAGAAATTCCCCGCAGAGTTGATAGAAGTTTCCTCAGCAGGTTTCCTCCTTTCTTCCCCAGCTAGGGTTAAACCTTTTGAGATGTTGATCTCTTTTCTCCAGTAGTTATTTCCTTCTTTAGTGGATTGGTCGAGAATTGTATCGATGATTCAAATCCGCGACATCTTTGTACCCTTTACGATTGTTTTGTCAGCATAATCATCATATATACATATACATATACATATACATATACATATATACTCATATAACTTCATTATTGCATCATTACACCTGTTGATTCATTTTTGTGATTCTTATTCTTTGAGATGGTGGTACTTTCTCCCCATACAAGTTTGGTGAGTCTGTCCTCTTTTCAATTGTAGAGTGTCAGCCCCATAAGTAGGAAGACTTTAACCTTTCTCCTTTCCCCATTGATTTATTTCCTCGTGGATGATTATTATTTCAGTTTCCTCCCCGTTGACTATCTGGATGGAACCACTCCCCTTGAGTTATATCCTCATTGGGTTGAGTCTTTATTGATTGTTTCTTTCTAGATCTTACCTAGATGGATGCTTTTGGTCCCCTGAGAGTTTATTACCCAGTAACTGGTAGTATTCTTCTTAGTTGGCAGTTTGTTACTTCTTGCCCAATACCCAACAAAAGTAACCCCCTTTTTTTCTCTCCCCAACGGATTTGTTTTCATGTTTCCCCAGGAAGTATATCCTTGATATGTTCATCCCAATTGATGACGAATATTTTCTCATCCTGCTTTGAGTTTATCCTTGATATGTTCATCATAACCAATGACGGATATTTTCTTTTTGGTATTCTACCCAGTAAAAAGGTAGTTGTAATCCCTATTTGTTTCCTAGAGAGTTAATCCTTGATATGTTCATCCTAACTGATGACGGGTTTCCTTCTCTTTGCGGTCGTCTTCCCAGTAATCGGTATTTGTAAATCCTGCTTTTTGGCCCCTTGCAGAGTTTATCCTTGATATGTTAATCCCAACTGGTGACAGATATTCACTTTGCGGTTTTCTATCTAGTAACTGATAGATGTAATCCTTATTCTTCCCCCTGGAATCTATCCTTGATATGTTCATCCTAACCGGTGATAGATATTCTTTTTTTGGTATTCTATCCAGCATTCGATAGATGTAATTCCTACTTTTTGTTCAGGTGGTTTATCCATTATATGTTCATCTTAACCGATGACGGGTATCCTCCTTAACATCCCCAGGAAAGTCTATCCTTGATATGTTCATCTTAACCGATGACGAATTTTCTTTCCTTTGAGTTTATCCTTGATATGTTCACTTTAACCAATGACATATATTATCTCCTTTTGGTCTTCTGCCTAGTAACCGGTAGTTGTAAATCCTATTCCCAACTTTTCCCTAGCAAGTCTATTCTTACCCAGTAACCGGTAATGAATATATCTCCTGGAGGCCCTTAGTGAGTCATCCTTGATATGTTTACCCTAATCGGTAACAGATGTCCTCTCTGTCAGATTTTATCATCTCCATACCTAGTAACCGGTAGTGGATAATATATTTTTGCTCCTCCTGCATTGAAGAATTTTTTTTCCCCAGTTGAGTTGAGTGCGTATTTCCTTAGTGAAATCTCTTTTCCTGCATGATTCAGGTATCTCAGTTTTATTCTAATCTACCTGTGTCCCCTGCAGATGTTCCTTTTGTTTCCCCGGCTGAGTCTTCCCATTTTCATGGAATTCCCCTAGTCCCCCAGCAGTTTTTAAGTCGTAGCTGACCTACGCATAACCCTTTATCCCCCAGAGTCTCTGTCTCCCCAGTAAGTTTTCCTTACGGAATGCATTACGCTCCTGCAGATTTTCGATCTCTTTGATTTCTTTTCTGTTGTGGCAATATTTCCCCACAACGAGTTTATTTTAGAATTCATACCATAAGCATCATTAAGGTCTCTTAGGGACCAACATTTGTTTCTATATGTTGTTATTTAAGCCCATTCTACTGATTCGATACGAAGATTTTAACCTTCTCCTCCTTAATTAGAATGTCCTTAATTAGGGGCAGCTGTCCCAATTAAGACCCTCATTGCTAAGAGCTCAACCAAGAAATGATCCACAATTACTATAGGCATCATATATGAGTCCCTATGATCTTCACATGTTATTTTGGTCAAGAATTCATCAAGAGTTTGGAATTGGTTTGCCTTGGAAACCCTAGTTCATCTGGGTATCTTGTGTAACTTCTTCACCAATCTTCTTCACCAATTAATCAAATATTTCAAGGTACACTTCAAATTTCATCATATTATGAATATATGATCTCCCATGAGTCCAAAAAGGCAAGAGAATTGCAAGCTAGCAAGTTGGTTAATGATGGTTGTCTAGAGGAATTCATCTGATCAAAACTGGGGTCCCCTAGACCCTATCTCCTACAACTTTTATCATATGAAAATGATTCCAAGATAAACTATACTCTAAATGATATTCTAAACAACTTTCATGTTGAGGTCTAGATCTTGTTTTGCTTGGAAAGTCATTTTTTATGGTGAAAGATTATAGTTCATTTAAGTCTTTTAAAATTCTGAAAATTTTTCTCCAAGGTCCTTTGACCTTGTTTGACCTATGATAAATCTCATGGCCATTTATTTGGTGTTTTGATGAGGTTTTAGGAATTTGAAAAACCATATTTAATTTAAATGCATTATTTTAGTATTTTTAATTGGAATAAATGCCAAATAATTTTGTTTATCAATTGTGATGACTTGTTGGTGTTTGACTATTGTTGTCGGGCCTTGATCAAGGTTGATTTGACTTTGTTAAATTAATATCATTGGATTTAGGGGATAGATGGAATGTACATTCCATCTCCTAAAATGAATGAATGATATTAATTTGGTAAAAGTCCTCCTTTGATCAATTTGAGTTTTCATTTATTCCCCTCACTCTTCATCTCATTCCCCTTCTTTATGCATACATCTCATTTGGCCTGTGATATCTCAAAGTCCTAAAGCTAGTTGATTGAAAAATTAACTTGAGTATGGATGAGATTAGGCCACACTTTTTGCTTATTCTTTTTGTGTATGGTATGTTTCATTAACATAGTTCATAATACTATGTCTCTAACATGCATTAACACCAAAATTCTATTGTGCAGCCTCAAATAGTTGTGACTTCTACATAAGTCCAATTACGATTGCTTAACATAGCGCTAAATTTGTGACATAAAAGGCATAGCATTCTAGTTAGGGAGATTCTAAGTCCCCCTTCTTTCATGGTATTGTGTGGGAACTTGGCCTTCTTTCCTTCCTTTGGAAGATGTTTTGGCTCAAGGATTCATGCTTGTGATAAGTGGGTTGAGTGTTCTCCAAAGAATACCTAAAAATGAAAAGCAAAAGCAAAACAATACTAACTTCTAACCTATTAACAACTAACTTTTAATTTCAAGCCATTTACTTTAATGTTATTTAATTCTAGCCTTTATACATTTGTCGTTGTTCATATCATTCTAATTGTTTATGTTAATGCAATTATTACTTTGTCCACTTGGACCATATTGTGTGATATATTTTGTTTGTGTATACTTTGTTTGTTTGTGTGGTCTTTGACCATTAATGTACATAATAACAACAAAAACCCTAAAAAAACTTATTTGTGGACTGTTGGATTGATATTGGAAAATGGACTTAGAATTTAGGCAATATTCCTATGCTAAAGGACTTTGCCAATGCCAACTTTTTGTGAAACCAAGTGCTTGCAATTTGAAACTTCATCTAATACATCATTCAAGAGCCTTCTGAGTTCATCTGCAATATGATCATTATGAAGCTGTTATTTTGAACCTGCGACTTGTGAATTCATCTGTTACATGGACTACCTTGAAAAAGATCATGGAATAGATAAGCTTGGATGTGGCCATCTTTATTTGATGCCTTGCTCTTCAAGATAATATAATTGTGCATTTGTGTGTTGCTTGATTCTAAAAGTCCAAGGGAATTCTGGGTTTCTATTGACATTCTTGTCTATTGGATTACTACCCATTTGGTCAGATCTTTTCAACTCTAAACTTTTAATTTTTGTAGATAGGATAGTCTCTTCATATTCTCCCCACTTCTTTAATTTCAAAATCTCTCCCTCTCGTTTTTTCAAAACCTTCTTTGATTGAACTTATTTTGTTTTAAACTTTGACCACTTTTGCAAAAAGATAGAAACTTTGGCCTTATGCCATTGCATTTTCAAACTTCTTTTCTTAAATCAAACTTGTAAATAGACTTAACTATACTTGACTTAAACTTTTAAAAAAGCCAAAAATAACTAACTCATTCAAACCATTTTTAGGCCTTGGTGCCTTTCAAACCTAATTTTTGTTAAAAGCAATGCATCCACTTTGAAATTTGTATCACAAACTATAAGGTTTTGATCCCTCATTTTTATGTTGGTACGTAGGCACAAGACCGAAGGTCTTGTCAAACACAAAAATATAATTAATGAATTCTTTTCTCATCCCCCCATTCTATTTATTTGTAAACATCACTTTATAAAAAGTAAATATGCACATAAAAAAGGGCTCCCTAGAAGTACCTAAGACACTTTGGGTGCTAACACCTTCCCTCTGTGTAACCAACCCCCTTACTTGTAATCTCTGACATTTTGTTAGTTTTGATTTGAAAACTTCTTACTTTTTGGGTTTCGTTCGTACTTTTTCCCTTTTCCCTTGGAAACAATAAAAGCGAGGTGGCGACTCTTGTTATTTGATCTCTAGCTTATCCATAGCTTGATGATCATGAATTTAACGCTACAAAAATTAAGTGGCGACTTTGCTAGGGAGTAGTCTCCAGTGGGTTTAGCCTACTTTTTGTGTGTATATATTTGTAAATATGTGATGTTTGTATATATGTATGTGTGATATAATATGCTTATTGTGCTTGGTGATCTCTGAGTGGTGAGATAAGTTCTAACCTGAACTTGAGTGCAATTAAGATAGGAGGATGGTATAGTCATGTTCGACTTGTGTGGAGTAGTCCTTAACAAGTTGGCTTGAGACCCATCTGCCCAGTGGAGACTCTTTTGGATTTGGAAATGTCACACAAGTATTTGTGGTTAGACATTACTATCTCTAATTTGGGTCTGAGAAGCTGAGGACCGTAGAACATTTACCCCTTCTTGGACTATTTAGGAAGTAGGGTGGAAACTGTTCAAGTGTAGACTTGATAATAGTTGTTACGCGATACTACACTCAGACGAGTTTCTCTTGAGAATATTATGGGTCGATGAGTCAGTCATCTTAACCTATAATATCCAATAGATGGAATTAAGACTCTGGAAACTTTTTCGAACATGATCCACAAGTTTTTATCCTTAGTTCACTCCTTTGGGATGGTTCTTACCCAGACTCCATGCTCGTGACTTGCAACAAACCCTTGATTCTTGGTTGATCCAATCAAGTTTTGTCAATATCAATGGAACTTGGGTGTTGATAAGGTGTAAACCATAATCCACCAAATTGGATGATTGATCTTGACAATGACTTGATTCATCCCTTGACCTTTGTTTGTTTGCCTTGTATGTGATCCCTTATTTGTGATTGTTGCGTTCATGCATTGATGCGCATCATAACATTCATCACTTGAAAATTTCAAGGAACTGAGGTATTATTTGCAAATATTTTCACACCATGGACTGTGGACGAAGGAACACTAAGAAGTACAGTTTTAGATGTCCCAACTTGAAAGAGTTAAGGAAGCTAGCATCTTTTGTATTAGATCCCTTGGACTTCAAACAACGTCATGGGAAGCTTCTGTCTATCTTATTTGCTGATGTAGTTGAAGGACTCTTGAGTTTATTGGTGCAGTTCTATGATCCTCTCTACCGTTGTTTCACTTTCCCAGATTTTCAGCTTGTGCCTACCTTGGAGGAGTACTCTCATCTCTTGGGGTTACCTGTTTCTAGTAGAGTTCCTTTTAGTGGATTGGAGGAGATTCCCCGATCTAGTATTATTGCTGAAGCTCTTCACTTGAAGGAGTCTGAGATAGAGGCTCATTGGGTGAAGAAAGGAGGGTTATTTGGGTTGCCATCTGTTTTCCTCATCAAGGAAGCTACTGCTTTTGCTCAAGCCGGTAGTATGGACGCTTTTGAAGCTATCTTTGTGTTGCTCATTTATGGATTAACTTTGTTCCATAACATTGACGGTTTTGTTGATGTTAACGCCATTAGACTTTTCTCGAATGGGAATCATGTGCCTACTTTGTTGGGTGATATGCATTTCTCTTTGCATCTAAGGAATTCTAAGGGTGGTGGAACAATTATCTGTTGTATTCCTCTTCTGTACAAGTGGTTTATTTCGCACTTGCCTCAGGCACTTGCTTTTATGGAGAACAAACAATGTCTACGGTGGTCTCAGAGACTTATGTCTCTCACTAATGATGATATAGTTTGGTATGATCCATCTTTAAGTAGTTTAGAGATTATTGATAGTTGTTGTGAATTCTCTAATGTGCCTCTCATTGATACACAAGGAGGAATTAACTACAACCCTTTGGCTCGTCGTCAACTTGGGTTCCCCTTGAGAGACAAGCCTAATAACATGTCGTTAGAAGATCTTTTCTATCAAGAGGGTAAAGATCCCAAACATTTGAAACAAAAGATTGTGCATGCTTGGCATAATGTGCATAGGAAAGGAAGATCCGAGCTTGGTCCATACAATTGTGTAGCTTTGGAAGCTTACACTCTTTGGGTGAAGAAGAGAACTTTGGAGTTGAAGATGCCATATCCTTGTGAGAGACCTATGTCTATGGTTGTGGTTGAGCCATTAACTCTCCCTAACCAAGATGTAAAGGAGTTGGAAGACACGCTCATCAAGATGAAGCAAGAGAAGGATATGTGGGTAGAGCGTTTCCATGCTTTGAGAAAGAAGCATGAAGAGTTGCAGTTGGAGTCTAAGGACAAAGAGGCACTTATTGAGCTACTTGAAGACCAAGTAACAAAAAGACGGAGTGAGCCAGAGGTTTCATCTTCTAGCCTGCCTCATCCTTCCGTTGCTTGGAAGAAGATTATTGACCAGCTTATCCTCAAGAAGACTCAGATGAAGGCTTCTTTTGAGATCGAGATCCGTCGCATTCGAAGGAAGTACGCGCCTACAGCCAGATCTTCCAACATTGTTGTTAGGGATACTTAGGATGACTAGTCTCCTTTTCTCTTGGATTTTTATTGGTTTCTGAAATTGTACTCAGTGTAATCCTTCCAATATATATATATATATATATATATAATATATATATATATATATATATATATATATATATATATATATATATATATATATATATATATATATATTATATATATATATATATATATATATATATATATATATATTTGCAAATGATATAGTAAGTTCCTTGAAAACAAAAATAAAAACAATCAAGCATTGAATTTCCTGCATCATTTATATAAGTTGGTTTTCGCCAAATGTCTGATTGGTGTATCTTCTGTGCTTCAGCCAAGCTGACTCACCGGTACAATACCCGAGCCAATCATATGTGAATCATGGAATACCTAGAGCAAGAGAATAGACAGCTGAAGGACGAGATCGCCTGCCTGACTGCCATGATGGAGTCAGTTCTTGCTGCTCAAAGTCAATCATTTCCAACGCCTGCAACTCCTCCTGCGAGGACTGTTATTTCAGAAGTGGTTACCTCTACCGTGCCTCCTGCTGCCGCCCACTTCGTACCAACTATGCCTGCCGGATTCTCGTGGGGAATGCCATCCAACTTTGTTCTAGAAGGCTTTGCGCCTATCTTTTCTTCTATGCCGACATCTAGCCCGGTAATGTCTGTGCCACCTCCCGTTGTGCACACCTTGCCTCGCGTGGAAGATACCATTTATCACTCCGAGCCGTCTTAGGGTCCGGATGTTTATGAGAAAATGGATGAAATGAAGGATCAGTTTCTTGAGTTGCGCAAGGAATTGAAGACGCTGAGAGGTAAAGATTTGTTTGGAAAGAGTGCTGCTGAGTTGTGCTTAGTGCCCAATGTCAAGATCCCGGTGAAGTTCAAAGTACCTGACTTTAAAAAGTATAAGGGGAACTCTTATCCGCTCAGTTATCTTGTGATGTATGCTCGTAAGATGTCTACTCAGACCGACAATGATCAATTGCTTATTCACTACATCTAAGATAGTCTGACCGACGCTGCGCTTAGTTGGTACATGGGATTGGACAGTGCCAGCATTCGCACTTTCAATGATTTGGGGGAGGATTTTGTCAAGCAATATAAGTATAATATGGACATGGCGCCAGATAGAAACCAACTGAGGTCTATGTCTTAGAAGGACAAAGAGACATTTAAAGAGTATGCGCAGCGATGGAGGGAGTTGGCTGCCCAGATCAGTCCTCCTTTGGAGGAAAAAGAGATGACAAAGATCTTTCTAGAAACTCTGAGTTCATTTTACTATGAACGAATGATTTCTAGTGCCCCCAGTGACTTTATCGAAATGGTAAACATAGGGATGAGGCTTGAGGAAGGAGTCGATGAGGGACGTTTATCAAGAGATGAGGCGTCAACAAGCAAGAGATATGGTAGCAATTTCGGTAAGAAGAAAGACAGTGAGACGAATGCAATAATCAGTGAGAGGCAGAGGAGGCCTCAGATCAGAAGGACCCGACATCCCGTCAACATCATCATCATCAAGTATCTTCCATTATTCCGGTATTTTCTAATCAACAAGAAACACCAGTTCAACAACAACAACAATCGCAACAACGAACGAACACCTACAACAATAATACCAACAACAATCATCATCAACAAAACTTTGAGAGGAAGAAGGTCAGTTTTGACCCGATTCCTATGTCATATGCAGAGTTGTATTCGTCCTGAGTTCTCAAGAACTTAATTCAACCAAGAAACCCACCCCAGATTCCAGAACCACTTCCTTGTTGGTATAAACCTGAGCTCCGTGGTGCTTTTCATCAAGGAGCACCCGAACATGATTTTGAAATTTTTTATCCATTGAAGTATGAGGTTCAGAAATTGATGAAAAGTGGTATGGTGTCCTTCGAGGACCGTGCGCTGAATGTGAAAGCAAACCCTTTGCCCGCTCATGGGAACTCTTCTGTGAATATGGTGGATGGTTGTCCTGGCGAATTCAATGTTTTTGATGTGCGTTTTATTAGGAGGTCCTTAGTGCAGATGCGTAAGGATGTTTGTTTGGTAAGTGAATGTGAGCACGGCCATGATGGTTGTGCTGTTTGTAGTGTTAACCCGAGGGGTTGTGAGGTTGTGAAAAGGGACATCCAACGTCTGATGGATGAAGGCATGATCCAAATTGTTCAATCCCGTCATGTAGATGACGATGTTAATGTCATAGTGCCCATTTTCAAGCAACAAGAGCGGTTGGTAATCCAGTATGACTCCAGTAATAGCAAAAATCAAAGATCAGTATCGCCGTTGGTAATACGGTCAGCGGGCCCAGTCCCGTATTCACCTGATAAAGTTGTGTCGTATCAGTATAATACTACAATGATGAAGGATGGTTAAGAGGTCCTGTTACCTATGACTAGTTCAGTGGTGATCATTGCTGATGTTACAAAGGTGACCCACAGTGGTCGAGTGTTTGGGCCGGTGTTCCCAAAGGATAAAGAGGAAACAATTCTTGAGAAGAAAATAGAAGTGCCTAGTGTTGAAGACCCAGTTGGCTATTCAAAATATAAGTCTGGTGAATCCAGCAATTTGAAAGCCAATGATGATGATGAGGTACTCCGACTAATCAAAAGAAGCGAGTTCAATATGGTGGAGCAGCTGCTCCAAACCCCCTCAAAAATTTCAATGTTGTCTCTGCTGATGAATTCCAAAACGCACAGAGAAGCACTACAGAGAGTTCTCGAACAAGCGTTTGTAGAATATGATGTTACTGTGGATCAATTTGATCACATTCTGGCTAACATCACTTCTTGCAACAATCTCAGCTTTTGTGACGAGGAACTCCATGAGGAGGGAAGGAACCATAATTTGGCTTTGCACATCTCGATGAATTGCAAAGAAGATGCTTTGTCAAACGTGCTTGTTGACACCGGGTCGTCACTAAATATGCTTCCAAAGTCAACTTTGTCGAAGTTATCTTACCAAGGAGCACCCATGAGGTATAGCGGTGTAATTGTCAAAGCTTTTGATGGTTTGTACAAGACGGTTATTGGTGAAGTGGACCTTCCAGTTAAGATAGGTCCGAGTGATTTTTAAATTACTTTTCAAGTAATGGATATCCACCCGGCCTACAGTTGCTTATTAGGAAGGCCATGGATTCATGAGGCGAGAGTTGTTACTTCAACTTTGCATCAGAAATTAAAAATTGTCAAGAATGCCAAGTTTGTGATTGTTGGCGGGGAGAAGGCGCTATTGGTTAGACACCTGTCATCTTTCTCTTATGTTGAAGCTGAGGATGAGTTTGGGACTCCGTTCTAAGCCTTGTCTATTACTTCTGAAAAGAGAGTTGGGGCAGCCATGTCCTCATTAAAAGATGCTCAGAAGATTGTTGAAGAAGGTACTGTTGATCAGTGGGGGCGCATGGTAGAGGTCTCCGATAACAAAGGCAGAACCGGTTTGGGGTTCCAGAAAGGATCATCAATTGCTAGGTCTAAAGATATGCAACTTAGCTTCCGTAGCGGAGGGTTCATTCATGGCAATGAACAACACTTAACTGCTGTGCTAGAGGATGGCGAAGAGGAAGACTGCACCAATTTTGTGACGCATGGAAAGGCTTGCAATAATTGGATTACTGTTGATATTCCTATTATTTTTCATCGATCTAAGTAATTGCTTTTATGTTTTTAAAATCCTTCTCCTATGCCTAAGGGAGAACTGGACATTGTTTTGGCATTTCAATTGATCATTAATAAAATTAATTCTATTCATCCACATCTATGATGTTTGTTTTTACTTTTTGCCTTATTCTGAAAATGGTAATCACAAAAAACATAAATAAACAATATAATTGTCCATCTGCATAATATTTGGTAACAAATTCACTTCTCTAAAATCAAAATATCAAATCATTATGCAGGTTGGTTCCTAACCCCATTGAATACAATGATCCTTCTCCTTCTCCAAATTTTGAATTCCCTGTGTTTGAGGCCCAGGAGGAAAGTGATGTAGAAGTAAGTGATGAATTATCTCGTTTTCTTGAGCAAGATGAAAAGACCATTCAGTCGTTCGAAGAGCAGATTGAGCTAGTCAACTTGGGTTCTGAAGATGATGTGAAGGAAGTCAAGATTGGGTCTCGCCTGTGTCCAGATATTAAGAAGGGGTTGATTGATCTTCTTCAAGAGTATTCAGATGTGTTTGCTTGCTCCTATCAAGACATGCCTGGGTTGGATATGAGATTGTGGAACATAGATTACCGTTGAAGCCAGAATACCCGCCGGTCAAGCAGAGGTTGAGAAGAACACATCCTGATATGGCTGTGAAGATCAAAGAGGAAGTGCATAAGCAAATTGATGCCGATTTCCATGTAACTGCTGAGTATCCGCAATGGGTGGCCAATATTGTACCAATGCCGAAGCAATATGGAAAAGTCCGCATGTGTGTCGACTATAGAGATTTGAATAAAGCCAGTCCGAAAGATGATTTCCCTCTGCCACACATTGATATGTTGGTAGACAATACTGCTAAATTCAAAGTCTTTTCGTTTATGGATGGATTTTCCGGATATTATCAGATCAAGATGGCACTCGAAGATATGGAGAAGACCATATTCATTACACCTTAGGGAACATTATGTTATAGAGTGATGCCTTTCGGTTTAAAGAATGCTGGTGCAACTTACCAGAGAGCAATGACTACACTTTTTCATGATATGATGCATAAAGAGATTGAAGTTTATGTCGATGACATGATTGCTAAATCAATTGATGAAGAGGAACATGTTGAGCATTTGTTAAATCTATTCCAGCGTTTGAGGAAGTATAAACTCCCCTTGAACCCCAATAAGTGTACTTTTGGTGTTCGTTCTAGTAAGTTGTTGGGCTTTATTATCAGCGAGAAGGGTATTGAAGTTGATCCTGCCAAGGTCAAAGTAATACAAGAGATGCATGCACCCAAAACTGAGAAGCAAGTCAGAGGTTTTCTCGACCGCTTGAATTATATTTCCAGATTCATTTAACACATGATTGTCACATGTGCGCCTATATTCAAGCTTCTTCGGAAAGACCAGTCTTGTGATTGGACCGAAGACTGCCAGAAAGCTTTTGATAGTATCAAAGAATATCTGCTTGAGCCTCCGATTTTGTCTCCACCTGTTGAAGGAATACCATTGATCATGTATTTGACTGTACTCGAAGATAGCATGGGTTGTGTTCTTGTTCATCAAGATGAGACTGGAAGGAACGAATTTGCAATTTACTACCTCAGTAAGAAGTTCACCGACTGTGAGACTCGGTATTCTATGCTTGAGAAAACTTGTTGCGCATTGGCTTGGGATGCTAAGCGTCTGCGACAGTATATGTTGAATCATACCACTTGGTTGATATCCAAAATGGATCCAATTAAGTATATATTTGAAAAGCCTTCCTTAACTGGGAGAATTGCCTATTGGCAGATGTTGTTATCAGAGTATGATATCGAATACCGGTCTCAGAAAGCGATCAAGGGTAGTATCCTGGCTGACCATTTGGCTCACCAACCAATTGAAGATTACTAGTCAGTGCAATATGACTTTCCTGATGAAGAGATTTTGTACTTGAAAATGAAAGATTATGATGAACCATTGCTTGAAGAAGGGCCAGAACCTGGTTCGCGTTGGGGATGGTATTTGATGGAGCTGTTAATCAATATGGAAATGACATTGGGGAAGTGATTATTACTCCTCAAGGCATGCATCTACCATTTACAACTAGATTGAGTTTCAAGTGTACAAACAACATGGCAAAATATGAAGCTTGCATTATGAGGCTTGAAGAGGCCATGAATCTCAGAATCAAGTATTTGAATGTCTTCGGTGATTTGGCTTTGGTTGTGAATCAAATCAAATGAGAATGAGAGACAAATCAACCTGGTTTAATACCATATAGAGATTATGTGAGGAGGATTTCAACTTTCTTTACAAAGGTTAAGTTTCATCATATCCCTTGAGATGAAAACCAGATGGCAGATGCTCTTGCAACGTTGGCATCGATGATTGCAGTGAAGTATTGGAATGAAGTTCCCAATTTGACTGTGATGCGTCTTGATAGGCCAGCTCATGTGTTTGCTGTTGAAGAGATCAAAGACGAGAAGTCGTGGTATTATGACATCAAATGTTTCCTTCAAAGTCAGATTTACCTGCCCGAGGCATCTTTGAAAGATAAGAAGACTTTGAGAAGATTAGCTGGTAGTTTCTACTTGAATGGTGATGTACTATACAAGAGAAACTTCGACATGGTTTTGCTCAGATGCATGGATAGACACGAAGCAAACTTGTTGATGACCGAAGTGCATGAAGGTTCCTTTGGTACTCATTCCAATGGACATGCAATGGCGAAGAAAATGTTGTGAGCAGGTTACTATTGGCTGATAATGGAATCTGACTGTTGCAAATTTGTGAAGAAGTGTCACAAGTGTCAAATCTATGCTGATAAAATTCATGTTCCTCCGACACTATTAAATGTTATCTCTTCCCCGTGGCCCTTCTCTATGTGGGGAATTGATATGATTGGGATGATTGAGTCCAAAGCTTCAAATGGACATCGTTTCATTCTAGTGGCAATTGACTACTTCACAAAATGAGTTGAAGCAACATCGTATGCAAATGTAACCAAGCAAGTTGTTGTAAGGTTTATCAAGAATCAGATTATATGCCGTTATGATGTGCCAAGTAAGATCATTACTGACAATGGATCGAACTTGAATAACAATATGGTGGAAGCTCTTAGCAAAGACTTCAAGATTGCACATCATAATTCTTCTCCCTATAAACCCAAGTTGAATGAGGCTGTTGAAGCTACGAACAAGAACATTAAGAAGATTATTTAGAATATGGTTGTCACATATAAGGATTGGCATTAGATGCTCCCATTTGCTTTGCATGGGTATTGTACATCCATCCACACTTCAACAGGGGCAACCCCTTTATCTCTTGTGTATGGCATGGAAGCAGTGCTCCCCCGTAGAGGTTGAGATTCCTTCATTGTATGTACTTATGGAAGCCAAGTTGACTGAAGCTGAATGGTGTCAGACCAGGTTTGATTAGCTGAATTTGATTGAAGAGAAGAGATTGACTGCCATGTTTCATGGTCAATTATACCAGCAAAGGATGAAGAAAGCTTTTGATAAGAAGGTCAGACCTCGTGTGTTTAGAGAAGGTGACCTTGTGCTCAAGAAGATTTTATCGTTTAAACCAGATTCTAGAGGAAAATGGACTCCTAATTATGAATGACCATATGTTGTTAAGAGAGCCTTTTCAGGTAGGGCATTGATTCTTACAACTATGGATGGTGAAGAGTTCACTCGTCCCGTGAACGCAGATGCAGTCAAGAAATACTTCTCCTAAAAAAGAAAATAACAACTTGCTAAGTTGAAACCCGAAAGGGAGGCTTAGGCAAAAAATGAGCGTCTCGGTGGATTGAAAACCCGAAAGGGCGATCCAGGAAAAAATTAGAGACATAAAACAGGAAAAAAAAATTCCCGATAAGTTGAGCACTCCACCTTGGGGCAACTTATGCAAAAATTAGGGATTATGGCAAGTAACTGCATTCTGCTGATCTTCAGTGTTTTGAAAACTTGATTGAGCACAAGGGTTGACGTCAATTCATCATCCCAGTAGCGGTCAAGAGCACATCAGATATCAAGAGTTGGTAGAAGGATTAATGATCATTTGTATTCAATGTAACCCTTTTCCATGTAAATTACCATTTTCAACTTTGTAAAAATCTATGGAGTCTTGTCATTTACAAACTACCATCCTATCAAATAAAGTTGAGCTTTTATCCAATTGTTTCTACTCTTATTTATTTCAGCCAATAGTTTAAATTTTATTATGATCGTTTTTTGAAAATTTAAATTTTTTAATCAAAATCTCTTTTTCTTAAAAACATATAAAGCAAGAATTTTCCAAAGCAATTAAAAGTAATATCAACAACATTCCGATGGATAACAAGTCCTTAAGTGCGAAACATCAGAGGTTCCCCAAGTAGTTAACCCTTCGAGTATCCCTAGACAATTGTGTTGATTCAATTCCTCGGCGGAGTTCTTGATTTCCCAGTAGAGCTTCGTTCCGTTTCCCCAGCTGAGTTGGTTGATTCAGGTGCCCTGTGACTTGTTTTCCCTCTCCAGAGTCCTGCCTTCCCCAACAGAGGTTACGCTTCTTCAATAGTATTGGTCTTTGTCAGATGAGATGATTGATCTCCCTAGTAGATCGCATTGGTTTCCCCGCCAATCGCCATTCGACTTGCTCCCCAGTCAGAGTTTCCTCCCGGTTTCTGAGCAGTTTATCTTCCCCTGTAGGTTTATCTCCCATTTTTATGGTGTTGACCTAAAATTCCCCACAGGCTTGGTGATATTTTCTCTTTCCTCAGCAGATCTCCTCCTTCCCCGGTTAGGGTTCAACTTTTTTTGGATTGTTGATCTCTCTGTTCTCCGGCAGTTGTCTCCATATTTTGTGGATTGACCGAGGATTGTACCGATGATTCAATTTTTTTGCGACACCTTCGTGTCCTTTGTGGTCATTCTTGTCAGCATATCATCATATACATATACATTCATATAACTTCATATTTTCATATTCACATATCTGATTAAATTGTTGGTTTGAGATTCTCATTCCCTTGTATGGCGATACTTTATCCCCGTACAAATTTCGGTGTCTGTCCTCCCTCAATTGTAGAGTGTCATCCCCTTAGGCAGAAAGACTTTAACCTTTCACCTTTTCCCCACTGAGTTGTTTCCTCTGGATGATTATTACTTCAGTTTCCTCCCCAGTTGTTTATCTGGATGTAACCGCTCCCCTTGAGTTATGTCCTCATTGGGTTGAGTCTTGATTACCTGTTTTCTTTCTAGCTCTTACCTAGATAAATACTTTGAGTTCCCTAAGAGTTTATTGCCCGTTAACTGGTAATATTCTTCTTAGCTTGCAGTTTGTTACTTTTTGCCCAATACCTGGCAAAAGTACCCCAGTTTTCCCAGTAGTAGAGTCCCTAGTGGATCTGCTTCCCCATGAAGTATATCCTTGATATGTTCACCCTAACCGGTGACAGATATATTTCTCTCTTCTTCTTGAGTATATCGTTGATATGTTCATCCTAACCGATGACGAATATTCTCTTCTTGGTATTCTACCCAGTAAAAAGGTAGTTGTAATCCCTATTCTTGTTTCCGAGAGAGTTAATCCTTGATATGTTCATCCTAACCGATGACGGGTTTCCTTCTTTTTGAGGTCTTCTACCCAGTGATAGATTCTCTCTCTTGGTATTCTATCCAGTAACTGATAGATGTAATTCCTATTTTATCTCCTCGCAGAGTCTATCCTTGATATGTTCATCCTAACCGGTGACAAATTTTCTCTTTGACGATATTCTATCCAGCATTCGATAGATGTAATTCCTACTTTTTGTTCAGTTGGTTTATCCTTGATATGTTCATCTTAACCGATGACGGGTATCCTCCTTGAAAATCCCAGGCAAGTTTATCCTTGATATGTTCATCCTAACCGATGATGGATTTTCTTCCCTGTGGAGTTTATCCTTGATATGTTCATCCTAACCGATGATAGATACTCTGACCCTTGGTCTTCTGGCCAGTAACTGGTAGTTGTAAATCCTATTTTCTGCAATTTCCCCAGCAAGGCTATTCTAACCTAGTAACCGGTAATGAATATTCCCTTCTGTTGTTTCCCAGCGGGTCATCCTTGATATGTTTATCCTAACCTGTGACGGATGTTCTCTCTGTCAAATTTTTATTATCTCCTTACCCAGTAACAGGTAGTAGATAATAGATTTCTGCTCCTCCTGTGTTGAAGTTTATTTCTTCCCCAATCGAGTTGAGTGCGCATTTCCTTAGCTAAATCGTTTTTTTTTCTTGCATGACTCAAGTATTTCAGTTTTTATCCTGACTTACTCATATCCCCTACAGATGCTTTTAGTTCCCCGACTGAGTCTTTCCATTTCGTATGGAATTCCTCTAGTCCCCCAGTAGTTTTAAGTCATAGACTGGCCTACGCATAACTCTTTTTCCCCTAGAGTCTCGGTCTCCCCAGTGAGTTTTCCTTACGGAATGTATTTTACTCCTATGGACTTTCGGTCTATCCGATTTCTTTTCCTTTGTGGCCATATTTCCCCACAAAGAATTAACTTTTTTGCATTCATATCATAGGCATCATGAGGTCTCTTAGGGACCAACATTTGTTTCTATATGTTGTTATTTAAGCCCATTCTACTAAGTTGATACAGAGATTTTAACCTTCACCTCCTCAGTTAGAATGTCCTTAAATAAGGGCAGCTGTAAGACCTCAATTTTGACCCTAAGATCCCTCATGAGCATTAGCATTGGGATCATACCTTGGCATCCTCCTTACCCCTCTTTCATTGGGTTTGTTTTGGGAGAGATCACCAAGCACTTTGTGATTGCATCATACTTGTATTTTATCAGTTTACTAACCAAAATACCAAAATAATATGTCTTTGCATTTGCCTAACTCTTTTGTAGGTAGGGCATGATCTCCATTGATCTATCAAGTTCATATCTAGGGTTTGAGACCCTCATGACAAAGAGAACAACCAAGAAGTGACCCAATAATGATTATGAGCATCATATATGAGTCCCAATGATTTCTACATGTTATACTGATCAAGTTTTCTTCAAGGGTTTGAGGGTGATTTGCTTTGGAAACCCTAGTTTGACTGAGTAACTTCTCCAACAAGCTATCTTGCCATTTGATCAAATTTATCAAGGGATACTTAAAAATTCATCATCTTATGCATATATGATCTACCATGAGCCTAGAAAGTCAAGAGAATTGAAGGTTAGCAAGTTGGTCGATGGTGGTTGGCCAAATGAATTCATCTGATCAAAACTGGGTCTCCCTAGTCCCTATCTCCTACACCTTTCACCATATGAAAATGATTCCAAGCGAAACGTTAATCTAAATGACATTCCAAACAACTTTCATGTTGATACCTAGAGCTAGTTTTGCTTGGAAAATCATTTTCTATGTTGAAACATTATAGGTCATTTTGTCTAAACCCTAATTTGAAAGTCAACTTCCCAAGGCCATAACTTGCTCAATTGTTATGATATGAAAGATTTACAAGTTGCACAATCAAATTTAAGATGTCTACTTCAAATTTTATATTTGTAATGGATCTAATTCAATTTATATGAGCATGTGATATGAGGCTACATTATAGGTCACTTTTGACCTATACCTTTGATCAAGTGATTTTTCCAAACTTCAAAAATACATAACTCTATCATTTCAAATCCAAATGACATGAAATTGGTGATCATTTTGAAGGTCTTTGAAAGATATAAAACTGTGATGAAGACACTTTTCTCATTTGAATCTCACATAAGAAGTTAAGCAAGGTGGAATATTGAGATATATGGCTTGACACTTAGAAAAAATTTCAACATGTTGAAATTTCCAAACTTCCACCTCAAAATTCATCATGATACAAGCTACAAATGGAAAAGTGTTGAACATGAAAGTTGTTCCTCTTGATCTTACCTTTCCAAAAATCCTAAATTCATCCATTTTGGACAAGAAATGAATAGGCTGCGCATGGCTTGAACATGGTATCATCATTTGGTAAGATTGAACTTCAAACATCCATGCACAATTGCCTAACATTCCAACATGAATTCAGCCTTGCTTACACTCAATTATGGATCAGATAGAGTGATTTCATAGGCCTGTACACGCCCATGCACTCATGCATCACACATTGCTAATTTTGGAAGTTCACTTCAAGTGTGCAAATATCAATTGAATTGGCTATAAATAGAGACCTTTAGCATCAGAATTACACACACATTTGCGCCAACTTTGATCCCAAACCTCTAACCCTCTCATTCCAAAGGATAATCCTGAGAATTTCATTTGAAATTGAGTTTTAATTCTCACTGTTTGAGATTCAAAACTCCAGGGATCCAAGACCTTTTGTGCATTCCATTCTACTTCTGCAAGCATTCGGAGTGAGATCAAGGACGAGCCAAGGCAAGAACAGTTGAATCCAGACCTACATTGAAGGTATTTTTCAGAATTTTTCATCTCTTCGATTCTCTATCAATCTTGCTCATTTCTCTTGATTCTTTGGTTGTCTGAAGTCCTACCAATGTAGGCAAAAAGATTGAGTTGCTTTGAGGCCAAATCGAAGCAATTCAGTTCATGTACCTCAAATTTCAACTCCATGTATCTCTCAATATACTTGGAGTTAGGATGAATTGAGGTCAAATTCGTGCTCTACGCCATTTTTTATTTCATATCATGTCCTCCTTTTTCATTTTTTTATGGTGATGAGTGAACCAGTCCGGCCAGGGTCGCCGGAGAAGACGACCGGCCTTTGGACGCCGGTGATGTGCTGGCTTGGTTCTGAGCCATTGATCTCATTTGAATTGTTTTAATCATGAGCGTGCATTATAATTACCTTTCGTGTAGCGCATTGACTCAAGATCACAATGGAACGCGCACTGATGGCCACTTGATCTTCCACCTAAATTAATGAGAGAGATCAAGTGGCTCACGTTTTTGGTTATTTTCTAACTTTCTTTTATTCCTTTTATTTTCATTAATTCATATTAATTTTAGTACTGATCCAAAAAATATGGGAGTTTCACCAAAAAATTTCAAATATTTTTCTCTTTCATATTCTGAATAAAAATTATTTTTTGGATCATTATTAGTATTTTTCATTTGTTTTTAATTGTTTAAAAATAGTTTTAAGTCTTTTAAAATTCTGAATTTTTTTCTGAAACGTCCTTTGACCTTGTTTGACCTATGATAAATCTAATGGCCATTTATTTGGTGTTTTGATGAGGTTTTAGGAATTTGGCAAACCATAGTTAATTTAAATGCATTATTTTAGTATTTTTAATTGGAATAAATGCCAAATAATTTTGTTGACCAATTGTGATGACTTGTTGGTGTTTGACTATTGTTATTGGGCCTTGATCAAGGTTGATTTGACTTTGTCAAATTAATATCATTGAATTTAGGGGATTGATGGAATGTACATTCCATCTCCCAAAATGAATGAATGATATTAATTTGGTAAAAGTACTCCTTTGATCAATTTGAGTTTTCATTTATTCCCCTCCCTCTTCATCTCATTCCCCTTCTTTATGCATACATCTCATTTGGCATATGATATCTCAAAGTCCTAAAGCTAGTTGATTGAAAAATTAACATGAGTATGAATGAGATTAGGCCACACCTTTTGCATATTCTTTTTGTGTGTGGTATGTTTCATGAGCATAGTTCATAATATTATGTCTCTAACATGCATTAACACCAAAATTCTATTGCCCGACCTCAAATAGTTGTGACTTCTACATAAGTCCAATTACGATTTCTTAACATAGCGCTAAATTTGTGACATAAAAGACATAGCATTCTAGTTAGTGAGATTGTAAGTCTCCCCTCTTTTATGGTATTGTGTGGGAACTTGGCCTTCTTTCCTTCCTTTGGAAGATGTTTTGGCTCAAGGTTTCATGCTTGTGATAAGTGGGTTGAGTATTTTCCAAAGAATGCCTAAAAATGAAAAGCAAAAGCAAAACAATACTAACTTCTAACCTATTAACAACTAACTTTTAATTTCAAGCCATTTACTTTAATTTCATTTAATTCTTGCTTTTATACATTTGCCGTTGTTCATATCATTCTAATTGTTTAGGTTAATGCAATTTTTACTTTGTACACTTGGACCATATTGTGTGATATATTTTGTTTGTGTATACTTTGTTTGTTTGTGTGGTCTTTGACCATTAAAGTACATAATAACCACAAAAACCCTAAAAACTTTTGTGTGGACTTTTGGATTGATCTTGGACAAATGGACTTAGAATTTAGGCAACATTCCTATGCTAAAGGACTTGGCGAATGCCAACCTTTTGTGAAACCAAGTGCTTGTAATTTGAAACTTCATTTGATACATCATTCAAAATCCTTCTGAGTTCATCTGTAACATGATCATTGTGAAGTTGTTATTTTGAACCTGTGACTTGTGAATTCATATATTACATGGGCTACCTTGAAGAAGATCATGGAATGAATAAGCTTGGATGTGGCCATCTTTATTTGATGCCTTGCTCTTCAAGATAATATAATTTTTCATTTGTGTGTTGCTTGATTCTAAAAGTCTGAGGGAATTCTGGGTTTCTATTGACATTCTTGTCTATTGGATTGCTACCCATTTGGTCATATCTTTTCAACTCTAAACTTTTAATTTTTGTACATAAGATAGTCTCTTCATCTTCTCCCCACTTCTTTAACTTCAAAATCTCTCCCTTTTTTTTTTCAAAACCTTCTTTGATTGAGTACATAGGATAGTCTTTTCATCTTCTCCCCACTTCTTTAATTTCAAAATCTCTCCCTCTTTTTTTTTCAAAACCTTCTTTGATTGAACTTATTTTGTTCTAAACTTTGACCACTTTTGCAAAAAGATAGAAACTTTGGCCTTATGCCATTGCATTTTCAAACTTCTTTTCTTAAATCAAACTTGTAATTAGACTTAACTATACTTGACTTAAGCTTTCAAAAAAGCCAAAAAGAACTAACTCATTCAAACCATTTTTAGGCCTTGGTGCCTTTCAAACTTAATTTTTGTTAAAAGCAATGCATCCACTTTGAAATTTGTATCACGAACTACGAGGTTTTGATCCCTCATTTTTATGTTGGTACATAGGCAGAAGTCTGAAGGTCTTGTCAAACACAAAAATATAATTAATGAATTCTTTTCTCATCCCCCCATTCTATTTGTTTCTAAACATCACTTTATATCAAGTACATATGCACACAAAAAGGGCTCCCTAGGAGTACCTAGGACACTTTGGGTGCTAACACCTTCCCTCTGTGTAACCAACCCCCGTACCTGTAATCTTTGACATTTTATTAGTTTTGATTTGAAAACTTCTTACTTTTTGGGTTTTGTTCATACTTTTTCCCTTTTCCCTTGGAAACAATAAAAGCGTGGTGGCGACTCTTGTTATTTAATCTCTAGCTTATCCATAGCTTGATGATCATGAATTTTTCGCTACACTTCCACCATATTATTATTCAAGTTTGATCCATTATCAATAATGATCTTACTTGGCACACCATAACGACATATAATCTGATTCTTGATAAACCTTACAATAACTTGCTTGGTTACATTCGCATACGATGCCGCTTCAATCCACTTTGTGAAGTAATCAATACCCACTAGAATGAAAGATGCATGTTCGAAGCTTTGGGCTCAATCATACAAATCATATCAATTCCCCACATGGAGAAAGGCCATGGAGAGGAAATGACATTCAACTGTGTCATAGGAACATGAATATTATCTGCATATATCTGATACTTATGGCATTTCTTCATAAACTTGCAACAATCAGATTCCATTATCAGCCAATAGTAAACTGCTCTCAACATCTTCTTAGCCATAGCATGTCCATTGGAATGAGTATCAAAGAAACCTTCATGGACTTCATTCATCAACAGGTCTGCTTCGTGTCTATCAACGCATCTGAGCAGAACCATATCGAAGTTTCTCTTATACAACACATCACCATTCAGGTAGAAGTTGCCAACTAATCTTCTCAAAGTCTTCTTATCTTTCAAAGATGCCTCAGACGGGTAAATCTGACTTTGGAGGAGACACTTAATATCAAAATACCACGGCTTCTCATCTTTGACCTCTTCAACAGAAAACACATGAGCTGGCCTATCAAGATGCATCACAGTCAAATTGGGAACTTCATTCCAAAAATTCACCACAATTATTAAAGCCAACGTTACAAGAGCATATGCCATCCGATTTTCATCTCGAGGGATATGATGAAATTCAACCTTTGTAAAGAAAGTTGAAATACTCATTGCATAATCTCTATATGGTATAAAACCGGGTTGATTTGCCTCCCATTCACCTTTGATTTGATTCACAACCAAAGTTGAATCTCCATAGACGTCAAGATACTTAATTCTGAGATCAATGGCCTCTTCAAGCCCCATAATGTAAGCTTCATACTCAACCATGTTGTTTGTACACTTGAAAGTCAATCTAGCTGTAAATGGAAAATGAGTGCATTGAGGAGTAATAATCACTTCCCCAATGCCATTACCATACTTATTAACAGCTCCATCAAATACCATGCCCCAACGGGAACCAGGTCATGGCCCTTCTTCAAGCAATGGTTCATCATAATCTTTCATTTTTAAGTACAAAATCTCTTCATCAGGAAAATCATACTGTACTGACTGATAATCTTCAATTGGTTGGTGAGCCAAATGGTCAGCCAAGACACTACCCTTAATTGCTTTTTGAGATCAGTATTCAATATCATACTCAGATAACAACATCTGCCAACGGGCAATCCTCCCACTTAAAGCATGCTTCTCGAAAATATACTTGATTGGATCCATTTTGGATATCAACCAAGTGGTATGATTCAACATATACTGGCGCAGACGGTTAGCAGCCCAAGCTAATGCGCAACAAGTCTTTTTAAGCATAGAATTCCGAGTCTCACAGTCGGTGAATTTCTTACTAAGGTAATAAATAGCATATTCTTTATTTATAATTTCGACATGCTGACCCAGAACACAACCCATACTCTCATGAAGCACAATCAAATACATGATCAAAGGTCTTCCTTCAACAAGCAGAGACAAAATCGGAGGTTCAAGTAGATATTCTTTGATACTGTCAAAAGCTTTCTGGAAATCTTCGGTCCAATCACAAGACTAATCTTTCCGAAGAAGATTGAATATAGGCACACATGTGGCAGTCATATGCAATATAAATCTTGAAATATAGTTCAAGCGACCGAGAAAACCTCTGACTTATTTCTCAGTTCTGGGTGCAGGCATCTCTTGTATTTCTTTGACCTTGGCAGGATCAACTTCAATACCCTTCTCGCTGACAATAAAGCCCAACAACTTACCAGAACGAACACCAAATGTACATTTATTGGGATTCAAGCAGAGTTTGTACTTCCTTAAACGCTGGAATAACTTCAACAAATGCTCGACATGTTCTTCTTCATCATTCGATATGGCGATCATATCATCAACATAAACTTCGATTTCTTTATGCATCATATCATGAAAAAGAGTGGTCATTTCCCTCTGATATGTTGCACCAACATTCTTTAAACCAAAAGGCATCACTCTATAATAAAATGTTCCCCATGGTGTAATGAATGTGGTATTCTCCACATCTTGAGGTGCCATTTTGATCTGATTATAACCGGAAAATCCGTCCATAAATGAAAAGAATTTGAATTTAGTTGTATTGTCTATCAATATATCAATGTGTGGTAGAGGGAAATCATCTTTCGGACTAGCTTTGTTCAAATCTCTATAATCAACGCATATGCAGACTTTTCCATCCTTCTTCAGAACAAGCACAATATTGGCCACCCAGTTCAGATATTCGACGGTAACAAGAAAACCAACATCAATCTGTTTATGCACTTCCTCTTTGATCTTCACGGCCATATCAGGATGAGTTCTCCTCAATTTCTGCTTGACCGACGGGAATTCTGGCTTCAACGACAATCTATGCTCCACAATCTCAGAATTTAAACCAGGCATGTCTTGATAGGACCAAGCAAACACATTTGAATACTATCGAAGAAGATCAATCCACCTCTTCTTAGCTTCTGGACGCAGTTGAGACCCAATCTTGACTTCCTTCACATCATCTTCGGAACCCAAGTTGACTAGTTCAATCTGCTCTTCAAATGGCTGGATGGTTTTTTCTTCGTGCTCAAGTAGACGAGTCAATTCATCAAATACTTCTTCATCAATCTCTTCCTCAGCCTTAAACACAAGGAAATCAAAGTTCGGAGTGGGTGTAGGATCATTGTATTCAATGGGTTTGGAAACCAACCTGCATAATGATTTGATATTTTGATATTAGAGAAGTGAATTGTGACCAAATAGTATGTTGATGGACAATTATTATTTATTTATGTTTTTTGTGATTACCATTTTTAGAAAGGCAAAAAGTAAAAATAAAACATCATAGATGTGGATGAATAGAATTGAATTTTATTGATGATAATTTGAAAAATGTCCAACAATGTTCACTTCTCCCTTAGGCATAGGAGAAGGATTTTTCTTAAAACAATGAAAAACAAATTACTTAGAGCGATGGACAATAACGGGAACATCAACAACAACCCAATTGCTGCAAGTCTTGTCATGCGTCATAAAGTTGGCGCAATCTTCATCTTCATCGCTTTCAATCATAACAGCTGAGTGTTGTTCATTACCATAGATGAACCCTCCGCTACGGAAACTCGGTTGCACTTCTTCAACTTTGACTTTAGACGGCCCTCGTTGGAATCCCAATCTGGCTCTGTTCTTGTTCTCGCAGACTTCTACCATTCGACCCCACTGATCTGTATGCCAGCTTCAATAGCTTTCTGGGCATCCTTGAAAGAAGACATGGGTGCCCTAGTTTTATTTACTTCCGCAATAGATAGAGCTTGGAACGGAGTTCCAAGCTCCTTCTTGTAAGACCCCAATTTCGAACCTAAGATCCCTCATGCAACTCCATCATAAGCACTAGCATTGGGATCATACCTTGGCATCCTCCTTACCCCTCTATCATTGGGTTTGTTTTGGGAGAGATCACCAAGCACTTTGTGATTATATCATACTTTTATTTTACCATTTCACTAACCAAAATACCAAAAATATGTCTTTTGCATTTGCCTAACTATTTTGTAGGAATAACATGATCTTATTGATTCATCAAGTACACATCTAGGGTTTGAGACCCTCATGAACAAAGAGCACAGCCAAGAATTGATCCAAAAATGGTTATTATCATCATATATGAGTCCCATTGATCTCTACATGTTATATTGATCAAGTTTTCTTCAAGGGTTTGAGGGTAATTTGCCTTGGAACCCCTAGTTTGACTAGGTATCTTGAGTAACTTCTCCAACAAGCTATCTCACCAATTGATCAAATTTCTCAAGAGAAACTTAAAAGTTAATCATCTTATGCATATATGATCTACCATGAGCCAATAAAGTCAAGAGAATTAGAAATTAGCAAGTTGGTTAATGGTGGTTGGCCAGATGGATTCATCTGATCAAAACTGGATCTCCCTAGACCCTATCTCCTACACGTTTCACCATATGAAAATGATTCCAAGATAAAACTTACTCTAAATGACATTCCAAACAACTTTCATGTTGAGACATAGATCTAGTTTTGCATGGAAAATTATTTTCTATGTTGAAACATTATAGGTCATTTTGTTTAAACCCTAATTTGAAAGTCAACTTCCCAAGGACATAACTTGCTCAATTTTTATGATATGAAATATTTCCAAGTTTCACAATTAAATTGAAGAGGTCTACTTTAACTTTTATTTTTGGAGTGGGAGCTAATTCAATTTGTTTGAGCATGTGATATGAGGTTACATTATAGGTCACTTTTGACCTATACTATTGATCAAGTGATTTTTCCAAACTTCAAAAATGCATAACTCTATCATTTCAAATCCAAATTACATTAAATTGGTGACCACTTTGAAGGTATTTGATATATATGTAACTTTTATGAAGATACTTTTCTCATTTGAAGCTCCCATTAAAAGTAAAGCAAGATGGAATATTGATACATATGGCTTGACACTTAGAAAAAATTTGATATGTCAAAAATTTCCAAACTTCCACCTCAAATTTCTCCAAGTTTCAAGCTCCAAATGAGAAAGTGTTCAACATTAAACTTGTCCCTCTTGATCTCACCTTTCCAAAGAGCTCAAATTCATTCATTTTGGATGAGAAATGCATAGGATGCGCATGGCTTAAACATGCTGATATCATTTGGCATGGATCAATCTTCAAGCATCAATGTACACGTGCCTTGCAATCCAAGCCTACTTCAACACATATGATCTTCAATTATGGACTCCAAACCATCATTTCATGGGCTTATGCGCGCCCATGCAGCATTACATCACATTTGCCAAATTTGGAAAGTGAAAGTGAGTGTGCAAATATCACATGATTTAGCTATAAATAGAGCTCCAATTGCCCAAAATTCACAACACCATTGCGCTAGCTTTGATTCCCCATTGAAAACCCTCCACTCTCATAGGATAAACCTGATAAATTCTTTTGAATTTGAGCTTGAATCTCCACTGTTTTGGAATTCAATTCTCCAGGAATCCATTGCTTCTAGACCATTCAATTCTCTTCCTGCAAGCAACTGAAGTGAGTCCAAGCACAAGCCAGATCAAGATCGATCGTGTTCAGACCTCCATTGAAGGTAATTTATAGAAATTTTAAACTCTTCGATTCTCTCAAATTCTTGCTCAATTCCATTGATTCTTTGGTTGTCAGAAGTCCTACCAATGTAGGCAAGAAGATTGAGTTGCTTTGAGGTCAAATCGAAGCAACTCAGTTCATGTACCTCAAATTTCAAATCCACATATCTCTTAATATATTTGGAATTGGAATGAATGGAGGTTAGATTCGTGCTCAGTGCCATTTTTTATTTAAGATCATGTCCTTATTTTTCTTTTTGGTGATGGTTCATCTTGACCAGTCCGATGAGGTCCATTGGAGAATATGACCGGAGCTCTGGCTCCGGCGATGACTTGGCAAGGATGTGAACCATAGGATCCATGTATTGTGTTTTAATCTTGATCGTCCCTTTTAATTACCACTGGTACATCGCAATTGACTAAGGTACATATGGAACACGCGCTTTGGATCATCAGATCTGCCACCTCAATTAATTAGGGAGATCTGATGGTCCACGTAATTTAGAGTTTATGAATTTTTGTTTTAATTGCATTTTCTTCAATAATTCATATTAAATTCAATATTGATCCAAAAAATATGGGACTTTCACCAAAAAAATTCAAAACTTTTTCTCTTTCTTATTCTGAATTAAAATTATTTTTTGGATCATTATTAATATTTTCATGAATTAATTGATTTTACATTTGTTTTTAATTGCTTAAAAATATTTTTAAATGTCCAAAAATTGTGATATTTTTTCTCCAAGGTCCTTTGACCTTGTTTGACCTATGAAAAATCTCATGGCCATTTCTTTGGTGTTTTGATGAGATTTTAGGAATTGGAAAAAACATATTTGATTTTAATGCATTATTTTATTATTTTTTATTGAATAAATGCCATTTAAATTTTGTTGACCATTTGTATTGACTTAATTGAGTTTGCTTATTTGTTGTTGGGCCTTGGTCAAGGTTGATTTGACTTTGTCAAGTTAATATCATTGGATTTAGGGGATTGAAGGAATGTACATTTCATCTCCCAAAATGAATGGATGATATTAATTTGGTAAAAGTCCTCCTTTGACCAATTCGTGATCTCATTCATCCCCTTCCCTCTTCATCTAATTTCCCTTATTCATCCATTCATTTCCATTTGGCCTATGACATCTCAAAATCCTAATGCTAGTTGATTGAAAAATTGATATGAGTATGGATGAGATTAGGCCACACCTTTTGCATATTTTTTGTGTGTGGTATGTTTCATGAGCATAGTTCATAATACTATGTCTCCAACATGCATTAACACCAAAAAGTCTATTGCTTGGCCTCAAATAGTTGTGACTTCTACATAAGTCCAATTACGATTGCTTAACATAGCGCTAAATTTGTGACACAAAAGGCATAAGCATTCTAGTTAGTGAGATTGTAAGTCTCCCCTCTTTCATGGTATTGTGTGGAAACTTGGCCTTCTTTCCTTCCTTTGGAAGATGTTTTGGTTCAAGGATCCATGCTGGTGATAAGTGGGTTGAGTGTTCTCCAAAGAATGTCTTGAAATGAAAAGCAAAACAAAACTAACTTCTAACTTACTAACCATTAACTTTTAATTTCAAGCTTTTACTTTAATGCAATTTACTTTTAGCACTTTATTTCATTTGCCATTGTACATATCATTCTAATTGTTTATGTTAAAGTAATTTTCACTTTGTCCATTTGGACCATATTGTGTGATATATTTTATTTGTGTTACCTTGTTTGTTTGTATGGTCTTTGACCATTAATGTACATAATAAAAACAAAAACCCAAAAAAACTTTTGAGTGGACTGTTGGTTTGATCTTGAGTAAATGGACTTAGAATCTAGGCAACCTTCTTAAGCTAATGGACTTGGCCAATGCCAACTTGTTGAATAACCAAGTGCTTGCAATTTGAAATTCATCTGATACATCTTTGAAGATCTCTCTAAGATTCACCTGCAACATTGATCATTGTGTAGCTGTTATTTTGAACCTGTGACTTGTGGAATTCATCTGTTGCATGGGCTATTTTGAAGAAGATCATGGAATGGATAAGCTTGGATGAGGCCATCTTTATTTGATGCCTTGATCTTCAAGATGATATAATTGTGTATTTGTGTGTTGCTTAATTCTAAAAGTCCAAGGGAATTCTGGGTTTCTATTGACATACTTGTCTATTGGATTGCTACCCATTTGGTCAGATCTTTCCAACTCAAAACTTTTAAATTTTATGCATAGGATAATCTCTTAATCTTCTCCATATCTCTTTAATTTCAAAATCTCTCCCTCAATTTTCAAAAACTTCTTTGTGTGAACTACTTTTGTCCTAAACTTTGACCACTTTTGCAAAAAAGGTAGAAACTTTGGCCTTATGCCATTGCATTTTTAAACTTCTTTTTTAAATCAAACTTGTAAATAAACTTAGCTATACTTGACCTAAACTTTCAAAAAGCCAAAATAGAACTAACTCATTCAAATCATTTTAGGCCTTGGTGCCTTTCAAACTTAAATTTTGTTAAAATTAATGAATCCATTTTGAAATTTGTAGCACGAACTACAAGGTTTTGATCCCTCATTTTTATGTTGGTACGTAGGCACAAGACCGAAGGTCTTGTCAGACACAAAAATATAATTAATGAATTATTTTCTCATCCCCCCATTCTATTTGTTTGTAAACATCACTTTTTACAAAATACATATGCACACAAAAAGGGCTCCCTAGGAGTACCTAGAACACTTTGGGTGCTAACACCTTCCCTCTGTGTAACCAACCCCCTTACCTGTGATCTCTGATTTTTATTAGTTTTTATTTGAAAACTTCTTACTATTTGGGTTTTGTTCGTACTTTTTCCCTTTTCCCTTGGAAACAATAAAAGCACGGTGACGACTCTTGTTAATTGATCTTTAGCTTGTCAATAGCTTGATGATCATGAATTTCCCGCTACACTCCTCATCTTCAACGTGACAAGCTTGCCATTCTGTACAAATTTGAGTTTCTGGTGTAGAGTGGATGTTACAGCTCCAGCCTCGTGAATCCATGGCCATCCCAACAAGAAACCATAGGCCGGGTGGATATCCATTACTTAAAAAGTAATTTGAAAATCACTCTGACCTATCTTCACTAGAAGGTCAACTTCTCCAATGACGGTCTTGCGATAACCATCAAATGCTTTGACAATCACGCCACTATACCTCATCAGGGCGCCTTGGTAGGATAATCTGGGAAGAGTTGATTTCGGGAGTATAATCAGAGCAGAACCGATATCAACCAACATATTTGACAACGCATCCTCCTTGCAATTCATCGATATATGTATTGCCAGATTTTGATTTCTGCCTTCCTCGGGAAGCTCTTCATCACAAAAATCCAGATTGTTGCAAGAAGTAATGTTAGCCACAATGTGGTCAAACTGATCCACAGTTACATTATGCTCAACATAGGCTTGCTCCAACACTCTTTTAAATGCTTCTCTGCGCGCTTCAGAATTCATCAGCAGAGAGAACACTAAAATCTTCGAAAGAGTTTGGAGTAGCTGATCCACCGCATTAAATTCACTCTTCTTGATTAATCTCAACACTTTATCATCATCATTAGGCTTCAATTTACTGGATTCACCAGACTGACACATTGGAGCACTAACCGGGTTCACTGCAGGTACCTTAACCTTCTTACCGACTGAAACATCCTCTATCACTTATTTCGGAAAGACTGGACCAAAAACACGACCGTTACGGGTCACCTTCATAATATCGACTATATTCACAATAGAATTTATCGCAGGCAATAGAACCTCTCGACCATTCTCCACCATGGTGGCATTATACTGGTAAGGAACAACTTTATCGGATGCATATGGGACGGGGCCTGCTAACCTTATCACTAACGGTGATACTGATCTGTTGATGCTATTAGTGTTGTTGTTGCTAAACTGGATGCTTACCCGCTCAAGGGTCTTAAACACTGGTACTATTACATTGGCATCATCTATATCTCTTGACTATTGAATCTGGATTACATTCTCATCTATCAAATTCTAGATATCCCTCTTTCGGAAAGACTGGACCAAAAACACGACCGTTACGGGTCACCTTCGCAATATCGGCTATATTCACAACAGAATTTGTCGCAGACAACGGAACCTCTTGACCATTCTCCACCATGGTGGCATTATACTAGTAAGGAACAACTCTATCTGATGCATACGAGACAGGGCCTGCTAACCGTATCACTAACAGCGATACCGATCTGTTGATGTTGTTAGTGTTGCTGCTGCTAAACTGGTTGCTTACCCGCTCAGGGGTCTTAAACACTGGTACTATTACATTGACATCATCTATATCCCTTGACTGTTGAATCTAGATTACATTCTCATCCATCAACTTCTGGATATCCCTCTTGACAATCAAACACCTATGGGGGTTCACACTACAAATTTCACAACCATCATGGTCCTGCTCACAATCACTGATGGTACACAAGGTCCTATGCATCTCTACTAAGGAACTACGGATACGTCGCACATCGAAGACTCGAAAATTTCCTGGGCAACCTTCCACCATATTGACAGAGGAATTACCATGGGCGGGAAATAGATTGGCTTTCACATTCGGCGCACGGTCCTCAAAGGACACCATCCCACTCTTCACAAGTTTCTAGACCTCATACTTCAATGGATAATAGTTCTCAATATCATGGTCTAGAGCTCCTTGTTGAAAGGCACAGTGGAGTTCGGGCTTATACCATCATGGAAGTGGTTCGAGAACTTGAGGTGGATTTCTTGGTTGAAGTAGGTTATTGAGAACCAAAGATGGATAAAGTTTGGCATATGACATAGGAATAGGGTCAGAAGAGACCTTCTTCCTCTCAAAATTTTTTTGTTGTTGATTATTGTTGGTGTTGTTGTAGTTGTTGGTTCTTTGTTGCGCTTGTTGCTGACGTTGTTGTTGAACTGATGCTGATTGATTGTTAGAAAATACTGGGATAACTAATGAAACTTGATGTTGATGCTGACACGGTTATGGATCTATTTTGACATGAGGCCTCCTCTTTCTCCCTACAGATATTGCATTGGTTTCCCTTTCCTTCTTTCTGGCAAAACCACTCCCATATTTCTTAATAGTAGAAGCTTCTTCCTTAGACAAACATCCCTCACGGACTTGTTCCTCTAACCTTATCCCCATGTATACCATTTAGGTAAAGTCACTAGGGGCACTGGCAATCATGCGTTCATAATAAAATGAACTCAGAGTCTTCAGGGAAATCTTCATCATCTTCTTCTCTTCTAATGGGGGATTAATATGAGCAACAAGCTCTCTCCACCTATGGGCATATTCTTTGAATGTCTCCTTGTCCTTTTGAGACATAGACCTCAGCTGGTCTCTATCAGGCTCCATGTCCAAATTATACTTGTACTGTTTCACAAAAGCTTCACCCAAATCATTAAACGTGTGAATACTTGCATTGTCTAGCCCCATGTTCCATCTCAGAGCGGCACCAGTTAGATTGTCTTGAAAACAATGAATCGATAACTAATCATTATCAGTTTGTCTTGACATTTTTTTGGCATACATAACAAGGTGGCTAAGTGGACAAGTGTTTCCCTTATACTTTTCAAAGTTATGGACTTTGAACTTCATCGGGATCTTCATATTTGGCACTAAGCAAAGTTCAACAACACTCATACCGAACATGTATTTTCCTCTCAATGTTTTCAACTCCTTGCACAACTCAAGGAATTGATCCTTCATCTCGTCCATTTTCTCATAAACATTTGGGCCCTCAGACGGCTCAGAATGGTAGATGGTGTCCTCAACACGAGGTAAGGTATGAACAACTGGAGGCGACACAGACATGACCGGGCTAGATACCAGTATAGAAGCAAATGTAGGTGCAAACCCTTCAGGCATGAAATTTAGTAGCATCCCCCACGGGAATCCAACAGGCATAATTGGACCAGATTGAGTAGCAGCAACAGGCATTGTTGAGGTAACAACCTCTGAGATGACAGTCCTCTGAGGAGGAGGAGTTGCAGAAGTTGGTGAAGACCGGTTATGCGCGGTAAGAACAAACTCCATCATAGCAGTTTGACGAGAAATATCATCCTTCAATTCTCTGTTTTCTTGCTCTAAGTGCTCCATAATTCTGGGTTGATTGGAGCGAGTGTTGTATCGGTGAGTCAGCTTGGCTGAAGCACAGAAGAATAACCGATAAGACATCTGGCGGAAGAAAACATGTTATCCAAATGATGCATGAAATGCAATGTTTTTGTTTGTTTTTATTTTCAAGGAACATACTATTTTATTTGCAACTATATAATAACAATAATAACAATTTGATTGACCATAAAAATCTCTTTTATTCATAAAATTTTGGAAGGATTACACTGAGTACAATTTCAGAAACCAAAGTATAAGTACAAGAGAAAAGAAAACTAATCATCCTAAGGATCCCCTAGCAACGATGTCAGATGGTCTGGCTACGAGCACGTACTTCCTTTGGATGCATCGAATCTCAGACTCAAAGGATGTCTTCATCTGAGCCTTCTCGAGGACAAGCTGATCAACAATCTTCTTCCAAGCACCGGAAGGCTAAGGCATACTAGAGGAAGATGGACCCTCTGGCTCTCTCTGTCTCTTCACTTCTCGATCTTCAAGAAGTTTAATAAGCTCATCTTTGTCCTTAGACTCAAGCTGCAATTCCTCGTGCTTTCGGCTCAAAGCACAGAACCACCCTTCCCACATATCCTTCTCTTGCTTCATCTTGGCGAGTGCGTCTTCCAACTCCTCTACATCTTGGTTAGGGAGAGTTAATGGCTCAACCACAACTATAGACATAATTCTCTCACAAGCATACGACATATTCAATTCCAAAGCTCTCTTCTTCACCCAAGTAGTGTAAGCTTCCAAAGCTACACAGTTGCACAGACCAAGCTCGGATCTTCCTTTCCTATGCACACTATGCCAAGCATGTACCATTTTCTGCTTTAAATGTTGGAGATCTTTACCCTCTTGATAGAAAAGACCTTCTAACTGAGTTTTATTAGGTTTGTCTCTCAAGGGGAACCCAAGTTGATGACGAGCCAAAGCAGGGTTGTAGTTAATTCCTCCTTGTGTACCAATGAGAGGCACATTAGAGAATTCACCACAACTATCAATAATATCCAAGCTACTCAATGCAGAATCGTACCAAACAATATCATCATTAGTGAGGGACATAAGTCTTTGATACCATCGTAAACATTGTTTGTTTTCCATAAAAACATGTGTCTGAGGCAAGTGCGAAATAAACCAATTATACAGAAGAGGAACACAACACACAATAGTTCCACCGCCTTTAGAATTCCTCAAATACAAAGAGAAGTACACATCACCCAACATAGTAGGCACATGATTACCAATCCAGAAGATTCTAATGGCGTTAACATCAACAAAACCATCAATCTTAGGGAACAAAGCCAAACCATAAATGAGCAACACAAATATGGTTTCAAAAGCATCTACATTACCGACTTGAGCAAACACAGTAGCTTTCCCAATAAGGAACTCATAAGTCAACCCAAACATTCCTCCTTTCTTCGCCCAATGAGCCTCAATCTCATACTTCTTCAGATGAAGGTCTTTAGCTATGATATGAGATATGGGAATCTCCTCCAATCCACTAAAAAGGTACTTTGTCAAATACGGGTATTCCCAAGAGATGGGCATACTCCTCTAACACAAGCACAAGCTGATAATCGGGAAAAGTGAAGCAACGGAAAAGAGGGTCATACTGAACCGACACACTCAAAAGTCCTTCAACCACATTATTAGATAACATAGATAGAAGCTTCCCATGATGTTTCTTGAAGTCCATGGGATATAATACAAAATATGATAACTTCCTTAACTCTCTCAAGTTGGGACATCTGAAACTGTACTTCTTAGTGTTCCTTCGTCCATAATCCATGGTCTGAAAATATTTGCAAATAAAACCTCAGTTCCTTGAAGTTATTTTTCATGTGATGAATGTCATGATGTGCATGAATTCATGAATGCAACAATCACAAATACGGGATCACACACAAGGCAACCAAAGGTCAAGGGATGAATCAGGTCATTGTCAAGATCAATCATCCATTTTGGTGGATTATGGTTTTCACCTTATCAACACCCAAGTTCCATTGATATTGACAAGACTTGATTGGATCAACCAAGAATCAAAGGGTTTGTTGTGAGTCACGAGCATGGGGCCAGGTTAAGGACCATCCCAAAGGAGTGTACTATGGATAAAAACATGTAGATCATGTTCTAAAATGTTTCTAGAGTCTTAATTCCATCTATCGGATATTATAGGTTAGGATGACTGACTCATCAAACCATACTATTCTCATGAGAAACTCGTCTAAGTGTAGTATCGCATATCAACTGTTATCAAGTCTACACCTGAACAATCTCTACACTACGTCCTAAATAGGCCAAATTGGGTTAAATGTTCTACGGTTCTCAGCTTCTCGGACCCCAAATCAGAGAAAGTAATGCCTAACCACAAATAACTTGTGTTACATCAATAGCTCCAAAAGGGTCTCCACTGAGTAGATGGGTCTCAAGCCAACTTGTTAAGGACTACTCCACACAAGTCGAACATGACTATACCATCCTTCTATCTTAATTGCACGCAAGTTCAGGTTAGAACTTATCTCACCACTCAGAGATCACCAAGCACAACAAGCAAATTATATCATACATACAAATATACAAACATCAAATATACAATTATATACACATAAAAAAGTAGGCTAAACCCACTAAGGACTACTCCCAAACAGAGTCGCCACTTAATTTCTGTAGCGGTAAATTCATGACCATTAAGCTATGGATAAGCTTAACGTTAATAAAACCAGAGTCGCCACCGCGTTTTTATTATTTCCAAAGGAAAAAGGGAAAAGTATGAACAAAGCCCAAAGATAAGAAGTTTTCAAATTAAAACTAATAAAATGCCAGAGATTACATGTAAGGGGGTTGGTTACACAGAGGGAAGGTGCTAGCACCCAAAGTGTCCTAGGTATTCCTAGGGAGCCCTTTTTTATATGTGTATGTGTTTTTGGTATAAAAGATGTTTGCAATACAATAGAGTGTGGGGATGAGAAAATAATTCATTAATTATATTTTTGTGTTTGACAAGACCTTCGGACTTGTGCCTACGTACCAACATAAAAATGAGGGATCAAAACCTCGAATTTCGTGGTATCAATTTCAAAATGAGTGGATTCCTTTTAATCAAAATTTAAATTTAAAAGAGGCACAAAGGCCCAAAAGAGTTTGAATTAGTGTTAGTTCTTTTTGTCTTTTGAAATTTTAAGTCAATATGAATAGATTTTTTTACAAGTTTGATTAAGAAAAGAGTTTTAAAAATGCAATGGCATAAGGCCAAAGTTTCTAATTTGCAATAGGGTCTAAGTTTGAAATCATAAGGAAATAAGGTTTTTGAAAAGGGGAATATATTTTGAAATTTAAGAAGTGGGAGGAGATGGATAGACTAATCCTAAGCATAAAATTAAAAGTTAAAAGTTAAAAAAATCTGACCAATTGGATGCAATCCAACAGAGAAGAATATCATATAGAAAACCCACTTTTCTTTTGGACTTTGAATCAAGCAATATCAATAAGAAAATAGGAATATAAAGAGCAAGGCATCAAATAAATATAGTCACATCCCCAAGAAAGCAACTTCACAACTAACAGTCTTCTTTGTCTTCTCATGTATCAGATGACATACTCCTTGGTTAGCTCAACATAAGGCATTGGACACAGGTTCAAAGTAACAGTTGCATCAAGACCATGTAACAAATGAATTCATATGGATCCCAATACTTGCATCAGATGAAAGCTTCTAATCACAGTGACTTGGTTTCGGAAATGTTGGTATTGGCCAAGTCCTTTTGCATAGGGAATGTTGCCTAATTCTAAGTCCAAAAGCTCATATCAAATCCAACAGTCCACACAAACATTTTTTAGGGTTTTTTTCTTGTTCATTAAGTATTTTAAGGTCATAAGACCACAAAAATAAACAAAATACATAAACAAATATATACAATCACAAAATATGGCTCAAGTGAGCAAAGTGAAAATGACATAAACATAAACAAGTTAAATGATATGTAAATGACAAATGAAATGGTAAATGGCTTGAATTTAAATTTCATAAAGTAAATGACTTGGAAATAAAAGAAATATTAACAAAAGTTAGTCAAATGTTAGTTGATTAGATGTTAGTGATGTTTTGCTTTTCAATTGATTAAGTCATTCTTTGGAGAACACTCAACTCTCTATTCACAAGCATAGATCCTTGAACCAAGACATCTTCCAAAGGAAGGAAAAAAGGCCAAGTTTCCACAGAATACCATGAAAGGGGGAGACTTGCAATCTCACTTACTAGAATGCTATGCCTTTGGGTCAAATTTTAGCGCTAAGTTAAGCAATTGTAGTTGGACTTATGTTGAAGTCACAACTATCTGAGGTCGGGCAATAGAAATTTTGATGTTAATGCATGTTAGAGATATGGTATAATGAATAATACTCCTAAAACATACCACACACAAAACTAAAAAGATCAAAGGATGGACCTATCTCATCCATACTTGTATTGGTTCATCTAACATAAGTTATTGATGAACCAATTAGCCTTAGGATATTGAGACTTCATTGGTCAATGAAATGGATGGGAGAGAATGGGATTGAAGATGAAGAGGGAGAGGAGATGAGAGAAACACAAATTGGTCATGAGAGGAATTTTATCAAATTAAAATCATTCATTCATTTTGGGAGATGAAATGTACATTTCATCAATCCCCTAAATCCAATAATTTTAATCCAACAAAAGTCAAATCAACCTTGACCAAGGCCCAAACACATAGTCAAACTTCACAAATCAATAAAAATGACTCAACATAATTTCTATGCAATTAATCAATTAAAAAAACAAATTAAAATGCATTTAAATTGAATTTGTTTGGTCAAAAACCTAAAACCATTTTAAAACACCAAATAAATGGTCAAGAGATTTATCCTAGGTCAAACAAGGTCAAAGGACCTTAGACAAAAAATTCATGATTTTTAAAAAGTCAGAAGTATTTTTAAACAATTAAAAATATGCATAAAAACAATTAATTCATGAAAAATATCAAAATTAATCAAAAAAATAATTTTAATTCAGAAAATGAAAGAGGAAAGTATTTGAATTTTTTTGGTGAAAGTCCCATATTTTTTGGATTAAAAATGAAATTAATATGAATGAATCAAAATAAAAGGATTAAATGGAAAAATCAGAAGAAAAAAAAACAAGGGCCATCTGATCTCCCTCATTAATTGAGGTGGCAGATCAGATGGCCAGGAGCGCGCATTCCACAAGGACCTTGGTCAAACGCGCTGCAGGCATGGTAATTAGATTGGACGCATGAGATTAAAACATTTCAAAAGGATCAGAGGGCCTGGATTTATCTAGCGCACCACCGGAGCCCTAGCTCTGGTCATCTTCTCCGGTAAGGACCACCAGACTGGTCCAACAAAAACTTTATGAAAAATGAAAAGTGAATACATTAATTTGAAGGAAAAATGCTCGGGAGCACAAATTTTACCTCAATTTTCTCCAATTCCAAGTATATAAAAAGATACAGGAATTTGAATTTTGAGGATCATGAACTGAGTTGCTTCGATTTGACCTCAAAGAAACTCAATTTTCTTGCCTACATTGATAGGACTTCAGACAACCAAAAATCACAAGAATGGTGAAGAATTGAGGGAGAATCGAAGAGATGAAAATTCTAAAAATTCACCTTCAATGGACTTAAGATTGACACGATCTTGCTTTCAATTATGCTTGGCCTTGCTTCAGATACTTGTTGGAAGTGATTAGTATCAATGAAAGGTATGGAGTCTTGGAGTTTCAATATCAAAACAGATGGAGATTTGAAACTTGATTTTCAAAGAAAATATTCAAGCTTATCCTTCAATGGTGAGGGTTTGGGATTGCAGGTTCAAAGCTTGGGCATGAGGTCCTTAATTCTGAGTAATGAGGGTCTTATTTATAGGCCATGAGATTGATTTCTTCACACTTCCAAATTTGGCAATTTTGAGAAATTTCTTTGCATTCTTGCATGGGCGTGTGATAGGCCCATAAAGTGATGTAATTTGATCCAAAAATGAGTGAGAGTTATGCTGAATTCATGTTGGTAAGCCATGCAATCGTGTATGAAAAATGGAAGTTGAAATCATCCAAATGGTTCATCATGTTGCACCCATGCGCAAGTCCGTCATCCTTTGGCCAAATGATATGATTTTGGATTTTTTGGAAAGGTGAGATAAAGGGGAACAACTTTCATGTTGAACAATATTTCATTTAAAGCTTGGATCATGATGAATATTGAGGTGGAAGTTTGGGAAATCAAACATATTTAAAAAATTTCTAAGTCCCAAGTCAAACGTTCACTTCTTCCACCTTGAATAACTTTTCCTATGGACTTTAAATGAGAAATGGTTATTCATAAAAGTTATAGATATTTTAAACATATTCAATTTGGTCACAAATTTGACCTCATTTGGATTTGGCATGAAGGAGTTATGCATTTTAGAATTTGAGGAAAATCACTTGTTCAATAGTATCAACCCAAAATGACCTATAATACTTCCTCTTGGCACATGCATTTTCAAGTTGAATTTGAACTTCCTCCAAACATAAAGGTTTAATTAGACATCTTGAATTGGATCATGGAATTTGAGTGGCTTTCATATCATAAATATGAGCAAGTTATGGTCTTGGGAAGTTGACCTCCAAACTAGGGTTCAGACAAAATGACCTATAATCTTTCACCATAAAAATGACTTTCCAAGCAAAAATAGCTCTTAACTTCAACATGAAAGTTGTTTGTAATGTCATTTAGAGTAACTTTACACTTGGAATCATTTTCATATGACAAAAATTGTAGGAGATAGGGTGTAGGGAACCCCAATTTTGACTAGTTGACTTTCTCTGGTCAACCACCATGAACCATCTTGATAGCTTGACATTCTATTGACTTTTGGGACTCATGGAGGATCATATATGTGTAATATGATGTAATGTGAAGTATCCCTTGAAATATTTGATCAATTGTAGAAGAAACGTGTTGAAGAAGTCACATAAGATACCCAGATTAATTAGGGTTTCCAAGGAAAACAAGCTCCAAAATCTTGATGATTTCTTGATCAAAATAACATGTGAAGATCATGGGGATCCATATATGATGCTTAGAGCCAATGTGAATTATTTCTTGATTGAGCTCCTTGCATTGAGGGTCTTAAACCCTAGATATGAGCTTGATAGAGCATAGGTGAGCATGCATACTACCTACAAAAGCGACAAACTATATATTGACATATTTTTTTGTATTTTGGTTACTAAATAATGAAAAACAAAGTATGATACAATCAAAAGTGTGTTTGGTGATATCTCCCAATGCAAACCCAATAAAAGAGGGGCAAGGAGGATGCCAGATTGTGATCCCAATGCCAATGCATATGATGAGATAGCATGAGGGATATTAGGGTCAAAATTGGGGTCTTACACACTCAGCATAAACCAATGTAAGCCAGGGCAACATACATAGTCAGAAGTGTAAAACACACTAGGCTGCACCAACCTGTAGCATATCATTCCATTCATGGGGAAGAACCTGGTGTAGAACAACTAAGTCAAGATTAGAAACCTCAAACAGAAAACAAGAGCAAAAACATCAAGTATCAAAGCATCATAAAAAATTGGGTAACACAACTGAACAAGCTCTCAAAATAAATGACAATTCCTTCAACCGCAAAATGAATAATATTGCAAATCATAACGGAAAGTTTTAACCGATTATAACCAAACTAACTGATAATTGATATATAGAAATCAATTTAACACATATACTTCCATACAACTAACTGCAATAGAAAATCGAGACCTAACCATATCTTTCACTAACTGCATAACAATTTTTTCCATTTTTTCAAAACTGATCCTAACTAACTCTCTCAACCTCACAACCTTCTCCAACTGCATAACAACCTCTAACAGAATAAACAAAATTTCTAACCGAAGGAGTAGATAAGAGGAGAATGAGAAGCACTATATGAAAAGCATACCATCATATCACATAATAGGGATTTTTGATGCCGAACCTCTCTTCACAACATACTCAGTTTCGATTTCATTCTGCACGCATCCATAATTCTGCAAATTTTCAATCCTCTACAACAAATATTTTCACCTTGCAACTTCCTTCTCTAACCTCTACAACAAATACCTTAAGAACCTACCCTTCTCCAAACAGAAGCTGGCAAACAAAAACTCATCCTTCAAAAACTCAAAAAAACTGATTTTCTCCCATCTTTGAACCTTCAACCATCATCAAACTTGAGTCAAATTTCATTTCAATCAATAACATCTAACAGTTCAAGAAAAAACTTTAACCTTCCACTCCAATCTTCTGCAACTGAATTTGCTACAACTTCAATGAAGAACACATAACACATCAAGAGTTCACGAAAACAACAAATAGAAGCGAATCATAGGAGCATGAATTAAAGGAAAACATAAAGAGTTCGTACTTGTTCTTGCAAGCCGTGTCGATTACGGTGAGTGATTTCTCGCTTCCATATGAGTTTCGTCTCAATTTTAAGGCGCGATTTATTTTTGGTTTTGAAGGTTGTTGATTGGATTCATGGTTGGTGATATAAACCTTTGAATCATTGATTTAAATCTTTGAAGAAATTTCACGAACGTTGGATTATCACGGTAGGGTATTTTTATTTCGAGTCGATGACTCTGGGAGACCTTCTAGGAACCACCTTGGAGCATATTTTATACCTATGAGGGGGATATAGGTTTTTCTGCAGGAAACCATAGACTCTACATACCTTATTCTCATGGATATCATACCTTTGATCCTGCATCAGACAGTATACACAAATTATCCAGATTATTCTATGCTGTTAACATACATTATTGTATTGATGTACCTATGTAGGAGCCTTGAATTTGGGTTTCTATACCATTAAGGCTTTGAATCTATGAATGTGACGTAATTATTTGCATCTCATCCACTCATTCATTTGGATTTCATGCATGTTAACCAGAAAAATCACCTTATCCATTCCTCCTCCAAAAAGGCAATGATTCGCCGACACCAATCATCTAAGAATCATGGAAAAGGGTAAGAGCATTGACATAGTTGACATGGTTTTGGGGATATTCTTGGATAGCATGACAATGGACTGCATAAATCAAGTTGTGATTGGTGAGCAAGTTGAAGACAATCTGAACAAGGGTAACAAATAGAAGGTGGTTGCAGGCGTTCTGCCATTTCCACCTCAAGAAAAACATTCACTACCACATCAGAAGCCTTCTCTAAGCAACCAGAAATTGAAGCAGAAGTGAATCAGTCAAAAGACAACAACCAAGAAAGGGAAACATCCTCGCAATGATCCAATTCTGATGAGTTATACACATTTTCTACCTATATTGGTTAATGTTGGGGCAATTATGCCTAAACGGATCCAACCTGCTAGGTTCCCCTATCATCCCAAACATGATCCCAGTGCCACATGTGGATATCATGCCGGACATGTAGGGCACTCTATTAAGAATTGTAATCCTTTTAGGCCAGAGTTCAAGAGCTCATTAATCAGAAGTTGTTTTGCTTTACACCTGTGACTGCTAAGGCGCCTATTGAGAAGGAGTTTGAATACAAGGATCCTCCGATTCATGTGCAAGTTCGTCCACCTATGGTCCAGACTGTTGTACATTACCAGAACCAAGGATATCACCCTAGAATGTTGTTGGCATATCATGGGGCATCATATTCTACTGCTGTCACACATCAGTACACCTATGCTAGGGCACCCTCTATCCCATTTGGAGTTCATTATGGTCAGAGTTATCATCAGTTAGTCAATCATGGATTGGTGCATTCTGCTCAGATGTTCCCATCAATGGCGACTCCTTAGGATAATCCTCAGTTGCAAATACCTTTGGTGACTATGCCATACTACTCATTCCTACATGGTGTTACGTCGCAGTACCATCATCCTCCTCAGGCTCAAATACTGAAAAGTAAGCAAACTGTGCCACGTAACCACCAATGGCAGGGGAAGACCAAATGTTATGACAAAAAGCATTCTCAACGTGATCAGATCCCTATGACATATGCTCAGTTGCTACCTTACCTAGTCCAGCAAGGACTAATTGTTCCAAAGGAGATTTCGCCTGCCACTTTCCCGTATCATGCATAGCACAATCCTAATGCCTTGTGCGTCTACCATGCGGGCATATAGGAAATTCTACTAAGAATTGTTGGTCTCTCAAATCTAGGGTACAAGAACTTATGGATCAGAAGGTTCTGGCTTTCACTAAAGAAGGGCCTAATGTTAAGATGGAGGAGGGTGGGTTCAGTCATTGATGAAGAATGCTCAGAATTGAGGTTGCATCTGCAGAAGAATAATAAGGCCACTCACGCCAACAATCATGTTGTTCTTCAATCTTTTTCATTTGGAATATTTTCTTGTTTTTCAATTTATTGTTCAATTGTGAACCTGTTTGTTGGCTCAGTACCATCATCCTCCTTAGGCTCAAATACTAAAAAGTAAGCAAACTGTGCCACGTAACCACCAAGGACAGGGGCAGACCAAATGTTATGACAAAAAGCATTCTCAACGTGATCAGATCCCTATGACACATACTCAGTTGTTACCTTACCTAGTCCAACAAGGACTAATTGTTCCAAAGGAGATTTCGCCTGCCACTTTCCCATATCATGCATAGCACAATCCTAATGCCTTGTGCATCTACCATACGGGGCATATAGGAAATTCTACTAAAAATTGTTGGCCTCTCAAATCTAGGGTACAAGAACTTATGGATCAGAAGGTTATGGCTTTCACCAAAGAAGGGCCTAATGTTAAGATTGAGGAGGGTGGGTGCAGTCATTGAGGGTGTTGCTTGAAGATTGTAGTTTTCCTCATCCTATGGATTGAAACCATAATTGTTTAATCCTTTGGGACCTTAACTCTTGAAATCTATCAGGACATTCATCCGAGCATCCGAACCCTAATTCTTGGCTTTTCTTCTAGGGAATCTTGTGTTTGACTTTCTGTGTATTGACTTAACTTCTGAACCCTAATTGTGGGCCCATGATCTGAGTGGTAGCTTGTGAAGCTTCGTGTTATGTTTGAAACCCTAGTTGTGGTTCATGGTATTGGTACACTATTGGTGTTGATTATTGCTTGGTTTGAAACTCTTGGTTATTGCTTGGAACTTGGATCTTTGACCTAGCTAAAACCCTAATGCGTGGCTTCTATTTCATTCACATTCATGTTCTCATGACCCATTTGATCGAAGTTTCATTTCATCCATATCCCATTCATGGTTCTCTTGATCTCACTAAGGCATTGAGAAGTCCTGGTCTCATATTCTTGGTATGTGTCAAGATTCATACAAGTGGTCTAGCTCCATTGATTCAATTTTACTGTACAATTGGTCAAGGCATTACATTGGTCCACTAGCATTCATGTCATTCACTCATTCAAATTTGTTTTAGATTTTATCTAAGGCATTTGGTTTTAAGATGGCTTTCGTTTGAATTTAAAATTGTTTCATGTATAAGAATATTTTTTACTAAAAGAGTGCATTTCATTCATAAAAGTCTTTTATATTATCCATACACGTTTCATTGAAAAATTACAAAGAAATTACATGTTGTGGCATAAGTTGACTTTTGGTCAACTGTTGACTTTTTGGTCAACCAATTGACCAAAGTCAACCACCTAGCTAAAAAAACCATTCTACCCATTTTCATATTCTTTCTTAAATTACTTTAAACCATACCATTAATTAATTTGAATCTTGATCAATAAGTCATGGATCCATTGTTTCTTACATTGTCATACATAAATCCATATGACCCATGGCCATTTCAAAAGCATATTTACATTACATAAGCCATTGTAAACCAATACATAAGCCTTATTCATTTTCATTACAACCAAAGGCCAATTTCAAATTACAAGACTTTTAAACCATGTACATTACATATTACAAGTCAATATTTCAACCATAAATTCTTACATTTTCAAATTACATTCACATTATTCCCGGTTACAACCAAGTCTCCACTATAATACAAACATAAGCCATTCTACCATTTACATTTCAAAAATAAATCAATTGCAATGAACATGATAAATCCATTACACTCCATCAAGCATCCAAATTAACTTCACGCCATGTCCATATCCAAGGCATACACCTAGCAAAGCAAGCCATCAATTAACAACATTAGCAATGCACATGGCATAACTTTTCCCTTCCATCCATTTGGTATAGAAACTCCTACAAAAACCAATCAATCCATGTTAGAAATATTTCAAAATAATAATCCATACATATAACAACCATGCACTCAGCATAAACCAATGCAAGCCAGGGCAATGGACCTAGTCAGAAGTGCAAGACACACTAGGCTGCACCAAGCTGCAGCATATCATTCCATTCATGGGGAAGAACATGTTGTAGAATAACTAAGTAAAGATTAGAAGCCTCAAACAAAAAACAAGATCAAAAACATCAAGTATCAAATCATGCAACACAACTGAAGAAGCTCACAAAATGACAGTTCCTTCAACCGCAAAATGAATAATATTACAAATCATAACATAAAGTTTTAACTGATTACGACTAAACAAACTCAACTAACTGATATATATATATATATATATATATATATATATATATATATATATATATATATATATATATATATATATATATATATATAATTTTAACACATATAGTTCCATACAACTAACTGCAACAGAAAATCGAGACCTAACCATATATTTCACTAACTGTCTAACAATTTTTTTTTCATTTTTTCAAAACTGATCCTAACTAACTCTCTCAACCTCACAACCTTCTCCAAATGCATAACAACCTCTAACAGAATAAACAAAATTTCTAACAAAAGAAGTATAGAAGAAGAGAATGAGAAGCACTATATAAAAATCATACCATCATATCACAGAAGAGGGACTTTTGATGCTGAACCTCTCTTCACAACATACTCAGTTTCGATTTCATTCTGCACTCATCCATGATTCTGAAATTTTTCTAACCTCTGCAACCAATACTCCAAGAACCTACTATAGCGGTAAATTCATGACCATCAAGCCATGAATAAGCTTAACGTCAATAAAACTAGAGTCGCCACCGCGCTTTTAATGTTTCCAAAGGAAAAGGGAAAAGTACCAATAAAACTCAAAGATAAGAAGTTCTCAAATCAAAACTAATAAAATGCCAGAGATTATAGGTAAGGGGGTTGGTTACACAAAGGGAAGATGTTAGCACCCAAAGTGTCTTAGGTACTCCTAGGGAGCCCTTTTTCATGTGTACATGTGCTTTTTGGTATAAAAGGTGTTTGATAAAAATAGAGTGCAGGGATGAGAAAAGAATTCATTGATTATATTTTTGTGTTTGACAAGACCTTCAGACTTGTGCCTACGTACCAACATAAAAATGAGGGATCAAAACCTTGTAGTTCTTGGTAAAAATTTCAAATAAGTTGGTGAATTGCTTTTAATAAAATTTTAATAAGAAAAGGCACAAAGGGCCAAAAATTTGAATGGAGTTGTTAGTTCCTTTTGTCTTTTGAAATTTCAAGTCAATATGATTAAGTTTATTTACAAATTTTGATTTACAAAAAGAATTTCAAAAATTCAATGGCATAAGGCCGTAGTTTCTAATTATTTAAACAAAGTCTAAGTTTGAAATCACAAGCAAAGAAGTTTTTGAAAAGGGGGAGAAATTTTGAAATTTAAGAAGTGGGAGGAGATGAAGAGACTACCCTAAGCAAAAATTGAAAAGTTAAGAGTTGAAAAGATCTGACCAATGGGATGCAATACAACAGATAAGAATGTCATATAGAAACTCATTTTCCGTTGGACTTTTATCAAGAAATAATCAATAAGTAATGAGCAATATCCAGACATCATGAAGATCAAGGCATCAAATAAAGATAACCACATCCAAGCAAGAAAATCCCAATAGCTAGCAATCTTCATTGTCTTTCCATGTATCAGATGAAACATTCCTTGATCAACTCAGAGCAGAGCATCAGACACAAGATCAAAATAACAATTAAGCATAAAGACAAAGTAGCAGATGAATTAAAACAAATCCCAAAGCGTATATCATATGAAGGCACACTTCGCACTGGCCCAGTCTCAGAATTATGGCATTGGCCAAGTCCTTTTTGCACAGGGAGTGTTGCCTAGTGCTAAGTCCAAAAGTTTAGATCAAGTTCAACAGTTCACCAAATATTTTTTTTAGGTTTTTTGTTGTTATTAGGTATTTTAAGGTCCTAAGACCACAAACAAAACCAAAACACACAAACAATATACAATCACAAGATATGGCTTAAATGAGCAAAGTGAAAATGACATAAACACAAACAAGTTATATGAAATGTAAATGATAATGAATGTTAAATGACTGAAATTTAAATTGCATAAAGTAAATGACTTTAAAGTAAAGCAATATTAACAATAGTTAGTCAAATGTTAGTCAAAGGTTAGTCAAATGTTAGTCAAAGGTTAGTCAAATGTTAGTGGTGATTTTAACTTATTAAGTCATTCTTTAGAGAACACTCAACCATTCATTCACAAGTATGAATCCTTAAACCAAGACATCTTCCATGAGAAGGGCTCCAACTTGGATAATTCAACAAGTATGCCACTAGCTCCCATGAAAGGAAAAAAGGTCAAGTCTTCACACAATGCCATGAAGAATGTGATACTTACAATCTTACTTACTAGAATGTTATGACTTGAGGGTAAATTTAGCTATATATTAAGTAATCGTAATTGGACTTATGTAAAAGTCACAACTATCTGAGGTCGGGCAATAAAAATATAGGTGTTAATGCATGTTAGAGATTTGGTATGAAGAACCAAACTCCTAAAACATACCACACACTAAAAGAAAATATCAAGGGGGAGGGACCTATCTAAGTCACACTTGTATTGATTCATCTGACACAAGGACATTGATGAATCAATTAGCCTTTAGACATTAGAGATTTCATTAGTCAAATGAGGGAATGGGAAAGAATAGGGATAAAGATGAAGAGGGAGGGGAAGATAGAAACATAAATTGATCATGAGAGGAATTTCATCAAAACAAAACCATCCATTCATTTTGGGAGATGAAATATATATTTCATCAATCTCCTAAATTCAATGGTTTTGATCCAACAAAAGTCAAATCAACCTTGACCAAGGCCCAAACAGAAATTCAAACATCACAAGACCATAAAAATGGCTCAACAATATTTTTAAACATTTAATCAATTAAAAATCACATTAAAAATGAATTAAAATACATTTTAATTTGTTCAAAACTTGAAATCCCTTCAAAACACCAAATAAATGGCCAAGAGATTTATCCTAGGTCAAACAAGGTCAAAGGACCTTAGACAAAAAATTCCATGATTCTTAAAAAGTTAGAAGTATTTTTAAACAATTAAAAATATGTACAAAAACCTTTAATTCATGAAAAATATCAAAATTAATCTAATTTTTTTTTAATTCATAATATGGAAGAGAAAAATATTTAAATATTTTTGGGTGAAAGTCCCATATTTTTTGGACTAAAAATGAAATTATTATGAATTAAACAAAATAAAGGGATTAAATGAAAATTCAGAAATTAAAATAAAATTCAGAAAAATAAGGCCCATCAGATCTCCCTCATTAATTGAGGTGGTAGATCTGACGGCCAAACGCGCGCTTCCACCAAATACCATAGTCAATACGTGTACACGCGTGGTATGCAAAAGCAAGGGTCCTGATTAAAACGATTTAAAAGGATCGGATAGTTTGGAAGATGCTGTAGCACCTCAAATTTGCCCTCCCCATTCATGCATTCATTTCATTTTTTAGGTCATTTGCCATTCCATATTGCATTGCACCATATCAGTCAGAATTGGCATCAAGAGAACCCTTTGTACAAAAGAGCAAGTCTTTCCTTGAGATGAAGGCCACATGATTATTTTGAAGAGTTTATATGAGCTAGGGTTCATTTTGGAGCAGTTTTCCCCAAGTGGTAGAGGCCCAAATTCATCAGTGCATTTCCAGGTCATCTAAGGACCATAAAAGTCAACTGTGCAGTCAACTGAGGGCTTTGAGTTGGAGAAGTGAGTGGGAGCATCTCATTCATGTTCATACAAGGCCTATTCATCATGTCAAACATCTATCTTGAAGGTTTTGAAGTCAAATCAAAAGTTTCCAAAAATGGAAAAATGACCTGTAATATCAAATTTCCAAAAATGGCAAGTTTTTGGACCATATTCAACTTGATTTTCCAACACCAAAGAAGCTTAAAATGAATTTTTGGTGAACATGAAAGTTGAAGATATTTCTCTCCCATTTCCAAAAAGCCCAAGATCATGTTCATCTGATAAATGGTTGTGAAGTTATGGCCAAATGATCACCAAGTGTGCATGGAAGTTCAACATGGCATATCTTTTGATTCAAAACTCCAAATTGAACCACTCTTTTTGCAAAGTGCTCCTTGTGACCAATATTTTCCAAATCAAGCATTGCATTGCATGAAATTAACTCATATGATCAAGTGTTCATTCATGTACATTTTGGAAGGAAAATGGAGAATTCAAATTTGGTGGATCACATGGGCCTAATTCCAATTCCATCATGTTTGTTGGATGATTTTAAGTGAAATTGAACCTTGCATGGTACTGTTCACGTGCATTTGCTCATACCACCTCACATTTGCATTTTTGGCATCACACCTCATTTTTCTCTAATTTCCATTTAGCCAAAGCTTAAACTTGATTTCAGCATGATTAGTGGGAGGTATATAAGCTAAATCATAACAGAATTTGCAAAAGGAACACATTTCTAGATCTGAAAATTTCCATTCTCTCCAAGTTTTCTCTCAATCCAAAACAGAAAATTCTTTACATAAACACCAATTTTCTTGGTAGATTCATGATCCTGGTGTAGTTTGGAGCAAGAATCGACCATCACTTTGTCCAATTCGTGCCAAAATCATGCATACTCAAAGCTTGAAGATGGAGATGGATCTTGAAGATTGAGCTCGATTGAGGTGGTTTCAGCTGTTGTCTTTCACCTCAAGCTTCAATACACAAGTTGAGGAGAAGATCTGGACACTTTGGAGCTTGAATCCACTGTTTTCTCATACTGCTCTTCAAGAAGGTTGGATTTCGAATCTCTTTATTTTCCATTTTCTTACCATGATTAGATAGGTCTTGACTCACTGATGATTCTGATGCAAATATTTTTGAATTTGGTTGAATATTGAATGAGATATGTGGATCTAAACTTTTGAATGTCAAGAATGTTTTGCTTCGATTTGCTTAATGTATGATGTTTTAGGCTTAGATGATGTGATTTTCGTGTTCTACGTGATGAAACGGTTCGATTGATGTACCTGTTTTAAAATTCTGGAAAAAAATGTTGAGTCTCCGCCGGAATCCAACCGGAGAAGACGACTGTTTCAGCCGTGCGCCACCGCCTGTAACTCTGTCTAGGGTTTCATTGCTGGCGCTTGCGTGTGCGCCCTGTGGCATATCCATTGGCTTGCGTTCTTTTGACCATGCTTATGTGTCCTGTGACCGCTGATTGGGACGCCACGTCCTTTAATGGAACGCGTCGTTTGAACACGCTTTGGACCTTGGTTTCCTCTGTTCGATTCCCAACCAATGCTTATTTGTGATATTATTTTTCAGTGCTTGCTTTTACCATACTTTCCTCAGTTCGATTCCTGGATGTAACATTTGTGGATTTTATTTTCCAGCGCTATTCCATTGACCTTGTGAACCTGTGTTCAACACCTTTCCACAACAATTTCTGAATTAATTTTTTCATGCGCTTCTTTTAGCCTACATGTCCTGGGTTCAATTCCCACTGCCAGCATATTTTCAAATTCTATCAAACCATTTTACTTCCCTCCATATTATTTCATGTGTTATTTCATTTTGTTCACTCAATTTGCAAAAATCATAAAAAATAGCATATTAATTCAAATCGCTCCCAATTTTTTCTCACTTGTTTGTATTGATGTCTTTTATTTTTAGACGTCATTTGTGTGATTTGAATGGTTCTGGATTTTTAATTGAGGATGTGTGTTTGAACATGTATGCAAATCTACCATGCTTCATTCCATTGATTGTGAAATGCTCATTGATTGTCCAATTGCCTTGAAATTTAACATGCTAGACCCTAACATGTTGCCTGATTTTTGAGAATTGGTTTGACATTTTTACCATTTGTTGTCACTGTTTTGTGTACATGATCATATGTTGTGACATTTGGTGTAACATTTTGAACCATGCTTTTGTGCAATTTTATTCATGCATCAATTAAACTCCTCTGGACTTGATTTTTGGCATGATGTTCATTCTTAACATGTTGAATTCACATAAAAAATTTCATGATCATTGGATGCTTTTCTGTTTTTATTTGCATTTTCTCATTTGTATGTCCAATTGTTAATCACATTGTGTGCCTTTGCATGACATGAAGTGTTTGATGGCTTTGCCTTATGATTTGAGTTTGATCCTTTTTAGGACATGTTATTATTTGATTAGATGTGCTTCATGTGGAATATTAGCTTCTGTTTTGACTATTTGCTTTGCCTTTGACCCTAGTCTTGGTACTAGTGGTTTGTACTCACCGATTGAGCTTTGTATTTCAGGTTCAAGCATCTAGCTCTAATGGTTGATGTGATCTCATTACATGAGATGCAGATTACTTTGTACACTAACCTTTCTTGTGTTGTAGGTTCATTGAGTGTGATGGAATCACTTGAACTGCACCTTTGACTTGCCTTGTGTAGATGATGAATAAGCATCACTGTTGATTGTCTGTTTGGTTTTCTGAATATGATATTGACTGTTTAACTTTTGTACAGGTACATTAGTCGCTTTTAGCTCTTGCTTGAGCTTTGCTTTGGAGTGTGGTTGATACACCATTGAGGTAGTTTATCCCTCTTTCTCCATGTAGTTTGGAAGTCCTGTCGTTTCTTTTGGCAGACACCTGTCTGAAGCCCTCCTTAAGAGGCCATGTCTGTGTTTGTTTATATTTGTGCTAAAGACCTCCTTGTTGAGGCATTGTTACATGCTAAGACCTCCTAAGTGAAGAGGCAATTGGCAGATAGAAGGGATTTGCAATCAATCCCCTGTTATTCAGTTGAGTCTTTCATTATGCTCGCACTACGTGCTGATGCTTTTGAATAAACACCCAAGATCTTGTATAGAGTCAGTCAGGTGGAATAGGGTCCCTCATTCTGGATCCCCACGATTTCATTGATTTGAAGCTCACCCAGGCCAGGGTTAAGAGCTATGAGGTCTAACCCTCATTACCTTTCATCTGCTCACCCTGACGGTCAATGTCAATGGTTAAGAGCCTCAGCACACCCCTACAATGTTGGCTTGTTTGTCGAGGTTGATATGACCCCTCTTGACTAAAGCCCAGCCATTCGCATGAGCCGCTTGTTTGCATATAGAGTGTGATACTTGTTCACCTGCGATTGATGTTTATTTGCTGTTTGTTTTGACTTGCTTCCTGTGCGAGTTAGGTTCTGATTAGAGACCTCAACTTAGGGATCGTTTGCATGACAACTTTTAGGCTCGAGTCGTAGTCTCCCTATTAGCTTGTTATCTCCCTAGTCTCTGGTTAGGAGAAAGTTTCTTCCCTGGTAAGGGGAACTACGTCGCCCTGATTCTCATACCAGATGAGATACGTAGGCAGGAGATTGAGCGAGATCTCTCCGGGCACCCTTTTTCTTTTTGCGTTTGTTGTTTGGAGTCAGATGTAAGACCAGCGATTGGATTTTTGTTTCCCGTTTGTTTTTGGAGTTGGATGTAAGCCCATTGATTGGCATTCCATTTCCAGTTTTCGTTGTTCTCTTATGAGACTTGCTGATCGTGTTCCCCATAGGTTGCTAGACTTCGTATAGTCTCTCGTTTGCATGTCATTAAGGTAGCACGGTTCCTTCGTCTAGGACTTCCTTTTTTGCATGAGCATCCTAAAACACAAACAAACTCTTTGTTTTTCTTTTCTTAAGGACACGTTAACTCCTTCTACTACAGGTGAGTAAGTATCTAAAGGTCGAGCATCCGGTAGATTGCGTAGTAACGTTGTTCATCTAAAAAACACAAAACAAATAGAAATAGTTTAGCCGAGCTACGGTGCTCTAATTCTCAATCCTTCTTGAGATACGTATGCAGTAGGGTAGGGCCTGTGCGAGCAATAACTCTTTATTTTCCCTACTTTGATTTTCTCTCTTTTGCATTGCATATAGGATTTTTATACACACTTTAGACATAGATAGCAATCGTGGATCCTGTGGAGTACCACAGACGTGAAGGGGTGCGATAACCTTCCCTTCATGTAACCGGCCCCCTTACTCAGTTTCTTTGGTTCGAGACTTTGTTTTATCCGTTCCCTCTAGGTTATTCAGTATTACCTTTGCCTCCTATTGGGATAAAAGTACATAGCTGGCGACTCTATCCTTTTCTTCTCGCCGCCTCTTTTCGCGTTTGTACCTGGATTCGAGGAATCCTAGGGAGTGACAGGTGCCAACGCACCACCGAAGCTAGGGCTCCGATCATCTTCTCCGGTGGGCCTCGTCGGACTGGTCCACCATCAACTCAATGGAAAATGAAAAACAAGGACACTATTTCAAAGGAAAAATGCTTAGGAGCTCGAATCTGACCTCCATTTCTTCAAATTCCAAGTATATTGAAAGATACATGGATTTGAAATTTGAGGTTCATGATCTGAGTTGCTTCAATTTGACCTCAAAGCAACTCAATCTTATTGCCTACATTAGTAGGACTTCAGCCAACCAAAAATCAAAGAGAATAGCGAAGAATTATGAGAGAATCGAAGAGATAAAGTTTATGAAAAATCACCTTCGAGTAGCTTGAATCTTGCTTGATCTTGCTTCCAATTGGCCTTAGCTTGACTTCAGAAGCTTGAAGGAAGTGAGATAGATCAAAGAAGGGCTTGGATTCTTGGAGTTTCAACTTCAAAACAGAAGTGAAATTGAAACTCAATTTTCAATTGAAAACCCTCAAGTTTATCCTCTAATGTTGAAGGGAAGGTTGCAGGAGCAAAGCTTGGGCAAGGTGTCCATAATTCAGAGCATGAGGCAATGTATTTATAGGGTAGGCAATTAATTTCTACACACTTCCATTCAAATGCCAAAAATATCAATTCTCATGTGCATGCTTGTATGGGTGTGTGATAGGCATATGAAGTGATGTCAAAAGGTCCAAGATGATCATGAGTGATTCTGAAAGTGTGACATGAAGCCATGCATTTGGAATTTAGAAGTAATCATGAGATTCATCCAAATGGAACCTTGAATAAAAACCATGCACAAGTTATTCAAACCTTGGCCAAATGATGTTATTTTGTACTTTTGGAAAGGTGAGATCAAGGGGAACAACTTTCATGTTAAACATGTTTCCATTTGAAGCTTGGATCATGATGAATTTTGAGGTGGAAGTTTGGAAAATCAAACATAATTAAAAAAATTCTAAGTACCAAGTCAAATGTTCACTTCTTCCATCTTGAATAACTTTTGATATGAGCTTCAAATGGAAAACGTTCCTTCATAAAAGTTGTATCTCTTTCAAGCCGTTTCAATTTGGTCATAAATTGGACCTTATTTGGATTCGGCATGAAGGAGTTATGCATTTTAGAAGTTGAGAAAAATTGCTTGTTCAATGGTAATGGTCCAAAAAGACCTATAATGTTTCGTCTTGGAACATTCCCTTTCAATTTGACTTTGAAGTTTATAAAAGAATAAAAGTTGTATAAGACATCTTGAATTTGATCATGAAACTTGGATGGGCTTCATAGCATAAAAATTGAGCAAGTTATGGTTCTTGTAAGTTGACCTTTTAATTAGGGCACATACAAAATGACCAATAATTTTCACCATAAAAAATGACTTTCCAAGAAAAACTAGATCTTGAATTAAACAAGAAAGTTGTTTGTAATATCATAGGGAATGACGTTTCTCTTGGGATCATTTTCATATGACAAACATTGTAGAAGATAGGGTCTGGTGAACCCTAGTTTTGACCAGTTGACTTTCTCTGGTCAACCACCATGAACCAACTTGCAAACTTGCAGTTCTCTTGATTTTTAGGACTCATGGAGGATCATATATTCATAAGATGATGTATAATTAAGTATACCTTGAAATATTTGATCAAATTATGAAGAAACTTGTTGAGGAAGCCATACAAGATACCTAGATGAATTATAGCTTCCAAGACAAAAGAGCTTCAAACTCTTGGTGATTTATTGATCAAAATGATAGCTGAAGATCATAGGGATCAATATATGATGTCTAGAGCCAATTTGAATCATCTCTTGATTGATCTCCTTGCATTAAGGGTCTCAAATCCTAGTTGTGAGCTTGATGAGGCATTGGTGGATGCACATACTACCTACAAAAGACACAAAGTTATACATAGACATATTTGTGGTATTTTGGTTAATAAATAATGAAAAAAAAGTATGATACAATCAAATATGCTTGGTGATCTCTCCCAATGCAAACCCAATGGGTGAGGGGTAAGGAGGATTCTAAGGTGTGATCATAAAGTCAATGCAAATGATGAGATATTATAAGGGATCTTAGGGTCAAATTTGGGGTCTTACACCTACCCACCACCAAACAGAACATAGAAAACAAAAACTCATCCTTCAACAACTCGAAAAAACAATTTTTTCTCTCCCTCTTGAACCTTCAACCATCATCAAACTTGAGTCAAATTTCATTTTAATCAACAACTTCTAACAGTTCAAGCAGAAACTTCAACCTTCCACTCCAATCTTCACCAACTGAATTTGCAACAACTTCAATCAAGAACACGCAACACATCAAGAGTTCACGAAAACAACAAACAGAAGCGAATCACAGGAGTACGAATTGAAGGAAAACTTAAAGAGTTTGTACCTGTTCTTCCAAGCCGTGTCGATTACAGTGAGTGAGTTCTCGCTTCCATCTGAGTTTCGTCTCGATTTTACGGTGCGATTTCTTTTTGGTTTCGATTAACTCAGTTTAGGCTAGGCATAGTTAGAAGGTTATTGATTTGATTCATGGTTGGTGATATGAACCTTTGAATCATTGATTTGAATCTTTGAATAAATTTCACGAACGACGCCAAATGCCCTTTATGGACGAATCCACGAGTTAGAATGTGATGCTCTGAGATGAAGCGAGACGTTGTTGTCATGAAGATGTGAATCCACGAACGTCGAGGAGATGAACGACGACGTGGAGTGCAACATAATGTCACCCTGATCCGTGGATATGTGCTTCGATTCATCGTGATTTTTCGTTATTCATGTTGATGGCTTTTTAAAAAAGCGCTTTCTTTCAGCGAACAAGCTTCTCATTCCAGGTTTTTTTAGAGTTTTTGTGCATTTTTTTTGTGATTGGATCAAGTTTGCGCCTAGGGTCCGAATGAAGAACTCCTATCCACACTCCCCCTTTCGCGGGCCAGCAAACGTATTGCTACCACATGGCCCAATGTTAGTTTTGTGGGCTTTGTTTTTGTTTTATTGTTTTTGTTTAATTAGAAGATGGAAGATTAAAATTAGGATTTTAGTTTAGAATTTGATTAGGTTTTAGAAAATTTTAGTTTAATTAGGTTAATTAGGGAGTAGATGGTAATTAGAAATTAATTAGGTTTTTAATGAGATTTATTAGATTTTAGAAATATTAAATTGATTAGTTAATGTGTTTTTAGAATTTTAGTTTAATTATATATTATATATTATAGTATATTATAGTATATTATATTAGATAATATTTTAGAATACTAGAATATTAGAATAGTTTATATTTAATGGAGTTTAATTAGAATTTTCATGTTTAGAAATTAATTCAATATCAAAATCCTTGTGAAATTACCATATGAATGCATGCTCCTTTAGGATTAATTTTGACTTAGATATTTAATTAGTTTTAAATCATGTCTTTGATTAACAAATGCATGATCCCTTAGGAATAGCCTTTGAATTTAATTCTAACCCTTAGATTAGGATTAACCATAGATTTCAAGCTAATTCAAACCCTTGATTCAAGTTGATCAAAATCAATATCGATCAATTAAATCCTTTGATCTTGTATCACCCCACAGTCTAATTCAAGTGATCAAAAGACCCTTGATCACTTGATAAGACTCTTTCTATAAGTTTTGGAGTTCAAAGTCTCAAGTCAGACTCTTGATCAAGGCATCCCCAGTCATATCAAGCAACGAATCATACAAGATACATCAAAGGTGGTTCTTCAAGAGCTTGTTAATCAAGGTTAGAATTGTGTGGCATGAACCTTAAGCAATAGATAATGAGTGAGAGTGGAGGATTCCATTAACTTATTCTAAATATCTTTGGGTACAGGACGCTTGACCCAGTAGCTCATCGCATTCACCTATATTCATAGCCTTTAGCATAATTCAAATCATATGATTGGCAAGTCTCTCCCTTCACAAAGCAATAGTGCAACAAATAAAGGACTCCACCAATAACTTATCAATAATAGTTCATGTTGTACGACACGAGCCTTAAGAAATAGAGAATGAATGAGAGTGGAGAATTCCATTAACTCATTCTGAGTATCTTTGGGTACGGGATGCTTGACCCAGTTGCTAATCATATTCACCTATATTCATAGACTTTAACGCAATTTGAATCAAATGATTGATAAGGTCTTCATCATTACAGGGAGCAGCAAAGATTCTTCTCCAACTAGGATTCTCCTCCAACAACTTGAAAGTTAGGATGAGAATTACATGTCACGAGCCTTAATTAGTAAAGAATGGATGAAATTGGAGAATTCAATTAACTCATTCTGGATATCTTTGGGTACGGAACGCTTGACCCAGTTGCTCATCATATTCACATTTACTCATAGACTTTAGTGTAGTTCTTATCAAGTAACTATCAAGTCTCTCCATATTCAATCAATCACTTATCTTGCCTCATCAATCATCTTGCTGTCAACCCTAGTGGGTTGAACTACGAAAGCTTTGACTTTCTTAATGCACGGCGAGAATACGTAGGCAGGAAAATTTATATTCTTCGCGAGCTATCTTATTTATTAATCCATCATTCGTCATTCATTAATCAATACCATCTTTATGAGATCAAATATACTTCTCCTTGGACTCCATGTACATCCTTTTAGGATGATATAATGACAGTCCACCTCATGAACTAAGAGTTGTTTGGATTGTCCCAGGAATATCTTGATAGGACCAAGCAAACACATCAGAATAATATCGAAGAAGATCAATCAACCCCTACTTAGCTTCTAGACACAGTTGAGACCCAGTCTTGACTTCCTTCACATCATCCTCGGAACCCAAGTTGACTAGTTCAATCTGCTCTTCAAATGGCTGAATGACTTTTTTCTCCTGCTCAAGAAAACGAGATAATTCATCATATACTTATTCATCATCAATCTCTTCCTCAGCTTCAAACACAGGGAAATCAAAGTTTGGAGAGGAAGTAGGATCATTGTATTCAATGGGTTTGAGAACTAACCTGCATAATGATTTGATATTTTGATTTTAGAGAAGTGGAGTGCGGATAAATATTATGCAAATGGAAGATTGTTATTTATTTATGTTTTTTGTGATTACTTTTTTCAGAAAAAGCAAAAAGTGAAAATAAAACATCATAGATGTGGATGAATAAAATTGTATTTTATTGATGATAATAATAAAAATGCCCAACAATGTTCACTTCTTCCTTAGGCATAGGAGAAGGATTTTTCTTAAAACAATAAAAAAATTACTTAGAATGGTGAATGACAACAGGAACATCAACAACAACCCAATTGTTGCAAGTTTGGCCATGCATCACAAAGTTGGCGCAAACTTTGTCTTTATCACCACTGTCTTCAATAATGACAGCTGAGTGTTGATCATTCCCATGAATGAACCCTCCACTGTGGAAAATCGGTTGCATTACTTTGACTTTGGCGTTGAACGGCCCTGGTTGAAATCCCATCCCTACTCTATTCTTATTCTCGACGACCTCTACAACACGACCCCACTTGTCAATACTGCCAACTTGAATAGCCTATTGTGCATCCTTCAAAGAAGACATGGGTGCCCCAATTTTCTTCAATTCATCAATAATGGATAAGGCTTAGAATGACGTTCCAACCTCCTCCTCAGCATCAACATATGTGAAATATGACAAATGGCTCACTAATAATGCCTTCTCTCCACCAACAACGACAAGCTTGCCGTTCTTCATAAATTTCACCTTCTGGTGAATAGTAGACGTTACTGCTCCAACTTCATGAATCCATGGCCTTCCTAACAAGAAACTGTAGTCCGGGTGGATATCCATTACCTGGAAAGTAATTTGGAAATCACTCTGACCTATCTTCACTAGAAGGTCCACTTCTCCAATGACGGTCTTACGAGAGTCGTCGAACGCCTTGACAACTACGCCACTATACCTCATTGGGGCGCCTTGATAAGAGAGTCTTGGCAAAGTTAACTTTGGTAACACATTCAATGATGACCATGTATCAACTAACACATTGGACAAAGCATCCTCCTTGCAATTCATTGAAATATGTAGTTCCAAATTGTGATTCCTGCCTTCCTCAGGAAGTTCTTCATCACAAAAACTCAAATTGTTAGAAGAAGTGATGTTGGCAACTATGTGGTCAAACTGATCCACAGTCACATCCTGCTCAACATAAGCTTGTTCCAACATTTTCTGCAATGCCTCCTTATGCGTTTTAGAATTCACCAGTAGTGACAACACATAGATCTTTGACGGAGTCTAGAGTAGCTGCTCCATAACATTGAATTCACTTATCTTGATTAACCTTAACACCTCATCATCATCGTTAGTCTTTAATTTGTTGGATTCCCCAGACTGACACATTGGGGAACTAATCGGATTCACTACTGGAATCTCTTCCTTCTTCCCTATAGAAACATGTTCCACAATCTTAGGAAAAATCGGACTGAATACCCGACCACTACGGGTCACCTTTGATACATCTGCAATGTTTACCATTGATTCTGCTACTGGTAAAGGAACATCTTGACCATTTTCAATCATAGTGGCATTGTATTAGTATGGCAAAGCTTTATCGGATGCATAGAGGACATGGCCCGCTAATTGTATGACCAACGGTGATACCAATCTATTGACATTATTACTGCTGCTACTATCAAACTGAATAACTACCCGCTCAGAGGTCTTGAATACTGGCACAATCACATTTACATCATCTCCCATATCCCTCGACTGTTGAATCTGGATTACATTCTCATCCATCAACTTCTGGATATCCCTCTTGACAATCATACACCCACGACGGTTCATGCTACAAATTTCACAACCATCATGGTCATGTTCACAGTCACTGATTAAACATAAAGTCTTATGCATCTCCACCATAGATCTTCAGATACGCCTTACATCAAAAAATCGTAAATTCCCTGGACAGTCGTCCACCATGTTGACAGAAGTGTTACCATGAGTAGGTAACAAATTGGCTTTCACATTTGGCGCTCTGTCCTCAAAGGACACCATACCACTCTTCACAAGCTTCTGAACCTCATAATTTAGAGGATAGAAATTCTCTATATCATGGCCAGGGGCTCCCTGGTGAAAAGCACAATGAAGATCAATCTTGAACCACCACGGTAGTGGCTCAAGAATTTGCGGAGGATTTCTTGGATGGATTAGATTCTTGAGGACCAATGACGAGTATAACTCTGCATGTCATAGGAATAGGATCAAAGGAGACCTTCTTCCTCTCAAAATTTTGTTGGTGATTATTGTTGTTGTTGTAGTTTGTTCTTTGTTGTGGTTGTTGTTAATGTTGTTGTTGCTGAATTGGAACTGATTGATTATAATTGTTGGAAAAAAACGGAATTACTGAGGAAACTTGATGCTGATGTTGGATGGGTTGAGAACATTTTCTGACATGAGGCCTCCTCTGCCTTCCCACTGACACTGAGTTAGTTTCTCCTTCCTTTCTCTTTGAGAAATTCCCACCATATTTCTTGATGGCTGATGCTTCTTCTTTAGACAAACGTCCTTCATCGACTCCTTCTTCTAGCCTCATCCCCATGTTTACCATTTCGGTAAAATCGTTGGGGGCACTTGCAATCATACGTTCATAATAAAAGAACTCAATGTCGTCAAGAAGATCTTGGTCATTTCCTTCTCTTCAAGAGGTGGGCTTATCTGAGCAGCCAATTCTCTCCATCTTTGGGCATATTCTTTGAATGTCTCTTTATCCTTCTGAGACATAGACCTCAACTGGTCTCTATCAGGCGCCATATCCACGTTTTACTTATACTGCTTGACAAAGGCCTCACCTAAGTCATTGAAAGTACAAATGCTTGCACTGTCCAAACCCATATACCACATCAAGGCAACTCTAGTTAAATTGTCTTGGAAATAGTGAATCAACATCTGATTCTTACCAGTTTGAGTAGACATTTTCCTAGCATACATCACAAGATGGCTTAATGGGCAAGTATTCCCTTTGTACTTTTCAAAGTCGGGGACCTTGAATTTCACCGGGATCTTAACATTGGGGACCAAGCAGAGTTCAACATCACTCTTCCCAAACAAATATTTCCCTCTTAGAGTCTTCAACTCTTTGCGCAACTCGAGGAATTGATATTTCATCTCATCCATTTTCTCGTATACATCTGGGCCCTCAGACGGCTCAAAATGGTATATAATATCCTCAACACGAGGAAGAGTGTGAACAATCGGAGGTGGCACTAACATGACCGGGCTAGATGCCGGCAGAGAAACAAACATGGGTGCATACCCTTCTGGCATAATATTTGACAACATTCCTCAAGGGAATCCAGCATCCATAGAAGGAATGGATTGACAAGCAGCAACAAGAAAAATTGAGGTAGCAACCTCATAAATGACAGTTCTCTGAGGAGGAGGAGTTGCAGGATTTGGTGATGACTGAATCTGGGCAGCAATGACAGATTCCATCAGTGTTGTTAATCTGACGATCTCGTCCTTCAGCTTTCAGTTCTCTTGCTCTAGATGCTCCATGATCTTCGGTTGATTAGCGCGAGTGTTATAGCGGTGAGTCAGCTTGGCTGATGCACAAAAGAAAAACTGATAAGACATCTGACGAACAAACGTGTTATGCAAATGTTGCATGAAATGCAATGTTTTTTATTGTTTTTAGTTTCAAGGAACATATGAAGTCCTATTTGCAAATATATATATATATATATATATATATATATATATATATATATATATATATATATATATATATATATATAATAACAATTTGATTGACCATAGAATCTCTTTTTATTCATAAAATTTGGAAGGATTACACTGAGTACAATTTCAGAAACCAAAATACAAATACAAGAGAAAAGGAAACTATCATCATAGGGATCCCTAGCAGCTGCATCTGATGATCTGGCTATGGGTGCATACTTCCTTTGGATGCGTCGAATCTCAGACTCAAAGGATGTCTTCATCTGAGCCTTCTCAAGAACTAGATGATCAATAATCTTCTTCCAAGCACCGGAAGGTTGAGGCATACTAGAGGAAGGTAGACCCTCTGGCTCTCTCTGTATCGTCATTTCTCGGTCTTCAAGAATCTCAATAAGTGCATCTTTGTCTTTAGACTCAAGATGTAACTCTTCATGCTTTCGGCTCAAAGCATGGAAGCATTCTTCCCACATATCTTTCTCTCGCTTCATCTTGGTGAGTGCGTCTTCCAACTCCTCTACGTCTTGGTTAGGGAGAGTTGATGGCTCAGCCATAACCATAAACATAGGTCTTTCACATGCATACTACACCTTCAGCTCCAAAGCTCTCTTCTTCACCCAAATAATGTAATATTCCAAAGCTACACAGTTACATGGACCAAGATCAGGTCTTCCTTTCCTATACACATTATACCAAGCATGTATCATCATTCTCTTCAAGTGTTAGGGATCTTACCCTCTTGATAAAATAGACTTTCTAACTGAGTGTTATTAGGTTTATCTTTCAAGGGGAACCCAAGTTGATGACGAGCCAAAGCAGGGTTGTAGTTGATTCCTCCTTGTGTACCAATGAGAGGCACATTAGAGAATTCCCCACAACTATCAATAATGTCCAAGTTACTAAATGCAAAATCATACCAAACAATATCATCATTAGTGAGAGACATAAGTCTCTGAGACCATCGTAGACATTGCTTGTTCTCCAAAAAAGTAGGCGTCTGAGGCAAGTGCGAAATAAACCACTTGTACAGAAGAGGAACACATCATACAATAGTCGCACCACCTTTAGAATTCCTCAAATGGAAAGAGAAATACATGTCGCCCAACAGAGTAGGAACATGATTCCCAATCAAGAAGATTCTAATGGTGTTAACATCAACAAAATCGTCAATGTTAGGGAACAAGGCTAAACCATAGATGAGCAATACAAAGATGGCTTCAAAAGCATCCATGCTACCGGCTTGAGCAAAAACAGTAGCTCTACCAATGAGGAACTCAAAAGTCAACCCAAGAATTCATCCTTTCTTCACCAAATGAAAATCAATCTCAGATTTCTTCAGATGAAGAGCTTTAGCTATGATATGAGATCTGAGAATCTCCTCCAATCCACTAAAAGGTACCTTGTTAGATACAAGTATGCCCGAGAGATAGGCATACTCTTCTAACGTAGGAACAAGTTGATAATCAGGAAAAGTGAAGCATCGGTAGAGAGGATCATAGAATTGAACTAAAACACTCAGAAGTCCTTCAACCACATCAACAGATATCACAGACAAAAGCTTCCCATGACGTTGCTTGAAGTCCAAGGGATCTAATACAAAGGATGACAACTTTTTTAGCTCTTTCAATTCAGGACATCTGAAACTGTACTTCTTGGTGTTCCTTCATCCACAATCCATGGTCTGAAAATATTTGCAAATGAGACCTCAATTTCTAAAATTTATTTTTCTATGATGAATGTTATGATGCGCATGTATGCATGAATGCAACAATCACACACAAGAGATCACACACAAGGCAAACACAAACAAAGGTTAAGGGATGGATCAAGTCATCATCAAGATCAATCATCCATTTTGGTGGATTATGGTTTTCACCTTATCAATACCCAAGTTCCATTGATATTGACAAGAATTGATCAGATCAACTGAAAATTAAAGGGTTTATTGTGAGTCACGAGCATGAAGTCAGGTTAAGAACCATCCCAAAGGAGTGTACTAAGGATAAAAACCTATAAATGTTATAAGAAGTTCCCAGAGTCTTAATCCCATCTATCAGATATTATAGGTTAGGATGACTGACTCATCACCCCATAATATTCTCAAGAGAAACTCGTCTGAGTGTAGTATCCCGTAACAACTATTATCAGGTCTATACCTGAACAATCTCCGCACTAGGTCCTAAATAGGCCAAGTTGGGTTAAATTTTCAACGGTCCTCAAGCCAACTTGTTAAGGACTACTACACACAACTTGAACATGACTATACCATCTTCCTATCTTAATTGCACTAAAGTTCGGGTTAGAACTTATCTCACCACTCAGAGATCACCAAGCCCAACAGACAGATTATATCACACAAACAATATATACAAACATCAAATATACAAATATATACACATAAAAAAGTAGGCTAAACCCACTGAGGACTACTCCCCAGTAGAGTCGCCATTTAATTTATGTAGTGGTAAATTCATAACCATCAAGATATGGACAAACTTGACGTCAATAAAACTAGAGTCGCCACCGCGCTTTTATTGTTTCCAAAGGAAAAAGGAAAAGTACGAACAAAACCCAAATATAAGAAGTTTTCAAATCAAAACTAATAAAACGCTAGAGATTACAGGTAAGGGGTGGTTACACATAGGGAAGGTGTTAGCACCCAAAGTGTCCTAGGTACTCCTAGGGAGCCCTTTTTTATGTGTGCATGTATTTTTGGTATAAATAATGTTTGATAAAAATAGAGTATGGAGACGAGAAAAGAATTTATTGATTATATTTTTGTGTTTGACAAGACCTTCGGACTTGTGTCTACGTACCAACATAAAAATGAAGAATCAAAATCTTGTAGTTCGTTGTAAAAATTTCAAATAGGTTGGTGAATTTCTTTTAACAAAAGTTTAATAAGAAAAGGCACGAAGGGCCAAAAGATTGAATGGAGTTGTTAGTTCTTTTTGTCTTTTGGAATTTTAAGTCAATATGATTAAGTTTATTTACAAGTTTGATTTAAGAAATAGTTTAAAAATTCAATGGCATAAGGTCAAAGTTTCTAATCATTAAAACAAAGTCTAAGTCTAAAATCACAAATAAAGAAGGTTTTTAAAAAGGGGGAGATATTTTGAAATTTAAGAAGTGGGAGGAGATCAAGAGGTTATCCTAAGCACAAACTTAAAAGTTAAGAGTTGAAAAGATTTGACCAATGGGATGCAATCCAACAGACAAGAATGTCATATAGAAACCTGTTTTCCTTTGGACTTTTCTCAAGAAATAATCAATAAGCAATGAGCAATATTCAAACATCATGAAGATCAATGCATCAAATCAATATAGCCACATCCAAGCATGAAATTCCAATAGCTAACAGTCTTGGTTATCTTCCATGTATCAGATGAAATATTCCTTGATCAACTCAGAGCAAAGCATCAAACTTAAGATCAAAAAAACAAGTAAGCACAAAGACAGAGTAGCAGATGAATTTTCAAACAAATCCCAAGGCTTGTATCAGATGACGACATAGTTCAAAATAGCTCAATCTCAAAATGTTGGCATTGGCCAAGTCCCTTTTGCATTGGGAATGTTGCCTAATCCTAAGCCCAAAAGCTCAGATCAAGTTCAACAGTCCACCAGATGTTTTTTAGGGTTTTTGTTGTTTATTAGGTGTTTTAAGGTCCTAAGACCACAAACAAAACCAAAACACATAAAATATATATACAATCACAAGATATGGCTAAATGAGCAAAGTGAAAATGACATAAACATAAACAAGTTATGTGAAATGTAAATGACAATGAATGATAAATGACTGAAATTTAAATTGCATAAAGTAAATGACTTGATAGTTAAGCAATATTAACAGGAGTTAGTCAAATGTTAGTAAAAAATTAGTCAAAAGTTAGTCAAATGTTAATGGTGTTAGAGGTGATTTTTAATTGATTAAGTCATTCTTTTGAGAGCACTCAGCCATTCATTCACAAGTATGAATTCTTAAACCAAGACATCTTCCATGAGAAGGGATCCAACTTGGATAATTCAACAAGTATGCCACTAGCTCCCATGAAAGGAAAAAAGTTCAAGTCTCTACATGATGCCATGAAGAATGGGAGACTTACAATCTCACTTACTAGAATGTTATGCCTTGAGGGCCAAATTTAGCTATATGTTAAGCAATCGTAATTGGACTTATGTAGAAGTCACAACTATCTGAGGTAGGGCAATATAAAAATATAGGTGTTAATGCATGTTAGAGATTCGGTATGAAGAATCAAACTCCTAAAACATACCACACACTAAAAGAAATGATCAAGAGGGAGGGACTTATCTCAGTCATACTTGTATTGATTCATCTAATATAAGGTCATTGATGAACCAATTAGCCTTTAGACATTAGAGATTTCATTGGTCAAATGATGGAATGGGGAAGAATAGGGATGAAGATGGAGAGGGAGGGGAAGATAGAAACACAAATTGATCATGGGAGGAATTTCATCAAATCAAAACCATCCATTCATTTTGGGAGATGAAATGTACATTTCATCAATCCCCTCAATCCAATGGTTTTGATCCAACAAAAGTCAAATCAACCTTGACCAAGGCCTAAACAGAAAGTCAAACATCACAAGACCATAAAAATGGCTCAACAATATTTTAAACATTTAATCAATTAAAAATCAAACTAAAAAATGAATTAAAATGCATTTTAATTTGGTCAAAACCTAAAATCCCTTTAAAACACAAAATAAATAGCCAAGGGATTTATCCTAGGTCAAACAAGGTCAAAGGACCTTATACAAAAAAATTCACTATTTTTGAAAAGTCAGAAGTATTTTTAAGCATTTAAAAATATGCACAAAAACATTTAATTCATGAAAAATATCAAAATTAATCCAAAAAATAATTTTAATTCAGAATATGGAAGAGAAAAATATTTAAAGATTTTTTGTGAAAGTCCCATATTTTTTGGATTAAAATGAAATTAATATGAATTAAACAAAATAAAGGGATTAAATGAAAAAAAATCAGAAAATAAAAAGAAATTCAAAAAAAACAAGGACCATCAGATCTCCCTCAATAATTGTGGTTGCATATCTGATGGCTAAGCACGTGTTTCCATCCAACACCTCAGTCAACGCGTGTACACATGTGGTATTTAAAAGCAACTAATCATATTAAAATGTGGGATGATGATCAAAGGGTTTTGGACATGCCAACACACCACCGGAGCTAGGGCTCCGGTCATCTTCTTCGGTGGACCTCACTGAACTGGTCCACCATGAACCAAACAGAAAATGAAAAATGAGTACATGTTTTTGAAGGAAAAATGCTCAGGAGCACGAATCTGACCTTCATTTCTTCCAATTCCAAGTATATTCAAAGATACATGGATTTGAAATTTGAGGTTCATGATCTGAGTTGCTTCGGTTTAACCTCAAAGCAACTCAATCTTGTTGCCTACATTGGTAGGACTTCAGCCAACCAAAAATCAAAGATAATGGTGAAAAATTGAGAGAGAATCAAAGAGAGAAAGTTTCTGAAAAATCACCTTCGAGTAGCTTGAATCTGGCTTGATCTTGCTTCCAATTGGCCTTGGCTCGACTCCAGAAGCTTGCAGGAAGTGAATTAGATCAAAGAAGGGCTTAGATTCTTGGAGTTTCAATCTCAAAATAGAAGGAGATTTGAAACTCGACTTCAAGTGAAATCCTTAAGTTTATCCTTTAATGGAGGTTAGGGAGGCAATGGTTCAAAGCTTGGGCAAGCACAAATCCCTTTTCTGATCACAATGGCACATTGAGTACTGAAACCATAACATGTAAGCATGTAATAGGAAATGGTTATTTGAATTCAAATTTTACCAAAACAAACCTATGAAAGGAACCATGTGCAAGTCCCACAATCTTGGTCCAAATGAGGTGATTTTCGACTTTTTGGAAAGGTGAGATCAAGGGAAACAACTTTCATGTTGAAATTTTTTTCATTTTAATCTTGAATCATGATGAAATTTAAGGTGGAAGTTTGTAAAGTCAAACATATGTGAAAATTTCCTAAGTACCAAGTCAAATGTTCACTTCTTCCACCTTTAATAACGTTTGCTATGAGCTTAAAATGGAAAAAGTTCCTTCATCAAAGTTGTAAATATTTCAAACCTATTCAATTTGGTAACAAATTTGACCTAATTTGGACTTGGCATGAAGGAGTTATGCATTTTAGAAGTTGAGGAAAATTGCTTATTCAATGGTAATGGCCCAAAATGGCCTATAATGTTTCCTCTTGGAACATGCCCTTGCAAGTTGAATTTGAAATTTATCAAAGGATAAAATTTGGATAGAAAATCTTTAAATTGATCATGAAACTTGGATGGTCTTCATCTCATACAAATTGAGCAAGTTATGGTCCTTGGAAGTTGACCTCCTAACTAGGGCACAGTTAAAATGACCTATAATCCTCCATCATAAAAAATGACTTTCCAAGAAAAACTAGCTCTTGACCTCAACATGAAATTTGTTTGGAATGTCATGAGGAGTAACTATTCTCTTAGAATCAGTTTTATATGACAAAAATGTTAGGAGATAGGGTCTAGGGAACCCCAGTTTTGAATAGTTGACTTTTGATGACACTGAAATTCACCGTATTTTCGACTCCGATTTCGCATGCATTTTAGTTGTTTTATTATTATTTTGTTATTTTATCACTATGTTTCTCTTTGTTTTTAGGTTTTCAGTCTAATCGGAGCCCCGATCAAGAAAAGGAGTGAAAACGAGCGAAAAACCCTAAAATTCAGCATTTTACACTTGTGGCTCCCACTGTGGCTGGCGCCATGGGTCCAGCCATGACGTGTCACAACTCAACTTCCCTCAACTGCCAAGTCTCTCACTATCTCCATTTGGGCGCCACACTTTGCTCTTATGGCAGGCGGTATGGGGTTGTGGCGGGCGCCACAAGAAGGAAGTTTTTCCCTCCCAATTTCAAACTGAAGGGCATCCTTGTCTTTTCCATTATTTTACTTGCCTATAAATAGAGACTCGAATTCATTTGTTTAATCATCCAAACTTAGAGAAGATGCAAACTTAGAGCAAACTTAGTTTCACTTAGGCATATATTAAGTATTTTAAAAGTGGTAATTGCTTCGCATTGAGGTGTTACCACAATTGTGTAATCAAGTATGTGATCGAGTCTATAATCGAGTTTGGAGCACTTTGGAAGGAAGTTAATCTTGCCGCCATTTTCATTTCCGCTTCACATTTTATTCAACCCTCCGATTGGAGCAGGTTTTTATTGCTTTGCCTTTATCTATTTTATTTTCCCGCACTCGCTTTACTTTATTTATTTTCCCGCACTGTCTTTACTTTATTTATTTTCCCGCACTGTCTTTACTTTATTTATTTCTCGCACTCGCTTTACTTTACTTTTTTTCCCACACTATCTTTACTTTATTTATTTCTCGCACTCGCTTTACTTTCATTTATTTCTCGCACTCGCACTACTTTTATTTACTTTCCGCACTCGCACTACTTTTATTTACTTTCCGCACTCACACTACTTTTATTTACTTTCCGCACTCGCACTACTTTTATTTACTTTCCGCACTCGCGCTACTTTCATTTAAATTAAAATGCACCTTTACTTTACCATGTCTAACTAAATCTATAAAGGTTAGAATGTAAGGACCGTAATTGAACCGATAATCCGTACAATTGTTCGTAGAAACACTTAAGGGCTATTTTAACTTTCAACTTAAGTTTTCCCGCACTTAATTTCCGTTGGGTAAGATGGAAAGCCGTCCAAAGTCTTTTTAAACTTAGTTGTTTTTAACTATTTCAAATACAGCGAAAGTGCTTTGTTTAGTTCATTAGGAGTTTTTAACTTAAGAAGAAAAGTGATTTTAAAACTATTTTCGGACGCGTTTATAGGTTTAGAGTCTGGTTCGTGAGAACCTCTTTTGGTTAAGAAATCCAGGTTAAAATACTTTTCAACTTAGTCAAGATACTATATTTCTTAAAAATAGGTTTACTACTCTAACGCAATGCGCGCCTTTTTATAAGTGACAATAAGAGGGTTTGATTAGGGAGTACAACTCGGTTCTGAATACGCGAAAGCGATAGTTCCTGTCAAATTGGTTCTTTTCAAAGTAGGAAACACTGCCCATAAGTAGTTCTATTAGCAAGTACTTGGATTATTAATTGATTATGTGAATTACATTCGAGCATGTCTTTATTAATTGAACTTAATCTAATACTTTACTTTTCATTGCACACTATAAAAACCCCTATTTTGATTACCTTAGATAAACACCATAACAATAGATAACGATAGATTGACACTTGGTCTTTGTGGATTCGACAATCTTTTATATTACTCTGACGCGTTCGTATACTTGCGAAAAGCACGCATCAACTTTCTCTGGTCAACCACCAAGAACCAACTTGCAAACTTGAAGTTCTCTTGATTTTTTGGAATCATGGAGGATCATATATGCATAAGATGATGTATAATTAATTATCCTTTGATATATTTGATCAAATGTTGAAGAAACTTGTTGAGGAAGTCACACAAGATATCCAGATGAATTAGGGCTTCCATGGCAAACAAGCTGCAAACTATTGATGATTTCTTGATGAAAATGATAAATGAAGATCATGGGGATCCATATAGTTGTCTATAACCAATGTGAACCATCTCTTAATTGATCTCCTTGCATTGAGGGTCTCAAACCCTAGTTGTGAGCTTGATAAGGCATTAATGGATGCACACACTACCTACAAAAGAAATAAAGCTATACATAGACATATTTTTGGTATTTTGGTTAGTAAACAAAGAAAAAAAAGTATTATACAACCAAAGACCTCTTAAGAATTTCGCCCAACCATCCAACGAAGAACCTAGTTCTAGTATAGTAAACCCAACCATCCCAGCTAATAATTTCGAACTTAAACCCTCCCTACTAAGACAATTCGCAGGTCTCGCTACTAAGAACCCAAACCAAAATTTAAAAATATTTCTCCAATTAGCAGGCACTTTTAAAACCAATGGAGCTTCTCCTGAGGCGATCCGTTTAAGATTATTCCCTTTTTCCCTCAGAGATAAAGCCATATCATGGTTAGATTCCCTTCCACCCAATTCCATTACGACTTGGGATAACCTTAGAAGAGTATTCCTTGCTAGATACTTTCCCCCGAGTAAGACCGCCGTTCTTCGAAACCACATAACTAGATTTACCCAGAACCAAGGAGAATCACTATTCGAAGCTTGGGAGAGATATAAAGAGTTGTTAAGAGCATGCCCACATCATGGTTTAGAAAATTGGTTAATCATTCAGACCTTCTATAATGGACTTCACTATAACACTAAGATGACCATCGACGCTGCCGCAGGCGGTGCGCTGATGAACAAACCTTACCCTGAAGCTAGTGCCCTTATCGAAAATATGGCTCAAAACCATCAATCATGGGGATTCGAACGAGCGACAGTTGAGAAGAAGGAAGCCCAAGGAGGAGTACATGAACTAAGCTCTATAGACATGATGCAAGCTAAAATGGACGCATTAGCCCTTAAGGTCGAGCATATGTGCATAAACCCGAATACTGCAGCTGCAGTTTCCTCGGATTGTGAGATATGTGGAACCAAAGGACACCAATCTGCAGAATGCAGCCTATTAAATGAAACCCACTTTGAGCAAGTGAACTACACCCAAGGGAACCCATATTCAAATACCTATAACCCTGGATGGAGGAATCACCCGAACTTCTCCTATAAGAACAATAACCAAATCCAAAATAATGCACCTCCGAGACAATCAGGTTATCAAGCCCCAAGATCAAATCAACCTATGCAACCCGTACCACCAAAGTCGAGCCTTGAGAAAATTATGGAAAATTTTATCACTGCTCAAACCCAATAAAATAAAGAGTTCATGAACCAAAACATTCACGTTAATGAACTGATTACCCAGTTAGGAACCAAGGTTGACTAAATAGTTACTAATACCAAGATGCTTGAAACCCAGATCTCTCAGGTAGCTTTAAACCAAGCCCCCCAAACCACACCTGGAGGACAGTTCCCTGGACAACCTCAACAGAATCCGAGAGGGCAAGCCAATTCCATTACCTTATGAAGTGGGAACGCTTATGATGAGCCACCAAACCCAAGATTGAGTGAACCCAAAACTTCTAAGGAATATACCGAACCCACGGACGAAGTAAAAGAACTAGAGGAATCTGAAAACCAGGAAGGTCAATAAAAAGGAGAAGAACCTAAAGATAAAACTTACGTACCACCCCCGCCATATAAACCACCTATACCATATCCGCAAAAACTCAAACAAACCCAGATCAATAACCAGTATCAGAAATTTATTAAGGTTATAGAAAAACTTCACGTAGAAATCCCTTTCACAAAAGCCATCACCCAAATACCTTCTTATGCAAAGTTTCTCAAAGACATCCTTACCAACAAACGTAGACTCGACGATCCGAAACCCTTGGAATACAGTTCTATTTCCGAGAATAAGTTAGCCAAAAAAGATAAAGATCCTGGAAATTTCTCCATTCCTTGTCTTTTGGGTAGTCATGTTATCGAAAAAGCTTTTCTAGACTTAGGAGCTAGTGTGAGCTTAATGCCTTTAGCAGTTTGTGAAAGGTTAAACTTGGGAGAATTACAGCCTACTAAGATGTCACTTCAGTTAGCCGATAAATCTGTTAAGTATCCAATAGGAATTTTAGAAGATGTCCCTGTTAGGATAGGTCAGTTATTTATCCCTACTGATTTTGTTGTCATGGACATCAAAGAGGACAATGAAATACCAATCCTTCTAGGTAGACTATTCTTATCAACTGCAGGAGCCATAATAGATGTCAAGAGAGGAAAGTTGACCTTTGAGGTAGGTGACGAGAAAATAGAATTTATACTTTCGAAATTTCTTATGGCACCTATACTGGGAGACGCATGTTATGCCTTAGATATCATTGATGAATGCGTTAGGGAATTAGAACAAGAAGAAATCATAAAAATAATTAAGTTACCATCAACTCTCATACTGGAAGATGATGACTTTAGGAAACCCTTCATCAATGATAACCTTTACGAATGTTTATCCCTTACCCCAGATCCTATGCCATGCCCTAAGAAACCAACCTTAGAACTTAAGGAGCTTCCTAAGAACCTGAGATATGAGTTCCTCGATGAAGAGATGAACCGTCCAGTTATAGTCAGTGCTACCTTGAGCCAAGAGGAAACAAACCAACTTTTAAATGTTTTACGAAGATATCCCTCAGCCTTAGGATATAATATCTCTGACCTGAAAGGTATAAGCCCATCTGTATGCATGCATCGGATTTCACTCGAAGAAGATTCAAAACCCTCCAGAGAACATCCGAGAAGAATAAACCCTATAATGAGTGATGTTGTTAAAAAAGAAGTTCTTAAGCTACTTGAGGCAGGTATAATCTATCAGATCTCGGATAGTAAGTGGGTGAGCCCTGTGCATGTAGTACCTAAAAAGGGAGGCATCACAGTCGTGCAAAACGATAAAGGTGAACATGTAGCAAAACGGTTAGAAGGAGGATGGTGGATGTGTATAGATTATAGAAAATTAAATAAAGCAACCAGGAAGGATCATTTCCCTTTACCATTTATAGACCAGATGTTGGAGCGTCTAGCCAGACACTCTTACTTCTGCTATCTAGATGGATACTCTGGATTCTTCCAAATACCTATCCACCCCGAAGATCAAGAAAAAACTACCTTTACACGCCCTTATGGAACTTTTGCCTACAGACGAATGCCATTCGGCCTCTGTAACGCCCCAACTTCTTTCCAACGCTGCATGATGTCAATCTTTGTAGATTACCTAGATGGTATCATGGAAGTGTTTATGGATGATTTCTCGGTTTGTGGAGTTGATTTTCATAATTGTCTTGCTAACCTTGAGAAAATCCTGGAGAGATGCGTGGAGGTGAACCTCGTGCTAAATTGGGAAAAGTGTCATTTCATGGTGACCGAAGGAATTGTTTTGGAACATATAATTTCTGAAAAAAGTATAGAGGTAGATAGAGCTAAGATAGAAGTTATAGAAAACCTAAAACCACCCAAAACTATCAGAGAAGTCCGAAGTTTCCTTGGACACGCTGGATTCTACCGGCGTTTTATCAAGGACTTCTCCAAAATAACTAAACCTTTAACTGGCCTTTTAATGAAAGATGCTGAATTCCTTTTTGATGGAAAATGTAATGAAGCATTTAATCTTTTAAAGCAAGCATTAATATCAGCACCTATTATGAAACCCCCTGATTGGTCAGAACCTTTTGAGATAATGTGCGACGCTAGTGATTATGCCGTTGGAGCCGTTCTAGGACAAAGGAAAGATAAAAAATTACATGCAATTTATTATGCCAGTAGAACCCTAGATGTTGCCCAACTCAACTACGCAACAACTGAAAAGGAATTACTCGTTGTAGTTTTCGCTATAGACAAATTTAGATCTTATCTAGTAGGAGCAGAAATTATAGTTTACACCGATCATGCTGCCATTCGTTACCTATTAAGTAAAAAAGATGCCAAGCCCAGGTTACTCCGATGGATTCTGTTACTACAAGAGTTTGATTTAGATATAAGAGATAAAAAAGGCACTGAAAATGTAGTAGTTGATCACCTTTCTAGGCTAGAACATCTAAAACCAGACTTAGTACCCATAAATGATGATTTCGCCTATGATAGACTGATAGCTAGACTAGAAACCATTGAAGATGATAGCCTAGGCCCTCATGAGCACTTCCAAAATTCCTTAGCAGTAAGTAACATACCATGGTATGCAGACATTGTTAATTACCTAGTTGCTGATATCGTACCCCCTGATCTTGACTACCACTGCAAGAAGAAGTTCTTCAACGACGTGAGAAACTTTTATTGGGACGAACCACTCCTTTTCAAAAGGGGTAAAGATGGCATTTTTCATCGTTGCGTTCCAGAAGAGGAGGTAAAAAGTATAATTGAACATTATCACTCTGCACCCTATGGTGGACATGCGAGCACCTCTAAGACATACGCCAAGATTCTTCAAGCTGGCCTATTCTGGCCTACCATGTGGCGGGATGTCCATGATTGCATTGTCAAATGTGATAGATGTCAACGCACTGGAAACATTTCAAGGCGTGACGAAATGCCTCTAAGAAACATTCAGGAAGTAGAACTCTTCGACGTATGGGGTATAGATTTCATGGGACCTTTCCCACCATTCTTAGGAAACAGGTACATCTTAGTAGTTGTGGACTACGTGTCTAAGTGGATTCAAGCTATAGCTGCACCCACAAACGACACTAGGGTGGTGATCAAGTTATTTAAGAACTATATATTCCCTAGATTTGGAACACCACGTTTAGTCATAAGCGATGGAGGATCACACTTCATATCGAGAATATTTGATAAACTTTTAAGAAAATATGGAGTTAGGCATAGAGTAGCAACACCATACCACCCACAGACTAGTGGCCAAGTAGAAGTATCCAATAGGGAGATAAAACAAATCCTAGAAAAAACTGTTTCAATCTCTAGGAGAGACTGGTCTCAGAAGCTTCAAGAAGCATTATGGGCCTACCGAACCGCTTTCAAAACCCCTATAGGAACAACTCCCTACCAACTAGTCTATGGAAAATCCTGTCACTTACCTTTCGAATTAGAGCATAAGGCCTATTATGCCATTAAAACTTTGAATTTAGACTACCTGACCGCTGGTGAAAAGCGTATCCTTGACATTCACAAACTAGAAGAACTCAGGCAATCTGCCTACGACAATGCCAAGATATACAAAGAGAGAACAAAAGCTTGGCACGACAAAAGAATAGTAAAGAAAGATTTCAATATAGGTGACCCTGTTCTCTTGTTCAACTCTAAGTTACGACTTTTCCCTGGGAAGCTACGCTCAAGATGGACTGGCCCTTTCGAAGTATCCAAGATTTTGAGATCCGGAGCCGTAGAAATCAAGAACGAAACCTGTAGTCCATTCATTGTAAATGGACAAAGACTGAAGCTCTACGAAGGAGGAGACATTCCAATAGACTACTTAAGCCACACTCTGATTGATCCACCGATCCCTACTACAGGTGTATAAATTTCGATCGTCAAGCTAATGACGTTAAATAAGCGCTGCTTGGGAGGCAACCCATGGTTTCTTACCTTGTTTTACTTTTTTGCATTTACTTTATTTTATTTTATTTTTATTTTTTATCATATTTTCATCGAGACTAAATATTTGAAATGTTTGTATTTTCAGGATCCCTTTTCCTAACTTTTACAGGATGCAGGACTTCGACGATATGCACGTATCCTATAGAGATGATGCCCAGAGAGAGCGCTACATAGCTCTTTACCAGCGCCCTATGGTGCCCACACATTATCCAGATCAGCACTGCATGGAAGCCCTTGGTATTGAGCCGAGTATCCGATTTATGAGCCACCAGCTCCATTGGGACGAGTTCGCTGACGACCTGAGCAACACCTACAGGAACTTGACATTGGAGTTCCTCAGTTCATTTGATTATGACCCTTACTCTAGACCGGATGGGTATACTGCTTTCAGACTTTTTGGGATCGAGTACTCTTTCAGCTAGAAGGAGTTCGGTGACCTATTGGGCTTCCAGACCACCCTTGACGCTATCCCTGAGACACCGATGGGATACTTTCTGGGGAAGGAAGTGGAAAAGTTCTGGAGTGACATCTCAGGTGGAGGGAGTCAGGATCCTTCTACTCAGTTATCCCAGGCTATACACAACCCTGCTTTTAGATACTTCCAGATGATACTGGCACACTCCTTCTTAGGGAGACCGGATGCTGAGACGTTACTAATTGAGGAGGAGATATTCCTACTATTTTGTGCATCCCAGTCTCGCCCAGTGGCATGTGGGAACTTCCTGTTGTGTGGCCTCAGCGGTGTTTCCAGATCGTCTGAAGGAGTCATTCATGTAAGAGGGATCATCACACAGATCGCCATCACCTTAGATCTATCTCGTAAGTTGTTACATCTCCGGACCTACTGTGGGTACACTACCATGGATATCGACTTTTGCTTGACCAGAGGGTTGATGAGGAGATCCTCCTTCAACCCAAGACAGTTCATATTGCGGGTCGATAGCGAGGCGATTCATTATTTTACACTGCCTGATCCTATGATGACTAGTGTTCATGACCCATCTAACTGGAGTTATGCATTGGAGCGCCAGGGAGAGACTATCGAGGAGCCCAAATCCCCACCTGTTGCTGAGTATACCCCTACACCGCCTTCACCTAGGATCACTGTATTCTCTAACAATTTATCATTGCAGACCCCAGACATCCGCACCCAGATTGCAGAGTGTCGTAGAGAGATTGCCGAGCTTAGGCAGGAGGTGGCGGACCTTACCTTACAGATGGGAGTATTAGATCTCACACACGCTACCGAGGCTGACTATTTATACCAGGAGATCACCGAGCTTCGCTAGGAGATAGCCATGCTCCGTGGATCTACTCAGGCAGACGAACCCCTACTATTTGATTTTACCATCTCATTTTATTTTGTCTCATTTATGCTTATATTTTTCGCATTTATCTAACTTATTTTATATCATTGCATTTGGGATATTTTCTTAACTATGTCAGCACATTGATATTTCCACATCTATATATATATATATATATATATATATATATATATATATATATATATATATATATATATATATATATATATATATATATATATATATATATATATATATATATATGTGTGTGTGTGTGTGTTTTATGTTTGTTTATTATATTTACATTTTTATTATAGTTAAATTATACTAATTATTTATTTATTTATTAGTCTAATGTTTTAAATTTTAATTTTATAAAATTATGCAAGCCTTATGTCAATAGGAAATTACAATGCAAATGCTATCCGGACCCCCCAACCAAAAAGAGAACGAGAAGCCCAAGCCAAATGACCAAAATCCAGTCCAGCCGAATTTAGCCTTGTGGTGCCCGCCACAACGTCTGTATAAGCTCGGGGCAGACTCACATTTTCCATCATTTCATACCTTCAAACCTCAAAAACCCATTTTTCCACCTTGCAAAAACGCCCTTGAACCCCACAAAAGCTCCCACATTTCTCATCTTCACACCATACAAATCATTTTCCAACTTCCATTTTCATTTTCATCCGTCGAATTTCATAAAAATCCCACCTTTTTACAAACCCATCTTCATCTTATTCATCGCATTGCAAGAGCTAAATAATGGAGTTCAATGGATTTATCCTTCGAGGAGGGAAACCGGGAGATAGGCAAAGGAAGATTATCGAAAGATTGCAAAATCGGGAAATTCTTATGACAAGGTATGTGGATAAAAATTGTCTTTACACTTTGGATATCTACCATAGCATTTTTTATTTATTAGATAATTTAGGCTTGCATACTATCTTTTCAAACAAAGAACCTACCTTTGAGCGATTGACAATCGAATTTTTAAGTTCTTTAATTTATATTGTCAATCCTAACACTGCTAGCACAGTTGGTACTGTCAAATTTAGAATGTTTGCTGTTGAATATGAATTCAGTACCGACGAACTAGCAAGCCTGTTAGGTATTCCTCATGGGGACGGTTCTATTTGTGAGGCCCCTTTGGATTCAGATAGGTCGGTCGAGGTGTTTTCCTTCTGGCAGAGATTGTCAAACACTTCCATAAATTCTTTTGGAGGAATTCTTGCCTCGACCATCCATAACCCGGCCATCAGAGTTTTTAGATATATGTTGGCATGTACTATTTTTGGCCGGGAGAATCCAAACAAGGTCAACGCTCGAGAACTTCTATTTTTGCAAGGAAGCCTCACAAATAGAAGAATTAATTCGGTCCCGTTTATGCTCGCTCATATGGCTTTAACTCTTAATAAAGCGGGACCTATAGTTTTCGGAGGACTCATTACGTCTATTACTCGGGCGCTTAACCTGGACAATGAGATAGCTACCCTAGATCCCTTACCTCCTCGCACAATCAACCTAAAATTTCTGAGAGATATGAAATTGTGCCGATTGAGGAGAGAAGGAGGTTATGTGCTTATGGTTCATGGTATAGCTATCCCATCTGTTGTTTTACCATGCACTAGACATACTGATGTACGTAATGAAAGGAATTGGACCTATGTTTTAGATGCTCCACCTGTTTTGGGTCCACTTCTTCCTAATGTTCCTGATGAGGAGGGACACGACACTGATGAAGAATATGATCGGAGAGAGCGATCTCCCATGCCTCATGTGTCCCCCTATCACCCTTCACCATCACACACCGCACCATCTTCTTCTTTTGCAGGTTCTGCTCCTGGCTTTTATATTACAGAGGAGATGTGGCGTGACCACAAGGCTAGAGAGCAAAGGCGTGATGACCTACTCTCTACCATTAAGCAACAACTGGCGGATAACATGAGCTTCATGCAAGAATCGCAGCGGAGGACAGATAGATCCTATGAGACTATTGTACAGTCCCTGCTTACGATCACAAATGAGCAACCCCGTCAGCAGCACTACCACCGTCAACATACTGCACTCATAGAAGCCACTCAGGGTTCCATTTTGGGTAACCTTTGAGAGGTGAGGACTGCTCAGGATGCCTTACAGGCCAGGATGGATCAGAGAGACCGTCGTCATAGCCGATCCCGTCGTCCACCTCAGGATGGAGAACGCACTAGTGGTCAGCAGTAGGATGTCAGGTGACTCTCCCCTTATCTTATTTCGAAACATTGGGGACAATGTTCGATTTAAGTGTGGGAGGAGACTTTATCGCTTTCTATTTTTCTTTACTGTTTTTAGTTAGCTTGTTTATTTTTATTGCTTTTTGTTTACTTTATTTCATTTTGCTTTTAGTTTGAGTGTTTTAGATAATGCATGAGTCTGACGAGTCACCAAGTATAGTGTATCTTTAGTACAGTCTAATCTCCCCACTCCTTTAGCCCTACCAAAAAAAATTTGCAAAAGAAAACGGTGTTATTCTGAAAGTTTTTGAGTTTTTAAAGACGGGTTTAAGTAAGGATGCGGTGACTTGGGAGAACTTTTTGAAACATCAGTATTGTTTTAGAACCATAGACTTCATGAATATAGGAATCACTCCCAAAACCCCATATAGCATGGCCTTAATCATCATTTCAGTATAAGTCCTCAGTAGTTTATTCCAGCAGTCAGCTCCGGCCTACGCATCCTCTACGTAGGGGACCGATGAACATAAGTAAATAATCCAGTGAAATAAATAAAAGAAAGCAAAAAGGAAACTCGGGTATAGGTGACCCTTACAAAGTCATTTAAATCAAAAAAGTTGTAAAAATCTGCTACAAAAAGAAAAATAAAGAAAAAGAAAAACTCACCCGATGTTAGTTGGTTCAGAGGTATCTGGCGCTGAACTCGGTAGGGCGGATTATGATCCAATCCCCCATAACTGCAGTTGGGTCAAATAAACGGGTTTACACAAATTTATGTGTCAGGAACCCCATGTTTGGATCATAATCACTAACAGGTCACTCTGCTATGAAGCATGTACGGATAACGGGCTTAATGTGATTGCGCCTGAATGAAAAGGATACAAAAAGAGATGAAGAGGCAAGCCTAGGTATTGTGGGATAATATGGGTTGGTTAATATAGGAATGGAGTTTATGTCCGTGTTTACAGATAAGTGTCATCATGATACCCTTAGTTCACTCAGTTAGTACCTATCACTGCATTCCGACTTGAACTTAGAAATCTTTTAGCCCAAATCACTCGTTGACACCAGTTTTTCTTCCATGAGCTTTTTAGTGTTTTGCTTGAGGACAAGCAAGGGTTTAAGTGTGGGAGAATTTGATGACACTGAAATTCACCGTATTTTCGACTCCGATTTCGCATGCATTTTAGTTGTTTTCAGGTTTTTAGTCTAATCGGAGCCCCGATAGAGAAAAAGAGTGAAAACGAGCTAAAAACCCTAAAATTCAGCATTTTACACTTGTGGCTCCCACTGTGGCTGGCACCATGGGTCCAGCCATGACGTGTCACGACTCAACTTCTCTCAACTGTCACGTCTCCCACTATCTCCATTTGGGCGCCACACTTTGCTCTTATGGCGGGCGCCATGGGGTTGTGGCGGGCGCCACAAGAAGGAAGTTTTTCCCTCCCAATTTCAAACTGAAGGGCATCCTTGTCTTTTCCATTATTTTACTTGCCTATAAATAGAGACTCGAATTCATTTGTTTAATCATCCAAACTTAGAGCATATGCAAACTTAGAGCAAACTTAGTTTCACTTAGGCATATATTCAGTATATTAAAAGTGGTAATCGCTTCGCATTGAGGTGTTACCACAATTGTGTAATCAAGTCTGTGATCAAGTCTGTAATCGAGTTTGGAGCACTTTGGAAGGAAGTTAATCCTGCCGCCGTTTTCATTTCCGCTTCGTATTTTATTCAACCCTCCGATTGGAGCAGGTTTTTATTGCTTTGCCTTTATCTATTTTATTTTCCCGCACTCGCTTTACTTTATTTATTTTCCCGCACTGTCTTTACTTTATTTATTTTCCCGCACTGTCTTTACTTTATTTATTTCTCGCACTCGCTTTACTTTATTTATTTTCCCGCACTGTCTTTACTTTATTTATTTCTCGCACTCGCTTTACTTTCATTTATTTCTCGCACTACTTTTATTTACTTTCCGCACTCGCACTACTTTTATTTACTTTCCGCACTCGCACTACTTTTATTTAAATTAAAATGCGCCTTTACTTTACCATGTCTAACTAAATCTATAAAGGTTAGAATGTAAGGACCGTAATTGAACCGATAATCCGTACAATTGTTCGTAGAAACACTTAAGGGCTATTTTAACTTTCAACTTAAGTTTTCCTGCACTTAATTTCCTTTGGGTAAGATCGAAAGCCGTCCAACGTCTTTTTAAACTTAGTTGTTTTTAACTATTTCAAATACAGCGAAAGCGTTTTGTTTAGTTCATTAGGAGTTTTTAACTTAAGAAGAAAAGTGATTTTAAAACTATTTTTGGACGCGTTTATAAGTTTAGAGTCTGGTTCGTGAGAACCTCTTTTGGTTAAGAAATCCAGGTTAAAATACTTTTCAACTTAGTCAAGATACTATATTTCTTAAAAATAGGTTTACTACTCTAACGCAATACGCACCTTTTTATAAGTGACAAAAAGAGGGTTTGATTACGGAGTACAACTCGGTTCTGAATACGCGAAAGCGACAGTTCCTGTTAAATTGGTTCTTTTCAAAGTAGGAAACACTGTCCATAAGTAGTTCTATTAGCAAGTACTTGGATTATTAATTGATTATGTGAATTACATTCGAGCCTATCTTTATTAATTGAACTTAATCTAATACTTTACTTTTCATTGCACACTCTAAAAACCCCTATTTTGATTACCTTAGATAAACACCATAACAATAGATAACGATAGATTGAAACTTGGTCTATGTGGATTCGACAATCTTTTATATTACTCTGACGTGTTCGTATACTTGCGAAAAGCACGCATCAACTTTCTCTGTTTAACCACCAAGAACCAACTTGCAAACTTGAAGTTCTCTTGATCTTTTGGAATCATGAAGGATCATATATGCATAAGATAATGTATAATTAATTATCCTTTGATATATTTGATCAAATGTTGAAGAAACTTATTGAGGAAGTCACACAAGATATCCATATGAATTAGGGCTTCCATGGCAAACAAGCTGCAAACTCTTGATGATTTCTTGATCAAAATGATAAATGAAGATCATGGGGATCCATATAGATGTCTATAACCAATGTGAACCATCTCTTAATTGATCTCCTTGCATTGAGGGTCTCAAACCCTAGTTGTGAGCTTGATGAGGCATTAATGGATGCACACACTACCTACAAAAGAAACAAAGCTATACATAGACATATTTTTGGTACTTTGGTTAGTAAACAAAGAAAAAAAGTATTATACAATCAAATGTGCTTGGTTATCTCTCCCAACGCAAACCCAATGAACGAGTGGTAAGGAGGATGCCAAGGTGTGATCCCAAAGCCAATGCAGATGATGAGATAGCATGAGGGATCTTAGGGTCAAAATTGGGGTCTTACAAGTAACTTTGATCTTGGAATCATTTTCATATGACAAAAATTGTAGGAGATAGGGTCTAGGGAACCCTAGTTTTGACTAGTTGACTTTCTCTGGTCAACCTCTTTGAACCAACTCGCAATCTTGAAATTATCTTGATCTTTAGGGCTCATGGAGGATCATATATGCATAATATGATGTGTAATGAATTATCCCTTGATATATTTGACCAATTGTTGAATAAACTTGTTGAGGAAGTCACACAAGATACCTAAATGAATTAGGACTTCCAAGGAAAACAAGCTTCAAACTCTTGATGAATTTTTGATCAAAATGATAAATAAAGAACATGAGGATTCATATATGATGTTTAGAACCAATGGTGAATCATTAACTGATTGATCTCTTTCTGTGAGGGTCTCAAACTCTAGTTGTGGGTTTGATAGGGCATAGGTGGATGCATACACTACCTACAAAAGAAACAAAGCTATACATAGACATATTTTTGGTGTTTTGGTTAGTAAATAAAAGAAAATTAAGTATGATACAATCAAATGTGCTTGGTGATCTCTCCCAATGCAAATCCAATGAATGAGGGGTAAGAAGGATGCCAAGGTGTGATCCCAAAACCAATGCAAATGATGAGATAATATGAGGGTTCTTAGGGTCAAAATTGGGGTCTTACACTATTCATCTAAAGAAATCTGATGTAGATGCTAATCTCACTATCAAAGGAGGTATCAGATGGTTAACTTCAAAATTTATGATTGAGAAAGCCTTTTCTTTTGCTAATGCTGGTAGCATGATGGCCTTTGAAACTATTCTTGCCTTACTCATCTATGGTTTGGTCTTGTTACCTAACATTGACAATTTTGTTGATGTTAATGCTATTAAGATCTTTTTGGTTGGGAATCCAGTTCCAAATTTGCTTGGTGATACCTATTTCTCCATCCATCAAGCACTTCTAAAGGAAGTGGAACTATTGTTTGTTGTGCACCTTTGTTGTACAAGTGGTTTATTTTGAACTTGCCGCAGTCTCCTATCTTCAAAGAACATGTGGGTTTTTTAAGGTGGTCTCAAAGACTGATGTCTCTCACCAATGGTGACATCACTTGGTATTCTTCTATTTACGATGATGTCGAGATTATTGATAGTTGCGGGGAGTTCTCTAATGTTCCTCTTCTTGGTACATAAGGAGGAATCAACTACAATCCGACTTTGGCAAGACCTCAACTGGGATTCACTATAAGGGATCGATCTAATAACACTTTGTTAGAAGGTTTATTTATCCAAGAAGGGAAATACACTTAAGGATTGAAGTCTAGGATGGTGCATGCTTGGCATAAAACTCATAGGGAAAGGAAAAAGTGAGCTTGGATTAAAGAATTATGTAGCTTTGGAGCCTTACACTAGTTGGGTGAAGAAGAGAGCAAAACAAACACAAGAAGCCTTACGCTTATGAGAGCCTATGTCTTTAGTGGTGGTCAAATAACCCACTATTCATATTGAAGGCATAGATGGGTTACAAGAAGCTTTGGTCAGGATGAAGCAAGAATATGATACTTAGGAAGATAAGTTTGACGTTTTAAACCTTGAGAAGATGGAATTGGAGAAGAAGTTGAAGGAAAATGACGACTTGATAGAGTTGCTTGAGCAACATGGTATGAAGAGGTCACGTAACCAAGAGGATTTATTTTCCTGTAACATTTCATCATCTACTCATCTTCCTACTTCCAGTGTTTGGAAAGGCATTATAGATCAACTCGTGATAGAGAAGGATGCCCTGGAGATCAACTATGAGAGAGAGATCAAAAGACTTCACAAGAAGTACCAGCTTGAAGTTAGGTCATTATCAGATATGATTCCATAGACCTAGTTTCTTTTCTCTTATGTTTTAGGATTATTAAGATTGTATTTTAGATCATAACGCTTTCCATTATTAGTAAAATAAGATTTTTAGTATTTTAAAATGTGTTATTTCCTTTAGGATGTTTGCAATTTACTTTCTATCTTGAAATTCCTTGAAAAATTTGCATTTGCATTTGCATATCATGCATCATATTGCATCCTGTCTTGATTTGTGTAAGTTTAATAGGTGTCTTATTTCTTCCTTTTCTTGGTCTTCATTCAGACAAGTTGTCTCACCAGTACAACACTCGTGCTAATCAACTAAAGAAGATGGATCGTTTAGAGTAAGAAAATAGTGAACTCTGCGAGGAAGTGACTACTTTGAGGGACAACTTTGAAAGGCTCACTACTATGACGGAAGCTTTGGTGGCTGCTCAGAATCTGCTTCAGAGGACTGTGATTTCTAAAATCACTTTTGTGCCCATTTCTGTGACTCCAGTCAGTGCTCCGTAACACCAGATGCCTCCTGGTTTCCCTTATGGTATTCCTCATCACTATGTGCCATAAGGATATCAACCAACCGTTGAAGTCCTGTTGCTCAACTTGTTATGTCTGTACCACCTCTCATGGTCCATGCTACTCCTTATGTGGAAGAACTTATTTTCCATGTTGATTAGAGTGAACGTGTTGGTGTCTATGAAAGGATGGATGCATTTCAAGATCAGTTTCAAGCTATGCAGAAAGAGATTCAAGCTCTGAGAGGAAAATAATTATTTGGGAAGAATGCTCATGATCTACGCTTAGTTCGTAATATGAAGATTCCTCAAAAGTCCAAATTGCCAGATTTCGAGAAATATAAGGGAAACTCTTGTCCTTTGAGTCACTTGGTAATGTATGCTCGCAAGATATTGACTCAAATTGATAACCATCAACTGTTGATTCATTACTTTCAAGATAATTTTACTGGTGATACTTTGAAGTGGTACATGGGACTTGATAGCACCCAGATTTGTACTTTAAACGATCTAGGTGAAGCTTTTGTTCGTCAGTACAAGTATAATATTGACATGACGTCGGACCGAGATCAACTTCGTACTATGTTCCAAAAGGATAAGGAAACTTTCAAAGAGTATACACAAAGATGTCGCGAGATTGTTGCGCAAGTCAATCCTCTATTAGAAGAGAAAGAGATGAAAAAGTTGTTTTTGAAGACTTTGAGTCCATTTTACTATGACAGAAGGGTTGTAAGTGCTCCTAGTGATTTTACCGAGATGGTCAACATGGGGATGAGACTAGAAGAGGGCGTCCATGAAGGACGATTGAAAAAGAGTGGTTCGTCTAACAATTCTAGGATATATAGAAATGGTTTGTCCAAAAAGAAGGAACATGATACTAATGCTATTTTGCAAGAGAAGCGTATGAGATCTCTGAGAAGCAATCGACGTCATCAGCATATGGTGTCTGTTACCCCGATTATTAATCCTTCTCTAGTTGTTCAAGTAGCACCAAATTATCAACCACATTTTTAATAGCATACCTATCAACAGAATCATCAACAGAACTGTGTCCACAGACCAGCGCAATTTGATTCGATTCCGATGTCCTATATGGAATTATTTCCTGCTTTGATTCAAAATAATTTGGTACAGACAAGGACTCTGCTAGCTATTCCAAAGGAACTTCCATGGTGGTATAAATCTAATCATCATTGTGCATCCCATAAAGGTGCACCCGATCATGATATTGAAAATTGTTTTGCTTTGAAAGTTGAGGTGAGAAGACTAGTACAAAGTGGTATTTTGTCTTTTAAAGACTCCAATCTTAATGTGCAAGTCAATCTGTGGCCTAAACATGGTGGTGCAACTGTGAATATGGTTGAGGGATGTCCTGGAAAGTACAGTGTCTTTGATGTCAATCTGATTAGAAGATCCTTGGTCGAGATGCATGCGACTTTGTGTGAGCTGAATTATTATGAGCACGAACATGTTTCTTTCCGTATCTGTTCAAGAGACCCTCGAGGGTGTGCTGTGGTGAAGAGAGATTTACAAGAGATGCTGGATAAAAATCTTATTCAGATTACTAGAGATATGGATGAAGATGGGTATGATGTGAATGTCCTAGTTGCTCATTTTAATATCCCTAAACTGGTTGTGATTGCCTATAGTAGTCAAAATTATGTCTTTTCTCCTTTGGTTATTCGTTTGGCGGGTCATACGCCCTATGAATCTGACAGAGTTGTTCCTTACAAATACAATGCTACAATGTTGGAAGATGGAAAGGAAGTTCCAATCCCTTCATTTTCCTCTGTTGTGAATATTACTGATGTAAGTGGTGTAACCCGAAGTGGTCGAGTATTTGCTCTTACGGATCCTAAAAGGATTGAAGATACTTTGGTGGGTAAGCAAGCTCAGGTGGAAACTCTTGTTGTGCAGTTTGGCCAGTCCAGCGGTGTAAACCAGAAATCTAATCATGATGAAGTGCTGAAGTTGATTAAGAGAAGTGAATTTAACGTGGTTGATCAATTATTTCATACCATATCCAAAATATACGTCTTATCTTTGATGATGAATTCAGAAGCTCACAGAGAGGCTTTGCAGAAGGTCTTGGAGCAAGCCTATGTGGATCATGATGTGACAATTGGTCAATTCGATGGCATTTTCGCCAATATTACTGCGTGTAACAACCTGAGCTTTAGTGATTAAGAATTCCCTGAACAAGGGAGGAATCATAATTTGGCTTTGTAGATTTCCATGAATTGCCGAGAAGATGTTATGTCTAATGTACTGGTTGACACTGGTTCTTCTTTGAATATTATGCCAAAGTTTACTCTGTCCAAGCTCTCTTATCAAGGTGCTCTGAAGAAAACTGTTATTAAAGAGGTTGATCTCCCGATGAAGATAAGTCTGTGCTTATTTCAGATTACGTTTTAAGTGATGGATATCCATCACGCCTATAGTTGTCTCCTGGGTCATCCATGGATTCACGAAGTTGGGGCAGTGACGTCAAATCTCCATCATAAGTTAAAATTTGTGAAGAATGGAAAGTTAGTAATTATGGGTGGAGAGCATGCCATGTTGGTGAGTCATCTCTCTTTATTCTCGTACATTTATGCTGACGAAGTTGTGGGAACTCCGTTCCAAGCTATTTCTGTTGTTGATAATGTTGTTAAAAAGAATGGGGTATCCAAGACTTCTTTGAAAGACGCCCAACAAGTTGTAGAAAATGGTCAGTCTATTGGATAGGGTCAAGTTGCCGAACTTGCTGAAAACAAGAACAAAGTTGGTTTAGGCTCATCGCCTGGTTCAACCCATAGAGATTTGAAACATATTTGAGAAGTTTTTCACAATGTTGGTTTCATCCACTCCAAAGATCAATTTGCTGCTGCAATTCTGTAAGATGATCAAGAATAAGAAGCGCCAAAATTTGTGATGCACAAATTGATGTGCCAGAATTGAACTATTGTTGATGTTCCCTCTATTGTTCACTTGTCAAAGTAATATGTTCGATATGCCCAAGGTGAAAGTTAATCTATGTGGGATTTGTTTCAAATTTTATCATTATTAATAAAATGTTATTTTGTTTATCCATATTATGTTTTCTCTTTTTGCTTTTTTCTTCTTCTACAAAATGGTAACATAAAAAACCAAGATAATAATCACTTTTTATATCTGCATAATACTTGTGCATTTATTTGTTCATGTTCTAAAATAAAGCATAAAATAATTGTGCAGATTAATTGTTAAACCCATTGAAAACAATGACTCTATGCCCTCTCCCAACTTTGAATTCCCTGTGTTTGAAATGCAAGAATAGGATGTTGAAGATATTCCTTATGAGATTTCCCTTTTTCTTGAGCACGAGAAGAAGACCATTCAGACTCATAAAGAGCCTTTGGAAGTGATTAATTTGGGGCACTGCTTTTCCCAGATGTTAAGAAGAGAATGGTAGAGCTTCTTAGAGAATATGTGGATGTTTTTGCTTGGTTTTATCAAGATATGTCAAGTCTTGATACTGATATTGTGGAGCATAGATTTACATTGAAGCCAGAGTGTCCGCCAGTTAAACAGAAGTTGAAAAGAACTAATCCTGATATGGCTGTTAAGATCAAAGAGGCGGTTTAAAAGTAGATTGATGATGGTTTGCTTGTTACTTATGAGTATCCTTAATGGGTGGTCAACATTGTGCCTATTCCGAAGAAGGACGAAAAAGTTAGGATGTGTGTTGATTATAGAGATTTGAACAAAGCTATCCCAAACGATGATTTTCCTCTTCCACACATTGACATGTTGGTAGATAATACAACTAAGTTCAATGTCTTCTCCTTTATGGATGGGTTCTCCGATTATAATCAGATCAAGATGGCACCCGAGGACATGGAAAAGACAACATTTATTACACCCTGGGGAACATTCCAATCTAGAGGCTTGTGGCGGGCGCCATAGTCCTCACATGGGTGCCAAAACTGTGTGTGGCAGACGTTGCATGCAGTGTGGTATGCTCCCATGTCTGTTCTAGTTTATTGCTTTGACCATAATTTTTATTTGAATTTTAGTTTACCGGCATGTAATAATGGTTTAATAACTAGTTAGAAGAGAACAAACATAATATATAGGTAGGAATAATAAACATGATAGAGTAAAATGAAATTAAAACGGAAAATTGAAGAATAAAAGAATGGAGTAGACAGGAAAAGATGATATAATTCGTCTACTGGAATAAAAAGAAATGAAGTAATTAAATAAATTCTCAATGTGCAAAAACAAATAACAAGAAAATTCCAAATAAGAAAATAAAATAAATGTCAGTGAACTAGTAATATTCCAATAAATTAGCCATTACGGCGACTGCTGGTAGGAGGAGCGAACGAGTAGAAGTGCTAGTAAATGTGATCCAGGTTCTCTGTCACTACATCCAAAAAGTCGTGGAATCCACACGCAGGGTGCTTAGCTCGCCTCTCAGATTGGCGACGTCTGTCTGAACAGCTTCGATGGCAGCAACATGATCGGTGAGAGGTGCAGTAGGTATAACTGGAGCATATGATTCAGCGTTAGAGAGATAATTGTCATAGTGGTCGTAGATTTGAGGTGTCTCTGGAGGAGAAGGTGGTGCATCTGGTGGTCCAACCAAATCATAGAGCCGGTTATTCCTATCATGTAGACTCGTCCTATGGTCTGGCAGGGTAAATAGGTGTACTACTTGGCGGTTAATTAGAAATTCAAACGCATCTGGACCTAGATTCCTAATGATACTGGTGTTGAAGCAAAAGTCGATATTCATTGGTCGTATTCCACCTAAAGGGTTAAGCCTGATAAGTGGATGTCTCAGTCTGATGGAATTTTCTATCATGGTCACTAAGCCTCCCACTAAGATTGGTCCATAGTCTTCCTGTGCTATATGTTACAAATTAGCTATCATGAATGTAGTGAAGGATAAGGGCGATCCAAAATGCAACATAATTAAAAAAAATCTCCTTTAGTGATCCTTACGAATGGGCATGATCAGTGATAGAATTGTTACTTCTTATGACGAATGAAACCTTTGATGCAGATCTACGGAGCGATCACGAACTTTGAACGGTGACAACGCCTCTACTTAGTCCACATGAACGGATTCCTTCAATCTCAGTGCTAGTTGCTACGAATGAAGGCTTTGAGTGTGTGTGTGTGTGTGTGTGTGTGAGAGAGAGAGAGAGAGAGAGAGAGAGAGAGAGAAATGAAATTGCAACTGCACAAATGCTTCTGCACAAGGGTTCTACTTATAGAACCACTTGTGTGGGATGCAAGCTAAAAAAAAGCCCACTTAAGTGTATATGGCCCATATCTTATAATATGCCAAAATCACTTAAGCGCGTGGTACCTTACCATATTCCGTATTATACTTAAGTACACCGTACCTTACGATGTTCTACAATTCACTTAAGTGCACCATATCTTATGGTGTTCCTTAGTTACTTTATCTCTCATCAATTTTTCCTTTTGTATGTGACCCTATAGGTTTTCGCGGCATTGGAAATCATATTAAATCACGTATTTAACATAATAAACAATGAGCGGTATCAAGCAACACATCACTACTATACAAGACACGAAAATGTCATGTGTTCTGACAAATCCTTTTGTGATAATACTTATGTGTACAATTACCCTTTTCCTCTTATGTCTATATTGAACACAAGGCATATACCATGTCATCCTTGTCCAGTTCAATATTGGGCCCATAGACATTTATCCTGTTACGCGGGATGGAAAAATTCTATCTAGGTCACTCATGTCCCTTAGCATGCTTCATGGAGTACCCATCAACTGTCTTTATGGTCATCCAGTTACGGACAATGTTTGATCAGCAATAAGGCACTCGACTCTACATCTTGGGTCCATAGTGGTTTCAGGTTGAAGGGTGGTATACACCATTATCACCATGAGAATAACTTATGACACTTTGCATAACATTCTATATAGTATTCTCATAGTGGGTCAATCGAGTATAAATATTATTCTTAATATTCATACTCATGTTTAAGACTTGATAACTCCTTATCCATGATCTATGAGATGTGATCATCAGTCTATATACATAATAGTCTTAATGATTTAATGTTATCCCACTTCATAATAAAGCTCGACTACAGATACTTTAAGAATAGTGTCCTTATGTTTAATGTGATATGATGATTAAGTCACACTTGATACATTAAACAGACTAGCTATTCTAGGGACTTTATTAAACAAACATAATAAAGAAAAAGCCTTTTATTATGAATAAATAATTCGATACAAGTACCAAAAGTATTAGCCTCTAGGGCTTACACCAAGAATATACCACTAGCACTAGAGCCAATCAGGCATACCCCTAATGCCCATAGATCTAGTATGGCCATCATGCTTCTGCTGTGTAAGAGGCTTTGTCAGTGGGTCAACAATATTGTCAAGTGTAGGTACTCTGCATATTTTCACATCTCCTCTATCTATTATCTCTCGAATGAGGTGATAACGCCTAAGTATGTGTTTGGATCGTTGGTGACATCTAGGCTCCTTAGCTTGTGCGATAGCACCATTGTTATCACAATAGAGACCAATGGGATCCACAATGCTAGGAACTATGCCAAGTTCACTAATGAACTTTTTGATCCAAACAACTTCCTTTGCTGCACTTGAGGCAACAATATACTCGGCCTTGGTTGTAGAATCAGCAACTATATCTTGCTTTGAACTTTTCCATCTTACAGCGCCACCGTTTAAGCAAAACACATAACCAGATTGCGATCTAAAGTCATCCTTATCTGTCTGGAAGCTAGCATCGGTGTATCCAATTACAGCAAGCTCTTCCTGACCTTCATATATCAAGAATGAGTCCTTAGTCCTTCTCAAATACTTAAGGATATTCTTGACACCTACCCAATGAGCATCACCGAGGTCAGATTGGTATCTACTCATTGCACTTAAATCAAACGAGACATCTGGTCGAGTACATAACATGGCATACATGATAGGTCCTATTGCAGATGCATATGGAATCTTATTCATGCGATCCCTTTCTTCCTTAGTTGAAGGGGATTGTGTTTTTGATAGACACAAGCCATGTTGCATAGGTATGAACCCTTTCTTGGAATCATGCATATTAAAGTGTCTCGGCACTTTGTCTATGTATGTATTCTGACTTAGCCCAAACAGTTTTTGTGATCTATCTCTATAGATCCTGATTCCTAATATATAAGCTATTTCACCCAGGTCCTTCATAGAAAAGCATTTCCCCAACCAAGACTTTACTTGTTATAGGGTAGGGACATCATTTCCAATGAGTAATATGTCATCTGCATATAATACCAGGAAGACGATCATGCTCCCATTAACCTTCTTGTAGACACAAGGCTCATCTTCATTCTTGATGAATCCGTATTGTTTTACTGTTTCATCAAAACGAAGATTCCAACTTCTGGAAGCTTTCTTCAATCCATAGACTGATCTTTGTAACTTACATATCTTTTGGGCTTCTTCTGGTATGTCAAATCCTTCAGGTTGTGTCATGTACACATCCTGAAGAAGATTCCCATTAAGGAAAGCAATTTTGACATTCATCTGCCATATTTCATAATCATGATATGCAGCGATAACAAGTAAAATCCAAACAGATTTAAGCATTGCAACTGGTGAAAAGGTTTCATCATAGTCAACCCCATGAATTTGTTTATATCCTTTTGCAACCAGTCTTGCCTTATAGGTATGTACCTTACCATCCATGTCAGTCTTATTTTTGAAGACCCACTTGCATCCTATAGGGTTAACTCCTACAGGAGGCTCTACCAAGGTCCAAACCTGGTTTGTGTACATGGAATCCATTTTAGATTTCATGGCTTCTAGCCACTTCTCAGACTCTGGACCAGTTATGGCCTCTTGGTAGGTCACAGACTCATCTTGATCCATGAGTAATACTTCACCTTGATCAGTTATGAGATATCCATATCTCTCGGGTAGGTGACGTATCCTGCTTGACCTACGTTGGTCTTGTTCTACTTGAGCAGATTGCTCTTCCACAACTACTTGTGTTTCCTGCTCTAATTCCTCCATAGGTGTATCAATGCTTTGTAATTCTTGAATTTCTTCAAGCTCTACTTTCCTCCCACTGATTCCTTGGAAATAAAATCCTTTTCTAGGAAAACTCCAGTTCGAGCGACAAACACTTTGCCCTCAGAAGGATTGTAGAAGTAATACCCTTTTGTTTCTTTAGGATACCCCACAAATAAGCATTTGTCAGATTTGGGCTCAAGCTTAGTTGAAATTTGTCGTTTCACATAAACTTCGCAACCCCAAATCTTCATGTAAGACATATGTGGTTTCTTACCACTCCATATCTCATATGGTGTCTTCTCAACCTTTTTGGATGGAACGCGGTTAAATGTGTAAGTTGTTGTCAATAATGCATGTCCCCAAAAGGGGTTTGGAAGATCGGCGTGAATCATCATGGATCGGAACATGTCTAATAGGGTTCGATTTCTTCTCTCAGATACACCATTCCATTGGGGTGTTTCAGGAGGAGTAAGTTGGGATAGGATCCCACACTCTTTCAGATGGTCATTAAACCCTAGGCTTAAATACTCACCACCTCGATGTGATCGAAGAGTTTTAATATTCTTACCTATTTGGTTTTGTACTTCATTCTTGAATTCCTTGAACTTTTCAAAGGACTCTGATTTGTGTTTCATTAAATACACATAACCATATTTACTGAAATCATTAGTAAATGTGATGAAGTACTAAAAACCTCCCTTGGATGGTATGTTCAGTGGTCCACATACATCAGTATGTATGAGGGCCAAAAGATCATTAGCTATTTCACCTTTTCCTGCGAATGGAGACTTTGTCATCTTTCCAATTAAACAAGATCTTCATGTCTCATACGATTCATAATCAAAAGAGTCCAAGAGTCCATCTTTATGGAGTTTGGAAATGCGTTTCTCATTTATGTGGCCTAATCGACAATGCCCAAGGTAAGTTGGATTTAACTCATTAGGTTTCATCCTTTTAGTATTAATGTTATAAATAGGCATTTCAATATCAAGGACATATAGTCCATTGTTCATTTGTATAGTAGCATAGAATATCCATTCAAATAAATTGAGCAACAATTGTTCTTTATTATAAATGAAAAACCAAACTTGTACAAACAAGAAACAAAAATAATATTCCTGCTAATAGAAGGTACATAATAACAGTTCTCTAATTGAATTATTAAACCACTAGGTAAAGTTAATACATAAGTTCCTACGGCTAAAGTAGTAACCTTTGCCCCATTGCCAACTTGTAGGTCAACTTCACCTTTTGCCAAATCTCTACTCCTTTTTAGCCCCTGCACATTGGTACAAATGTGAGAACCGCATCCAGTATCTAATACCCATGATGCAGAAGTAGATAAATTAATTTCAATAACAAAAATACCTGAAGTTGAAGTCTCTACTCCATTCTTCTTATCTTCCAGGTGCTTTGGGCAGTTTCTCTTCCAGTGTCCGGTCTTACCGCATTGGAAGCAGGTGTCTTCCTTTGTTATGCCTCCACTAGGCTTCAAAGCAGCAACAATGGATTTGGGTTTGGAAACTTCCTTGCCTTTCCCTTTATCGCCCTGCTTGGTGGGTCTTTTATTTTGTCTCTTTCCATTTCCGATCATCAGAATGGACTTCCCTTTTGACTTCAGAATCTGCTCAGCAGTTCTTAACATGGCTAGCAATTCAGGAAGAGATTTGTCCATATCATTCATATTTAAATTAAGGACAAATTGACTGAATCTATCTGGCAACGATTGCAAGATCAAATCAGTCGTAAGTTCCTTTCCGAGGGGAAAACCCAACCTCTCAAGGTTCTCCACATACCCAATCATCTTGAGCACATGGGGACCCATAGGGGCTCCCTTAGCTAACTTTCCTTGAAAAAGGGCTTTTTAAACTTCAAACTTTTCATGCCTTTCTTGCTTTTGATAGAGCATCTTCAGGTGTTCGATCATATCGAACGCTGCCATATTCTCATGTTGCTTTTGCAACTCTGAGTTCATGGTAGCTAGCATGAGGCAAACAGTTTCATTGGCATCATCAAAATGCTTCTTATAAGCATCTCTTTCTGCCTTAGGTGCATAACTAGGAGGTTCCTCTTCAGGAACAGGTTTCTCCAAGACATACAGCTTTCTATCATGTTTGAGGACAATCCTCATATTTCGGTGTCAATCCAGAAAATTTGTCCCAGACAATTTTTCCTTGTCAAGGATTGATCGCAAAATGTTGTTAGAGGTGTTTGTTGTCATGGTAATCTACATGAAAATAATGAAAATATAAGTATCAATAACATATTTAATTAGGCCTTTAATTAAATATGCTCCCACTATTTTACTCAAAACAAATGACCCTCACCATTTGATTTGGAAAATCCCGTTGGAAGATTTTCTAGTGGATCGAGATCCACATTTCACTTTGTTTTAAGTCCGCGTATGAGGATTACACAAAACTAGGTTATTTAGGTAGGAACTCCTTCCAATTGTATCTAATACAACTCTTGAATATTTTAGTTAGGTGAATAACTCCTTATTCCAATCCATCACATGGATCATTTCCAACTCTTGCTTCTAAACATATATAATCTTATTATAATTTATTTAGTTAAGTTTGACCCATTGTTTTAGCAATTGGATATTACAATTATCCCATCGCACCTTAGTAATATAGAACATGCACCTCGCGTAGGCGAAACCTACATTATTCGATACTAGTCTTCATGAGTGCTAAAACTTGGAAAGCATAAACTTAATATTTAATTTGAGGGAATTTGCAATTATTCTGATCTCACTGGCTTATTTATCATATAAATCGTCTCTCACAGCATCAACATACATTCACATGCATCAACAAATATAATGAAACAGTTATGGCCCCTAGTGCAATTGTTCTCCCAAGCCAATGAGAGAACCTAAGCTAACCTAATAACGATCTAAGCTTCTCCAAGCAAGATCTTCATGGTTTTCCTCCTTTGATATTGAATTCTCTTTATTCATAATATTACATTACATAAAAGAAACTCGTTTTACATACGAGGGAGTGAGATGAGAAAAGAAGTTACATTAAGAGATTAAAAGAGAGGCACGACCTGCAGGTCGTATTTTAAAATCCCAAAACAAAATAAAGGAAAACTAAGGCCATAACCGATCACCACAAGACAATAATAATAAATGCATTATTATTAATTTAAATTCTGTTAATTAATTAAAACCAAATTAAACTTCGGCAACCGATCACACTACGCAAAGTTAGCCGGGAGTTAACCTAATGCACCAATTTCAGACCGTCAAACACACCTCGATTGTTAATTCAGTATGATTGATCAATACGTCATTGCTTCACCATACTAATGTCAGATCAAGAAGCAAATGACCATTGATCGCTCAAAGGAAAATAACCATTAAGTGTTTGAATGAACGAAACAGAAACAGTATATCATATATACTGTATTTTGCATCAGTATTACTTATATCATATATATAACTTGATCGATCTCAATTGTGTAACCTATGGACGATCGATGTATCGCTGCTTCACCATACTAACGTCAGATTCCAAAGCATAGTCAACATCAATCATCCAAATCGTACACACATGATGCCAAATTTAATTACTCATTTATTCTTTGATTCATTTTGTCTTTTAATCATATTAATATAGAAAATACAGAAAATAAACAGCTATCAGATGCATGGTTTCATAAGTGGCTCTGATACCACTGAAGGAGAAGGGCAATCCAAAATGCAGTGGAATTTAAAAAAATTCTCTTTTAGTGATCTTTACGAATGGGTATGATCAGTGATAGAATCGTTACCTCTTATGGCAATTGAAACCTTTGATACAGATCTACGGAGCGATCACGAACGTTTAACAGTGGCAACGCCTCTACTCAGTCCATAAGAACAGATTCCTTCAATCTCTGTGCTAGCTTCTACGAATGAAGGCTTTGAGTGAGTGAGAGAGAGAGAGAGAGATAGAGAGAGAGAGAGAGAGAGAGAGAGAGAGAGAGAGAAAACAAAATTGCAACTGCACAAATGCTTCTGCACAAGGGTTCTATTTATAGAACCACTTGTGTGGGCTGCAAGCTAAAAAAAAGCTCACTTAAATGTATGTGGCCCATATCTTATAATATGCCAAACTCACTTAAGCGCGTAGTACCTTACCATATTTCGTATTCTACTTAAGTACACCGTACCTTATGATATTCTACAATTCACTTAAGTGCACAGTATCTTACGGTGTTCCTTAGTTACTTTATCTCTCATCAATTTGTCCTTTTGTGTGTGACACTGTAGGTTTTCACAACATTGACAATCATATTAAATCACATATTTAACATAATAAACAGTGAGCGGTATCTAGCGACACATCACTGCTACCCAAGACACAAAAATGTCATGTGATATGACAAATCCTTTTGTAATAATACTTATGTGTATAATTATCCTTTTGCCCTTATGTCTATATTGAACACAAGGCATAGTCTGTGTCATCCTTGTCCAGTTCAATATTGGGCCCATAGACATTTATCCTGTTACGCGGGATGGGAAAATATCATCTAGGTCACTCATGTCCCTTAGCATGCTTCGCGGAGTACCCATCAACTGTCTTTATGGTCATCCAGTTACGGTCAACATTTGATCAGCAACAAGGCACTCGACTCTACATCTTGGGTCCATAGTGGTTTCAGGTTGAAGGGTGGTATACACCATTATCACCATGAGAATAACTTATGACACTTTGCATAACATTCTATGTAGTATTCTCATAGTGGGTCAATCCAGTATAAATATTACTCTTAATATTCATACCTATGTTTAAGACTTGATAACTCCTTATCCATGATCCATGAGATGTGATCATCAGTCTATATACATAATAGTCTTAATGCTTTAATGTTATTCCACTTCACAATAAAGCTCGACTACGGATACTTTAAGAATAGTGTCCTTATGTTTAATGTGATCTCATGATTAAGTCACACTTGATACATTAAACGGACTAGCTATTCTAGGGACTTTATTAAACAAATATAATAAATAAAAAGCCTTTTATTATTAATAAATAATTCGATACAAGTACCAAAAGTATTGGCCTCTATGGCTTACACCAACATGTAGCGGTGTTAACAGGTCGGGCATGTGATGCACAATACATTATAAAGAGTTCGTCTTTGGACATGAAGGTTTTGTTCTATTCCTTTCCAAATAAGGTGTGAGCTAGGATCTTATGAAAGTAACGAATGACAAGGTTATGGATGTTCTCTGAATCCATAAGGTCCGGCTCGGAATGGTCGTTTCCTGTGATGTTACCCCAAAGGAGATCTAACTAATGGTCTACAAGCTTTTCTTCCTGGGTAATGGTAAAGGTATCAGAACCATTAGGGCATCCTAAGAGTTCAGCCATTTCTCTATGGGTGTAGCGGTAGTCATTATCGAATAACCTAAAGGTGATGAGGCCTTTGTTAAATCACGTACCATGGTTTGGCAGGTACACTAGGGAGCTTAGGAATTCTAAAGTCAACCTATTGTAGGAACTAAGTTTTTGTTTGATGGCGAAGGTGTCCCAGCCTAGTTGGTTAATTAGGAACATAACACTATCTCTTATATCTAATTTGGTCATGGTGCGTCCATCTAGGTATAAAGTTAGTGTCATTTCTCTCTGAGTTAGAGCCTCAAAATGTCTCCTTTGAGCTTTACCTCTGAAGACTATATCCATGTAATCTACTTGTTGCATTGTGATGGTCAGTATCTAGATAAAATCAAGTAGATAACAACATTAAGTTAGTCATGGTCAATAACAAAGAAAGGTACCGATTAACTTTATGAGAAATAAGAAAGAAAGAAAGAATGAAAAATAAGCAGTAGTAATAATTATAAATTTGGATAATTAAATTAAATAGTTAAAGATAGAGTGTGGGTTGTCTCCCACCAAGTGCTTTGTTTATTGTCGTAAGCTCGACAGAAATAGGATAGGTGTTATTCTTTTGAATGAGCGTGAAGCTCTACAAGCTTTAAATTTGCAATGAAATCATTGTTATCAATGTTGTGCTAATGTTTCAAACATTGGTCGTTTACTATGAATGGTTCGCTTATTTTTCCCTTTATCTCTATTGCTCCATTTGGGAAGATATTGGTAATTTCGAAGGGACTGGACCACCTAGAACGGAGTTTTCCGGGAAAGAGTCTGAGGCGGGAGTTAAACAGAAGTACTTTGTCGCCTTCCTTAAACTTTTTCCTTGATATGCGATTGTCGTGCCATTTTTTAGTTCTTTCTTTATAGATTCGGGCATTCTTATACGCATCTAGTCTAAGTTCTTCTAGTTCATGGATATCTAATATTCTTTTTTCGCCTGCGGCAGTATAATTGAGATTAAGGGTCTTAATGGCCCAATATGCTTTATGTTCTAATTCTACCGGCAGATGACATGATTTTCCATAAACTAGCTTAAAAGGTGTAGTTCCTATTGGGGTCTTATAAGCTGTCCTATATGCCCACAGGGCTTCTGGTAATTTTGAGGACCAATCTTTCATAGAGGTGGCAACCGTCTTTTCTAAGACTTGTTTAATTTCTCGGTTTGAGACTTCTAATTGCCCACTCGTATGTGGATGATAGGGTGTTGCTACGCGGTGCCGGACTCCATATTTCAGTAATAGCTTTTCAAAAATCCTTGAAATGAAATGGGAGCTACAAGTCTCGGCACTCCAAATCTAGGGAAGATTATACGCTTAAAGAGTCTAATTACCACTCATGTGTCATTCGTTGGAGAGGCTATGGCCTCAATCCATTTTGATACGTAATCGACCGCAACAAGGATATACTTGTTACCAAAAGAAGATGGGAAAGGTTCCATAAAATCGATTCCCCAAACATCGAAGACTTCTACTTCCAAAATGCCTTTAAGTGGCATTTCGTCGCGTCTAGATATGTTGCCAGTGTGTTGACACCGATCGTAATTTGTGATCGCGATGTGGACATCTTTCCACAGAGTGGGCCAAAATATGTAGGCTTGTAAGATCTTAGCGCAAGTCTTCGAGGTGCTTGCATGTCCTCCATAGGGAGCAGAATGACAGTGGGAGATTACATTTTCTACCTCATCTTCGGGGACACATCGACGGAAAATGCCATCGGCGCCTCTCTTGAAAAGCAGAGGCTCATCCCAATAGTAATGTTTAAGATCGTGGAAGAATTTTTTCTTTTGTTTGTAAGTCAAGTCTGGTGGAAGCACCCCAACTGCTAAGTAGTTGACGAAGTCAGCGTACCATGGTAATGTGGTTTTAGTGTAAATTGCTTCCACTACCTCGTTTGTTTTGGTATCCTTATGGGTTAACGCATATTTATCTATATTGCTTTCCAGTTAGGTTATGAGTCTTTCGTATGGGAAATCATCGTTTATAGGCACTCGTTCAGGTTCAATACCTTCCATTCTTCACAAGTGATTGGCCATAATATTTTCAGTGCCCCTTTTATCCTTGATATCTAGGTCAAACTCTAGTAATAGTAAGATCCACCTTAGGAATCTTGGTTTGGTGTCCTTTTTGTTTAACAGGTACCTAATTGTAGAATGGTCGGTATAGATAATTATCTTTGCTCCTACTAGGTAGGAACAGAATTTATCCAGAGCGAACACTACAGATAAAAGTTCCTTTTCTGTGGTGGCATAGTTCATTTGTGCAGGGTCTAGGGTTTTACTTGCATAGTATATTTCATGAATATTGCGCCTACAGCATAGTCACTAGCGTCACACATGATTTCAAAGGGTAGTCTCCAATCGTGTGGTTGCATGATAGCTGCGGTAATAAGAGTTGTTTTCAGTTGTTCAAACGCCGCTAGGCATTTGTCATCAAAGATGAATTCGGCGTATTTCATCAATAATTCAGTCAGTGGTTTTATGATTTTTGAGAAATCTTTAATGAATCGTTGATAGAAATCGGCGTGTCCTAAGAAGCTTCGTATTTCTCTTATGGTTTTCGGAGGCTGAAGCTATAGACGATACTTGTTGTCTACTAGATATCATTGACTTATTTTGGCCTATAACTTCTATATGCATTGACTATTATTCAAATTGACTATTACAGGTCTAGGAATTCGTACCTTAGATTTTTGGGTAACGTCTTAAGTTCTAGGGCTGGTGCCTTTAGGAATTGCGTAAAAATGAATTCGATTTTTTCCTCACCAACTTCAAAGGTTATCTTACCTTTATTAACATCTATAATAGATGTGGCTGTAGCTAGGAATGGTCTTCCTAATGTGATATGGATGTTGGAATCCTCTTTTATATCCATGATTACAAAATCAGTAGGAATATAGAATTGTCCTATGCGTACCAGACCGTTTTCTAGCATACCTATGGGAAATTTAATAGAACATCCACAAGTTGTACGGACATCCTCGTAGGTCTTAGTTCTCCCATTTTTAGCCTTTCGCATATGGACAATGGCATTAAACTAATATTGGCTCCTAAGTCGTATAGTGCTTTGTCTATAACAAACTTTCTGATTACACAGGGTATGGAGAAACTACCTGGGTCTTTCAGCTTATAAGGCATATTGTTTTATATTATGACGCTACACTCAGTAGTAAGTGTAACAATTTCGTTATACTCTATCTTCTTTGTCGCAACCTGAAAAATGGAATGCGAAAAAAAAACCGGCGAAGAAAGACAGGAGAGTCGTCACCGTGCGTTATTTATCCCAAAGGAGGGAAAGAAAACGTTCAAAGTAAACCTGAAAAAAGGAAATGACAAGACAGGGTCTCGCAACCAAATCTTGGGTTCGGGAGTCGATTATGCGAAGGGAAGGTATTAGCACCCTTACGCATCCGTAGTACTCTAAGGGATCCACTTTTGTAGTTCTTGTCTAAAGAGTCTTCGTAGCTCAGCTACCTAGGGGTTAAGGGTATGTGTGCTTGCTAAGACATCGCGTCTTATGCCTACGTATCTCATCTGGAATGAGAATCAGAGCAAGCCGTAGTTCGGCTAACTACGGGGTTATGGATTGGGTTTTGAACGAACGACGTTACTACGGAATCTACCGGATGCTCGACCTTTGGAGACTTACTCACCTGTAGTAGAAGGAGTAAACGTGTGTTTAGGAGAAGAAAAATCAATGAAGGGTTAGGGTTGCTCATACAAAAGGAGTCCTAGACAAAGGAACCTGAAAAAATAAATAATACACACACAAAAACATTGCCTCATATCGAGGTCTTCCAGCTAGGAAAGAAGTAAAATGCGGGAAAAATGTAAAAGTACCACGCGGATAAAGATTCGAAGTAACAACAATTAAAGGAATGGGAAACCCAGGGATCCTTCCAAGCTAAACACCATCAAAGAAAGTGAGTCAGTACAGGTAATCGGAATGAAACCTCCAGGCGGTATCCCACAAATAAAGTGGAACACCAGGCAAACCATCTCTGCAAGAGTCATATGAGCCCTCACAAAACAAAACTCAACAAACAGGTTAGAGAAACAAAATAGGGTAACCAAGAGTTGCCCCCAAATCAAAATGTAACCACATGAATCATGCCATTAAAATTCACAAAAAGCTCACAAAAAGCAACCAAGGGTAGGAGGCCTAAACCTCTTGTCAAACACATGCATCAAAAGGGTATCAAATTCACCCATAATACCTCATACATTTAGAGCATTCAAATTAAAGGCATAAAGATGATTGATATAGGGCAAACCTGATTAGAGAGATCGGTTGAAATCAAATGGCACGGCTGGATTTGCAAACCAATGTTAGGGTTTGCTTGAGCTGAAAGTGTGTGAGTCAGAATGAACCTTTCAGAGTTGCCTGGAGGTTGCTGCAGATTAATTCTCACTCTCTCTGTCTATGTTTCTCTCCAGGTTTTGTCCAGGGTTTTGTTCCAAGAAAACCTCAGAGTGTTTTGCTTCTCTTCCTTTTCTGTCTGTTCTCCCTCTTTTATAACCTGATTTTCATGGCTTTGTGGGCTCAAATGAGAGAGGTTCAAGTCCAAGATTTTTCTATTACATTTTATTTATTTATTTAATTAATTAATTTTTTATTTTTTTTTTCGTTTTTTTTTGCATAACACGTGGGCTTCGCCTAGCGAGCATGACAGCTCATGAACAAACCTCTGCTCCTTCAAGATTAACGTTTTGGCTGACGAATAGACCCCTGTTGGAAGTAACTCAAGTCTTTCCCTTGTGTTGACTGATCATCTAAATGGAACCCACAAAGTGTCCTGGATGATGTTCAAGCTTCTTGGAGCTAATCCCGATTGACATGATGAAATGCAATGTATCTAATGTTAAATGACCTAAAAATGAATGCGTGAATAAGGAGGGCAGATTTTGGGGTGTTACAGCTGCCCCTATTCAGTTATCAGCTAACCCGAGCAGGATGAAAGCGAACAGCTTATCAGACAAACAGGGTGAGCTGTGATTGAATACCAAAGACAGACCGAAAATTTGCGCTCCGAGAACACCACAAAAATGCTGAAATACACTGCGCTGTTTATTTCTCTTCCGATCCTCTGGCTGAATCTGAATCAGTCTTCTGACTTAATCTGGAGTTTCGATCCTCTGGCTGAATCTATACTCAATTTAGTACTCTGGTTGGATGTTAATTTTGATCCTCGGGCTGGATACGGTTTCAATCTTCTGGCTAGATCTTCTTCGATCTTCTGGCTAGATCTTCTTCGATCTTCTGGCTAGATCTCATTTGTTTCGATTCTCTGGCTGAATCTATTTTCTTTGATTCTCTGGCTGAATCTACTTCGATCTTCTGGCTATATCTGAATTGTTTCAATTCTCTGGATGAATCTATTTCCGGTCCTCGGGCTAGACCTGACTTCGATCTTCTGGCTAGATCTTCTTCGATCTTCTGGCTAGATCTCCTTTGTTTCGATTCTCTGGCTGAATCTATTTTCTTTGATTCTCTGGCTGAATCTACTTCGATCTTCTGGCTAGATCTGAATTGTTTCGATTCTCTGGATGAATCTATTTATTTTTCGGTCTTCGGGCTAGACCTAACTTTGATCTTCTGGCTAGATCTGGATTGTTTTGATGATAAATTCCCATCATCAGGATCTCGCATCTAGGGCATGCGCTGGTTGACCCTCTTTCGAAATCTACAATCTTCATGTTAGATATGCAGCTTCGAGAATATCCCACTTTTGGGCTTCGTACATATTCTTCAGGCTAGAACATGTTATAACGACTCTTCGATTAGACTTTGTTTTTTAAATACGATCCGCGGGCTGGATCCTCTTGTAGGTTTATTTTCTGTTGAGCTGTCAATCTATTCCTCCAGCTGGCTTGCTGGGGAAATAACGCTCGTAGTCGACTCTCTGGCTGAATCTTCGAAATGACCCTCAGGCTGGATCTCTGGAAAACGATTCTCAGGCTGAATCTTCGAAATGACCCTCATGTTGGGTCACACACACACTTGATCCTCTGGCCGAATCTCATGACTTTGGTTGTAAAGTAATTTTTCAGTTTGCTTTGAAGAACCTGTTTATCAGCTTATGTGTATGTTTGATATGCATGCAAATGCAAATGCAAATGTTATGCATGGTGCAAAAGAAAAAAGAAATCTGCTTGGGGAAGCAACTCTAGCAGGGAGCGAATCGCTGTATCAATCCTTGAATGCTCTGTGGGGAACGATCCATCTGCCGGGACCGGGGAGCCACCGAAAATAAATCGGCCTTTTTTGAAAAGTTGACCTTGCTGGAGAAGTATCAACTATTGAAACTTTGCTTGGCGAGGCTCTGCGAGGAGAGTCTGTGAGGAAAGCACTTCCTGGGGAAATGTCGTAGGAATCGACCTTTGCTGGGGATATGAACTTGCTAATCATCCTCAGGCTGGGATTTAAAACAAATCTATTAAAAAAATAATCTGCTGGGGACGAGATGAACACTGGGAACACCACCCTCTTGTCTGGGTGGTATGCGACTACACCGCTGTCGCTGGGAAGATACAGTCTGGCACTGTCGACTCTGCTGGGGATATATAGTTTGGATACTGTTAACTCTATTGGGGATATACAGTCTGGATACTGTCAACTCTACTGGGGAACCTGCTCTGCAGAGGAGAGGCTTTGTCAACCGCTTGGGGGTGAGGATTCATGACTTGGCATCCGGTTCCTGTGACCTGTAACCAAAAAATACACGTATGCCCCGAGGAATTACTCGGTTTGAATTCACCGTCCGGGATTAAGCACATTCAAAGCAATTTTGACTGTTTTCTTGCACAAGTCATCTGCAAAAGTCACCATTACATTCAGATGCAATATGTTTCCTCAAGAATTCAGACATCTTTTGCAAACAAACTGATAAATGAAAAGTAAAGAGGCTTTTTAACTGAACTATTCGACTTTTGTTGGTTGAAAAATTTGTGCCAGGAATAGGCGAGTACATCAGGAAGCTGATCCCTGGAAAGAGGCGATCGCTATAAATTGAACAAGAGAAATTATCCTAATGGCAATATGGAAACGGGGCCCCACCGAGTTTCGACTCTGCTATGGCTCGTATGTCCTCAAGACACTCTGCTCATCTTGCTTTCTGAAGTGGATGATTAGTCGATCTTTTACCTTCGAAGATTGCCGGATTGAATGAAACGGTGATATAACACGGATGAACTCAGATCGCAATTACTCGCTTATTCCCTAACTTTTGCGTGGACCGCCCTTTTGGGTTTTCAATCCACCGGGATACCCTTTTTTGCCTTAGCCGCCCTTTCGGGTTTTCGACTCACCGGGTGTACATTTTTTTTTATATCCCTAATTTTTGCCCGAACCTCTTCATTCTTTTTTTTGGTTCGTCGGGATGCCCCTTTTTTGCCTGGACTATTCTTTTTACTGTCCAGCGGGTCTATTTTATGCGAAGTATTTTTCAACTGCGTTTGAGTTTACAGGGGACGGGAAGTCTTCGCCATCCATGGTTGTTAGCATCAGAGCTCCGCCAGAGAAAACTCTTTTAACCACGTATGGACCCTCGTTGTTCGGTGTCCATTTGCCCCTGTGATCTGTGTTGGGAGGAAGAACTCTTTTGAGTACCAATTCACCGACTCGATACTCCCGAGGGCGCACTTTCTGATCAAACGCTCTCTTCGTCCGTCTCTGATATAGCTGGCCATGGCATATAGTTGCAAGTCTCTTTTCCTCAACTAGGCTTAGCTGATTGTATCGAGAACGGACCCATTCTGGTTCGTTCGGCTTCATTATTGGTGCAGGGAAAAGTTATTCTGGCACAAAATGGCATATGAACCCCCTCCGGTGTGATCAACACTGCACCAACTCCGCAACCATTGACGTTGACCGCCCCATCAAACATCATAATCCATTTGGATTCAGGGTCAGACCCCTCCTCCAGGAGTGGTTCCTCGCAATCTTTCGATTTGAGAAACATGATGTCCTCATCAAGAAAGTTGAACCTCATAGGTTGGTAATCATCAATCGGTTGCGCGGCAAGATAGCCTGACAAGACACTTCCTTTGATGGCTTTTTGTGAAGTGTATTGGATGTCATACTCTGTCAGCATCATTTGCCACCTAGCAACCCTGCTGGCTTTTCAAAAATATACTTGACTTGATCCATCTTTGATATCAATAGAGTCGTGTGAGTCAACATATACTGTCTTAGTCGGCGAGCAGCCCATGCCAAAGCGCAGCAAGTTTTCTCGAGCAGTGAGTATCTTTGTTCACAGTCGGTAAACTTTTTGCTAAGGTAGTATATTGCATGCTCTTTTCGACCTGACTCGTCATGCTGACCGAGCACACAACCCATTGACCTTTCTAACACAGTCAAGTACATGATCAACTGTCTTTTCCTCTCGGCCTGTAGACTGGCCCCGATCTTGATCTCTTTCTTGTCGTCTTCGGTACCAATGTTGATGGTCTCAACCACCTCCTGATAAGGTGTGATAGCTCGGTCCTCCTGTTTCAACAACCTGGCTAACTCCTCAGGCAATTCACAATCTTCCTCAACCCCTTCTTCAGCTTGATAGATAGGATTGTCGAAGTCATACTTGGCCATAGCAGTGTCGTTAGCAGTGAGATCCGGGTGATCAGTTTTACGAGGTGTTTTTTAGAAAGAAAAACGAAAAAGAAACATGAAAAAGAAACATTGCCGTTTTTGTAAAAGTAAAAATAATTGAAAGAAAGAGAACACAAAATTGTTTGCAAAAGTTGTCCTTTATTGATGATGAAAATAATTGCGAAATGTAACTAAATGGATGGCCCTACAGATGAGTCATTACACCTTGGTCAAAGTGTAAGACTTTGTTATGCATGTGATAAAAGGAAAACAATAAAAATTACTCCTTCAGTAGAGTAAACCGGACGACTTTTTCAGACGACCAATTGTCGAGCTTTTCTCTTGGGACACACGGGCGAATCCAGCTATCTAAGTCACAGTCGATGTCAGCCTCGTCTTCATCTGCATCATTGACGGTGTGGGGAGAAACCAAACCCCCGCTGGAGAAACTACCGGCTTCATTCTTCTGAGACCCCGGAGTATACCCCAATCCAAACTTGTCTTCTTTTATGATTGACTCCACAAATTTGCCCCAGCCTTGGGCATTACCAGCCTTAACCACTTCAACAGCTTGCTTGTATGAAGAGATAGAAGTCCCGACCTTCTCAGACTCAGGTGAAAAGACAGTTTCGGGCGCGACCTCACTGATGTTTATGGCTTCGAAGCCCTGACACAGCATCTCATACATCTCGCCATCCATCTCCACATACTTAAATGTAAACCGGTGGCTAACAAAAATATCCTCTTCACCACAGACGGTGACGATCTGACCTTCTAGTCCATATTTGAGCTTCTGGTGGAGAGTAGAAGTAACAGCACTGGCAGCATGAATCCAGGGCCGACCTAGCAGACAGCTATAAGCAGGCTGGATATCCATCACATAAAAGGTACTTTTGAATACCTACGGTCCAATCTTAACTGGAAACTCAACTTCGCCACAAACAGCTCGCTTAGAGCCATCAAAAGCCCTAACAACTAAATTACTCGGCCTCAGGGTGGCGTCATCGCAATCCAACTTCGTTAAGGCTTTCTTTGGGAGAACATTCAGAGAAGAACCTGTATCAACCAAAACATGGGAAAGCACCGTCCCTTTGCATTCCATTGTGATATGCAAGGCTTTGTTGTGATTCCTGCCCTCAGATGTTAGGTCATAATCGGTGAAACCTAACGCATGGCTAGTGTGTACATTCGAAACTACCGACTCCAGCTGGTCAACAGTTATCTCTGGGGGAACATAAGCCATATTCAGTACTTTCAATAAGGCTGCTCTGTGTGCCTCAGAGCACATCAATAGTGAGAGAATGGAGATCTTTGAGGGTGTCTGATTTAGCTGGTCGACTACCTTGTAGTCACTTTTCTTGATAATCCTCATAAACTCATCCATTTCCTTCTCGAATGCGGTCTTAGGAGGAGCTTCCTCGGTAGTAACCTCTTTGGTGGATACCTGTTTTCCTTTAGCCTTGGCAGCTGCCTCAGCTTCAGCATTCGTGCGCAATGTTGATGGTGCAAATAGGCGTCCACTGCGAGTTAAGCCACCAATTCCTCCAACATTGTCTACAGAGGAGCTACCAATGTCAATGTCTTCTTCGTTAACTTTCTGCCCCTGGCAGTAGATATCAGCCCCATAGTGCCACGGGATAGCACTGTCTTTCTCATACGGAACAGGTCCTGGTACTATGATGGTAACCGGACCAATCAAAGTCGGTTGAGGGTTGTCAGAGTAAATTGGTGCTGGACTTTCTGGGAAATATATTGTTGTCGGAGTAGGTCTCTCGGGAACATATATTTCTTCAGGAGTGAAATAAAACATTACAGTCGACACATCATTCTTCACTGGACGAGTCTGATCGAACTGAAGACAACCTTCATCTATCAGTTGCCGAATACCCCTTCTCAAACTATCACATCCGTTCTCAGCGTCTTGACAATTTCTGCACTCTTCCCCACAGCCCGGGAAAATCCGTCCTTTCAAGAGTCGGTCTTTGACCACCGATAGCGAAGTCTTCACTTTAGTCACATCAGAAACCAAATTCAAAGTTTCCCCACTATCAACAGCATTAATCCTCTGCCCGCCGTGAGTTGGCATCGGGTTTTGGATAACATTAGGCACCGGAGAAAAATTGATGGCCTGGGCATCTCTCAAATCTTGTACCTTTAGCTAGAGAGCCTTGCAATTATATGTAGTATGGCCAGGTGCGTTGGAGTGAAAAGCACATCTGGCGTTGACATCATAACCTCTAGGCAGATTGTTGGGATCGGCCGGTGGGGCCAGAGTTCTCAACGTAACCAGATTCATGTCAATCAGCTTAGGAAGTAATACAGAATAAGGCATTGGGATTGGCTCAATGACCCGGTCCGCCTGCCTTGGACGTTGTTGATAGGGTCTCTGCTGACCCGGATTACCTCCTTGTTGTTGATTGTTGTACCTGGGTTGCTGTTGCGGATGATACTGCGGTTGAGGAACAGGTGTTGGAATAGTGACTGCGACCACTTGATCTTGATAATAATTAGGGCGTCCTCTGCCCCTGCCTCTGCCGGCATATACAACGCTCGTCTCACCTTCTCTTCTTCGCTGACCGTTACCAGCAAACGGTTTCTTGAGAACTGATGAGTTGGAAGCACTGTTGTCTTGAATTCGGCCCATCTTCAACAGACTCTCGATCCTTTCTCTAGCAATCATTATCTCTGCAAAGCTGATTGACGGGCAAGCAGCCAATCTCTCGATATAATTGCCTTGAAGAGTGTTCATGAACATGTCTGCCATCTCCCTTTCAGACATAGGGGGTTGGACGGATGCAACAATCTGTCTCCAACACTGAGCATATTCTCTAAAGGTTTCCTTGGCAGTCTGAGACATTCCTTGCAACAAGGTCCGATTTGGAGCCATGTCCAAGTTGTATTGATATTGCTTGACAAAAGCCTCTGCCAAGTCTTTCCAGCTCTTGATGGTAGTACGAGACAAATGAGAATACCATTCACGAGAAGCTCCAGTTAAACTGTCTTCAAAATAGTACATCCACAACTTTTCATCTTCAGTGTGAGCTCCCAACCTTCCCAGATAAGATTGGAGATGTGTGCGTGGGCAAGAAGCCCCGTTGTATTTCTCAAAATTAGGGGGTTTGAACTTGTGAGGGATCCTTACTCCCTGAACCAGACCAAGATTGGTGACATCAAAACCTAAGGAATTTAGAGACTCCAAAGATTTGAGCTTCTCAGCAAGCTCATCCATACGGCGAGTGGTCTCGAGGGCCTCGTCGTGCAAAGAAAATTGATCATACTGACAATCTTCAGTAACGGGGCACCCGTTAATCCGAATCCCTTGATTCACATTGTACCTTCCGCCAATACCATTCCCAACATTTCCCGTGTTGCCAACATTACCCGGGTTTCCATCAACACTTGCGTTACCCACGTTTCCAGTGTTCACAGGGTTATCAGCGTTCCCAGGGTTACCAGGGTTACCGAGGTTCCCCTCAGCACTTGGTATTTCCACCTCTAGATCGATCCTCGGTTGCTCAACCAATTCCTTCAGCTTCGCATGGCCTTCTGCCATACCAGTCATCAATGTCATGAACTGATCCATCCTTTCACGCATATTAGCCAGTTCTTTCTGTATCTGGTCCATTGCTAGTCGTGGACGGTTTTCCTTTGTCGGGTACCTGTGAACTCGCTTGGGACCAATAACTGATTGCAACAGGGAACAAACATTAGACACTGCGGTGACACCTGCAAAACAAACAAGGGTTAGTATGTATGGTATGCGATGCACTGCTTATTCGATTTTAAGGCCCCCCCTTAAAAGGGGAATACCCTGCAAATGAATAAGCATGAGATGTTGGATGCAAATATGCAGATGATGCTATGCAATGCAATGGCATGTCAATCAGAATTGCTGGATCCGCTTGAACATCTGTCAGGTTGCACTGCCTGGAGAGAAATTAAGAGGATCAAGCAAAGCACACCAAACAAAGGTCATGGGATGGATCATGTTATCCTTAATATCAACCATCCATTTTTGGTGGATTATGGTTTACACCTTATTAACACCCAAGTTTCATTGATATTAAGGATACCTGAACGGATCAACCATGAATCAAGGGTTTGTTGCAAGTCACGAGCATGGAGTTTAGGTTAAGAACCACCCAAAGGGAGTGTAATAAGGTTTAAACCTGTCAAACATGTTCTACAAAAGGTTCCCGTAGTCATAATCCCATCTTTCAGATATTATCGGAGGAACGACTACTCGTATTCCAAAAATATTCTCAAGAGAGACTCTTATGAGTGTAGTATCGCGTAATAATCGTATCAAATCTTACACTTGAACGACTTTCGCACTACGTCCTACGAATAGGCCAAGATGGGTTTGGTAAACTAAGGTCCTTGGCTTCTAAGGTCTATATTGGAAAAAGTAATGTCTAACCACAACTTACTTGTGTGACATTATTGATCCCAACATGACCTCCACCAAGTGAATGGGCTTGCAAGTCAACTTGCTAAGGAATAACTCCACACAAGTCAACAAGACTATGCCATTCTCCTATCCTAAGTGCACTCGAGTTCGGGTATAGAACTCATCTCACAAACAGAACCAGCAGATACGGCAGTCATATGTACACAATGCAATAAAGTAGGTAAATGCTGAAAGATAAATAACTGTACAAAAGAATAAACACCCAATAAACAAACAACCTACAAAAGCTAGGAGGGACTCGCTTAGGGAAACCGGGTCCCCAACAAAGTCGCCAGCTGTCGCAACCTGAAAAATGGAATGCGAAAAAAAAACAACCGGTGAAGAAAGACAGGAGAGTCGCCAACGTGCGTTATTTATCCCAAAGGAGGGAAAGGAAACGCTCGAAGTAAACCTGAAAAAAGGAAAGGACAAGACAGGGTCTCGCAACCAAATCTTGGGTTCGGGAGTCGATTATGTGAAGGGAAGGTATTAGCACCCCTACGCATCTGTAGTACTCTACGGCATCCACTTTTGTAGTTCTTGTCTAAAGGGTGTGAGTTTATCTTGTGTTGTTTACTAAAAAAGGGGTTTAAATGAAAATGACTCACGCGGATGTCGCATCCACTGCATACGTATCTCATCTGAATATGAGAATCAGAGTCTTCGTAGCTCGGCTACCTAGGGGTTAAGGGTATGTGTGCTCGCTAAGACATCGCGTCTTATGCCTACGTATCTCATCTGGAATGAGAATCAGAGCAAGCCGTAGTTCGGCTAACTACGGGGTTATGGATTGGGTTTTGAATGAACGACGTTACTACGCAATCTACTGGATGCTCAACCTTTGGAGACTTACTCACCTGTAGTAGAAGGAGTAAACGTGTGTTTAGGAGAAGAAAAATCAATGAAGGGTTAGGGTTGCTCATGCAAAAGGAGTCCTAGACAAAGGAACCTGTAAAAAAAATAAAAAAAAATAAACACACAAAAACATTGCCTCCTATCGAGGTCTTTCAGCTAGGAAAGCAGTAAAATGCGGGAAAAATGTAAAAGTACCATGCGGATAAAGATCCGAAGTAACAGCAATTAGAGGAATGGGAAACCCAGGGATCCTTCCAAGCTAAACACCATCAAAGAAAGTGAGTCAGTACAGGTAATCGGAATGAAGCCTCCAGGCGGTATCCCACAAATAAAGTGGAACACCAGGCAAACCATCTCTGCAAGAGTCATATGAGCCCTCACAAAACAAAACTCAACAAACAGGTTAGAGAAACAAAATAGGGTAACCAAGAGTTTCCCCCAAATCAAAATGTAACCACATGAATCATGCCATTAAAATTCACAAAAAGCTCACAAAAAGCAACCAAGGGTAGGAGGCCTAAACCTCTTGTCAAACACATGCATCAAAAGGGTATCAAATTCACCCATAATACCTCATACATTTAGAGCATTCAAATTAAAGGCATAAAGATGGTGGATATAGGTAAAACCTTATTGGAGAGTCGGTTGAAATCAAATGGCACGGCTGGATTTGCAAACCAACGTTAGGGTTTGCTTGAGCTGAAAGTGTGTGAGTCAGAATGAACCTTTCAGAGTTGCCTAGAGGTTGCTGCAGATGAATTCTCACTCTCTCTGTCTAGGTTTCTCTCCAGGTTTTGTCCAGGGTTTTGTTCCAAGGAAACCTCAGAGTGTTTTGCTTCTCTTCCTTTTTCTGTTTGTTCTCCCTCTTTTATAACCTGATTTTCATGGCTTTGTGGGCTCAAATGAGAGAGGTCCAAGTCCAAGATTTTTCTATTATATTTTATTTATTTATTTATTTATTTATTTAATTCTTTTTCTTTTTCTTTTTCTTTTCTTTTTTTTTGCATGACACGTGGGCTTCGCCTAGCGAGCATGACAGCTCATGAACAAACCTCTGCTCCTTCAAGATTAACGTTTTGACTGACGAATAGACCCCTGTTGGAAGTAACTCAAGTCTTTCCCTTGTGTTGACTGATCATCTAAATAGAACCCACAAAGTGTCCTGGATGATGTTCAAGCTTCTTGGAGCTAATCCCGATTGACATGATAAAATGCAATGTATCTAATGTTAAATGACCTAAAAATGAATGCGTGAATAAGGAGGGAAAATTTTGGGGTGTTACATTCTTCTTGTTAGATAAGATTTCTTTGAGAAACTTAGCATATGAGGGAATTTGAGTGATGGCTTCTGTAAAGGGTATTGTGATATTCAATTGTTTTAGAAGCTCTACGAATTTTTTAAATTTCCCTACACTTTTAGATTTAACAAGTCTTTGAGGATAAGGGATATGGGGTTTATACGGTGGTGGAGGAACATAAGGTTCTTCTTTCACTACGACCTCCTCATTTTTATCTTCCTCTTTATCGTGTTCCTTCTCAGTTTCCTTACCAGGGTCTTGGTGCATGGATGGGTTTTGAATTCTAGGGTCGGCCGGTCCGTCTAGTTCTGTCCCACTTCATAGTATAATAGCATTTACATGACCTTTCGAGTTTGGTTGCGGATGTACAGGGGATGTGCTTGTAGGAGCAGCAGTAGGTGCTTGTTGTTGAGCCACTTGCGAGATTTGTGTTTCCAACATTTTGTTGTGGGTGGCTAACACGTCTACCTTGTTTGCTAACTGCTTGATTTGCTCACTAGTGTATATGTTTTGATTTAGGAAATCCTTATTTGTTTGGGCTTGGGTATCGATGAAGCTTTCCATCATTATTTCTAGGTTTGACTTCCTAGGCGCATTTTGAGTATTTGTGGCAGCTTTATGATATCCTGGTGGTACAACAGGTACTTGGTTAGGTGTATACAATGCATTATTGTTTTTGTACGAAAAGTTAAGAGGGTTCTTCCAACTTGGGTTATAGGTGTTTGAGTAAGGGTTTCCTTGAGCATAGTTCACCTGGTCTGTGGAGGTTCCTGTCAAGAGTTGACATTCTGGGGCATCATGCCCCAAAACTCCGTATATCTCGCAGTTTGGTGCTATGGCAACCTTGGTGGTTACGGGTGTTATGGTCAAGTTGTTTATCTTTTGAGTAAGAGCATCTACCTTGGCATTAATATGGTCAAGACTGCTCAATTCGTACATGTCGCCTTTCGTTAGAGGTTTCTCTACAGAGGTTCTTTCATTTCCCCACTAGTAATGATTATGGGCCATACTTTGGATGAGTTGATAGGCCTCATTGTAGGGTTTATCCATCAGTGTGCCACCTGCAGCGATGTCTATTATCAATCTTGTTTTGTACAAGAGACCGTTGTAAAAGGTATGGATGATCAACCATTCTTCTAGACCGTGATGTGGACAAAGCCTCATCTTGTCTTTGTATCTCTCCCAAGCTTCAAAAAGTGATTCATTATCTTTTTGTTTAAACCCGTTTATTTGGGCTCTTAGCATAGCCGTCCTACTAGGTGGGAAATATCGGGCTAAGAAAACTTTCTTCGACTCGTTCCACGTAGTGACAGAGTTGGATGGTAGAGACTGGAGCCAAGCTTTAGCTCTATCTCTTAATGAGAATGGGAAACGACGTAGTCTTATAGCTTCTGGGCTGACACCATTCGCTTTCACAATGTCTGCGTATTGCAAAAATAGTGACAAATGTAGGTTCAGGTCCTCCGTGGGACTACCTGAAAATTGGTTTTGTTGTACAACTGACAACAGCGAAGGTTTTAGCTCGAAATTATTGGCCTCGATGGCAGGGGCAGCGATGCTGTAATGTGGTTCATCCTGCGAAGGGATTGCATAGTACTTAAGAGGACGGTCTTGCACTCCTTCGGCCATCTCTGGTTGAATAATTGATTCAGAAATAGGGATGTTAAGGTCGGGAAGATTTAGCTTGATACGATGTTCTCATATCAAGTCTCGTATTTTGCGTTCTAATCTAAGATAACGCTCAGGTTCTTCAAACGGTAGCTTTAATTTCTCGCCTTGAGAGCGAGTACTTGGCATACACTCGACAAATGTAGAAAGGGAAAAAGAATTGTTTGCCTTAGTCTATACTGGGCAATATCGGAGTTACGATATCGACTAAATTAGTCTCCGACAACGGCGCCAAAAACTTGACCACGACTTAGTAAGTCTATGGGAATCGTGACTACAAGTGCACAGTCCTATCGTGTAGTTTTAAAGATTATCAAACCCATAAGGACTAATAATCGAACGTATCGTTGTCTAATGTTACTATGTAAATCTAAGGTTGCTGATCGTTCTAAGATTGGAGAGATGAAGAGAAGAAACTATAGCATAAAGAGAATATCAATAAGGATATGCGATAAAAAGATATTGGTATATAACGCATCAAACTTCGGGGATTCGATAGATGTTTGGTGTAATCTTATTGGTCAAAATGTTCTTCAGTAGAAATTATTTATAGAAAGGACTTAGTCTCACACTCTCGTTTTTATTGACTCTAACCATACTCCTAAACTAGAATGATTGGCTCTCGCGGTCTCATTTTGAATTTAAAAGTAATTTTTGAATATGAATAAATTCTAATTAATGCTAAAGCGCTCTCGTTGTGTTTAGGATTAATGCCTAGTTTCAGCTATCCGGTTAAAATCTCAAACTCTCGTTCTTGTTGACCTTAACCTTAGTTTGTTTTGTACTCTCGTACGTAATTTTTTTTTAATAAAATAAGAAACTAAAACCGAAAAAATAAGTTTTATAAAAATCAATGTCGCAACCCGAAAAATACGGTCTGCGAAAAAACAACCGGCGAGAAAGAAAACAGAAGAGTCGCCACCGTGCGTTATTTATCCCAAAGGAGGGAAAGGAAACGCTCGAAGTAAACCTGAAGAGAAAGGAAAGGAAAAGACAAGGTCTCGCAACCAAATCTTGGGTTCGGGAGTCGATTATGCGAAGGGAAGGTATTAGCACCCCTACGCATCCGTAGTACTCTACGGGATCCACTCTTGTTTGTTCTTGTCTAAAGGGTGTATGTTTATCTAATGTACTATTTACTAAAAGAGAGGGTCAAAGAAAATGACTCGCACGGATGTCGCATCCACTGCATACGTATCTCATCTGAATATGAGAATCAGAGTCTTCGTAGCTCGGCTACCTATGGGTTAAAGAGGAGTGTGCTCGCTAAGACGTCGCGTCTTATGCCTACGTATCTCATCGGGAATGAGAATCAGAGCAAAACGTAGTTCAGCTACACTAACGGGAACAAAAGTCTCGATTGCAACTAGGGCAAGAGAAAGGGAATGTCTCGATCGCAACGAGGGCGAGAGAAAGGATCGCAACAAAGGCGAAAGCGAACAAGGATTAGTTGTTAGTCGTTAGTCAAACTCGGCAAGACATCGCATCTTGTGCCTACGTATCTCATCTGAACATGAGAATCAGAGTTGCCGTAGTTCGGCCACATAGGGATTGCCATCTGAACATGGCACCTACACACAAAAAGGTGGCAAACATGGAGCCCGACTGCCAATCACTGGACTTACATCAGCATCCGAACCAAAACACACACAAAGGGCAAACGTGGAGTCCGACTGCCAATCACTGGACTTACATCAGCATCCGAACCCAACAAACCCACACTGGAACCCGAATGCCACTCGATGGACTTACATCAACTTCCAAGCACACAACAAGAACAACAAACAACAGATTGCCAAGGAGTCGGGAACTCGAGCCTAGCAATTGTTAAACAAACACACACAAAAAGGAAAAAAGGTGCCCGGAGTGGTCTCGCACGACCACCTGCCTACATACCTCGTCTGGAACAAGGATCAGGGCGATGTAGTTCCCCTACATAGGGGATTGAAACACACGCAAAAAAGAAAAGGGTGCCCGGAGAGATCTCGCACGATCTCCTGCCTACGTACCTCATCTGGTATGAGAATCAGGGCGACGTAGTTCCCCTACATAGGGGTTGCCATCTGAATATGGACTTAGAAATGAGGACACCAGTTGTGTCAAAGGAGAGTGGGCGATGTGTTCACATCCTAGCAGTAGGTGTCGCAGCTCGCTGAATCGAGTCTTAGGCAGTTACCTCTTTGCAATAGAACGGACTACATGCCACAAGATCGGAGACGCTCGGAAAGGTCTAGAAGTGGGGGAAGCTCTGCCCTAGAGTTGTCATGCAATGTGTACTTAAGTGTTAGGATTTACAAATGGGAATATCTACCTAATGTTGGCATGCAAAGAATATGGGACTCCTACCTATGTTATCATACAAAAAGATATGGGAATCCTACCTATGTTATCATACAAAGGGTTCTATCTAATGGGTGCTACCTAATCGGAACAAGAATCGACGAATGGAGCGAGGAGAAGCGTTAGGGATAAGGGTAGATGGCGATGCACGAAGCAATCGACTTACAAGGTTGATGGCGATGCATAAAGCAATCGACTTACAAAAGGGTGGATGAATACGTGCTGGTTCTGTTAGGTTTTGGAAAATGATTACTCGACGTTGGATCGAGGTTTTGGTCTTGTTTTGAAATGGTTATCGGGTGTTCATTTTATTTCTTGTATTAACAGATGAATAAAGAATGAAAGAATATTATACATTTCATGGGAGAGGGATACATTTGTTATGAATGGGGATTGACATGGCAATCAAGCAATATAAGTATATGCCTCATACACCATACAAGTAGGCCACAGTTAATCACACAAGTAAAATATTTAAACAAGTATGTGATCAAATCAAATAATCAAAGAAAAGAAATGAATGAGCATTAAACAACGTGTAAGTGTAAGGGAACCGGCTCATTGTAAGAAAGCCCAAGAGTAAGCTATGTGAGGTTGATGGCGATGCTTAAAAAGCAATCGACTTACAAGGGTGTAAAAAAATGGGCTCGATATTAAATCGAGAAAGTATGATTTTTATAGTTTAATAAAAAAAAAATGGTTTTTGAACTAAATTAAAATACAACAACTATGCATTATTAACAAATGAAATTATAATAAACATAAAAAGGACATTAACAAAATACTAAAGGAAAATAAGATCAAATAAAAGCAAATAAAAGCAAAAAGTTCCACATATGAGTATTGAACCCTCTCCATTTAATACTATGAAACTAACTTCTTTCCACTAGACCACTCAACAATATTTGCTACTGATATACTATGTTAAATATATGAACCGGGCTAAAAAAAAGATTTAAAAAAATAAAAAAAAACAAAATAAACATTTTTATGGTTTTTTTTCTCTCTGTTAAAAACAAAATAAGCTAAATAAATAAAAAGTAAATAATAATAATAAAAGAAAAAAAGAAAATGGAAACAGCAGAGAAACAGCTTCATCGTCCTCCTCACTCTCTCTCACCTTGCGAACTCAACCTTAGCTAGCAATGGTAATCTCACGCACTCGAAACTCATCCTTCTTATGACATCAACAAAACCCTCTCACGCTCTCAACGAACCCCTCTCAATCACTCTCAGCTCTCACAATATTTCCAACAGCAAGCACATGAGAAAGATAAAAAAGAAAGAAAAAGAAGTACTCACAAAGCGTCACGGCGGCGATGGTGAAGGACGCGAAGAAGCTGGCCTCCAGGTAATTGATTTTGGGATTTTAGGGTTCCTCTGCTTCAGATTTTTGCCTCCAGCTCTCTGTGTTCAGTGGCCGCCTCTCACTCTTTAGAAATTAGGGTTTTTTTTTTGTCCCTCACTGATTTCTCTCCTTCTCCTTTTATATTCTATGTATTAGGGTTTCCAATGGGGTCTTTGCTGTTCAAAAGGAGTGTTTCTGCAAAGCACTTTGGATGCTCAGACACATAATCACCCTATCCATGTTAGATTCAAGAAAAGGTATCCTTTCTTCTCTGCTTTGACCTCATATCAATTTGGGATGTTTTTTTGACTTTGCCCTCTGACTGTTGGTTAATGGTTTTGCACTTTAGGTTTTGCAAATTGACTGATTAATGTGTTTCCCCCTTTGTTCATTTTTTACCGCAGTGAAAATTGGTTACAAGGAGGTTGTGGATGTTGGTAACATATTGTAGTGACAACTTGTGTTTTGTCATGACTTTAACTTGTTTGTGCATGAACTGCTGCCAGGGTCTTGAATGGAACATACACATCTCTGTCATGGTCTGCTTCATGAAGTAGCAGGATATGGTCTTGATTTGGACTTGTCGATGCAGATTGTTGGTTGTTGCTATAGCAGTTGATGGTTGATGCAGGTACAGCAGGGGTTAACTCCATTTGGTTCGATATGGCTTGACTTGTGTTCACGGTAGATTGGTCATTGACACACACATTCATGAATTATGCATTGATGCTTCTGGTTGGTTTTGTTTATGTAGGTTCAATGACTGGGCTGGTTCAACATATCTGCTTCTGCCTTCATTGGGACTTAATGCAGGATGGTATTTTTGCTTCCTGATTGTACATCCTTGGATCCTTCAGGAAGGCCCATCTTCTCTACCAAAACCTTCAAAGCTGCTTCAGTAGGCATTCCATGGGCAACAAACTTATGCTCTGACTGTGACACTCCGGCATCATTACAAACAGCAGCAATTTTCGCTATCATCTGAAGATTAGCATCCAATCGACCAGCTGGCAAAATTCTCTATTTGACCATCAGATGGATTATACGTAGTTCCTTCCACCTTAGAGGCTCGCAGGGTATCTACATTAGGGCCACTAGCTACTAGTTTTGAAACAGCCATCCGGTTTGTTGTCAATGTACCAGTTTTTATCAGAGCAAATCACAGTTGTACAACCCAGAGTTTCGACACTAGGTAGTTTCCGAACCAGGGCATTCTTCTGGGTCATTTTGCAAGTACCAAGTGCAAGGCAAGTCGTGATGACAGCGGGCAATCCCTCCGGAATAGCAGCCACAGCCAATGCCACAGCAATCTCAAAGTAATACGTACACTTCTCAAATGAAAACTTGAAGTTCCACTTTGAGCAATAGTTCCAAGACAGTCAACTAGTTCTTGCTTAGTCATACCAATGCCTGTATCAGTGATAGTGATGATCCCCATTATCCTTATCAGCTTGAATTCGGATATCAAAATCAATTGCATCCTTCATCAGGTCAAGCTCTGTAACACTAAAAAATCGCAGCTTATCCAAGGCATCACTTGCATTACTGATAAGTTCCCTGAGAAACACTTCCTTGTTACTGTATAAACTGTTAACAATAAGGTCCATGAGCCGACTAAACTCTGCTTGGTATTCAAATTTTTCAGCTGGTGGGGAACTTGATGCAAATTGTTGGCAATGCTGCAGGATCGGTGCCGACTACAACGCTCAATTGCGTACCGGTTTGAGGCAGCTCACGTCATAACAAATGGTAAGCTTCCGAAAGCGGTTTCAGTTTTGATCACTACTCTAGTTTGATGCCTATTCCATCATGGGCGAATTCCATCGGTAAACCGGCAAATTAACGCATTTCCTTAAACTCGTTCTGTTTCCGCAGGTTCGGTGGTTCCCTGCGGAGTAGCTCTTGGTTGCATCCACCTTGGAGGAAAGTCTGAGCAAAGTGCATCCACCACCAACTACAATACCCTCTTCAACAGCTGCCTTTGTAGCATTAAAAGCGTCTTCAACTCTCAATTTCTTTTCCTAGAGTTTTGTCTCAGTTTGTGCACCAACCTGTATGACAGCCATGCCACTAGACAGTTTTGCAATAACAACATCAGGATCACTTTGAAATGAGACAGCAGCTTCGAACTTTCTTCTTCGGATATTCCTAACTCTTTTTTTTTTACAGGAGCAATTGAGCCATCGGAGTTCTTTAAGGGCAAAGGGATATCCATAGTAACCAGTTTTCCAGATTTATGAGAAGCGATACAGTTACTTCCCAAATAGAATCATAACTGATGGACCTTTAGCATGTCCCTTTAAAACCTCATTTCAATCACACAATTTAAGGGAAATAAAGAGGATCGTTTTGCTTCCCATGTTGGGTATGTTCAAAGCTGCATTTTCACTGACCGTGTTATGATTGAATAACCGCAACGAACGTTGTTGTTCCATGTAGCAGTGCAGTAGCAGTACATGAGTTTTTCGCCTTCTTGGTCAGTTTAGAGTGAATTACCAATTGTCAAAGCTAGTTAACATGGAAGGTTATAACAATTGGATACTTTTGGTTACAGAGTTCACTCTTAAATCTTTGCAGTCATGGCAGTGGGCTAGCAACAGTGTATACTACCTGTTGGGTTGTGGTCCAGATTGGCGGTTTCTGTTCCATATTTGAAGGGTGATACACCAAGCTTACTTGGTGAAATGTTCTTAAGATTACGGAAAATGTCATCACGTCAAGATTCAATCATGTGCAGGTTGGATTGGTTGCAAAGTTGTAGGCTCATTTGACTGTGGTGCTGCTACAGCTTATTATTTGGTGGCTATGTGGAGTAGCAACTGGTGTTCACGAAGAAATATACAAGTAATCACACCGAGAGACCCTAAAACTAATATGAATTTCACAAGTTCATCTTTAGCTGCAGACACTGATCTTTTTTTCTCTTCCAACAAAATTCAAAAGCAGTTCATGGATGCATGCGTATATAGATTCTTCTTCAATGCTTAGCTTGGCTCCTTGCCGCACTTCGTCTCGCATAGCATCCAACAAAGTATATGATAGACAAAACAGAAAATAATACGACATTGAATATCGCAACAACTCTCCACTCAGTTTTCATGTATTGCGCCACGCCGGCCTTGCAAGAATCACAACAATAGCATTTGAAAGCTCGAGAATTTTTTGTACCGCTTGCAGTCATGGTTAGGACTAACTGGATGAAAGCTCAAGTCATAGTAAGATGCATTTACAGCAGGATATCCACACTCAGAAGGCGGCCGACAGCAACTAGATTCAATTGGACTCAAATCTTCAATCTCTGCAAAATAGGTGACTGCCCAAGCAATGGCAGGAAAGCCATCCAAATTCAACCGGTAAGTTAGAGATCCATTTGTTCCCACTACTGCTGTTATGTTAATTTGAATTGGATTTGTATTTTTTGTTTAGAGTATTTCAATAGGTCATATCGTAGTGACGTATGTAATGTGACATTGGTATTGTAACTTGGTTGAGCAAGAAGTATGATTGAAATTTGAATGTATGGTTTGAATCTCTAACAGAAAAATATACATTGAAAAAGCCAGCAATTGATGTTCCATAACTTGTTGATGTGGCCTACTGCTATGCTGATTGTTCAAGGATGGTTTTTTATAGGTCTGCTGCAACATGATGCAGGTGGAACTCCATTGAGCTAATGCAAGCAAATCCCATCTGATTTTCTGTTGATTTTATTTCAGGTTGCCATGCATTTTGCAGATGAATGCCATCTTAGGCATGCAACATCAACATGAGCATTGCATCTTGTTGTGGTTGATGTGCTGCCAATACTTACCTTGCTGTAGGATTTTATTATCGACATGGATGAACTGCTGTCATGCTGCAGATTGTGTTGTTCTGCAAGCCTAAACCAGTACTTCATGGCTTGTGCTTTGTAGGTTTGTGATAGTGGTCAAGGCATTTGCAAGGTTACTTGTGAGCGAAGCAACAAGGTGAAAGCACAATCAACATGTCTACTGGATGATTAATCAAGGCAAAGTAACATGGGATTATGTCCAAGTTTGGGAAATCAGGGCTTCAGAATTTTAGGGTTGACTTTGGTCAAAGTTGACCAAAAAGTCAACTGTTGACCAAAGTCAACAAATGGTCCAAACTCATTTTCTTGGCACTTTCTTTGTAAATGGACAATGTATTGATAATCATGGTGAAATTTAGGGTATTTGGATTTTGGGTGACTTTGGTCAAAGTTGACCAAAAAGTCAACTGTTGGTCAAAGTGTCAATTTTTGTGTATTTTTGTATGGAATCAAATGTAATAAAATTGAAATGGATTAACAAAATGGTTTGAAGTTGGTTTCCAACTTGTTTTGCCTTATGACTTGAATATTTGACTTTGAAAAGAACATGACTGATAATGCACATGAACAAGGCCATGAACTGAGACCATAAGGTCAGGGTTTTGACACAGTATCCATGAACCAATAACATGACTAGCAAGTGGCTCGAAACACAAGAAGCTTGATCGTTTAGATGACCCAGACCATAGAGGTATCCACAATCACAACACCCTGACTTTGAATCAAAACCAATCCTCATGTAAAACCAAAGCAAGGTTAGGCCAAACATGCCAAACAAACATGAAAAATTCAGGAGCAAAATCGGGGTATGACAGTTGCCCCTATTTAAGCGTCTTCAACTAGAGAATATGAAGCAGGACGTTCTTCATATGATCGTAGTGGGAGATGGTTAAATACTAAGAAGACCCGGATTTTGATCATGAATCCCTATGAAACAATGCCTGTCAGCATCGTCAAAAATGCAATCTCGAAAGAAAAAATCCATCTGTTACGGTGAAAATCGGCCTGAGTACTGAAACAGAAAGTTGACCTGGATACCAAAATAAATGGTAACACAGGAATACCCATGGCCTGAACGCCGCACTAAGCATCGTAATACGAGAGTATCAATGTTGGTCTGATCACCGGAAATCTGGTCTGAACACCACTTTGATCTGAATATCGGAAAAACTGGCCTGAATGCCACTTCGGTCTGGATACCGGGAACTCTGGCCTGAATGCCACTTCGGTCTGGATACCGGGAAAACTGGTCTGGACACCACAAGTTCTTCGTCCTGACTGTTGAGAACTTCTTCGATCTGGAAATCGGAAACTGGCCTGAATGCCACTTCGGTCTGGATACCGGGAAAACTGGCCTGAATGCCACTTCGGTCTGGATACCGGGAACTGGCCTGGAACGCCACTTCGGTCTGGATACCGGGAAAACTGGTCTGAACACCACAAGTTCTTCGTCCTGATTGTTGAGAACTTCTTCGATCTGAAATAGGAAACAGGCCTGAACGCCACATCGGTTTGGATACCGCCTCGGTCTGAACACCGGAATGCTGGTCTGAATACCATAAGTTCTTCGTTCTGATTGTTGAGAACTTCTTCGATCTGGAATCGGAAGCTGGCCTGAACGCCACATCGGTCTGGATACCGCCTCGGTCTGAACACCGGAATGCTGGTCTGAATACCATAAGTTCTTCGTCCTGACTGTTGAGAACTTCTTCGATCTGGAATCGGAAACTGGCCTGAACGCCACATCGGTCTGGATACCGCCTCGGTCTGAACACCGGAATGCTGGTCTGAATACCATAAGTTCTTCGTCCTGATTGTTGAGAACTTCTTCGATCTGGAATCGGAAGCTGGCCTGAACGCCACATCGGTCTGGATACCGCCTCGGTCTGAACACCGGAATGCTGGTCTGAATACCATAAGTTCTTCGTCCTGATTGTTGAGAACTTCTTCGATCTGGAAATCGGAAACTGGCCTGAATGCCACTTCGGTCTGAATACCGGGAAAACTGGCCTGAATGCCACTTCGGTCTGGATACCGGGAACTCTGGCCTGAATGCCACTTCGGTCTGGATACCGGGAACTCTGGCCTGAATGCCACTTCGGTCTGAATACCGCCTCGGTCTGAACACCGGAAAATTCTTCATGTCTATCAGCATCGGCGAAGATAACAAAACAGTGATACGTGAGCCGGCATGCATGCCAAAGATGACCAATCAAAAGAGGATAAAGTTGCTGACTTGGAGCAAATACCCAAAAGAAAGGGGAAGACCCAATGGGGATAATACTGCTTGATCAAGGCAAGTATCCAAAGGGGATAAGACTATCAATACCACAAAGAGGGGATTACATCTACCGGTTTGTAGGCAGAAAACCACAGAAAAGCAACCAGTCATCGACCAGGATGAGCACAAAGGGTTAACTCTGCTAGGGATGAAAGTGGGATTTTACAACTACCAACTAGTAGAAAACCACAAAGATAGGACTTACAACTACCGGTTTGTAGGTAGAAGCCAAAAATTCCGCTAAGGATGAGATGAATGAGTGTCGGTTAGTGAGCAACCATTCATTTATGCCCCAGGGAAGCACGGGAGACAGCCAACAGGAAGCCAATTTAGGATCGATCCAAAAAGGCAGACTGAAACAGGACTCATCCTAATGAGGAAAGAACTCAATAGGGAAAACCCATCCCGTTAGGGAGGGAACGGAAACAACCGTCATCCACGAGGATATAACTCAGTGGGGAGCGCAGAAGGAAATGGTAGACACTTTCTGCTTAAGGGGTAGACTCTACATGGAGAGATCAGACACACCCACATCCGCTAGGGAAACAGACCCAAGTTGGCAAGTTGCTGACAATTGGGGAGTAATACTGCTGGGGATACCCACTCGACTAAGGAGTCACTTGCTGGGAAAACATCAACTTCTCAACCATGCTGATGAACCCAATTCTGAAGCCGATCCAATGGTGCGATGCTAAACTCTTTCCAACAACCCAATCTCGGCTGGTCACCACGGCCTAGGGCTAATGGATATGTTTGCAATGTTGATGCATGAGTTTTTTTTTTTTTTTTTTTTTTTTTTTTTTTTTTTTTTTTTTTTTTACACAATGCCCCATGATCATGGAAATGCTATGCACTAATGATGCGATATGCTATGCTTATCTAAATGATGAATGCATAAACACACGTCTCCTCCAGAGACAACACCGGGGAACTCCAGGAACTGTGCTGAGGATCTTATAACCATGTCGACTTCCACCCTGCTGGGGAAAGACAAACCTTGCTGTCAACTTCCACCCTGCTGGGGAAAGACAAACCTTGCTGGGGATGATTTTCTCCAAACCCGATCCGCTTGGGGATAATAAGTCATGAACAAACTTCAGTCTGAGCACTGGAAACAAACTTCTGGCTTGTCACTTGGAATGCCGAGAATGTTTTATGCTTGCATGCGTATGTTTGAATTTTACGATGGCGTAATGCTCCGTGAAAACGGAAGTGCTACGCGATTTGGGAGGATGCAATGCAATATGATTCTACATGCAGGGATGCGAAATGCTGGGGAAAATGCCAAGCTGAAGCAAGGAATCCCGTTGGGGAAATGATGATAATCTTCCGGACCCTGGCACTACTGTTGGAGATGCACAGCATAATGAACTATGTGGGGAGATGACCGGCCGCGCGGTGTTCTAGTAATGGCGAGATACCGAGGCTCTGACTGGGGAGAGAACGGCGCTGTAAACCTGTTGTTGGGGAATCAATAGTGGTTCTGGCAACCATAATCTACGGGAGATGACTTAGCAGGGGGAGGGAAACACCGATACGGTACCGAGGTTATGCTTCCAGGAAAGAGATCACCGATCTGGGATTGAAAACATCGATCTGGCATCGAACTCTGAGGAACAGCTGCTTCTGCTGGGAAGCTACAGTCTGGTACTGTCAACTTCGTTGGGGATATACAGTCTGGCACTGTTAACTCCGCTGGGGAGTGTATAGTCTGAAACACATGCTTGGGAAGCACCGTAGTGAGAACCTGCTGGGAATCTTTAAGGAAATGCCCCGAGTGCACCGGTTCTGAATAGACGATCCAAAGCACTTAAAAATTTACAGCAATTTTAAATGTTTATTAAGCATGTACCTGTAAAGCCCTTATGTGTCATGATGCAATGTTTATCAAAAATTCGGACGTCATTTTTGCAAACAAAACAGTAAGATGAAAATGAACACAGAGATATACTGAATAACATGATTTTATTGATTGAATGGCCTCTGAATAGGCGTTTACATCAGGAAGCAATCCCTGGAAAGAGGTAATCGCTTAGAAGATAAAAAAAAAAAAAAAAAAAAAAAAAAAAAAAAAAAAAAAAAAAAAAAAAAAAAAAAAAAAAAAAAAACAGAAATTAATCTAATGGCAATGTGAAATGGATTTCTATTGGGTTCCAATTCTGCTATGACTTGCTCGTCTTCAAGATCCTCCAGATGATCAGCCTTCTGAAAAAGGTGATTGGACTGTTTCCTACCCTTCTGAAAGTTTCCAGTCATCGACACAAGATGAGATTCAGAACTAACTCAGAGCGCAGTCATTCGCTTAATCCCTAACTTTTGCCTGGATCGCCCTTTCGGGTTTTCAATCCACCGGGATACCCATTTTTGCCTAAGTTGCCTTTTCAGGTTTTCAACTTACCGGGTGTACTATCTTTTTTATTTTTAATCCCTAATTTTTGCCCGAACCTTTTTCATTTTCTTGGTTCGTCGGGATGCCCATTTTTTGCCCGGACTGTTCCTTTTACTGTCCAGCGGGTCTATTTTATGCGAAGTATTTTTTAACTGCGTCTGAGTTTATCGGGGAAGTGAAGTCTTCACCATCCATCGTTGCAAGCATTAAGGCACCTCCATCAAAAACCTTGGTGACAACATAAGGTCCCTCATAGTTAGGAGTCCACTTGCCCCTGTGATCTGTCTGAGGAGGAAGGATCCTTTTCAACACTAAATCTCCGACTTGGAAACAACGAGGACGCACTTTTTGATCAAAGGCCCTCTTCATCCGACTCTGATACAACTGCCCATGACAAATGGCTGCCATTCGCTTCTCTTCGATAAGACTCAACTCATTGAACCTTATCCGAATCCATTCAGCTTCGTCTAGCTTGACATCCAACAGGACTCTTAGAGAAGGAATCTCCACTTCAACAGGTAGGACTGCTTCCATACCATACACAAGGGAGTAAGGGGTTGCCCCGGTCGATGTACGTACTGAAGTGCGGTACCCATGCAAGGCGAAGGGTAGCATCTCATGCCAATCTCTGTACGTAACGACCATCTTCTGCACAATCTTCTTTATGTTCTTATTTGCTGCCTCAACAGCACCATTCATCTTAGGACGGTAAGGGGAAGAATTGTGATGCTGAATGTTGAAGTTCTGGCACAACTCCTTCATCATTTTGTTATTGAGATTGGAACCATTATCAGTAATGATTCTTTCAGGAATCCCATAACGACAAATGATTTCTTTCTTGATGAAACGGGCAACCACATGTCTGGTGACATTCGCGAATGACGCTGCTTCGACCCACTTGGTGAAATAGTCGATGGCAACAAGGATGAAGCGATGCCCATTGGAAGCAGTCGGCTCAATCTTTCCAATCATGTCAATACCCCACATAGCAAACGGCCACGGCGAAGACATCACATTCAGAGGATTCGGCGGTACATGCACCTTATCAGCATAAATCTGGCATTTATGACACTTCCGCGCATATTTGAAACAATCTGATTCCATGGTCATCCAATAATAACCCGCTCTCAACAATTTCTTAGCCATTGCATGTCCGCCGGCGTGAGTACCGAAGGAACCTTCATGAACTTCCTGCATTAACATGTCCGCCTCGTGTCTGTCCACGCATCTGAGCAAAACCATGTCGAAGTTCCTCTTATACAGCACATCGTCTTTATTCAAGAAGAAACTGCCTGCCAATCTTCTCAAAGTCTTTCTATCATTGTTGGATGCCCCTACAGGGTACTCTTGATTCTTCAGAAAGCACTTGATGTCGTGATACCAAGGCTTGTCATCAACTACTAGTTCAGCAGCAAACACATACGCGGCCCTATCAAGGCGCATTACATCGATCCTGGGAGCATGGTTCCACCGAACCACCTTAATCATGGAGGATAGAGTAGCAAGAGCATCTGCCATCTGGTTCTCATCACGAGGTATATGATACAGCTTTACTGTTGTGAAGAAAGTCAACAGTCTTCTCGTGTAATCTCTGTAGGGGACCAGAGTGGGCTGGAGAGTATTCCAATCACCATTCACTTGATTGATCACTAGAGCTGAATCTCCAAAGATGTCCAGAGTCTTAATTCTCAAATCAATGGCTTGCTCAATACCCAAGATACAGGCCTCGTACTCAGCTTCATTATTGGTGCACTCGAAAGTCAGACGAGCGGTGAAAGGCATGTGGGCACCTTTCGGAGTTGTAATGACAGCACCAATTCCACTTCCTCTGGCATTGACAGCCCCATCAAACGTTAAAATCCACTTTTCATCTGGATCAGGTCCCTCCCCAACAACTGGCTCTTCACAGTCTTTCATCTTGAGGAACATGATATCTTCATCTGGAAAATCAAACTTCATCGGCTCGTAATCTTCAATCGGTTGTTGAGCAAGATAGTCTGACAGAATACTCCCCTTGATGGCTTTTTGGGATGTATACTGGATATCATACTCTGTTAGTACCATTTGCCAACGAGCAACCCTTCCGGTGAGAGCTGGCTTCTCGAATATATACTTGACTGGATCCATCTTGGAGATCAGTAAGGTTGTGTGAGTCAGCATGTATTGTCTCAATCGCTTAGCAGCCCATGCAAGTGCACAACATGTCTTCTCAAGCATTGAGTATCTCGACTCGCAATCTGTGAACTTCTTACTCAAGTAGTAGATGGCATGTTCTTTCCTACCTGTCTCGTCGTGTTGACCGAGAACACAACCCATAGAATTGTCAAGTACTGTCAAGTACATAATCAGCGGTCTCCCTGGGACTGGAGGCATAAGGATAGGAGGATTCTGCAAATACTCTTTTATCTTTTCAAAAGCCCTTTGACAATCGTCGTTCCAACTGATAGCCTGATCTTTCCTCAACAATTTGAAAATTGGCTCACACGTGGCTGTTAGGTGAGAGATGAACCTTGCAATGTAGTTCAACCTTCCTAAGAAACCACGGACTTGCTTCTCTGTTCTTGGCTCAGGCATTTCTTGTATTGCTTTCACTTTGTCAGGATCCACCTCAATCCCTTTTCCACTAACAATAAAACCCAGTAGCTTTCCAGATCTCACCCCGAAAGTGCACTTGTTCGGATTAAGCCTCAGCCTGAATTTCCTTAACCGTTCAAACAATTTCTGCAGATTCACCAAATGTTCTTCTTCTGTCTGAGATTTGGCAATCATGTCGTCCACATAAACCTCGATTTCATGATGAATCATATCATGGAATAGAGTCACCATAGCTCGTTGATATGTTGCCCCAGCGTTTTTCAGACCAAACGGCATCACCTTGTAGCAGAAGGTGCCCCACGGGGTTATGAAAGTTGTCTTCTCCATGTCTTCTGGTGCCATCTTGATTTGGTTATAGCCAGAAAAGCCATCCATGAAGGAGAATACCGAGAACTGAGCTGTGTTATCCACCAAAACGTCGATGTGAGGTAATGGGAAATCATCTTTAGGGCTAGCTCTGTTCAGATCCCGGTAGTCGACACACATCCGTACCTTTCCATCCTTCTTAGGTACTGGAACGATGTTTGCGACCCATGGCGGATAATTGGTAACCGCTAGGAACCCTGCATCCAACTGTTTCTGCACTTCTTCCTTTATCTTTACAGCCATCTCTGGTCTTGTTCTTCTGAGCTTCTGCTTGACCGGAGGACAACCTTCTTTGAGAGGTAAACGGTGTACCACAATATCTGTGTCAAGCCCCGGCATATCCTGATAAGACCAAGCGAAGACGTCAACATACTCTCGCAACAGTTCAATCAACCCCTTCTTTACATCATCTTCCAAAGCAGCCCCTATCTTGATTTCTTTCTTGACGTCCTCGGTGCCAAGATTAATCACTTCAGTAGCCTCTTGGTATGGTTGAATGACCCTTTCCTCCTGTTTTAACAGCCTGGCAAGTTCTTCAGGGAGTTCACAATCTTCATCACCCTCTTCTTCAGCTTGGCAGATTGGATTTTCGAAGTCGAAGCGAGCCATAGCAGAATTGTTATCAATAGGATCCGGTGGTGTGCATCTGCATGAGTGATGGTATGTGCTTATGAGTGTGAACAGTGAGTGAAAACTAAACAAAACATTGCCAAATATTATTTATTTTTTTGAATTTTTTTGAAAACTGTAAAAATAGAAAGACAATGAACAAAATATTTGAATGCAAAAGACGTCCTTCATTTATGATAAACAATGCAGGTATCCACATAGATGAGCCCTACAATGAGTCATTACGCCCTGGGCGGAACGTAAGACTTGGACATGCATGAATAAACAAGAAAAATTACTCCTCTAGCAGAGTGACTTGGACAATTTCCTCCGCAGACCAATTGTTGATGACTTCACCCGGATCCTCGGACGCACCCAGTTGTCGATGTCGCAATCACTATCCCCATCTTCATCGTTGATTGCAGAGATCTGGCCATATTGGATGACGCCAGCACTGGAGAAAGTGATCGGCCCCTGACGAGTCTGAAGTGCTGAAGTTGTAGAAGTCAGCGCTGGTTGATACCCAATCCCAAACTTGTCATCTTTCATTGGTAACTCCAACAAACGTCCCCAACCGGGAGCAACACCTGAATCCACCAAAGCCTGTGCCTGCTTGAAAGATGAGATAGGGGCACCTGCTTTAAATTCTTCCACCGGAGCTGCATCCTTGATCTGAACCGACTCAAAGGCTTGACAGAGAGTCTCATGAATTTCACCTTCTACTTCTACGTACTTGAAGGTAGACAGGTTACTTACCAGTATGTCCTCCTCACCACAGACGGTGACAATTCTTCCATTGACTGGGAACTTGATCTTCTGATGTAGTGTTGAGGAGACTGCCCCAGCATTGTGGATCCAAGGACGACCCAAAAGGCAACTGTACGAGGGACTGATATCCATCACATAGAATACGGTGTTGAAGGTTTGTGATCCAATATGAATTGGCAATTCTACCTCTCCAAACACCGACCTCTTAGAACCATCGAAGGCTCTCACCATGAGATCGGAAGGTTTCAAGATCAAACCTTCTACTTCCAACCTTGACAGGGCTCTCTTGGGTAGCACATTGAGAGAAGAACCTGTATCCACCAGAACATGAGATAACACGGTGTCTTTGCATTCCATTGAAATATGCAAAGCCTTGTTATGGTTGCGTCCAGCTGGTGTTAAGTCAGAATCAGTAAAGCCCAGCCCATTGCTCGCATGAACATTTGCAATGATCCCTTCTAGCTGGTTTACTGAGATCTCCTGAGGCACGTATGCAGCATTAAGGACCTTCAGAAGTGCCTCCCTGTGTGCCTCTGAACACAACAGAAGTGAGAGAATGGATATCTTAGACGGCGTCTGAATCAACTGATCGACTACCTTGTAATCGCTTTTCTTTATGATTCTCAGAAGCTCGTCCACATCCTTCGCAAAAGTGGGCTCAGAGCCGGCTTGGGGTGCAGAGGTACCCTCATTTACAACTTGCTTGCCCTTGGCTTTCGCCGCAGCATCAACATTATCATCTTGGGTAACCGGTGGTGAGAACAGTCTGCCACTCCTAGTGAATCGCCCGATTCCACCAACATTATCCACTGCGGGACCTCCAACTTCGAGTTCAGACTTTCGACCGTCTTCTACCTTCAAAGGTCGTTCCACCCCATGATCATGTGTGTATACACTCCCCCCATAATGCCACGGAATGGCCCTTTCACTGGCGAAAGGTAAAGGACCAGGGGTTGTGATGGTCATAATAGATCGTCGCACCGGTGGCACTGGTTGTGCTTCTGGCACACTGATCTGATTAGTCGGGTAGAAGATGGTGATAGTAGCGACATCAAAGTCATACTCGGGAACCTCATTCATTGAAACAAAAACATCCGGAATACCGGAATCAAGTTCAGTTACATCACAATCAGGCACATTGTTTGGTATATCATCAACAACATTTGGAAAATTAAATACATCGATGGGCAATACACAATCAGCAGGAACAACATCTGTGAATTCTTCAACATCATCTTCAAACACCTCTTCAACTACCCCTTCAGCAAACTCTTTGACAGACAAGTCTTCAACTTGAAGGGTACCATTGTCAAGCAAGACCTGGATACCCTGTTGCAGTTTCAAGCAACCCTTACCCTGTGTAGCACATTCCGAACAACCTTTCCCACAACCGGGGAAGACATTGGCCTTCAACAAGCATTCCTTAATTTCCAGCAACGGGGTCTTCAGCTTCAACACATCCTTAACAGACTTGGCTTCTTCTTCCAGCATATTAACGTTCGCACCACCATGCTGTGGCATGGGATTGTTGACAACATTAGGAGCCGGTGCAAGGCTGATAGCCTTTGAATCAATAAGGTCCTGAACTACGTGCTTAAAAGCTTTGCAGTTCTCAATATTGTGGCCAGGTGCCCCAGAGTGGAAGCTACACCTAGCGTTGGCATCGTAACCCACCGGAAGTCTACCAACAGGAGGGGCCAGAGTGCGTAGCTGCACCAGTTGTAGCTGTTGAAGATTGGCAAGCAGTTGAGCGCACGACATTGGAAGAGTGTCGAAACGCCGATCCATCATCCTCTGCCTCTGTTGATAGGTGGGTCTGTTACCTGGTTGTTGTTGTTGTTGATACTGAGCCGGTTGACGTTGTGGTTGCTGTGGTCGGTATTGATTCTGTTGATGTTGTGGTTGCTGTTGTTGTAGTGGTGCTGCAGCCGGAATGGTCACAGCCGCAACATACGGTTGCTGACGATAGCTTTGAAAATTATTCCTCCTGTTTTGATATGAAGATGCAGAATTCACACCCCCTTCCCTCTGCTTCTGTCCTCCCATAAATGGCTTCTTTACTCCTGATGAAGATCCACCTCCATTGTAGCTCTTGTAGGTCTTCAGATAATTCTCTACCCTCTCTCCGGTAGCGACCACATCGGCGAAGTTGGAGGCATTGCAACCCACCAGACGCTCCAGATAAGGTCCAGGCAACGTATTCATGAACATGTTGGCCATCTCCTTTTCCAACATGGGAGGTTGAACACGGGAAGCTGTCTCCCTCCAGCGTTGAGCGTATTCCCTGAAGCACTCATTGCTTTTAAGAGACAGGTTCTGGAGTTGAGTTCTGTCTGGGGCCATGTCTGCATTATACTGGTATTGCTTCACAAAAGCCTCTGCCAAATCCCTCCAGCAACGGATATGGGCTCTATCCAATCTCATGTACCATTCCAGGGATGCCCCAGCTAGGCTGTCCTGGAAGAAATACATGAGTAGCTTCTCGTCATCAGAGTACGCAACCATCTTCCGGAAGTAGGCTTGCACGTGGGTCTTCGGGCAAGAGTTGCCATTGTACTTGTCAAAGATTGGGACTTTGAACTTTGGTGGGACCCTCACGCCTGGGACCAATCCCAAGTCAGAAACATCTACCCCCAGAGGGTTTTGTCCTTCTACCGCCTTCAGCCTCTCCTCTAATCTCCTGAACATGGGATCCATGCCATGGCCCATGCCAAAGTCTTCTGGCAGCAAGAACTGATCATCTTGATCATCGTGGATGGGTTGTTGATCAGGATTGTTATGTGGGATCGGGACAGGCCCCGGTCCATTAACCTCTACATTTGGAGGATCAGTCACGACCTCTGGTTGAGTAGTTGCGGGATTTCTTTGTATCATTTGTCTAATCTCTTGCTGTCCCTGCGCTACTCCCTGGACCACGTCCATGAACTGGTTCATGCGGACCCTCATCTCTGCGAGCTCTGCTTGTAGATTCTCCATTGCTCTTTGCTGGTTTCTGCGGGTACCGTATCGGTGAACTCCTGAATCGGCTATCCTGCTGATGGAACACCAAATAATATGAGAACACCGCGGCGACACCTGTTATGCAAGAATATGCAAGAATGAAATGTTAATGCAATGACATGTTTATCACTTCAAAAAGGTATTCTACCCCCTTGATTCCAGTCTCACGAGAAAATCGAGCCATAAACTTCGGAGATCAAGATGCAATAGGGAGAAGGTGTTCATACAGATAAATTCAAAGAGAAAGGTCTTAGCCAATAGTACATCAAAAGAGGATCTCCACAACAAGCCTGTGGATCATCACTACACAACAACAAAGCAATAAGTAAAGGGAGGAACAAGAATCAGGACTCAGCCTCCTGTGTACAAACCATAAGGACTGCTCCTCACTTCAGCCAGTAATGCTATCGTGTCAGGATGATCTGGGAATTCTATCAAACGCCGGATAAGCAGATTTCTTTGGTGAATAACCCCATCCAACTTGTTGATGTGTTCTCTGTAGTAATTCCCATCATCTTCTCCGAATACCTCTTCAAGTCTGGACTTCTTCAAACCTGCCAACACCTTAAGTTCTTCAATCTGTCCTCGAGCCTCATTGAGTTGATCGGTGATGTAACCATTGGTAGAACGGGCACACAGAAGCTCATGGTTCTTCTCTTTCAACAAAGTCTTCAATTTCTCCATCTGGCCAGTCAGTTCGGTCACCATCTCCTCCTCCTTTGCCTTCCGAGAAGTTGAAAATGCATCCCATCGCTCTTGCCACCCAGCTAATTTACCATGAGCATCCATTAATTGTTGCTTGACTCGCTTCAACTCAGAACTGGATGATCCCAAGGCCTTGTCTGTCTTCCTGAAGAAGTCCACCTCCACAGCTAATTTCCTTTCTGCTTCCCCTTGCAATCTGACGGCTTCCCCCTTCTGATATTCTGCCTCATGGAATTGATGCATATAGTCTTGCAACTTCGCACTTAACTCCGAGTTCTCGGTTTGAAGTCCCTCCATGGCATTCTTCAATTTGTCATACTCCTCTCGGCTCACCATTGTTGACCGCGCAGGAGTCGGTGGATACAAAGGTTCTTCTATAGGAAACGGCAGACCCAACTCTTCGACTCTTCCTTGAAGCCACTCTTCATACTGAGGATAAGTCCTACAATCTCCTTTTCCAAGCACAACTCTTCCTCTCTTGATCACCTTGAGCCAGGCCTCAGCTGCCTTACGGGATACAGTCAAATCAGGCGAAGAATGAAAAAACAGTGATTCTTCCACGTCCTTTTCCAAAGGCGGAGTTCTTAAAGCATATCCAAACTGTCTAACTGCTAGAGAAGGATTATAGTTGATTCCTCCTCTTCTTCCTACCAACGGTACATTTGGGAAATTCCCACAACTGTGAATAATATCTGCCCGAAGCAAACTCCTGTCAGACCACCAAGAAATATCTTCAGCCCTCAACCCCATCAATCTCTTCGACCAACTCAACGAGTCCTCGACATCAACGAACGCTCCTGATTTGGGTAGGTGAGAACTGAACCACTTATAAAACAAAGGCGCACAACAATTCAACAATCCTCCTTTTCTATTCTCATTCCTGTGGTGCACCGAATGAAAGAAATCTCCCAACAAGGTCGGCACTGGATTACCCAACACAAAAAGGCGTATTGCGTCTATGTCCACAAATTTTGCAACATTAGGGAACAGGACAATCCCATACACACAAAGAGCCAACACAGCATTGAAACTCCTCTGGTCACCATCTTCAAGCTTCTTCTTTGCCTCTCCCAGTAAGAAACTCAAATGAAAACCGCTGACTCCTCCCTTCTGACACATATTAGCCTTCAAGACTGATTTCCCCAAATATGTGGCCGAAGCAACCATGCTGAGATCGGGTAGAAGCTCAGAACTGTAGAATAACAACTGTGACTTGATAGGAACTCTGAGAAAACTGGAAATCTCCTCCAAAGTAGGGACCAAAATAAAATCCGGGAACGTGAAACACCTCAATGGAGGGTCATAGAACTGCAGCAGTGTGAAGAGAGCATCATGTTGATCTTTGGAGAGAACCGTGACGAAGCTTAGAATCAAACCGTAATCCTTCCGGAATCCTTCTAGAGAATCGTGATCCATTGACTTCATCAGTTGTTGAATAGGCTCCAAACAAACCACTGGAAACTTGTAAGCGACGTGTCTCTTTCTGCCAATATCCATCTCAGGAGAACCAGAAAACCCCGACCGGAATCAAGAAGAAGATGTAAACCCCCCTAGAAATGGATAAACATGTGTTAAATGATATGAATGCAAAATGATATGATGCAATGTAATGACATGGTGATCAGAACTGCTGTATCTGCTTGAACATCTGTCGGGTTGCACTGTCTGAAGAGAAACCCACTGAGGAATATAATATCAAAACTCTGCTCCAGAAAACCGGGTTGGTTGGAGGTTAAGGTTTCCTGAATTTAGCCCGCCCCTCACTGGTAGGTTCTAAGAACAGAAGTTTGTCAATTTCAGCCCTTCAGTCGAGAATAATACGTTTACCACTGAAGGTTTGGCATTATTACGGGATAAAAGACCTCTACTGACTCCCCTCAACAGGACATCCTAAAGCAAGTTCCCAGTCTCGGGGTCCTCGGATTGATCAGCGAGAATGCGCCCACCAGAGCTAACATAATCACGTCTCGGAGGAGAGGCCTCGACTGAGTTCTCGGGAAATGGTCACCAGAGTCGATGATTTCTAAAGGAATATCTGTCGTTATGGAACACCCATAGGACAGAATATATCCAAAAGAAACCTCGTCTGGAATGTGGGTCTCATGAACGACTTAACGTAGCAACATACCACGCAAGCCTCATGACTATCCACTCTAGCACCTATGTGTACACTCAAGCCTGGGTAGTGGGCTTATCTCTCATAGAACAGTCCCAACCCAACAAACAAACAACTCACAGATACAGCAAGCATATGTACATGAATGCAATAAGGTAAAGCAGGTAAATACGGAAAATAAATAACTGTACAAAAGAATAAACACCAACAAACAAGAAACCTACAAAAGCTAGGAGGGACTCGCTTAGGGAAACTATTGTCCCCAGCAGAGTCGCCAGCTGTCGCAACCCGAAAAATACGGTCTGCGAAAAAACAACCGGCGAGAAAGAAAACAGAAGAGTCGCCACCGTGCGTTATTTATCCCAAAGGAGGGAAAGGAAACGCTCGAAGTAAACCTGAAGAGAAAGGAAAGGAAAAGACAAGGTCTCGCAACCAAATCTTGGGTTCGGGAGTCGATTATGCGAAGGGAAGGTATTAGCACCCCTACGCATCCGTAGTACTCTACGGGATCCACTCTTGTTTGTTCTTGTCTAAAGGGTGTATGTTTATCTAATGTACTATTTACTAAAAGAGAGGGTCAAAGAAAATGACTCGCACGGATGTCGCATCCACTGCATACGTATCTCATCTGAATATGAGAATCAGAGTCTTCGTAGCTCGGCTACCTATGGGTTAAAGAGGAGTGTGCTCGCTAAGACGTCGCGTCTTATGCCTACGTATCTCATCGGGAATGAGAATCAGAGCAAAACGTAGTTCAGCTACACTAACGGGAACAAAAGTCTCGATTGCAACTAGGGCAAGAGAAAGGGAATGTCTCGATCGCAACGAGGGCGAGAGAAAGGATCGCAACAAAGGCGAAAGCGAACAAGGATTAGTTGTTAGTCGTTAGTCAAACTCGGCAAGACATCGCATCTTGTGCCTACGTATCTCATCTGAACATGAGAATCAGAGTTGCCGTAGTTCGGCCACATAGGGATTGCCATCTGAACATGGCACCTACACACAAAAAGGTGGCAAACATGGAGCCCGACTGCCAATCACTGGACTTACATCAGCATCCGAACCAAAACACACACAAAAGGGCAAACGTGGAGTCCGACTGCCAATCACTGGACTTACATCAGCATCCGAACCCAACAAACCCACACTGGAACCCGAATGCCACTCGATGGACTTACATCAACTTCCAAGCACACAACAAGAACAACAAACAACAGATTGCCAAGGAGTCGGGAACTCGAGCCTAGCAATTGTTAAACAAACACACACAAAAAGGAAAAAAGGTGCCCGGAGTGGTCTCGCACGACCACCTGCCTACATACCTCGTCTGGAACAAGGATCAGGGCGATGTAGTTCCCCTACATAGGGGATTGAAACACACGCAAAAAAGAAAAGGGTGCCCGGAGAGATCTCGCACGATCTCCTGCCTACGTACCTCATCTGGTATGAGAATCAGGGCGACGTAGTTCCCCTACATAGGGGTTGCCATCTGAATATGGACTTAGAAATGAGGACACCAGTTGTGTCAAAGGAGAGTGGGCGATGTGTTCACATCCTAGCAGTAGGTGTCGCAGCTCGCTGAATCGAGTCTTAGGCAGTTACCTCTTTGCAATAGAACGGACTACATGCCACAAGATCGGAGACGCTCGGAAAGGTCTAGAAGTGGGGGAAGCTCTGCCCTAGAGTTGTCATGCAATGTGTACTTAAGTGTTAGGATTTACAAATGGGAATATCTACCTAATGTTGGCATGCAAAGAATATGGGACTCCTACCTATGTTATCATACAAAAAGATATGGGAATCCTACCTATGTTATCATACAAAGGGTTCTATCTAATGGGTGCTACCTAATCGGAACAAGAATCGACGAATGGAGCGAGGAGAAGCGTTAGGGATAAGGGTAGATGGCGATGCACGAAGCAATCGACTTACAAGGTTGATGGCGATGCATAAAGCAATCGACTTACAAAAGGGTGGATGAATACGTGCTGGTTCTGTTAGGTTTTGGAAAATGATTACTCGACGTTGGATCGAGGTTTTGGTCTTGTTTTGAAATGGTTATCGGGTGTTCATTTTATTTCTTGTATTAACAGATGAATAAAGAATGAAAGAATATTATACATTTCATGGGAGAGGGATACATTTGTTATGAATGGGGATTGACATGGCAATCAAGCAATATAAGTATATGCCTCATACACCATACAAGTAGGCCACAGTTAATCACACAAGTAAAATATTTAAACAAGTATGTGATCAAATCAAATAATCAAAGAAAAGAAATGAATGAGCATTAAACAACGTGTAAGTGTAAGGGAACCGGCTCATTGTAAGAAAGCCCAAGAGTAAGCTATGTGAGGTTGATGGCGATGCTTAAAAAGCAATCGACTTACAAGGGTGTAAAAAAATGGGCTCGATATTAAATCGAGAAAGTATGATTTTTATAGTTTAATAAAAAAAAAATGGTTTTTGAACTAAATTAAAATACAACAACTATGCATTATTAACAAATGAAATTATAATAAACATAAAAAGGACATTAACAAAATACTAAAGGAAAATAAGATCAAATAAAAGCAAATAAAAGCAAAAAGTTCCACATATGAGTATTGAACCCTCTCCATTTAATACTATGAAACTAACTTCTTTCCACTAGACCACTCAACAATATTTGCTACTGATATACTATGTTAAATATATGAACCGGGCTAAAAAAAAGATTTAAAAAAATAAAAAAAACAAAATAAACATTTTTATGGTTTTTTTTCTCTCTGTTAAAAAACAAAATAAGCTAAATAAATAAAAAGTAAATAATAATAATAAAAGAAAAAAGAAAATGGAAACAGCAGAGAAACAGCTTCATCGTCCTCCTCACTCTCTCTCACCTTGCGAACTCAACCTTAGCTAGCAATGGTAATCTCACGCACTCGAAACTCATCCTTCTTATGACATCAACAAAACCCTCTCACGCTCTCAACGAACCCCTCTCAATCACTCTCAGCTCTCACAATATTTCCAACAGCAAGCACATGAGAAAGATAAAAAAGAAAGAAAAAGAAGTACTCACAAAGCGTCACGGCGGCGATGGTGAAGGACGCGAAGAAGCTGGCCTCCAGGTAATTGATTTTGGGATTTTAGGGTTCCTCTGCTTCAGATTTTTGCCTCCAGCTCTCTGTGTTCAGTGGCCGCCTCTCACTCTTTAGAAATTAGGGTTTTTTTTTGTCCCTCACTGATTTCTCTCCTTCTCCTTTTATATTCTATGTATTAGGGTTTCCAATGGGGTCTTTGCTGTTCAAAAGGAGTGTTTCTGCAAAGCACTTTGGATGCTCAGACACATAATCACCCTATCCATGTTAGATTCAAGAAAAGGTATCCTTTCTTCTCTGCTTTGACCTCATATCAATTTGGGATGTTTTTTTGACTTTGCCCTCTGACTGTTGGTTAATGGTTTTGCACTTTAGGTTTTGCAAATTGACTGATTAATGTGTTTCCCCCTTTGTTCATTTTTTACCGCAGTGAAAATTGGTTACAAGGAGGTTGTGGATGTTGGTAACATATTGTAGTGACAACTTGTGTTTTGTCATGACTTTAACTTGTTTGTGCATGAACTGCTGCCAGGGTCTTGAATGGAACATACACATCTCTGTCATGGTCTGCTTCATGAAGTAGCAGGATATGGTCTTGATTTGGACTTGTCGATGCAGATTGTTGGTTGTTGCTATAGCAGTTGATGGTTGATGCAGGTACAGCAGGGGTTAACTCCATTTGGTTCGATATGGCTTGACTTGTGTTCACGGTAGATTGGTCATTGACACACACATTCATGAATTATGCATTGATGCTTCTGGTTGGTTTTGTTTATGTAGGTTCAATGACTGGGCTGGTTCAACATATCTGCTTCTGCCTTCATTGGGACTTAATGCAGGATGGTATTTTTGCTTCCTGATTGTACATCCTTGGATCCTTCAGGAAGGCCCATCTTCTCTACCAAAACCTTCAAAGCTGCTTCAGTAGGCATTCCATGGGCAACAAACTTATGCTCTGACTGTGACACTCCGGCATCATTACAAACAGCAGCAATTTTCGCTATCATCTGAAGATTAGCATCCAATCGACCAGCTGGCAAAATTCTCTATTTGACCATCAGATGGATTATACGTAGTTCCTTCCACCTTAGAGGCTCGCAGGGTATCTACATTAGGGCCACTAGCTACTAGTTTTGAAACAGCCATCCGGTTTGTTGTCAATGTACCAGTTTTTATCAGAGCAAATCACAGTTGTACAACCCAGAGTTTCGACACTAGGTAGTTTCCGAACCAGGGCATTCTTCTGGGTCATTTTGCAAGTACCAAGTGCAAGGCAAGTCGTGATGACAGCGGGCAATCCCTCCGGAATAGCAGCCACAGCCAATGCCACAGCAATCTCAAAGTAATACGTACACTTCTCAAATGAAAACTTGAAGTTCCACTTTGAGCAATAGTTCCAAGACAGTCAACTAGTTCTTGCTTAGTCATACCAATGCCTGTATCAGTGATAGTGATGATCCCCATTATCCTTATCAGCTTGAATTCGGATATCAAAATCAATTGCATCCTTCATCAGGTCAAGCTCTGTAACACTAAAAAATCGCAGCTTATCCAAGGCATCACTTGCATTACTGATAAGTTCCCTGAGAAACACTTCCTTGTTACTGTATAAACTGTTAACAATAAGGTCCATGAGCCGACTAAACTCTGCTTGGTATTCAAATTTTTCAGCTGGTGGGGAACTTGATGCAAATTGTTGGCAATGCTGCAGGATCGGTGCCGACTACAACGCTCAATTGCGTACCGGTTTGAGGCAGCTCACGTCATAACAAATGGTAAGCTTCCGAAAGCGGTTTCAGTTTTGATCACTACTCTAGTTTGATGCCTATTCCATCATGGGCGAATTCCATCGGTAAACCGGCAAATTAACGCATTTCCTTAAACTCGTTCTGTTTCCGCAGGTTCGGTGGTTCCCTGCGGAGTAGCTCTTGGTTGCATCCACCTTGGAGGAAAGTCTGAGCAAAGTGCATCCACCACCAACTACAATACCCTCTTCAACAGCTGCCTTTGTAGCATTAAAAGCGTCTTCAACTCTCAATTTCTTTTCCTAGAGTTTTGTCTCAGTTTGTGCACCAACCTGTATGACAGCCATGCCACTAGACAGTTTTGCAATAACAACATCAGGATCACTTTGAAATGAGACAGCAGCTTCGAACTTTCTTCTTCGGATATTCCTAACTCTTTTTTTTTTTACAGGAGCAATTGAGCCATCGGAGTTCTTTAAGGGCAAAGGGATATCCATAGTAACCAGTTTTCCAGATTTATGAGAAGCGATACAGTTACTTCCCAAATAGAATCATAACTGATGGACCTTTAGCATGTCCCTTTAAAACCTCATTTCAATCACACAATTTAAGGGAAATAAAGAGGATCGTTTTGCTTCCCATGTTGGGTATGTTCAAAGCTGCATTTTCACTGACCGTGTTATGATTGAATAACCGCAACGAACGTTGTTGTTCCATGTAGCAGTGCAGTAGCAGTACATGAGTTTTTCGCCTTCTTGGTCAGTTTAGAGTGAATTACCAATTGTCAAAGCTAGTTAACATGGAAGGTTATAACAATTGGATACTTTTGGTTACAGAGTTCACTCTTAAATCTTTGCAGTCATGGCAGTGGGCTAGCAACAGTGTATACTACCTGTTGGGGTTGTGGTCCAGATTGGCGGTTTCTGTTCCATATTTGAAGGGTGATACACCAAGCTTACTTGGTGAAATGTTCTTAAGATTACGGAAAATGTCATCACGTCAAGATTCAATCATGTGCAGGTTGGATTGGTTGCAAAGTTGTAGGCTCATTTGACTGTGGTGCTGCTACAGCTTATTATTTGGTGGCTATGTGGAGTAGCAACTGGTGTTCACGAAGAAATATACAAGTAATCACACCGAGAGACCCTAAAACTAATATGAATTTCACAAGTTCATCTTTAGCTGCAGACACTGATCTTTTTTTTCTCTTCCAACAAAATTCAAAAGCAGTTCATGGATGCATGCGTATATAGATTCTTCTTCAATGCTTAGCTTGGCTCCTTGCCGCACTTCGTCTCGCATAGCATCCAACAAAGTATATGATAGACAAAACAGAAAATAATACGACATTGAATATCGCAACAACTCTCCACTCAGTTTTCATGTATTGCGCCACGCCGGCCTTGCAAGAATCACAACAATAGCATTTGAAAGCTCGAGAATTTTTTTGTACCGCTTGCAGTCATGGTTAGGACTAACTGGATGAAAGCTCAAGTCATAGTAAGATGCATTTACAGCAGGATATCCACACTCAGAAGGCGGCCGACAGCAACTAGATTCAATTGGACTCAAATCTTCAATCTCTGCAAAATAGGTGACTGCCCAAGCAATGGCAGGAAAGCCATCCAAATTCAACCGGTAAGTTAGAGATCCATTTGTTCCCACTACTGCTGTTATGTTAATTTGAATTGGATTTGTATTTTTTGTTTAGAGTATTTCAATAGGTCATATCGTAGTGACGTATGTAATGTGACATTGGTATTGTAACTTGGTTGAGCAAGAAGTATGATTGAAATTTGAATGTATGGTTTGAATCTCTAACAGAAAAATATACATTGAAAAAGCCAGCAATTGATGTTCCATAACTTGTTGATGTGGCCTACTGCTATGCTGATTGTTCAAGGATGGTTTTTTATAGGTCTGCTGCAACATGATGCAGGTGGAACTCCATTGAGCTAATGCAAGCAAATCCCATCTGATTTTCTGTTGATTTTATTTCAGGTTGCCATGCATTTTGCAGATGAATGCCATCTTAGGCATGCAACATCAACATGAGCATTGCATCTTGTTGTGGTTGATGTGCTGCCAATACTTACCTTGCTGTAGGATTTTATTATCGACATGGATGAACTGCTGTCATGCTGCAGATTGTGTTGTTCTGCAAGCCTAAACCAGTACTTCATGGCTTGTGCTTTGTAGGTTTGTGATAGTGGTCAAGGCATTTGCAAGGTTACTTGTGAGCGAAGCAACAAGGTGAAAGCACAATCAACATGTCTACTGGATGATTAATCAAGGCAAAGTAACATGGGATTATGTCCAAGTTTGGGAAATCAGGGCTTCAGAATTTTAGGGTTGACTTTGGTCAAAGTTGACCAAAAAGTCAACTGTTGACCAAAGTCAACAAATGGTCCAAACTCATTTTCTTGGCACTTTCTTTGTAAATGGACAATGTATTGATAATCATGGTGAAATTTAGGGTATTTGGATTTTGGGTGACTTTGGTCAAAGTTGACCAAAAAGTCAACTGTTGGTCAAAGTGTCAATTTTTGTGTATTTTTGTATGGAATCAAATGTAATAAAATTGAAATGGATTAACAAAATGGTTTGAAGTTGGTTTCCAACTTGTTTTGCCTTATGACTTGAATATTTGACTTTGAAAAGAACATGACTGATAATGCACATGAACAAGGCCATGAACTGAGACCATAAGGTCAGGGTTTTGACACAGTATCCATGAACCAATAACATGACTAGCAAGTGGCTCGAAACACAAGAAGCTTGATCGTTTAGATGACCCAGACCATAGAGGTATCCACAATCACAACACCCTGACTTTGAATCAAAACCAATCCTCATGTAAAACCAAAGCAAGGTTAGGCCAAACATGCCAAACAAACATGAAAAATTCAGGAGCAAAATCGGGGTATGACAATCAACACTGACCATCTATGAATCGCGTCGTTCCGACGGTCTTTACATACTGATACCTAAGGGTTTAGTCGGACATGGATCTGGTAACAGACATGGTATTCGGAAAATCAAACATGCAATAAGGCATAAATAAATAAAATAGCAATCAAAATAAAACCTGAATTATGAATTGAGAACTTGAACTGAATCTTGATTCTTCAAATAAAATAATGTCAGCAATATAAGACCCCAATTTTGACCCTAAGATCCCTCATGAAATCTCATCATATGCATTGACATTGGGATCATACCTTGGCATCCTCCTTATCCCTCATTCATTGGGTTTGTTTTAGGAGAGGTCATCAAGCACCATGTGATTGTATCATACTTTGTATATTATCATTTTACTAAGAAAAATACCAAAAATTCATCTTTACATTTGCCTAACTCTTTTGTAGGTAGGGCATGATCACCATTGATCTATCAAGTTCATATCTAGGGTTTAAGACCCTCATTGCTAAGAGAACAACAAAGGAATGATCCACAATGTCTCTAAGCATCATATATGAGTCCCAATGATCTTTACATGTTATTTTGATCAAGATTTCTTCAAGAATTTGGAGTTGGTTTGCCTTGGAAACCCTAGTTCATCTGAGTATCTTGAGTAACTTCTTCAACAAGCCTCTTCACCAATTGATCAAATTTCTCAAGGGAAACTTCAAAATTCATTATCTTATGTATATATGATCTACCATGAGCCTAAAAAGTCAATAGAATAGCAAGTTAGCAAGTTGGTTGATGGTGGTTGGCCAGATGATTTCATCTGATCAAAGTCGGGTCTCCCGAGACCCTATCTCCTACAATTTTCATCATACGAAAATGGTGAAAAGAGAAATGTTACTCTAAATGACATTCTAAACAACTTTCATGTTTAGGTCTAGAGCTGATTTTGTTTGGAAAGTCATTTTCTATGTTGAAACATTATAGGTCATTTTGTTTAAACCCTAATTTGAAAGTCAACTCCCCAAGGCCATAACTTGCTCAATTTTTATGAGATGAAATATTTCCAAGTTTCACAATCAAATTAAATGTGTCTACTTCAACATTTATGTTAGGAGTGATAGCTAAATCAAATTTTATGAGCATGTGATATGAGGATACATTATAGGTCATTTTGGACCAATACCATTGAACAAGTGATTTTCCTCAACTTCAAAAATGCATAACTCACTCATTATAAATCCAAATTATGTCAAATGGGTGACCATTTTGAAGGTTTTTGAAATAGCTACAACTTTGATGAAGACATATTTCTCATTTGGAGCTCACATAAAAAGTTAAGCAGGGTGGAATAATTGAACATGAGACTTGACACTTAGAAAAAATTTCAACATGTTGAAATTTCAAAACTTCCACCTCAAAATTTGACTGTGATGCGTCTTGATAGGCCAACCCATGTATTTTGAATAGATCAAAGACGAAAAGTCGTGGTATTACGACATCGAGTGTTTCCTCCAAAGTCAGATCTACCCGTCTGGGGTATCTTTGAAAGATAAGAAGACTTTGAGAAGATTAGCCGACAATTTCTACCTGAATAGTGATGTGTTGTACAAGAGAAATTTCGATACGGTTCTGCTCAGATGCATGGATAGACACGAAGCATACCTATTGATGATTGAAGTCCATGAAGGTTCCTTTGGTACTCATTCCAATGGACATGCAATGGAAAAGAAGATGTTGTGAGCAGATTAATATTGGCTGACAATGGAATCTGACTATTACAAGTTTGTGAAGAAATGCCACAAGTGTTAAATCTATGCAGATAAGATTCATGTTCCTCCGATACCATTGAATGTCATTTCCTCCCCTTGGCCCTTCTCCATGTGAGGAATTGATATGATTGGCAATTGATTACTTCATAAAATGGGTTGAAGCGACATCGTATGCAAATGTAACCAAGCAAGTTGTTGTAAGGTTTATCAAGAATCAGATCATATGTCGTTATGGTGTGCCAATTAAGATCATTACTGATAATGGATCGAACTTGAACAATAATATGGTGGAAGCTCTTTCCAAGGACTTCAAGATTGCACATCATAATTCTTCTCCCTATAAACCCAAGAAGAATGGGGTTATTGAAGCTGCAAATAAGAACATCAAGAAGATTATTCAGAAGATGATTGTGACGTATAAGGATTGGCATGAGATGCTCCCATTTGCTTTGCACGGGTATCGTACATCCATCCGCACTTCAACAGGGGTAACCCCTTTATCTCTTGTATATGGAATGGAAGTTGTGCTCCCCGTAGAGGTTGAGATCCCTTCATTGTGTGTCTTGATGGAAGCCAAGTTGACTGAGGCTGAACGGTGTCAGACTAGATTTAATCAGCTGAATTTGAATGAAGAGAAGAGGTTGACTGCCATGTGTCACGGTCAGTTATACCAGCAGAGAATGAAGAAAGCTTTTGGTAAGAAGGTCAAACCTCGTGTGTTTAGAGAAGGTTACCTTGTGCTCAAGAAGATTCTATCTTTCAAACCAGATTCTAGGGGCAAATAGACTCCTAATTATGAAGGCCCATATGTTGTTAAGAGAGCCTTTTCAGGTGGTGCTTTGATTCTTACAACTATGGATGGTGAAGAGTTCACTCGTCCTGTGAACGTAGATGCAATCAAGAAATACTTCGCCTAAAAAAGAAAAGATTAGCTCGCTAAGTTGAAAACCCAAAAGGGAGGCTTAGGCAAAAATGAGCGTCTCAGTGGATTGAAAACCCGAAAGGGCGATCCAGGAAAAAGTTAGAGACATCAAACAGAAAATAATTATCCCAATAAATTGATTACCCCACCTTGGGGTAATTTATGCAAAAGTTAGGGATTATGGCAAGTAATTGCATCCTGCTGATCTTCAGTTTTGAAGACATTTTGAGCACAATGGTCGATGTTGATTCATTACCCTCAGTAGCAGCCAAGAGCACAGTGGATATCAAGAGTTGGTAGAAGGATTAGTGATCATTGTATTCAATGTAACCCTTTTCCATGTAAATTACCATTTTCAACTTTGTAAAGATCTATGGAGTCTTATCTTTTACAGGCCACCATTCTATTAAATAAAGTTGAGCTTTAATCAAATTGTTCCTACTCATATTTATTTCAACCAAATAGATTTAAATTTTATTATGATCATTTTTTAAATTAAAATTTTAAATCAAAATCATTTTTTCTTACACATATAAAAGCATGAATTTTAAGCAATCGATTTCATTTAAAAGGAATATCAACAGTGGTCCGAAAGCAGTAAGCCCTAAGTGTGGAGCATTACTAGTTCTCCCCAAGCAGTAGGTGCATTTCTCTTTCATCCCCGACAGCATTATTCAACGCTCGGTGTTTGTGATTTCCTCCGGACGATTTTGTTCACCTTTCCCCGGTGAAGTAGCCAGCTGAGTTGGTTGATTAGTCCTCTGCAGAGTTTAATGGTTCTTCCCCAGCCGATTTTGGTCTCTAGTAGAGTAAGAACAAGCTTCCTCAGCAGTTCACGTGGTTGCGGCAGAACTTAGGTTTCCCCACCAATCGCCATTAGATTGGCTCCCAGTCAGAGTTTCCTCCTAGTTTCTGAGCAGCTATTTGTGTTTATCCTCTGCATGGTTGTCTCCCATTTGATATGGTGTCGACCTAAAATTCCATGTAGACATCATAACGCGTTTTTTTCTCCGCAGATCTCCTCCTTCCCCATCTAGGTTGAGCCTTTAGGATGTTGATCTCTCTTTTCTCCAGCAAGTTGTCTCCTTCTTCTGTGGATTGACTGAGAATTGTATCGATGATTCAAATTTGCGACACCTTTGTATCCTTTGCGATCGTTTTGTCAGCATAATCATCATATATACATATACATATACATATACACTCATATAATTTCATTATCGCACTTGTTGATTCATTCTTGTAATTTTGAATCCCTGTTATGGTGGTATTTTATCCCCATATAATTGGTTACTGTCCTCCTTCAAATATAGAGTGTTAGCCCCCTAAGCAGAAAGACTTTAACCTTTCTCCTTTACCCATTGAGTTATTTCCTCGTGGATGATGATTACTTCAGCTTCCTCCCCTGTCGATTATCTGGATGGAACCATTCCCCTTGAGTTATATCCTCATTGGGTTGAGTCTTGTTTGGCCATTTCTTTCTAGATCTTACCTAGATAGATGCTTTGAGTCCCCTAAGAGATTATTACCTAGTAACTGGTAATATTCTTCTTAGGTTGCAGTTTGTTACTTCTTGCCCAATACCCGGCAAAAGTAACCCTTTTCTCCCCAGCAGATTCATTTTCATGTTTCCCTAGGAAGTATGTCCCTGATATGTTCATCCTAACCGATGACAGATATTTTCTTCCCCTGCTTTCAGGTTATCCTTGATATGTTCATCCTAACCGATGACAGATATTCTCATATTTGGTATTCTACCCAGTAAAAAGGTAGTTGTAATCCTTATTTTGTTCCCCAGAGATTTAATCATTGATATGTTCATCCTAACCGATGACGGATTTCCTTCTCTTTGCGATCTTCTGTCCAGTAACCGATAGTTGTAAGTCTTACTTTTCTCCCCTTTGCAGAGCTTATCCTTGATATGTTCATCTTAATCGATGACGGATATTCTCTCTTTGGTATTCTATCTAGTAACTGATAGATGTAATTCATATTTTCTTCCCCCCTGAGTCTATCCTTGATATGTTCATCCTGGCCGGTGACGGATATTCTCTTTGATGGTATTCTATCCAGCATTCAATAAATGTAATTCCTACTTTTTGTTCAGGTGGTTTATCCTTGATATGTTCATCTTAACCGATGACGGGTATCCTCCTTAACATCCCCATGCAAGTCTATCCTTGATATGTTCATCTTAACCGGTGACGGATTTTCTTTCCTTTGAGTTTATCCTTGATATGTTCACCTTAACCGGTGACGGATATTCTCATCTTTGGTTTTCTGCCCGGTAATTGATAGTTGTAAATCCTATTCCTGCAGTTCTTCCCCAGCAAGGTTATTCTTACCTAGTAACCGGTAATGAATACATCTTCTCGGCGGTTCTCAGTGAGTCATCCTTGATATGTTCATCTTAACCGATAACGGGTGTCCTATTTGTCAGATCTTTATTATGTCCTTACCCAGTAACTGATAGTGGATAATAGATTTATGCTCCTCCTGTGTTAAAGTTTATTTCTTCCCCAGTTGAGTTGAGTGTGTATTTCCTTAGTGAATCACCTTCCCTACATGATTCAAGTACTTCAGTTTTATTCTGATATATTTTTTCCCATGCAGACATCTTTTGTTTCCCCGGCTGAGTCTTTCCATTTTTATGGAATTCCTCTAGTCTCCCAGCATTTTTTAAGTCGTAGCCTGGCCTATGCACAACCTCTTTTACCCCCTATGAGTCTCTGTCTCCCAGCGAGTTTTCCTTACGGAATGCAATACGCTCATGCGGACTTTCAGTCTCACTGAATTCTTTTCCTTTGTGGCAATATTCCCCACAGAGAGTTTGCTTTTACATTCATATCATATGCATCATGAGGTCTCTTCGGGACCAAAATTCATTTTTAAATGTTGTTATTTAAGCCCATTCTACTGAGTTGATACGAAGATTTTAACCTTCTCCTCCTCAGTTAGAATATCCTTAAATAGGGGCAGTTGTAAGACCCTAATTTTGACCCTAAGATCCCTCATGCTATCTCATCATATGCATTGACATTGGGATCATACCTTGGAATCCTCCTTACCCCTGCCTTATCCTTGTGAAAGACCTATGTCTATGGTTGTGGTTGAGCCATTAACTCTCCCTAACCAAGATGTAGAGGAGTTGGAACACGCGCTCACCAAGATGAAGCAAGAGAAGGATATGTGGGAAGATCGTTTTCGTGCTTTGAGCAAGAAGCGTGAAGAGTTGCAGTTGGAGTCTAAGGACAAAGATGCACTGATTGAGCTACTTGAAGACTGAGTAACAAAGAGACAGAGAGAGCCAGAGGTTTCATCTTCTAGCATACCTCAGCCTTCTGTTACTTGGAAGAAGATTATTGACCAGCTTGTCCTCGAGAAGACTCTGATGAAGGCTTCTTTTGAGACCGAGATCCGTCGCATTTGAAGGAAGTACGCGCCTTCATCCAGATCTTCTGACATTGTTGTTAGGGATCCTTAGGATGACTAGTCTCCTTTTCTCTTGTATCTTTTTATTTTGGTTTCTGAAATTGTACTCAGTGTAATCCTTCCAATTTATATAAATAAAAATAAATTTTTGGTCATATAAAATTATTTCAATTGCCATTTAAATACTATATATTTGCAAATGATATAGTAAGTTCCTTGAAAATAAAAATAATCAAGCATTGCATTTCATGCATCATGTGTATAAGCAGGTTTTTGCCAGGTGTCTGATTGGTGTTTCTTTTGTGCTTTAGCCAAGCTGACTCACCGGTACAATACCAAAGCCAATCATCTGAGAATTATGGAGCACCTAGAGCAAGAGAATAGAGAGCTGAAGGACGAGATCGCCCGACTGACTGCCATGATGAAGTCAGTTCTTGTTGCTTAAAGCCAAGCTTCTCCAACACCTGCAACTCCTCCTGCGAGGACTATTACTACAGAAGTGGTTACCTATATCGTGCCTGCTGGCACCGCCCACTTCGCGCCAAACCTGCTTGTCGGATTCCCGTGGGGAATGCCGCCCAACTTTGTGCCAGAAGGCTTTGCGCCTACCTTTGCTTCCATGTCGGCATCTAGCCCGGTCTTGTCCGTGCCACCTCCAGTTGTGCACACTCTACCTCGCGTAGAGGACACCATCTATCATTCTGAGCCGTCTGAGGGTCCGGATGTTTATGAGAAGATGGACGAAATAAAGGACCAATTTCTTGAGTTGCGCAAGGAATTGAAGATGCTGAGAGGTAAAGATCTGTTTGGGAAGAGTGCTGCCGAATTGTGTTTGGTACCTAATGTGAAGATCCCAGTGCCTGACTTTGAAAAATATAAGGGGAACTCTTGTCCGCTCAGTCATCTTGTGATGTATTCCCGCAAGATGTCAACTCAGACAAATAACGACCAATTGCTTATTCACTACTTCCAAGATAGTTTAACTGGTGTTGCACTCCGTTGGTATATGGGGTTGGATAGTGCAAGCGTCCGCACTTTCAACGACTTGGAAGAGGCTTTTGTGAAGCAATACAAATATAATGTGGACATGGCGCCAGATAGAGACCAGTTGAGGTCTATGTCTCAGAAAGATAAAGAGACATTCAAGGAATACGCGTAGAGATGGAGGGAGTTGGCTGCCCAGATCACTCCTCCTTTGGAGGAGAAAGAGATGACACAGATCTTCCTGAAAACCCTTAGTTCATTTTATTATGAACGCATGATCGCTAGTGCCCCCAGTGATTTTACCGAAATGGTACATATGGGGATGACACTTGAAGAAGGGGTCCGAGAAGGACATTTGTCAAGATATGAGGCATCAACGAGTAAGAGGTATGGCAGTGGTTTCAGCAAGAAGAAGGATAGTGAAACGAATGCAATTTCCAGTGGGAGGCAGAGGAGGCCTCAGATCAGAAGAAACCCACTACCCCGTCGACATCATCATCATCAAGTATCTTCCGTTATTCCAGTATTTTGTAATCAATAAGAAACATCAATTCAACAACAACAACAACATCAACGTCAACAACAACAACAACCGTAACAAACAATGAACACCTACAACAACAACAATACCAACAACAATCATCAGCAGCAGCAGAACTTTGAGAGGAAGAAGGTATCTTTTGACCCGATTCCTATGTCTTACGCAGAATTATCCATCCTTGGTTCTCAAGAACTTGATTCAACCGAGGAACCCGCCGCAGATCCCAGAACCACTTCCTTGGTGGTATAAACATGAGCTTCGTTGTGCTTTTCATTAGGGTGCACCTGGGCATGACATTGAAAACTGTTAGCCATTGAAGTATGAGGTGCAAAAGCTTATGAAGAGTGGTATGGTGTCCTTCGAGGACCGCGCGCCAAATGTGAAAGCAAACCCTTTGCCTGCTCATGGGAACTCTTCAGTGAATATGGTGGACGGCTGTCCTGGTGAATTCAAGGTTTTTGATGTCCGGTTTATCCGAAGATCTTTGGTGCAGATGCACAAGGATATCTGCATGGTGAGTGAATGTGAACATGACCATTATGGTTGCAGATGTACAAGGAACTCTTCATGTGAACCCAAGAGGGTGTGATGTAGTGAAAAGGGACATCCAGCGTCTGATGGATGAAGGCACGATCCAGATTGTTCAATCCCGTCACGTAGATGACGACGTCAATGTTATAGTGCCCGTTTTCAAGCAATAAGAGCGGTTGATAATCCAGTATGATAGCAGCAGCAACAAGAACGACAGTTAAAGATCAGTATCGCCGTTGGTAATACGATTAGCGGCCCCAGTCCCGTACGCATCTGATAAGGCTGTACCGTACCAGTATAACGCTACGATGGTGAAGAATGGTCAAGAGGTCCCGTTACCTATGACTAGTTCAGTGGTGAGCATTGCTGATGTTACAAAGGTGACCCGCAATGGTCGAGTGTTTGGGTCGGTGGTCCCAGAAAGTAAAGAAGATTTGATTGTTGGTAAGAAGGTGGAGGTACCTAATATAGAACCAGTTGGTTGTTCGAAGGATAAGTCTGGTGAATCCAGTAACTTGAAAGCCAATGAGGATGATGAGGTACTCCGATTAATCAAAAGGAGTGAATTTAATGTGGTTGAGCAATTGCTCCAAACTCCCTCAAAGATTTCCGTGTTGTCTCTGCTTTTAAATTCTGAAGCGCACAGAGAAGCACTGCAGAGAGTTCTTGAACAGGCATATGTAGAGCAGGACGTTATTATGGATCAATTTGATCACATTGTGGCCAACATCACTTCATGCAATAATTTGAGTTTCTGTGATGAAGAACTCCCTAAGGAGGGAAGAAATCATAACATGGCTTTGCATATTTCAATGAATTGTAAGGAATATGCTTTGTCAAATGTGCTTGTTGACACCGGTTCTTCACTTAATGTGCTTCCAAAGTCAACCTTGTCGAAGCTATCTTACCAAGGAGCGCCCATGAGATATAGTGGGGTAATTGTCAAAGCCTTTGATGGCTCGTGTAAAACAGTAATTGGTAAAGTGGGCCTTCCAGTCAAGATAGGTCTGAGTGATTTTCAGATTACTTTTCAAGTAATGGATGTCCACCAGGCCTACAGTTGTTTATTAGGAAGGCCATGGATTCATGAGGCAGGGGCTGTCACCTCCACTATGCACCAGAAGCTCAAATTTGTCAAGAATGGCAAGCTAGTGATTGTTGGAGGAGAGAAGGCGTTGTTAGTTAGCCATCTGTCATCTTTCTCGTATCTTGAAGCTGAGGATAAGGTTGTGACTCCGTTCCAAGCTTTGTCTATTGCTGTTGAAAAGAGAGTTGCGGCACCTATGTCCTCGTTGAAGGATGCTCAGAAGATTGTTGAAGAAGGTCCTGATGATTAGTGGGGGCGCATGGTAGAGGTCTCTGACAATAAAGGCAGAACTGGTCTGGGGTTCCAGAAAGGCTCGTCGGCTGTTAGATCTGAAGATATGCAACTTAGCTTCCGTAGCGGAGGGTTCATTCATGGCAATGAACAACACTTAGATGTTGTGCTAGAGGATAGCGAAGAGGAAGACTGCACCAACTTTGTAACGCATGGAAGGACATGCAATAATTGGACTGTCGTTGATATTCCTGTTATTTTGCATCGATCTAAGTAATTGCTTTTATATTTTAAAATCCTATGCCTAAGGGAGAAGTGAACATTGTTTGGGCATTTTAAATTGATCATCAATAAAATTAATTCTATTCATCCACATCTTTGATGTTTGTTTTTACTTTTTGCTTTATTCTAAAAATGGTAATCACAAAAAAAACATAAATAAACAATATAATTGTCCATCTGCATAATATTTGGTCACCAATTCAGTTCTCTAAAATCAAAATATCAAATCATTATGCAGGTTGGTTCCTAACCCCATTGAATACAATGATCCTTCTCCTTCTCCAAATTCTGAATTCCCTGTGTTTGAGACCGAGGAGGAAAGTGATGAAGAAGTGAGTGATGAATTGTCTCGTCTGCTTGAGCAAGATGAAAAGATTATTCAGCCGTTTGTAGAGCAGATTGAGCTAGTCAACTTGGGTTCTAAAGATGATGTGAAGGAAGTCAAGATTGGGTCTCGACTGTGTCCAGATGCTAAAAAGGGGTTGATTGATCTTCTTCAAGAATATTCAGATGTGTTTGCTTGGTCTTATCAAGACATGCCTGGGTTGGATGTAGAGCATAGATTTTTGTTGAAGCCAGAATGCCCACCAGTCAAGCAGAAGTTGAGAAGGACGCATCCTGATATGGCTGTGAAAATCAAAGAGGAAGTGCAGAAGCAGATTGATGTCGGTTTCCTTATAACTGTTGAGTGTCCGCAATGGGTGGCCAATATTGTGCCCGTGCCGAAGAAAGATGGAAAAGTCTGCATGTGTGTCGACTATAGAGATTTGAGTAAAGCCAGTCTGAAAGATGATTTCCCTTTGCCACACATTGATATGTTGGTAGACAATACTGCTAAATTCAAAGTCTTTTCGTTTATGGATGGATTTTCTGGATATAATAAGATCAAGATGGCACCCGAAAATATGGAGAAGACCACATTCATTACGCCCTGGGGAACATTCTGTTATAGAGTGATGCCTTTCGGTTTAAAGAATGCTGGTGCAACTTACCAGAGAGCAATGACTACTCTTTTTAATGATATGATGCATAAAGAGATTGAAGTATATGTCAATGACATGATTGCAAAATCGATTGATGAAGAGGAACATGTTGAGCATTTATTGAAGTTATTCCAGCATTTGAGGAAGTATAAACTCCGCTTGAATCCCAATAAGTGTACATTTGGTGTTCGTTCTGGTAAGTTGTTGGGCTTTATTATCAGTGAGAAGGGTATTGAAGTTGATCCAGCCAAGGTCAAAGCAATACAAGAAATGCTTGCGCCTAAAACTGAGAAGCAAGTCAGAGGTTTTCTCAGCCGCTTGAATTATATTTCCAGATTCATTTCCCACATGACTGCCACATGTGCCCCTATATTCAAGCTTCTTCGGAAAGATCAGTTTTGTGATTGGATCGAAGACTGCCAGAAAGCATTTGATAGTATCAAAGAATATTTGCTTGAACCTTCGATTTTGTCTCCATTTGTTGAAGGAAGGTCGTTGATCATGTATTTGTATGTGCTCGAAGATAGTATGGGTTGTGTTCTTGGTCAGCAAGATGAGACCGGGAAGAAAGAATTTGTAATTTAGTACCTCAGTAAGAAGTTCACCGACTGTGAGACTCGGTATTCTATGCTTGAGAAGACTTGGTGCGCATTGGCTTGCGCTGCTAAGCGTATCCGTCAGTATATGTTGAATCATACCACTTGGTTGATATCCAAAATGGATCCAATCAAGTATATATTTGAGAATCCTGCTTTAACTGGGAGGATTTCCCGTTCGCAGATGTTGTTATCAGAGTATGATATCGAATACCGATCTCAGAAAGCAATCAAAGGTAATATCTTTGCTGACCATTTGGCTCACCAACCAATTGAAGATAATCAGTCAGTGCAGTATGATTTTCCTGATGAAGAGATATTGTACTTGAAAATGAAAGATTGTGATGAACCATTGCTTGAAGAGGGGCCAGAACCTGGTTCCCGTTGGGGAATGGTATTTGATGGAGCTGTTAATCAATATGGAAATGGCATTGGGGCAGTGATTATTACTTCTCAAGGCGCGCATCTACCATTTACATCTAGATTGACTTTCAAATGTACAAACAATATGGCAGAATATGAAGCTTGCATTATGGGGCTTAAAGAGGCCATGAATCTCAGAATCAAGTATTTTGATGTCTTTGGAGATCCAGCTTTGGTTGTGAATTAGATCAAAGGTGAATGGGAGACAAATCAACCCGGTTTAATACCATATAGAGATTATGAGAGGAGGATTTCAACTTTCTTTACAGAAGTTGAGTTTCATCATATCCCTCGAGATGAGAACCGGATGGCAGATGCTCTTGCAACGTTACCATCAATGATTGTAGTGAAGTATTGGAATGAAGTTCCCAATTTGTATGTGATGTGTCTTGATAGGCCAGCTCATGTGTTTGTTGTTGAAGAGATCAAAGAAGAGAAGCCATGATATTACGACATCAAATGTTTCCTCCAAAGTCAGATTTACCCGCTTGGGGCATCTTTGAAAGATAAGAAGACTTTGAGAAGATTAGCCGGTAATTTCTACGTGAATGGTGATATACTGTACAAGAGAAACTTCGACATGGTTTTACTCAGATGCGCGGATAGACATGAAGCAGACTTATTGATGACTGAAGTACATGAAGGTTCCTTTGGTACTCATTCCAATGGACATGCAATGGCGAAGAAGATGTTGCGAGCAGGTTACTATTAGATGACAATGGAATCTGACTGTTGCAAGTTTGTGAAGAAGTGCCACAAGTGTCAAATTTATGCTGATAAGATTCATGTTCCTCCGACACTATTGAATGTTATCTCTTCCCCATGGCCCTTTTCCATGTGGGGAATTGATATGATTGGGATGATTGAGCCCAAATCTTCGAATGGACATCGTTTCATTCTAGTGGCAATTGACTACTTCATAAAATGGGTTGAAGTGGCATCGTATGCAAATGTAACCAAGCAAGTTGTTGCAAGGTTTATCAAGAATCAGATTATATGCCGTTTGTAAGACCCCAATTTTGACCCTAAGATCCCTCATGCAATCTCATCATAAGCATAAGCATTGGGATCATACCTTGGCATCCTCCTTCCCCCTTTTTCATTGGGTTTGTTTTGGGAGATATCACCAAGCACTTTGTGATCATATCATACTTGTATATTGTCATTTTACTAACCAAAATACCAAAAATATGTCTTTGTATCTATCTAACTCTTTTGTATGTAGGGGCATGATCTCATTGATTCATTGATCACATCTAGGGTTTGAGACCCTCACGAACAAAGAGCACAATCAAGAATTGATTCAAGAATGGTTATGAACATCATATATGAGCCCTAATTTCTTCTACATGTTATATTGATCAAGATTTATTCAAGAGTTTGAGGGTGATTTGCCTTGGAAACCCTAGTTTGACTAGGTATCTTGAGTAACTTCTCCAATAAGTTATCTCACCAATTGATCAAATTTATCAAGGTACATTTCAAAATTCATCATCTTATGCATATATGATCTACCATGAGCCAAGAAAGTCAATAGAATTGGAAGTTAACAAGTTAGTTGATGGTGGTTGGCCAGATGAGTTCATCTGATCAAAACTGGGTCTCCCTAGACCCTATCTCCTACAATTTTCACCATATGAAAATGATTTCAATAGAAAACTTACTCTAAATGGCATTATAAACAACTTTTATGTTGAGACCTAGAGCTAGTTTTGATTGGGAAAATCATTTTCTATGTTGAAACATTATAGGTCATTTTGTCTAAACCCTAATTTGAAAGTCAACTTCCCAAGGCCATAACCTGCTCAATTTTTATGAGATGAAATATTTCCAAGTTTCACAATCAAATTAAATGTGTCTACTTAAACTTTTATGTTTGGAGTGAGAGCTAATTCAACTTCTTTGAACATGTGATATGAGGCTACATTATAGGTCACTTTTGACCTATACCATTGATCAAGTGATTTTGCCAGACTTCAAAAATGCATAACTCTATCATTTCAAGTCCAAATGACATGAAATTGGTGACCATTTTAAAGGTCTTTAAGATAGATACAACTTTTATGAAGACAAGTTTCTCATTTAAAGCTCCTATAAAAAGTTAAGCAAGGTGGACTACTGAGACATATGGCTTGACACTTAAAAAAAAATTGATATGTCAAATTTTTCCAAACTTCCACCTCAAATATCTCCAAGTTCCAAGCTCCAAATGAAAAAGTGTTCAACATCAAACTTTTTCCTCTTGATCTCACCTTTCCAAAGAGCTAAAATTCATGCATTTTGGATGAGAAATGCATAGGCTATGCATGGCTTAAATAGGCTGGTATCATGTGTCATGGATCAAACTTCAAACAACAATGTTCAATTGCCTTGCAATCCAATCCATCTCCAATACATCTGAACTTCATTTTGGACCTTCAAACAATCATTTCATGGGCCTATGCGCGCCCATGCACCATGCTTGCATCATTTTGCCAAAATTGGAAAGTAAAAGTGAATGTGCAAATATCATCCAATTCCCCTATAAATACAGTTGCTTATGCTCAGAAATGACACACACCTTGCGCCAGCTTTAAATCCCCATAGAAAACCCTTCATACTAAGAGGATAAACCTGAAAAATTCAGTTGAATTTGAGCTTGAATCTCCACTGTTTTGGAATTCAATTCTCCAGGAGTCCATTGATTCTAAGCCTTTCCTTTCCTCTTCTGCAAGCAATTGAAGTGAAGCAAAGCACGATTCAAATCAAGATCTAGCAAGCTCAGACCTCCATTGAAGGTAATTTGCAGAAAATTTGATCTCTTCGATTCTCCTTATTTCTTGCTTAATTCTCTTGATTATTGTGTTGGCTGAAGTCCTACCAATGTAGGCAAGGTGTTTGAGTTGCTTTGAGTTCAAATCGAAGCAACTCAGATCATGAACCTCATTTTTCAATTCCACATATCTCTCAATATAGTTGGAATTGGAAGAAATGGAGGTGATATTCGTGCTCAGTGATGTTTTCTCTTTAAAATCATGTCCCTGGTTGAAATTTTGGTGATGGTTCATGATGACCAGTCCGGCGAAGCTCGCCGGAGAAGACAACCGGAGCTCTGGCTCCGGTGATGAGTTGTCTTTGGTCTAGACTGTGTGATCCATTTCTCACGTTATAATCTCAGCCGTTCCTTTTGATTAACATGTTTGCAGCGCAATTGACTGATGCATTGGTGGAACGCGCGGTGTGGATCATCAGATCTGCCACCTCAATTAATGAGGGAGATCTGATGGTCCACGTATTTTAGCATTTTCTGATTTCCATTTTAATTCCATTTTCTTCAATAATTCATAATAAATTTAATATTGATCCAAAAAATATGGGACTTTCACCAAAAAAATTCAAATATTTTTCTATTTCATATTCTGAATTAAAATTATTTTTTGGATCATTATTAATATTTTTTATGAATTATATGATTTTTCATTTGTTTTTAATTGTTTAAAAATATTTTTAAGTGTCCAAAAATTATGAAATTTTTTATCCAAGGTCCTTTGACCTTGTTTGACCTATGATAAATCTCATGGCAATTTATTTGGTGTTTTGATGAGATTTTAGGATTTGGACAAAACATATTTGAATTTAATGCATTATTTTAATATTTTTAATTGAATAAATGTCATTTTAATTGTGTTGACCATTTGTATTGACTTAGTTGAGTTTCTTATTTGTTGTTGGGCCTTGGTCAAGGTTGATTTGACTTTGTCAAGTTAATATTATTGGATTTAGGGGATTGATGGAATGTACATTCCATCTCCCAAAATGAATGAATAATATTAATTTGGTAAAAGTCCTCCTTTGACCAATTTGTGATCTCATTCATCCTTTTCCCTCTTTATTTAATTCCCTTTATTCATCCATTCATTTTCAATTAGCCAATGATATCTCAAAATCCTAATGCTAGTTGATTGAAAGATTAACATGATTATGGATGAGATTAGGTCACACCTTTTGCATATTTTTGTGTGTGGTATGTTTAATGAGCATAGTTCTTAATACTATGTCTCCAACATGCATTAACACCAAAAGCCTATTGTCCGACCTCAAATAGTTGTGACTTCTAAATAAGTCCAATTACGATTGCTTAACATAGTGCTAAATTTGTGACATAAAAGGCATAAGCATTATAGTTAGTGAGATTGTAAGTCTCCCCTCTTCCATGGTATTGTGTGGAAACTTGGCCTTCTTTCCTTCCTTTGGAAGATGTTTTGGTTCAAGGATTCATACTTGTGGCAAGTGGGTGGAGTGTTCTCCAAAGAATGTCTTGAAATCAAAAAGCAAACAAAACTAACTATTGACTTACTAACCATTAACTTTTACTTTCAAGCTTTTACTTTTAATGCAATTTACTTTTATTGTTCTATTATCATTTGTTATTGTACATATCATTTTAATTGTTTATGTTTATGCGATTTTCACTTTGTCCACTTGGGCCATATTGTGTGATATACTTTGTTGCTTTGTTTGTTTGATTGGTCTTTGACCATTAATGCACATAATAATAACAAAAACCCTAAAAGACTTTTGAGTGGACTGTTGTTTGATCTCCCCCCAATTGGACTTATAACTTAGGCAACATTCCTTTGCTAATGGACTTGGCCAATATCCAATTTGTTGAAGAACCAAAGACTTACAATTTGAATTCATCTGATACATCATTCAAGACCTCTCCAGATTCATCTGCAACATTGATCATTGATAAGTTCTTATGTTGAACCTGTGACTTGTGGAATTCATCTGCTACATAGGCTCTTTTGAAGAAGATCATTGAAGTGGATAAGCTTAGATGAGGCCATATTTATTTGATGCCTTTGCTCTGCAAGATTGATATAATTGTGCATTTATGTGTTGCTTGATTCTAAAAAGTCCAATGGAATTTTGGGTTTCTATTGACATACTTGTCTATTGGATCGCTCCCATTTGGTCAGATCTTTTCAACTTTAAACTTTTAAATTTTGTGCAGGGTAGTCTCTTTATCTCCTCCCCAATTTCTTTAATTTCAAAATATCTCCCTCCCTTTTCAAAATCTTCTTTATGTGAACTATTTTTGTTCTAAACTTTGACCCCTTTAAAAAAGATAGAAACTTTGGCCTTATGCCATTGCACTTTCAAACTCATCTTCTTAAATCAAATTTGTAAATAAACTTAATCATACTTGACTTAAACTTTCAAAAAAGCCAAAAAGAACTAACTCATTCAAATCATTTTAGGCCTTTGTGCCTTTCAAGCTTAATCTTTGTTAAAACCAACATACTCACTTTGAAATTTCTAGCTCGAACTACGAGGTCTTGATCCCTCATTTTTATGTTGGTACGTAGGCACAAGACCGAAGGTCTTGTCAAACACAAAAATATAATTAATCGATTCTTTTCTCATCCCTCCATTCTATTTGTTTGTAAACATCACTTTATACCAAGTACATATGAACACAAAAAGGGCTCCCTAGGAGTACCTAGGACACTTTGGGTGCTAACACCTTCCCTCTGTGTAACCAACCCCCTTACATGTGATTTCTGATTTTTGTTAGTTTTTATTTGAAAACTTCTTACTATTTGGGTTTTGTTCGTACTTTTTCCCTTTTCCCTTGGAAACAATAAAAGAGCGGTGGCGACTCTTGTTAATTGATCTCTAGCTTGTCAATAGCTTGATGATCATGAATTTCCCGCTACAGAAATTAAGTGGCGACTCTGCTGGGGAGTAGTCTCCAATGGGTTTAGCCTACTTTTTGTGTGAATATATTTGTATATCTGTGATGTTTATATATATGTATGTGTGATATAATCTGCTTGTTGTGCTTGGTGATCTCTGAGTGGCGAGATAAGTTCTAACCCGAACTTGAGTGCAATTAAGATAGGAGGATGGTATAGTCATGTTCGACTTGTGTGGAGTAGTCATTAACAAGTTGGCTTGAGATCCATCTGCTCAGTGGAGACTCCTTTGGATTTGAAAATGTCACACAAGTATTTGTGGTTAGGCATGACTATTTCTAATTGGGTCTGAGAAGCTAAGGACCTTAGAACACCTAACCTATCTTGGCCTATTTAGGACGTAGTGCAGAAACTATTCAAGTGTAGACTTGATAACAGTTGTTACACGATACTACACTCAGACGAGTTTCTCTTGAGAATATTATAGGTCGATGAGTCAGCCATCTTAACCTGTAATATCCGATAGATGAAATTAAGACTCTAGGAACTTTTTAGAACATGATCTACAGGTTTTTACCCTTAGTTCACTCCTTTGGGATGGTTCTAACCCAGACTCCATGCTCGTGACTTGCAACAAACCCTTGATTCTTGGTTGATCCAATCAAGTCTTGTCAATACCAATGGAACTTGGGTGTTGATAAGGTGTAAACCATAATCCACCAAAATGGATGATTGATCTTGACAGTGACTTGATTCATCCCTTGACCTTTGTTTGCCTTGTGTGTGATCCCTTACTTGTGATTTTTGTATTCATGCATTTCATGCGCATCATAACATTCATCACACAAAAATTTCAAGGAACTAAGGTGTCATTTGCAAATATTTTCAGACCATGGATTATGGACGAAGGAACACTAAGAAGTAAAGTTTCAGATGTCCCGACTTGAAAGAGTTAAGGAAGCTAGCATCTTTTATATTAGATCCCTTGGACTTCAAACAACGCCATGGGAAGCTTCTGTCCATTTTGTCTACTGATGTAGTTGAAGGACTCTTGAGTGTATTGGTGCAGTTCTATGATCCTCTCTACCATTGTTTCACTTTCCCAGATTTTCAGCTTGTGCCTACCTTGGAGGAGTATTCTCATCTTTTGGGGATACCTGTTTCTAGTAGAGTGCCTTTTAGTGGATTGGAGGAGATTCCCCGATATAGTATTATTGCTGAAGCTCTTCACTTGAAGAAGTTTGAGATAGAGGCTCATTGGGGGAAGAAATGAGGATTATTTGGGTTGCCATATGTTTTCCTCATCAAGGAAGCTACCACTTTTGCTCAAGATGGTAGTGTGGATGCTTTTGAAGCTATCTTTGTGTTGCTCATCTATGGATTAGCTTTGTTCCCTAACATTGACGATTTTGTTGATGTTAACGCCATTAGACTTTTCTTGATTGGGAATCCCGTGCCTACTTTGTTGGGTGATATGTATTTCTCTTTGCATCTAAGGAATTCTAAAGGTGGTGGAACGATTGTCTGTTGCATTCCTCTTCTGTACAAGTGGTTTATTTCCCACTTGCCTCAGACGCCTGCTTTTGTGGAGAACAAACAATGTCTAAGGTGGTCTCAGAGACTTATGTATCTCACTAATGATGATATAGTTTGGTATAACCCGTCTTTAAGCAGTGTAGAGATTATTGATAGTTGTGGTGAATTCTCTAATGTGCCTCTCATGGGTACACAAGGAGGAATTAGCTACAACCCTGCTTTGGCTCGTCGTTAACTTGGGTTCCCCTTGAGAGACAAGCCTAATAACATGTTGTTAGAAGGTCTTTTCTATCAAGAGGGTAAAGATCCCCAACATTTGAAGCAGAAGATTGTGCATGCTTGGCATAATGTGCATAGGAAAGGAAGATCCGAGCTTGGTCCGTGCAACTGTGTAGCTTTGGAAGCTTACACTCTTTAGGTGAAGAAGAGAGCTATGGAGTTGAAGATGCCTTATCCGTGCGAAAGACCTATGTCTATGGTTGTGGTTGATCCATTAACTCTCCCTAACCAGGATGTAGAGGAGTTGGAAGACGCGCTCACCAAGATGAAGCAAGAGAAAGATCTGTGGGAAGAGCGTTTCCATGCTTTGAGCAAAAAGCATGAAGAGTTGCTATTGGAGTCTAAGGACAAAGACGCACTGATTGAGCTACTTGAAGACCGAGTGACGAAGAGACGGAGAGAGCTAGAGGTTTCATCTTCTAGCATGCCCCAGCCTTCCGTTGCTTGGAAGAAGATTGTCGACCAGCTTGTCCTCGAGAAAACTCATATGAACGCTTCTTTTGAGACCAGGATCCGTCGCATTCGAAGGAAGTATGCGCCTTCAGCCCGATCTTCTGACATTGTTGTTAGGGATCCTTAGGATGACTAGTCTCCTTTTCTCTTGTATCTTTTATTTTGGTTTCTGAAACTGTACTCAGTGTAATCCTTCCAATTTATATAAATAAAAAGAGATTTTTTGTCATATCAAATTATTGCAATTGCCATTTCAATTTATATATATTTGCAAATGATATAGTAAGTTCCTTGGAAATAAAAATGATCAAACATTGCATTTCATGCATCATTTGCATAAGCAGGTTTTTGCCAGGTGTCTGATTGGTGTTCTTCTGTGCTTTAGCCAAGATGACTCACTAGTACAACACCAGAGCTAATCGTCCAAAGATCATGGAACACCTTGAGCAAGAGAACCGATACTTGAAAGAGGAGATTGCCCAGCTGACTGCCATGATGGAGTCAGTTCTTGCTGCCCAGAGCCAAGCTTCTCCAACTCCTGCAACTCCTCCCGCGAGGACTGTCATTTCTGAAGTGGTTACTTCTACTGTGCCTGCTGCCACCGCCCACTTCGCTCCGAATCTGCCTGCTGGATTCCCTTGGAGAATGCCACCTAATTTTGTGCCAGAGGGTTTCGCTCCCACTTTTGATTCCATGCCGACATCTAGCTCAGTCATGTCTGTGCCACCTCCCGTTATGCATACTTTGCCGCATGTAGAAGACACCATCTATCACTCCGAGCCATCTGAGGACCCGGACGTCAATGAGAAGATGGATGAGATGAAGGACCAATTCCTTGAGTTGCGCAAGGAACTGAAAACGCTGAGAGGCAAAGATCTGTTTGGAAAGAGCGTCGTTGAACTGTGCTTAGTGCCCAATGTCAAAATCCCTGTGAAATTCAAAGTGCCTGACTTTGAGAAGTATAAAGGGAACTCTTGTCACTCAGTCATCTTGTGATGTATGCCTGCAAGATGTCAACCCAGACAGATAATGATCAACTGCTGATTCACTATTTTCAGGATAGCCTGACAGGTGTTGCACTCCGATGGTATATGGGGCTAGATAGTGCAAGCATCTGCACTTTCAACGATCTAGGTGAGGCTTTTGTGAAACAGTACAAGTGCAACGTGGATATAGCGCCGAATAGGGACCAGTTGAGGTTCATGTCTCAGAAAGATAAGGAGACATTCAAGGAGTATGCCCAGCGTTGGAGGGAGTTGGCTGCCCAGATCACTCCTCCTTTGGAGGATAAGGAGATGACAAAAAACTTTCTCAAAACCCTGAGTTCATTTTACTATGAACGAATGATTGCCAGTGCCCCCAGTGATTTTACCGAAATGGTAAATATGGGGATGATACTTGAAGAGTGGGTCCGTGAAGGACAATTGTCAAAAGAGGAGGCGTCGACTAGCAAGAAGTATTGGAGCAATTTCAGCAAGAGGAAGGATAACGAAACAAATGCAATAAGTAGTGGGAGGCAGAGGAGGCCTCAAACCAGAAGAAATCCACTACCCCGTCACCATCATCATCAAGTATCATCCGTCATTCCAGTATTCTCCAACCAACAAACAACACCAATTCAACAACAACAACAACATCAGTACCAAAATCAATATCAACAACAACCGCAACAACAACAGTTCCAACAACAATCATCACCAGCAACAGAACTTCAAGAGGAAGAAGGTCTCTTTCGACCCAATTCCTATGTCATATGTCGAATTGTACCCATCTTTAGTCCTCAAGAATTTGATTCAATCGAGGAACCCACCACAGATACCAGAACCACTTCCATGGTGGTATAAACCTGAACTTCGTTGTGCTTTTCACCAGGGTGCACCTGGGCATGATATTGAGAACTGTTATCCGCTGAAGTATGAGGCGCAAAAGCTTATGAAGAGTGACATGGTGTCTTTTGAAGACCGCGCGCCTAATGTGAAAGCTAATCCTTTGCCCGCTCATGGGAATACCTCAGTGAACATGGTAGACGGCTGTCCAGGTGAATTTAAGGTTTTTGATGTCCAGTTTATCCGAAGATCTTTGGTGCAAATGCACAAAGACATCTGTATGGTAAGTGACTGTGAACATGATCACGAAGGTTGTGATATTTGTAGTGTGAACCCAAGAGGGTGTGTTATGGTGGAAAAAGGACATCCAGCGCTTAATGGATGAAGGCATGATTCAGATTTGTCAATCCCGTCATGTAGATGACGATGTTAATGTCATTATTCCCGTTTTCAAGCAACCATAGCGGTTGGTGATCCAGTATGATAGTAGCAATAGCAAGAATGTTAGCAATAGATCAGTTTCGCCGTTGGTAATACGGTTGGTGGGCCCAGTCCCGTATGCATCTGATAAGGATGTACCGTATCAATACAATGCTACGATGATAGAGAAAGGTCAAGAGGTTCCGTTGCCTACGACCAGTTTAGTAGTGAGCATTGCATATGTTACGAAGGTGACCCACAGTGGTCGAGTTTTTGGATCGGTGTTCCCGGAGAACAAAGAAGAATTGATTGTTGGTAAGAAGGCGGAGGTGCCTAATGTAGATCCAGTGGGCTGTTCAAAGAATAAGTCTGGAGATTCCAGCAATTTGAAAGCCAATAGTGATGATGATGAGGTACTCCGACTGATCAAGAGGAGTGAATTTAACGTGGTTGAGCAGTTGCTCCAGACTCCCTCAAAAAGTTTCGTGTTGTCTCTGCTCTTAAATTCTGAAGCGCACAGAGAAGCACTCCAGAGAGTTCTTGAACAGGCATATGTGGAGCAAGATGTTATTGTGGCTCAATTTGATCATATTGTAGCCAACATCACTTCATGCAATAATTTGAGTTTTTGTGATGAAGAACTCCCTGAGGAGGGAAGAAATCATAATCTGGCTTTGCATATTTCGATGAATTGCAAGAAGATGCTTTGTCAAACGTGCTAGTTGACACTGGGTCGTCACTTAACGTGCTTCCAAAGTCAACATTATCAAAGTTATCCTATCAAGGAGCTCCCATGAGGTATAGTGGAGTAATTGTCAAAGCCTTCGATGGCTCTCGCAAGACTGTCATTGGAGAAGTGGACCTTCCAGTCAAGATAGGTCCGAGTGATTTTCATATTACTTTCCAAGTAATGGATATTCACCCGGCCTACAGCTGTTTATTGGGAAGGCCATGGATTCACGAAGCAGGAGCTGTTACTTCCACTCTGCACCAGAAGCTCAAATTTGTCAAGAATGGCAAGTTGGTGATCGTTGGAGGTGAGAAAGCACTGTTGATCAGCCATCTGTCATCTTTTTCATATGTCGAAGCTGAGGATGAGGTTGGAACACCATTCCAAGCCTTATCTATTGCGGCTAAGAAGAGAGTTAGGGCACCTATGTCCTCTCTGAAAGATGCGCAGAAGATTGTTGAAGAAGGTCATGTTGATCAGTGGGGGCGTGTGGTAGAGGTCGCCGACAACAAGGGAAGAACTGGTTTGGGGTTCCAGAAGGGCTCGTCAACCGTTAGATCTGAAAAGATGCAACTCAGTTTCCGTAGCGGAGGGTTCATTCATGGGAATGAACAACACTTAGTTGATGTACTAGAGAACAATGAAGAGGAAGAATGCACCAACTTTGTGACGCCTGGACAGACATGCAACAATTGGATTGCCGTTGATATTCATGTTATTTTGCATTGATCTAAGTAATTGCTTTTATATTTTAAAATCCTTCTCCTATGCCTAAGGGAGAAGTGAACATTGTTTGGGCATTTTAAATTGATCATCAATAAAATTAATTCTATTCATCCACATCTTTGATGTTTATTTTTACTTTTTGCTTATTTCTGAAAATGGTAATCACAAAAAACATAAATAAACAATATGATTGTCCATCTGCATAATATTTGGTCAGAAATTCACTTCTCTAAAATCAAAATATCAAATCATTATGCAGGTTGGTTCCTAACCCCATTGAATACAATGATCATTCTCCTTCTCCAAATTTTGAATTCCCTGTGTTTGATGCTGAGGAGGAAAGTGATATAGAAGTGAGCGAGGAATTGTCTCGTCTCCTTGAGCAAGTTGAAAAGATTATTCAGCCATTTGAAGAGCATATTGAGCTTGTCAACTTAGGTTCTAAAGATGATGTGAAGGAAGTCAAGATTGGGTCTCGATTGTGTCCAGATGCTAAGAAGGGGTTGATTGATCTTCTTTGAGAGTATTTAGATGTGTTTGCTTGGTCCTATCAAGACATGCCTGTTTTGGATTCTGATATTGTGGAGCATAGATTGTCGTTGAAGCCAGAATGCCCGCCAGTCAAGCAGAAGTTGAGAAGAACGCATCCTGATATGGCTGTGAAGATCAAAGATGAAGTTCAAAAGTAGATTGACGTCGGTCCTTGTGACTGCTGAGTATCCGCAATGGGTGGCCAATATTGTGCCAGTGCCGAAGAAAGATGGAAAAGTCTGCATGTGCATTGAAATTCTGGTGTAGTTATAATTCAGATGTTCTACTCCAAGTCATGACATCTGATCCAACATTGTAACTAATACAGCAAGACAGTTATTGACCCATGTACTAATATGCACACGTTTCCAGAAGTCACGACCTCTCCTTCTATGTCACCCTAGAATGGAGGAACACCTGGTTCTGTGCAGTAGGGATCAATCATAGCACTCACTTTTGTTGTTTTCCTACACAGTTATCAGCACGATGTCTCAATAGTGAGTTGGACATCATCTGTTACATTGTTCCAGTTTGTTGGCCATGTACTTGTATTTCCTGCCTATTATTCAGTATATGCTGTCACTGATGAACGTCACAACATTCTGATTGACATTCAAACAGAAGGCAATATACCAGGTCTGTTATCATCTTGATAAGCAGACTGGAATATCAGTTGTGTTATGGCAGAAGTATTAAAACATGCAGAAGGAAAACAAACACAAGAAATTGTTAACCCAGTTTGGTGCAACATCACCTACGTCTGGGGGCATACCAAGCCAGGAAGAAGATCCACTATCAGCAGTATTAATTCAGAGTTAAACTCCCCCGTTTACAACTCTTCACTTAATCCTTACCCAATGCAATCTATACCTAGGAACTCCTAGATAGAAACCTCCAGTTTCCATTCCTATCACTACAAATACAATGTAATGTTCAAACAACTTGAACTTGCTTCACAGCTTCGTTCAAGCACATAATCACTCTTGCCTACAGGCTTAGAGTTACAAAAACTCTCAGCTTTGAACACTGAGAAACACATGGTAACCTTCCCACAAATTGGGAGGTTTACCTCACACACGCCCCTAAATTTTAATTCTAAGAGCTTACAACAACTAGGTTACAATAAGCTATTTATAACCTAATCACCCAACTGGATTTGGGCCTTCAGAAATCGTAGCAAACTTCTCCTTTGCTGTTACAACATCAGCAGAAACTTTCTGCTACAAACAAGGTCTTCAATCTTTTAGTTCCTAAAATATCTCCATATTTAGTTCCTAAAATATCTCCATATTTAGTTCCTACAATATCTCCATATTTAGTTCCTAAAACATCTTCATATTTAGTTCCTAAAATATCTCCATATTTAGTTCCTAAAATATCTCAAGACCTCCACAAATAATGCCACATAGGATTCTAACTAATTTCCACATATTAGTGTGCTAACAAATAGGCTATTTGTTAGGTTCCTTAATTGTAGCTTGGTTGTTGGTTTCCTGGATTTTAGCCTGAGAAAAATGCTGAAACAGAAAAACTAAACAACCTACAATATAGCATATGCTATCAGGAATGAATGTCACAACATTCAGTTTGACTTCCAAATCATTAACCATATGCTAAGTCTGTTTTTCCTGAAAACAGACTGTACAATTTGTTGTACTGTACAGAACCAATCTGTCCATACTTCAGTATCAACGTACATTAATAAATGTCAAAACATCCAATTTGACATTCACACATAGAGCCTTACATCAGGTCTGTTATCCTCTTGATAAGCAGACTGAGTTGCATACTGAAATGTAGCAGAAAACCAATCTGCTTATTGTTCAGTATATGTTGTCAATGATGAATGTCATAACATCCAGTTTGACATTCAGACAGTAGGCCTTATGCCAGGTCTGTTATTTCCTTGATAAGCAGACTGATAATAAATACTGAGTTATAGTAGAACACCACCTGTTCTATTCCTCAGTATCTGCTGACAGGGATGAATGTCATAACATCCAGTTTGACATTCAATGAATCCTGTATTAGCTAATCCTGCAGTAAACTACTCAAGTGTGTCATGACATCAGTCAAGACATCAGAGTACAGTTAGATATTCTAACCTACAATGCAGTCACACCTTCACACCATGTCATGACAGCAGTCAAGACATTAGAATCCAGCTAGTGTTTTACCATACAATGCAGCCAATTAAACACCTACAAACTCCCCCTTTGGCAAATTTTTGGCTAAAACACTTTGGCTTCACAACAGAGTCCATAGCAGCGGAAAACACACATCTAGCAGGAAATTAACCTAGCTAATACACTCAAAGTAGCAGCACACTCATACAGATGGAAGTTAAATAAAAACCTCACATAACAGCACACATACAGAAGTTAAATAAAAACTTCTAATTGCAGCACACATACACATACTCACATTCATAGAAGTGGAACCTCAGCTGCAACACTACCTTTGGATTAGAGTATCTTCAATATCTGTTTAGCAAAACACTCTGTTGTCCTGGGGCATCACAGGTGTTACTCCCCCTTTTTGTCAAAAATGTTGCCAAAGCAACACTTTAAATTACAGACCAACATAAACAGAATTACACACAATTGACAGATACACAATCTTGATTTTACTTCACAGTTTCAATCAAGAATACCCCCTCTTGATCTTGCTTTACAGCTTTGATCAAGCCACTACCCACTTGATCTTGCTTCACAACTTTGATCAAGTAGTAACACACTGTCTTCACATCAGGTATATCAGGTGTCATACCTTGTTATCTGAGAACACATAGACCACAAGCTTGATGATTACTTGCAGCACAAAGACAGAACTCCCCCTGTCATGAACAACCAACTCTCCTCTTGAAACTTGGAGATCACACATGAACATATCCAACACCCCAAAGTTGGACCTTCACATACTTCCTGATTCAAAGAGAACCCAGACCACTTGATGAATGGAAAACATAAGACTCATCTTCATGTCTTCAAGAGCACACCCTCTGTTCAACCCTCTTGGCTGAACACATCCACACTCTGTGTCAATCTCTCTTCTAACCAGAACAGAAAACCACTTCACAAAATGTTCTAACATTCGTTAGGACATCCTTCACAACATAACAAGGACACCATCTGATAATCTTCAGATATCACTGAGTCACCAGCTTGATCCAAAAGAACCCAGACATAAATTGGGACATATACATTCTCATCCCATTACGAGAGATAATCTTCCATAGATAGCTCAGAGCTCCTACCACAAGCTCCAAAGATGAATAGAAAACACCTCCTTTTGTCTTCAACTTACTACTTTTCTGCTCAAAAGTAATTTGTCTCAGACTTTCCTCAAGAATAATCAGCTGCCATATGTGGATTATCTTGATTCTTCGAACTCACTTCTGAGATAGACCAAATGCCACTAGTTGATTACCTCCTTCATGAATCCTCATATGAAAAAGTCAAATGCCATTCTTTGACCTCTCCACGTCTATCAGACCTCTCCCAAAGATATTCTGACCTTCCAAGTGAGACTTGAACTTCAAGCTACATGTTGAACAAAACTTAGATTTTCTAAGACATGAACATGTAACATCCTTTCTATCCAGCAACTCCAAAGAACTGCAACGAGGACGACCTTTTTGAAGTATCCAGTTTACAACCCTGTAGACCCTTCTATCTCAAGTTGATGTGCCACTTCACCAACTAAGAATCTGATGTTGAACCAAATGTCACAACATTGTTTTTTTGACATCTAGTTGTTGAATTCAGCTCCTTCTTCTGCCACTTGAAATAACTTCCTCCCTTCACAGAACAAGAGTTCAATGTTCTCATAGACTTGATTGTGGAACCAAGTTTGAGTAAACAACCTCCATCCTGCAGGTTTGCAGTTAAGTCATCCAAGCTCATACCTTGATGAATTCCTGCTTCTTCTCCAAAGACATCAGACACTCTGATGCATGAGTCTTCAAAAGGACCAGTTAGAAACTAACCCTTCAGCTATACCAAGGATTCCACTTCCTAAAGCAAGGCTGTTTCCATGATGTTAAGAGTGCTGCCACTTGTTCTTAACTTCACAGTGTGCATTAGCCAATGCACTTCCTTACTTAGATCAGAGATAAACTGATCCAAGTAACCACCATCAAGACTATGATGTCTTCTTCTTCTTGTACACACCAAGGCTGAACATGTTTCTTGCCAGGAAACCTTTTTAGAGATCATAGGCTTTTGCTGCCACCAAAGAGACAGATCATAAACCAATGTACTATCCTTCCTGTGATTCTGCACAGGGTCTTGAAGAAGAGATGTTCCAACATCTTTAAGAACATCAGTTATCTTGAGCTCCAAGGAAAATCAATTACATACTTGGCACAAGTTGACATTGATCTTAAATCCTTTCCCAATATTCCTTTCAGATACTTCCACCATAAGACTACTTTGAAAATACTCTTCTAGTGTCACATCTTCTGCTTGCAAGCACTTCAACAGTTTTGAAAATCTTCTCAGATTAAATTCACCCTTAGGAATGAGAGAGATGAATTCTTCCTTGCAAATGTGTCACACAACCACCAGAACCTATGTGACACAGGTCAACAGCCAACCAGACCCTAGGCTGACCAAATGTGAGGAGGTTAACCAAAACTCCCCCTCAAATTAACAATCATGGAAACTTCACACCAATATCCATGCATTGTACAGACATGTCTCAACATGACATACACCATCCCTACCAGTGGCACCTAACTCTATGAGTTATACCTATACATACTCCAATCACACCAATCAGACTTCAGCTGACCATAAGTACTAGTGAAACATAACACCAGTCAATAGTAGATATGCATTGCCAGAGCATACTACCTCAACCAACCTCTGAATCTTCATATTCTCACTCCTTGAAGGAACTGCAACTTCTGAGCGAGGTGTTTGAAAAACAAGATTCATGGTCCCAATCCTCTTAAATGAAATAGCAATCAGGTTACCCCATTATTGACTTCTAACATCCAGGGGACTTGTCTTCCAACACAACATAGTACTTCAGGGAACAACTATCCAACCTTGATCAATCTACAGGAATAAGACAATCGGCAGGAAATTGCACAATGTCACATCTCAACCAGCTCCACTTCTAGAGATCAGACTTCTAACAGTGACCTTCTTGAGCACACACACAGTTGACCCTACCCTTGTCAACTTAGCACACACAGATGTCTCCTCTTCCAGGTCAGGAGTAGGATCCAAACAAAAGTATCCCTTTGTTTGACACCTAAAAACATCTGTTCTTCAACCAGCAGCTGCATACTTGTTGAACAACATGTTCTAACATCACATAGAGCATTGGTTCCACCTCCTTGGAACAAACCCTCCTTGAAAGTCTTCAAGGTCTTCATATACACTACCCAAGAGTGTAAAAGAATCAGTGATCAGGTGATTCTTACCATCCTGAAGAGAGAATGTCATGATGGGTGGACTTGAGGAGACTCAAGTATCTTTGACATCTTCAGTAGGTTATGATGAAATCTTGAATACAGCAGCCTTTCATCCATAAGAGGAGAAACTACATCAGAGTTTGAGTTTTGCCAGGTATTATGCAGCGGAAATCACAATACAACTCACTTTATGTACACACCCTTCACCAGATCAGCCTCCAAGAACATACCAGGCTTGAATATGATTCAATACTAGCACAACTGTCCCACACATAGGCCAATTGCCAACCACTAGAGACCGGTACCCATAGTTCCTGCCATGAATAGTCCATCCACCTACTTCAAGGGACCATTCAGGGAACTCACAGAACCTTCCACAGGTTCCAACATCAGTACTAATATAACTCCTTGCAAGATACCAGAAAGTATCATCCATGGATCTCATCCAGAAACAGAACAGGATGCCTGCTCTGATACCATTTGAAATTCTGGTGTAGTTATAATTCAGATGTTCTACTCCAAGTCATGACATCTGATCCAACATTGTAACTAATACAGCAAGACAGTTATTGACCCATGTACTAATATGCACACGTTTCCAGAAGTCACGACCTCTCCTTCTATGTCACCCTAGAATGGAGGAACACCTGGTTCTGTGCAGTAGGGATCAATCATAGCACTCACTTTTGTTGTTTTCCTACACAGTTATCAGCACGATGTCTCAATAGTGAGTTGGACATCATCTGTTACATTGTTCCAGTTTGTTGGCCATGTACTTGTATTTCCTGCCTATTATTCAGTATATGCTGTCACTGATGAACGTCACAACATTCTGATTGACATTCAAACAGAAGGCAATATACCAGGTCTGTTATCATCTTGATAAGCAGACTGGAATATCAGTTGTGTTATGGCAGAAGTATTAAAACATGCAGAAGGAAAACAAACACAAGAAATTGTTAACCCAGTTTGGTGCAACATCACCTACGTCTGGGGGCATACCAAGCCAGGAAGAAGATCCACTATCAGCAGTATTAATTCAGAGTTAAACTCCCCCGTTTACAACTCTTCACTTAATCCTTACCCAATGCAATCTATACCTAGGAACTCCTAGATAGAAACCTCCAGTTTCCATTCCTATCACTACAAATACAATGTAATGTTCAAACAACTTGAACTTGCTTCACAGCTTCGTTCAAGCACATAATCACTCTTGCCTACAGGCTTAGAGTTACAAAAACTCTCAGCTTTGAACACTGAGAAACACATGGTAACCTTCCCACAAATTGGGAGGTTTACCTCACACATGCCCCTAAATTTTAATTCTAAGAGCTTACAACAACTAGGTTACAATAAGCTATTTATAACCTAATCACCCAACTGGATTTGGGCCTTCAGAAATCGCATCAAACTTCTCCTTTGCTGTTACAACATCAGCAGAAACTTTCTGCTACAAACAAGGTCTTCAATCTTTTAGTTCCTAAAATATCTCCATATTTAGTTCCTAAAATATCTCCATATTTAGTTCCTACAATATCTCCATATTTAGTTCCTAAAACATCTTCATATTTAGTTCCTAAAATATCTCCATATTTAGTTCCTAAAATATCTCAAGACCTCCACAAATAATGCCACATAGGATTCTAACTAATTTCCACATATTAGTGTGCTAACAAATACGCTATTTGTTAGGTTCCTTAATTGTAGCTTGGTTGTTGGTTTCCTGGATTTTAGCCTGAGAAAAATGCTGAAACAGAAAAACTAAACAACCTACAATATAGCATATGCTGTCAGGAATGAATGTCACAACATTCAGTTTGACTTCCAAATCATTAACCATATGCTAAGTCTGTTTTTCCTGAAAACAGACTGTACAATTTGTTGTACTGTACAGAACCAATCTGTCCATACTTCAGTATCAGCGTACATTAATAAATGTCAAAACATCCAATTTGACATTCACACATAGAGCCTTACATCAGGTCTGTTATCCTCTTGATAAGCAGACTGAGTTGCATACTGAAATGTAGCATAAAACCAATCTGCTTATTGTTCAGTATATGCTGTCAATGATGAATGTCATAACATCCTGTTTGACATTCAGACAGTAGGCCTTATGTCAGGTCTGTTATTTCCTTGATAAGCAGACTGATAATAAATACTGAGTTATAGTAGAACACCACCTGTTATATTCCTCAGTATCTGCTGACAGGGATGAATGTCATAACATCCAGTTTGACATTCAATGAATCCTGTATTAGCTAATCCTGCAGTAAACTACTCAAGTGTGTCATGACATCAGTCAAGACATCAGAGTACAGTTAGATATTCTAACCTACAATGCAGTCACACCTTCACACCATGTCATGACATCAGTCAAGACATTAGAATCCAGCTAGTGTTTTACCATACAATGCAGCCAATTAAACACCTACATGCGTTGACTATAGAGATTTGAATAAAGTCAGTCCGAAAGATGATTTCCCTCTGCCACACATTGATATGATGGTAGACGATACTGCTAAATTCAAAGTCTTTTCATTTATGGATGGATTTCCCGGATATAATCAGATTAAGATGGCCCCCGAGGATATGGAGAAGACCACATTCATTACACCCTGGGGAACATTTTGTTATAGAGCGATGCCTTTCGGTCTAAAGAACGCTGGTGTAACTTACCAGAGAGCAATGACTACTCTTTTTCATGATATTATGCATAAAGAGATAGAAGTGTATGTCAATGACATGATTGTTAAATCAATTGATGAAGAGGAACATGTTGAGCATTTGTTGAAGCTATTCCAGCGTTTGAGGAAGTATAAACTCCGCTTGAATCCCAATAAGTGTACTTTTGGTGTTCGTTCTAGTAAGTTGTTGGGCTTTATTGTCAGCGAGAAGGGTATTGAAGTTGATCCTGCCAAGGTCAAAGAAATACAAGAGATGCCTGCGCCCAAAACTGAGAAGCAAGTCAGAGGTTTTCCCGGCCACTTGAGTTATATTTCCATATTCATTTTCCACATGACTGCCACATGTGCGCCTATATTCAAGCTTCTTCGGAAAGATCAGTTTTGTGATTGGACCGAGGACTTCCAGAAAGCATTTGACAGTATCAAGGAATATCTGCTTGAACCCCCGATTTTATCTCCACCTATTGAAGGAAGACTGTTGATCATGTATTTGACTGTGCTAGAAGATAGTATGGGTTGTGTTCTTGGTCAGCAAGATGAGACTGGGAAGAAAGAATTTTCAATTTACTACCTCGGTAAGAGGTTCACCGACTGTGAGACTCGGTATTCTATGCTTGAGAAAACTTGTTGCACATTGGCTTGGGCTGCTAAGCATCTGCGTCAATATATGTTGAATAATACCACTTGGTTGATATCCAAAATGGATCCAATCAAGTATATATTTGAGAAGCCTGCTTTAACTGGGAGGATTGCCCGTTGGCAGATGTTGTTATCAGAGTATGATATAGAATACCGATCTCAGAAAGCGATCAAAGGTAGTATCTTGGCTGACCATTTGGCTCACCAACCAATTCAAGATTATCAGTCAGTGCAGTATGATTTTCCTAATGAAGAGATTTTGTACTTGAAAATGAAATATTGTGATGAACCATTGCTTGAAGAAGGGCCAGAATCTGGTTCCTGTTGGGGCATGGTATTTGATGGAGCTGTTAATCAATATGGGAATGGCATTGGGACAGTGATTATTACTCCTCAAGGCACGCATTTTCCATTTACAACTAGATTGACTTTCAAGTGTACAAACAACATGGCAGAATATGAAGCTTGCATTATGGGGCTTGAAGAGGCCATGAATCTCAGAATCAAGTATTTGGATGTCTTCGGTGATTCAACTTTGGTTGTGAATCAAATCAAAGGAGAATGGGAGACGAATCAACCCGGTTTAATACCATATAGATATTATGCGATGAGGATTTCAACTTTCTTTACAAAGGTTGAGTTTTATCATATCCCTCTAGATGAGAACCGAATGGCAGATGCTCTTGCAACGTTGGCATAAATGATTGTAGTGAAGTATTGAATGAAGTTCCCTGTGATGCATCTTGATAGGCCAGCACATGTATTTGCTGTGTAAGAAATCAAAGATGAGAAGCCGTGGTATTACGACATCAAATGTTTCCTCCAAAGTCAGTTTTACCCGCCTGGGGCATCTTTGAAAGATAAGAAGACTTTGAGAAGATTAGCCGGTAATTTCTACTTGAATGGTGATGTACTGTACAAGAGAAACTTCGACATGGTTTTGCTTAGATGTGTGGATAGACACGAAGCAGACTTGTTAATGACCGAAGTGCATGAAGGTTCCTTTGGTACTCATTCTAATGGACATGCAATGGCGAAGAAGATGTTGCGAGCAGGTTACTATTGGCTGACAATGGAATCTGATTGTTGCAAATTTGTGAAGAAGTGCCACAAGTGTCAAATTTATGTTGATAAGATTCATGTTCCTCCGACACCTTTGAATGTTATCTCTTCCCTATGGCCCTTCTCCATGTGGGGAATATACTTGATTGGGATGATTGAGCCCAAACCTTCAAATGGACATCGTTTCATTTTGGTGGCAATTGACTACTTCACAAAATGGGTTGAAGCGGCATCGTATGCGAATGTAACCAAGCAAGTTGTTGTAAGGTTTATCAAGAATCAGATCATATGCCGTTATGGTGTGCCAAGTAAGATCATTACTGATAATGGATCGAACTTGAATAACAATATGGTGGAAGCTCTTTGTAAAGACTTCAAGATTGCATATCATAATTCTTCTCCCTATAGACCCAAGATGAATGGGGCTGTTGAAGCTGCGAACAAAAACATCAAGAAGATTATTCAGAAGATGGTTGTAACATATAAGGATTGGCATGGGATGCTCCCATTTGCCTTGCATGGGTATCATAGATTCGTCCGCACTTCAACAGGGGCAACCCCTTTCTCTCTTGTGTATGGTATGGAAGCAGTGCTCCCCGTAGAGGTTGAGATTCCTTCATTACGTGTGCTTATGGAAGCCAAGTTGACTGAAGCTGAATGGTGCCAGACCAGGTTTGACCAGTTGAATTTAATTGAAGAGAAGAGATTGACTGCCATGTGTCATGGTCAGTTATATCAGTAGAGGATGAAGAAGGCTTTTGATAAGAAGGTCAAACCTCGAGTGTTCAGAGAAGGTGACCTTGTGCACAAGAAGATTTTATCGTTCAAACCAGATTCCAAAGGAAAATGGACTCCCAATTATGAAGGCCCATATGTTGTTAAGAGAGCATTTTCAGGCGGTGCATTGATTCTTACAACTATGGATGGTGAAGAGTTCACTCGTCTTGTGAACGCAGATGCAATCAAGAAATACTTCGCCTAAAAAAAAGAAAAGAACAGCTCGCTAAGTTGAAAACCCGAAAGGGCGGCTTAGGAAAAAATGAGCATCTCGGTGGATTGAAAACCCGAAAGGGCGATCCAGACAAAAGTTAGCGACATAAAATAGAAAAGAATTTCCCGATAAGTTGAGTACCTCACCTTGGGGCAACTTATGCAAAAATTAGGGATTATGGCAAGTAACTACATTTTGCTTATCTTAAGTGATTTTGAAGATTTATTTGAGCACAAGGGTTGACATCAATTCATCTCCAACAGCGGTTAAGAGCACAATGGATATCAAGATTTGGTAGAAGGATTAAGGATCATTTGTATTCAATGTAACCCTTTTCCATGTAAATTACCATTTTCAACTTTGTAAAACCTATGGAGTCTTGTCATTTACAGACTACCATTCTATTAAATAAAGTCGAGCTTTTATCCAATTGTTTCTACTCTTATTTTACTTCAGCCAATAGTTTTAAATTTTATTATGATCATTTTGAAATTAAAATAAAAACCAAGTTTCCTTTAAAATATAAAAGCAAGAACTTTTCCAAAGCAAGTAACAATAATATCAACAACATTTCAGTAAGAAGCAAGTCCTTAAGTGTGAAGCATCTGAGGTTCCCCGGCAGTAACTCTTCGGGTATCTCTAGGAATCAGTGTTGATTCATTTCCTCATTAGAGTGTTGTTATCCCCAGCTAGCGGATTCAGTTCCCCGATGGAGTGTTTGATCCCCCAGTGGAGTTTCTTTTTGTTTCCCCAGCTGATTTGGTTGATTCATATACTTTGTGGCGTATTGTTTTCCCCAGTGAAGTCGCCAAGATGTTTGTACATCCCAGTGGAGTTTCGTTCTCTATCCCCAATAGAGTTCTGGCCTTCCCAGTGGAGTTCGTGTTTCCTCAGCAGGAAGATCGTCATCATAAGATGTGTTGATCTCTCATTAGTAGATCGCTTTGGTGTCCCCACTAATCATCGTATCTTTGCTCCCAGTCAGAGTGTTCTCCTGGTTTCTGAGCAGCTTTTTGTTGATTCTTCCCCAGTAGGGTTGTCTCCCATTTTTATGGTGTTGACCTAAAATTCCCTACAGTTTGGATGTTTTATCCTCAGCAAATGTCTTTCCCCAGCCAAGGTTGAGCCTTTGGGATTTTGATCTCTCTGATCTCCGGCAGTTTGTCTCCATGATTTTTGTGGATTGACCGAGGATTGTACCGGTGGTTCAATTTCTTTGTGACACCTCTGGATCCTTCGTGATCGTATTGCCAGCATAATCACCATATATACATATACATATACATCTACATTCATATAAAATCATGATTTGCATATCTTGCATCTTCGTATTTGATTTGTTTGAGATTTTTATACTTTGTTATGGCGGTACTTCATCCCCATACCAAATCTTGTGGTTGTCCTCTTTTTATTGTAGAGTGTCAGCCCCTAAGCAGAAAAGACTTTAACCTTTCTCTGTTTCCCCACTGAGTTTGTTTCCTTATGGATGATTGTTATTTCAGTTTCCTCTCCAGCAAATTTTCTGGATGGAATTACTCCCCTTGAGTTATGTCCTCATTGGGTTGAGTCTTGATTGACCGTTTTCTTTCTAGCTCTTACCTAGATAGATATTTTGGTCCCCCAAGAGTCTATTACCCAGTAACTGGTAATGTTCTTCTTGGTTAGTAGTTTGTTACTTCTTGCCCAATACCCGGCGAAAGTATCCTTTTTTCTCCCCAGTGGAGTCCCCTGGAAGTATCTTTGATATGTTCATCCTAACCGGTGACGAATATCTTTCTGTTCCCCCACAGGAGGCTATCCTTGATATGTTTACTTTAACTGGTGACGGATATTCTCTTCTTTGGTATTCTACCCAGTAAAAAGGTAGTTGTAAATCCTATTGTTCCCCTTTTCAGAGTCTATCCTTGATATGTTCACTTTAACCGGTGACAGATTTTCTCTTTGTTTGGTCTTCTACCCAGTAACAGATAGTTGTAAATCCTATTGTTCCCCTTTTCAGAGTCTATCCTTGATATGTTCACTTTAACCGGTGACGGATTTTCTCTTTGTTTGGTCTTCTACCCAATAACAGGTAGTTGTAAATCCTATTGTTCCCCTTTTCAGAGTCTATCCTTGATATGTACACTTTAACCGGTGACGAATTTTCTCTTTGTCCGGTCTTCTACCTAGTAACCGGTAGTTATAAATCCTTCTTTGTCCCCTCGCATAGTGAATCCTTGATATGTTCATCCTAATTGGTGACGGATTTTTCTCTTTGACGGTTTTCTATCCAATTTTCGATAGATGTAATTCTCCTTTTGTTGTTCAGTTGGTATATCCTTGATATGTTCATCTTAATCAATGACGGATATCCTCCTTGACGTCCCCAGGAAAGTCTATCCTTGATATGTTCATCTTAACCGGTGACGGATTTTCTTCCTTGTCGAGTTTATCCTTGATATGTTCATCCTAACCGATGACAGATACTCTCACCCTTGGTTTTCTGCCCAGTAACTGGTAGTTGTAAATCCTATTTTCAGCAGTTTTCCCCAGCAAGGCTATTCTTACCCAGTAATCGGTAATGAATACTTCCTCCTGGTGGTCCTCAGAGAGTCATCCTTGATATGTTCATCTTAATCGATGACGGATGTTCTCTCTGACAGATCTTTATTATCTCCTTACCCAGTAACAGGTAGTAGATAGTAGATTTCTGCTCCTCCTGTGTTGAAATTTTATTTTCTCCCCAGTTGAGTTGAGTGTGTTTTCCTTAGTGAAATTGTGTTTCTCCCCTGCATGAGTCGAATATTTTAGTGTTATCCTGACTTATTCGTATCCCCTGCAGATGTTTTTGTTTCCCTGGCTGAGTCTTTCCATTTTGTATGGATCCCCTCTAGTCTCCCAACAGTTTTAAGTCGTAGTCTGGCCTACGCATAACTCCTTTTTTCCCCCAGAGTCTCTGTCTCCCTAGTGATTTTTCCTTATGGAATGCATTATGCACCTGCGGACTTTCGGTCTCTCTGATTTCTTTTTCCTTTGTGGCCACATTCCCCCCACACAGCATTAACTTTGGCATTCATATCATTTGCATCATGAGGTCTCTTAGGGACCAAAATTTGTTTCTCTATGTTGTTATTTAAGCCCATTCTACTGAGTCGAGCCAAAGATTTTAACCTTCACCTCCTCAGTTAGAATTTCCTTAAATAGGGGTAGCTGTAAGACCCCAATTTTGACCCTAAGATCCCTCATGCAATCTCATCATAAGCATAAGCATTGGGATCATACCTTGGCATCCTCCTTCCCTCTTTTTCATTGGGTTTGTTTTGGGAGAGATCACCAAGCACTTTGTGATTATATCATACTTGTATATTATCATTTTACTAACCAAAATACCAAAAATATATCTTTGTATCTATCTAACTCTTTTGTAGGTAGGGGCATGATCTCATTGATTCATTGATCACATCTAGGGTTTGAGACCCTCATGAACAAAGAGCACAATCAAGAATTGATTCAAGAATGGTTATGAACATCATATATGAGCCCTAATTGCTTCTACATGTTATATTGATCAAGATTTCTTTAAGAGTTTGAGGGTGATTTTCCTTGGAAACCCTAGTTTGACTAGGTATCTTGAGTAACTTCTCCAACAGGTTATCTCACCAATTGATCAAATTTATCAAGGTACACTTCAAAATTCATCATGTTATGCATATATGATCTACCATGAGCCAAGAAAGTCAAGAGAATTGGAAGTTAGCAAGTTAGTTGATGGTGGTTGGCCAGATGAATTCATCTGATCAAAACTGGGTCTCCCTAGACCTTATCTCCTACAATTTTCACCATACGAAAATGATTCCAATAGAAAAATTACTCTAAATTACATTATAAACAACTTTTATGTTGAGACCTAGAGCTAGTTTTGCTTGGAAAATTATTTTTTATGTTGAAACATTATAGGTCATTTTGTCTAAACCCTAATTTGAAAGTCAACTTCCCAAGGCCATAACCTGCTCAATTTTTATGAAATGAAATATTTCCAAGCTTCACAATCAAATTAAATGTGTCTACTTAAACTTTGATGTTTGGAGTGAGAGCTAACTCAACTTCTTTGAACATGTGATATGAGGCTACATTATAGGTCACTTTTGACCTATACCATTGATCAAGTGATTTTGCCAGACTTCAAAAATGCATAACTCTATCATTTCAAATCCAAATGACATGAAATTGGTGACAATTTTAAAGTTCTTTGAGAGAGATACAACTTTTATGAAGACACGTTTCTCATTTGAAGCTCCTATAAAAAGTTAAGTAAGGTGGAATATTGAGACATATGGCTTAACACTTAGAAAAAATTTGATATGTCAAATTTTTCCAAACTTCCACCTCAAATATCTCCAAGTTCCAAGCTCCAAATGAAAAAGTGTTCAACATCAAACTTGTTCCTCTTGATCTCACATTTCCAAAGAGCTAAAATTGATGCATTTTGGATGAGAAATGCATAGGTTGCGCATGGCTTAAACATGCTGGTATCATGTGTCATGGATCAAACTTCAAACAACAATGCTCAATTGCCTTGCAATCCAATCCATCTCCAATACATCTGAACTTCAGTTTTGGACCTTCAAACAATCATTTCATGGGCCTATGCGCGCCAATGCACGATACTTGCATCATTTTGCCAAAATTGGAAAGTAAAAGTGAATGTGCAAATATCATCCAATTCCCCTATAAATATAGTTGCTTAAGCTCAGAAATGACACACACCTTGCGCCAGCTTTGAATCCCCACAGAAAACCCTTCATACTAAGAGGATAAACCTGAAAAATTCAGTTGAGTTTGAGCTTGAATCTCCACTGTTTTGGAATTCAATTCTCTAGGAGTCCATTGATTCTAAGCCTTTCCTTTCCTCTTCTGCAAGCGATTGAAGTGAAGCAAAGCACGGTTCAGATCAAGATCTAGCAAGCTCAGACCTCCATTGAAGGTAATTTGCAGAAAATTTGATCTCTTCGATTCTTCTTATTTCTTGCTTAATTCTCTTGATTATTGTGTTGGCTGAAGTCCTACCAATGTAGGCAAGGTGTTTGAGTTGCTTTGAGATCAAATCGAAGTAACTCAGATCATGAACCTCATTTTTCAATTCCACATATCTCTCAATATAGTTGGAATTGGAAGAAATGAAGGTGATATTCGTGCTCAGTGATGTTTTCTCTTTAAAATCATGTCCCTGTTTGAAATTTTGGTGATGGTTCATGATGACCAGTCCGGCGAAGCTCGCCGGAGAAGACAACTGGAGCTCTGGCTCCGCTGATGAGTTGTCTTTGGTTTAGACCGTGTGATCCATTTCTCACGTTATAATCTCAGTCGTTCCTTTCGATTAACATGTTTGCAGCGCAGATGACTAATGCATTGGTGGAACGCGCATTGTGGATCATCAGATCTACCACCTCAATTAATGAGGGAGATCTGATGGTCCACGTATTTTAGCATTTTCTGATTTTCATTTTAATTCCATTTTCTTCAATAATTCATAATAAATTTAATATTGATCCTAAAAATATGGGACTTTCACCAAAAAAATTCAAATATTTTTCTCTTTCATATTCTGAATTAAAATTATTTTTGGATCATTATTAATATTTTTTATGAATTAATTGATTTTTCATTTGTTTTTAATTGTTTAAAAATATTTTTAAGTGTCCAAAAATTATGAAATTTTTTATCCAAGGTCCTTTGACCTTGTTTGACCTATGATAAATCTCATGACCATTTATTTGGTGTTTTAATGAGATTATAGGATTTGGACAAAACATATTTGAATTTAATGCATTATTTTAATATTTTTAATTGAATAAATGTCATTTTAATTGCGTTGACCATTTGTATTTACTTAGTTGAGTTTCTTATTTGTTGTTGGGCCTTGGTCAAGGCTGATTTTACTTTGTCAAGTTAATATTATTTGATTTAGGGGATTGAAGGAATATATATTCCATCTCCCAAAATGAATGAATAATATTAATTTGGTAAAAGTCCTCCTTTGACCAATTTGTGATCTTATTCATCCCTTTCCCTCTTCATCTAGTTGATTGAAAGATTAACATGAGTATGGATGAGATTAGGTCACACCTTTTGCATATTTTTGTGTGTGGTATGTTTAATGAGCATAGTTCTTAATACTATGTCTCCAACATGCATTAACACCAAAAGTCTATTGCCCGATCTCAAATAGTTGTGACTTCTAAATAAGTCCAATTACGATTGCTTAACATAGCGCTAAATTTGTGACCTAAAAGGCATAACCATTCTAGTTAGTGAGATTATAAGTCTCCCCTCTTCCATGGTATTGTGTGGAAACTTGGCCTTCTTTCCTTCCTTTGGAAGATGTTTTGGTTCAAGGATCCATGCTTGTGGCAAGTGGGTTAAGTGTTCTTCAAAGAATGTCTTGAAATAAAAAAGCAAACAAAACTAACTATTGACTTACTAACCATTAACTTTTACTTTCAAGCTTTTACTTTTAATGCAATTTACTTTTATTGTTCTATTATCATTTGTCATTGTACATATCATTCTAATTGTTTATGTTTATGCAATTTTCACTTTGTCTACTTGGGCCATATTATGTGATATACTTTGCTGCTTTGTTTGTTTGATTCGTCTTTGACCATTAATGCACATAATAATAACAAAAACCCTAAAAGACTTTTGAGTGGACTGTTGTTTGATCTCCCCCCAATTGGACTTAGAACTTAGGCAACATTCCTTTGCTAATGGACTTGGCCAATGCCAATTTGTTGAAGAACCAAAGACTTGCAATTTGAATTCATCTGATACATCATTCAAGACCTCTCCAGATTCATCTGCAACATTGATCATTGATAAGCTATTATGTTGAACCTGTGACTTGTGGAATTCATCTGCTACATACGCTCTTTTGAAGAAGATCATTGAAGTGGATAAGCTTGGATGAGGCCATCTTTATTTGATGCCTTTGCTCTGCAAGATTGATATAATTGTGCATTTGTGTGTTGCTTGATTCTAAAAAGTCCAAGGGAATTCTGGGTTTCTATTGACATACTTGTCTATTGGATCGCTCCCATTTGGTCAGATCTTTTCAACTTTAAACTTTTAAATTTTGTGCATAGGGTAGTTTCTTCATCTCCTCCCCCATTTTTTTAATTTCAAAATCTCTCCCTCCCTTTTCAAAATCTTCTTTGTGCGAACTATTTTTGTTCTAAACTTTGACCCTTTTAAAAAAGATAGAAACTTTGGCCTTAAGCCATTGCATTTTCAAACTCATCTTCTTAAATCAAATTTGAAAATAAACTTAATCATACTTAACTTAAACTTTCAAAAAAGCCAAAAAGAATTAACTCATTCAAATCATTTTAGTCCTTTGTGCCTTTCAAGCTTAATTTTTGTTAAAACCAACATACTTACTTTGAAATTTCTAGCATGAACTACGAGGTTTTGATCCCTCATTTTTATGTTGGTACGTAGGCACAAGACCGAAGGTCTTGTCAAACACAAAAATATAATTAATCAATTCTTTTCTCATCCCTCCATTATATTTGTTTGTAAACATCACTTTATACCAAGTACATATGCACACAAAAAGGGCTCCCTTGGAGTACCTAGGACACTTTGGGTGCTAACACCTTCCCTCTGTTTAACCAACCCCCTTACCTGTGATCTCTGACTTTTATTAGTTTTTATTTGAAAACTTCTTACTATTTGGGTTTTGTTCGTACTTTTTCCCCTTTCCATTGGAAACAATAAAAGTGCGGTGGCGACTCTTGTTAATTGATCTCTAGCTTGTCAATAGCTTGATGATCATGAATTTCCTGCTACACCGTTATGGTGTGCCAAGTAAGACCATTACTGATAATGGATCGAACTTGAATAACAATATGGTGGAATCTCTTTGCAAAGACTTCAAGATTGCACATCATAATTCTTCTCCCTATAGACCCAAGATGAATGGGGTTGTTGAAGTTGCGAATAAGAACATCAAGAAGATTATCCAGAAGATGGTTGTCACGTATAAGGATTGGCATGCTCCCATTTTCTTTACATGGGTATCGTACATTTGTCCGCACTTCAACAGGGGAAACCCTTTTCTGTCTTGTTTATGGTATGGAAGTAGTGCTCCCCGTAGAGGTTGAGATTCCTTCATTATGTGTGCTCATGGAAGCCAAGTTGACTGAGGCTGAATGGTGTCAAACCAGGTTTGATCAGCTGAATTTGATTGAAGAGAAGAGATTGATTGCCATGTGTCATGGTCAGTTATATCATTAAAGAATGAATAAGGCTTTCGATAAGAAGGTAAAACCTCATGTGTTCAGAGAAGGTGACCTTGTGCTCAAGAAGATTTTGACGTTCAAGCCAGATTCCAGAGGAAAATGGACTCCTAATTATGAAGGCCTATATATGTTGTCAAGAGAGATTTTTTAGGCGGTGCCCTGATTCTTACAATTATGGATGGTGAAGAGTTCACTCGTCCTGTGAATGCAGATGCAGTCAAGAAATACTTCGCCTAAAATAATAAAAGAACAGCTCACTAAGTTGAAAACCCGAAAGGGTGGCTTAAGCAAAAATGAGAGTCTCGGTGGATTGAAAACCCAAAAGGGCGTTCCAGGCAAAAATTAGATACATAAAAACAGAAAGAAATTTTCCCGATAAGTTGAGTACCCCACCTTGGGGCAATTTATGCAAAAATTAGGGATTAAGGCAAGTAACTGCATTCTGCTGATCTTCGGTGTTTTGAAGACTTGTTTGAGTACAAGGGTTGACATCAGTTCATCATCCCAGTGGCGGTCAAGAGTAAAGTGGATATCAAGAGTCGGTAGAAGGATTAATGATCATTTGTATTCAATGTAACCTTTTCCATGCAAATTACCATTTTTAACTTTGTAAAATCTATGGAGTCTTGTCATTTACAGACTACCATTCTATTAAATAAAGTTGAGCTTTTATCCAATTATTTCTACTCTTATTTTACTTCAGCCAATAGTTTTAAATTTTATTATGATCATTTTGAAATAAAATTTTTAAATCAAAGTCAAATTTTCTTTAATATATGAAAGCAAGAAAGAGGAATATCAACCGTATTTCAGTAAGAAGCAAGTCCTTAAATGTGAAGCATCTATGGTCCCCCCAAGCAGTTAACACTTTGGGTATCCCTGGACGTTTGTGTTGATTCAGTTCCTTGGCAGAGTGTTTGATCCCCAGTGGAACTTCTTTCTTTATCCCCAGCTGAGTTGGTTGATTCAGATACCCTGCGGCGTGTCCTTGTCCCCAACAGAGTTTCGGCCGAGTTCGTATTTCCTCGGCGGATGGATCTTCATTAGAGATGTTTGATATTTCCCCAGTAGATTGCTTTGGTGTCCCCACCAATCGCAGTATCTTTGCTCCCAGTCAGAGTTTCCTCTTGGTTTCTGAGCAGCTTTTGTTGATAGGGTTGTCTCCCATTTTTATGGTGTTGACCTAAAATTCCCCCACAGAGTTGATATTGTTCTATCCTCAGCAGATCTCCTCCGTCCTTAGCTAGGTTTGAGCCCTTCAGGATGTTGATCTCTCTGTTCTCCAGCAGTTTGTCTCCATATTTTGTGGATTGACCGAGGATTGTACCGGTGGTTCAATTTCTTTGCGACACCTTTGTATCCTTTGTGATCGTTTTGTCAGCATAATCATCATATATACATATACATATACATTCATACAATTTCATGATTTTCATATTCTGCATCTCCATATTTGATTTGTTTGAGATTCTTATTCTCTGTTATGGCGGTACTTTATCCCCATACCAAATCTAGTGTTTGTCCTCCTTCAATTGTAGAGTGCCAGCCCCTTAAGTAGAAAGACTTTAACCTTTCTCCGTTTCCCCACTGAGTTTGTTTCCTCGTGGATGGTTGTTATTTCAGTTTCCTCTCCTGTAGATTTTCTGGATGGAATTACTCCCCTTGAGTTATATCCTCATTGGGTTGAGTCTTGATTGATTGTTTCTTTCTAGCTCTTACCTAGACGGATATTTTGGTCCCCTAAGAGTCTATTACCCAATAACTGGTAATATTCTTCTTAGCTTGCAGTTTGTTACTTCTTGCCCAATACCCGGCAAAAGTACTCTTTTTCTCCTCAGTGGAGTCCCCTGAAAGTGTATCCTTGATATGTTCATCTTAACCGGTGACGGATATCTTTCTTTCCCCCGCAAGAGTTTGATATGTTATCTTTAACCAGTGACGGATATTCTCATCTTTGGCATTCTATCATGTAAAAAGGTAGTTGTAATCCCTATTTTGTTCCGCAGAGAGTTAATCCTTGATATGTTCATCCTAACCGGTGACAGGTTTTCTTCTCCTTGTGGTCTTCTACCCAGTAGCCGGTAGTTATAAATCCTACTTTTTCCCCTGTGCGGAGACTATCCTTGATATGTTCATCCTAACCGGTGACAGGTTTTCTTCTCCTTGTGGTCTTCTACCCAGTAGCCGGTAGTTGTAAATCCTACTTTTTCCCCTGTGCGGAGACTATCCTTGATATGTTCACTTTAATCAGTGACAAATTTTCTCTTCTTTGGTATTCTATCCAGTAACTGATAGATGTAATCCCTATTTTGTCCCCTTTTCAGAGTTAATCCTTGATGTGTTCACTTTAACCGGTGACAGATTTTCTCTTTGGTTGGTCTTCTACCCAGTAACCGGAAGTTGTAAATCCTGCTTTGTCCCCTCGAAGAGTTAATCCTTGATATGTTCATCCTAACCGATGACGGATTTTCTCTCCGACGATTTTCTATCTAGTTTTCGATAGATGTAATTCCTACCCTTTTGTTCAGTTGGTATATCCTTGATATGTTCATCCTAACCGATGACGGGTATCCTTCTTGACAATCCCAGGCAAGTCTATCCTTGATATGTTCACTTTAATCGGTGATGGATCTTCTTCTCTGTCGAGTTTATCCTTGATATGTTCATCCTAACCGATGACGGATACTCTTATCTTTGGTCTTCTGCCCAGTAACTGGTAGTTGTAAATCCTATTTTCTGCAGTTTTCCCCAGCAAGGTTATTCTTACCCAGTAACCGGTAATGAATACTCCCTTCTGGAATTTCCTCAGTGAGTCATCCTTGATATGTTCATCCTAATCGGTGACGGATGTCCTCTCTGTCAGATATTTATTATCTCCTTACCCAGTAACAAGTAGTAGATAATAGATTTCTGCTCCTCCTGTGTTGAAGTTCATTCTCCCCAGTTGAGTTGAGTGCGCATTTCCTTAGTGAAATCGTTTTCCCTGCACGAGTCGAGTACCTCAGTTTTATCCTAACTTATTTGTATCCCTTGCAGATGTTTTGGTTTCCCTGGCTGAGTCTTTCCATGTTTGCATGGAATCCCTCTATTTCCCAAGCAGTTCTAAGTCGTATCCTGGTCTACGCATAACCTCTTTTTCTCCCCCCAGAGTCTCTGTCTCCCCAACGAGTTTTCCTTACGGAATTCATTTTGCTCCTGCAGACTTTCAGTCTCTCTGATTTCTTTTTCCTTTGTGGCAACATTTCCCCACAAAGCATTAACTTTTGCATTCATATCATATGCATCATGAGGTCTCTTAGGGACCAAAATTTGTTTCTATATGTTGTTATTTAAGCCCATTCTACTGAGTCGAGCCGAAGATTTTAACCTTCACCTTCTCAGTTAGAATGTCCTTAAATAGGGGCAGCTGTAAGACCCCAATTTTGACCCTAAGATCCCTCATGCAATTTAATCATAAGCATTAGCATTGGGATCATGCCTTGGCATCCTCCTTACCCATATTTTATTGGGTTTGTTTTGGGGAGAGATTACCAAGCATTTTGTGATTATATCATACTTGTATTTTATCATTTCACTAACCAAAATACCAAAAATATGTCTTTGTATTTGTCTAACTCTTTTGTAGGTAGGGCATGATCTCATTGATTCATCAAGTTCACATCTAGGGTTTGAGACCCTCATGAACAAAGAGCACAACCAAGAATTGATTCAATAATGGTTATGAACATCATATATGAGTCCCAATGATCTCTACATGTTATATTGATCAAGTTTTCTTCAAGAGTTTGAGGGTGATTTGCCTTGGAAACCCTAGTTTGACTAGGTGTCTTGAGTAATTTCTCCAACAAGCTATCTCACCAATTGATAAAATTTCTCAAGGGACACTTCAAATTTCATTATCTTATTCATATATGATCTACCATGAGCCAAGAAAGTCAAGAGAATTGGAAATTAGCAAGTTGGTTGATGGTGGTTGGCCAGATGAATTCATCTGATCAAAACTGGGTCTCCCTAGACCCTATCTCTTACAATTTTCACCATATGAAAATTATTCCAAGAGAAAACTTTCTCTAAGTGATATTCCAAATAACTTTCATGTTGATACCTAGATCTAGTTTTTCTTGGAAAATCATTTTCTATGTTGAAACATTATAGGTCATTTTGTCTAAACCCTAATTTGAAAGTCAACTTCCCAAGGCCATAACTTGCTCAATTTTTATGAGATGAAATATTTCCAAGTTTCACAATCAAATTAAATGTGTCTACTTAAACTTTGATGTTTGGAGTGAGAGCTAACTCAACTTCTTTGAACATGTGATATGAGGCTACATTATAGGTCACTTTTGACCTATACCATTGATCAAGTGATTTTTTCCAAACTTAAAAAATGCATAACTCTATCATTTCAAGTCCAAATGATATGAAATTGGTGACCATTGTTAAGGTCTTTGAGATAGCTACAACTTTGATAAAGACACTTTTCGAATTTGAAGCTCCTATAAAAAGTTAAGCAAGGTGTAATATTGAGACATATGACTTGACACTTAGAAAAATTTTGATATGTCAAAAATTTCCAAACTTCCACCTCAAATATCTCCAAGTTCCAAGTTCCAAATGAAAAAGTGTTGAACATCAAAGTTGTTCTTCTTGATCTCACCTTTCCAAAGAGCTCAAATTCATTCATTTTGGATGAGAAATGCATAGGTTGCGTATGGCTTAAACAGGCTGATATCATTTGGCATGGATCAAACTTCAAACATCAATGTACATGTGCCTTACAATCCAAGCCTATTTCAGTGCATCTGATCTTCAATTATGGATCTCAAGCTATCATTTCATGGGTATATGCGCACCCATGCAACATTACATCACCATTTGCCAAATTTGGAAAGTGAAAGAGAGTGTGCAAATATCACATGATTCAGCTATAAATATAGCTTCAATTGCTCAGAAATGAACAGACAATCGCGCCAACTTTGGTCCCCCATTGCAAACCCTCAATTCTCAAAGGATAAGCCTGATAAATTCTCTTGAATTTGAGCTTGAATCTCCACTATTTTGGAATTCAATTCTCCAGGAATCCATTGCTTCTAAACCATTCAATCCTCTTCCTACAAGAAAGTGGAGTAAGTATAAGCACAAGCAAGATCAAGATCCATCGTGTTCAGACCTCCATTGAAGGTAATTTTCAGAAATTTTAAACTCTTTGATTCTCTCAAATTCTTGCTCAATTCTATTGATTCTTTGGTTGTCTGAAGTCCTACCAATGTAGGCAAGAAGATTGAGTTGCTTTGAGGTCAAATCGAAGCAACTCAGTTCATGTACCTCAAATTTCAATTCCACATATCTCTCAATATACTTGGAATTGAAATGAATGGAGGTCAGCTTCGAGCTCAGTGCCATTTTTTCTTCAACATCATGTCCTTGTTTTTCTTTTTGGTGATGGTTCATGTTGACCAGTCCGGTGAGGTCCACCGGAGAAGATGACCGGAGCTCTGGCTCCCGCGATGACTTGGTCAACCTCTGAACCACATGATCCTCCTCTCACGTTTTAATCCTGAGCGTTGGTGTTGATTACCACATTTGCCACGCAGTTGACTCATGTCTATGTGGAACGTGCATTTTGGATCATCAGATCTGCCACCTCAATTAATGAGGGAGATCTGATGGTCCACGTCATTTTGATTTTCTGAATTTTTGTTTTATTTGCATTTTCTTCAATAATTCATATTAAATTCAATATTGATTCAAAAAATATGGGACTTTCACCAAAAAAATTCAAATATTTTTCTCTTTCATATTCTGAATTAAAATTATTTTTTGGATCATTATTAATATTTTTCATGAATTAATTGATTTTGCATTTGTTTTTAATTATTTAAAAATATTTTTAAATGTCCAAAAATTATGAAATTTTTTCTCCAAGGTCCTTTGACCTTGTTTGACCTATGATAAATCTCATGGCCATTTCTTTGGTGTTTTGATGAGATTTTAGGAATTTGGACAAAACATAGTTGAATTAAATGTATTATTTTATTATTTTTAATTGAACAAATGCCAATTAAATTTTGTTGACCATTTGTATTGACTTGTATGAGTTTGCTTATTGTTGTTGGACCTTGGTCAAGGTTGATTTGACTTTGTCAAGTTAATATCATTGAATTTAGGGGATTGATGAAATGTACATTCCATCTCCCAAAATGAATGAATGATATTAATTTAATAAAAGTCCTCCTTTGACCAATTTGTGATCTCATTCATCCCCTTCCCACTTCATCTAATTCCTCTTCTTATTTCATTCATTTCATTTGGCCTATGACATCTCAAAGTCCTAATGCTAGTTGATTGAAAAATTGACATGAGTATGGATGAGATTAGGCCACACCTTTTGCATATTCTTTTTTTGTGTGTGGTATGTTTCATGAGCATAGTTCATTATACTATATCTCTAACATGCATTAACACCAAAATTCTATTGCCCGACCTCAAATAGTTGTGACTTCTACATAAGTCCAATTACGATTGCTTAATATAACGCTAAATTTGTGACATAAAAGGCATAAGCATTCTAGTCAGTGAGATTGTAAATCTCCCCTCTTTCATGGTATTGTGTGGAAACTTGGCCTTCTTTCCTTCCTTTGGAAGATGTTTTGGTTTAAGGATTAATGCTTGTGATAAGTGGATTGAGTGTTCTCCAAAGAATGTCTTGAAAAGCAAAAGCAAAAGCAAAAGCAAAACAAAATTAACATCTAACCTACTAACTATTAACTTTTAATTTCAAGCTTTTACTTAAATGCAATTTACTTTTAGCACTTTACATCATTTGCCATTATACATATCATTCTAATTGTTTATGTTAAATGTAATCTTCTCTTTGTCCATTTGGACCATATTGTGTGATATATTTTGTTGGTGTTATTTTGTCTTGTTTGTGTGGCCTTTGACCATTAAAGTACATAATAATAACAAAAACTCTAAAAAGCTTTTGAGTGGACTGTTGGCTTGATCTTGCCCAAATGGACTTAGAATCTAGGCAACTTCCCCAAGCTAAAGGACTTGGCCAATGCCAACTTATTGAAGAACCAAGTGCTCGCAAATTTGAAATTCATATGATACATCTTTGAAGATCTCTCTAAGATTCATCTACAACATGATCATTGTGAAGCTGTTATTTTGAACCTATGACTTGTGGAATTCATTTGTTACATGGGTAATTTCTGAAGAAGATCATGGAATGGATAATCTTGGATAAGGCCATCTTTATTTGATGCCTTGCTCTTCAAGATAATATAATTGTGCATTTGTGTGTTGCTTGATTCTAGAAGTCCAAGGGAATTCTGGGTTTCTATTTGACATTCTTGTCTATTGGATTGCTACCCACTTGGTCAGATCTTTTCAACTTTAAACTTTTAAATTATGTGCATAGGATAGTCTCTTCATCTTCTCCCCATTTCTTTAATTTCAAAGTCTCTCCCTCCATTTTCAAAATCATCTTTCTGTGAACTATTTTTGTTCTAAACTTTGACCATTTTTTTTTTGCAAAAAGATAGAAACCCTGACCTTATGCCATTGCATTTTCAAATTCATTTTCTTAAATCAAACTTGTAAATAGACTTAATTATACTTAACTTAAATTTTCAAAAACCCAAAAAGAACTAACTCATTCAAACCATTTTAGGCCTTTGTGTCTTTCAAACTTAATTTTTGTTAAAATCAATGCATCCACTTTGAAATTTATATCACAAACTATGAGGTTTTGATCCCTCATTTTTATGTTGGTACGTAGGCACAAGACCGAAGGTCTTGTCAAACACAAAAAATATAATTAATAAATTCTTTTCTTATCCCCCCATTCTATTTGTTTGTAAACATCACTTTGTACAAAATACATATGCACACAAAAAGGGCTCCCTAGGAGTACCTAGGACACTTTGGGTGCTAACACCTTCCCTTTGTGTAACCAACCCCCTTACCTGTGATCTCTGACTTTTATTAGTTTTTTTGAAAACTTCTTACTTATTGGGTTTTGTTCGTACTTTTTCCCTTTTCCCTTGGAAACAATAAAAGCGCGGTGGCGACTCTTGTTAATTGATTTCTAGCTTGTCAATAGCTTGATGATCATGAATTTCCCGCTACAATATGACTACAAAAAATCATACATTTAATGTATCACCAGTAGTTCTCACTTTGAACTACTCATCTCATCAATTCTTCAACAAGTATGTGCAATAGTTCACATAATTATACTTGCATTTCATAACATATATTCACACATTAAACATACATTTGTACATCACTCAAACATATCAATTTATGTCATAAGGAACTATCATGAGGTAACTCTGTGCATTAGCTTTTCAACGCTTCAAACTGCACCTTATTTGTACTTACATAACTAAAATTATGACAAAAACAATCGGGTAAAAAATATGATTCAGTTTAGTAATTTTTCAAAAATCAACTAGAATCAATCGATTGACATATGGGTGCAATCAATTAACATTAATCCACATTAAATTATGCCTTTCCAATTTTTCACGTTTATGCTAAGAGCAATCAATTGATTCAGGGAATTAATTGATTGCCATGATTCAATTTTTAGATTTTACACGCATGTAATAGAATGACACGTGATGTCAATCGATTAACATTACCCAAATTTCCAAAAATTCTTTGTTTTCACACGTTAACCTCATCTTCCCCATCCCCTATCCCTCATTCATCATTCCAACTCTCATTATTACATTTAAATACATCATATAACATCACCAAACAACAACATTGCATCGAATACATATCTAACTATGATTAATACATTGACTACTTAATGATTAAACACTTAATCCATCCCCTTTATCATGAATTAACTCAATTGTGTTTGTACCTTAAAACACCCAATATCAACACAAATTAATTATTTAATCAATAAATCATGAACATAAAGCACCATGACCTCAAACACGAATCTCCCAGCAATCCATGGCATAAAAACAAAATCACAATCATAATTTATCATATTAACATTAAACAATAAAGAAAAGAGAACCCCACTGCAGGTTAACGGAAATCTATCTACCCTTTCATGATTAAGGTATCCTTAGATGAATAACCCCCACCCCCACCCCGCGCCACACCCACACACCCTTTACCTTGTAAATTGAGCAAAAAACAAGCAAGAAAGCTTCTATGGTCTTCTCTCCAAAATCTATTACTCTCCACTAACTCACTATTTTCTTATAATTAAACTTCTTACCCCATATCTCACTAACCTTCCAATTTCCAATTAATTTATTAAATAAATTCTACTAAAATCTAATTAATTAGCACAATTTCCCGAAATAGCCATTAACTAGTCAAACCGCCCAAAATCACACAAAGTAATGTTTCAATTAATTAATTAAGTAAATTAATAAATACATAAATGACTAATTAAATCAGGGTGTTACACTAAGCACTGGACCAAAGTCCTGGATATCATAGTTATTTTACTGAGTAATCCTTCACATTGAATTGAAGTCCAAAACATTGGATTGAAGTCCTAAACACTAGACTGAAGTCCTAAGTTAACTATAATATACATGATGCATGATCAAACAAATGCAAATAATCTTTATCCAAACCTCATATTCCAATTATCAACACTTCCGGTTAGGGCTAACACAGGTCCTTTCGAACCAAAACATATCATACATTGGCTCTTTGAACCTAAACATAATTCACATCAATCAATGTCTGTTAGGGCTAAATATTGGTTTGCATTGAACCTAAAACCATTAACTTCCAACACGACCTAACCACGAGGCAGTATCAAGTAAATAAACAATAATTAATCATAACCATTTTCTCAAAAAATAATCACTTAACATAATGAATTAAGTTGAGGAATCAGGGCCTCTAAGAAAAATCAGTAAAACACCATAATTGATCAATAACGGGGATGACTGTAGCCGCCCTTGGAAAAGCTTATATGTCATCGTTGGCGGTCATTGGGGGCTTGGTTTCTGTCGTGACGCTCTGGAGGTTTGTCCTCTAGGCTCACTGACGCCCGTCATCGAACAATGACACATCTTCTTCCTCAGTGCGATGACGAGTGGTTTGTCTCCTAGGGTGACGCTTGTGTCACTGCATAAACACATTTTTCTACATTTTTTCCATGGAAACAGATCCATACCTGAAATATATACTTATATTAATAAAATTATTATTTTATTTAATTAAAACTCTAAGTAATAACATAATAAATCACAAGGCATACCAAGAATTCCAGTAAAATTTACAGGGTGTTATAATTTGAAACACAGTTTACAGTGATTTGAATCATGCAACACTGCGATTTAAATCAAAAATTGCACTAACAAATCATGCAACCTCCTACTAGCCATTTCTCAGTTTGAATTGAGTCACACTTTCAACTGATTCAAACCATAATGATGTCCATGTTTTTCCTATTTGGCTCTGTCAAGTTTGATTCAAATCACAAGTTGCGTTGACTCGAATCATGAACTTTCATGACTCGAATCAAGGTTACAACTGACTCAAATCATGGAAATGGGTAGCTTTTCTTTATGAGATCTTGTTTCACTTGACTTGCTCATTTGACTCAAATCATGAAATATTCTTGACTCGAATCTAACTAACTTTTTCAATCCATTTTTATGCTTAATATCCATCACATATAAATTCATTTTGTCATCATATTTTCAGATACATAATTTCATTATTAACATTGTGATTTTGTGAAATTGACACTCTCTCATTTTTGAAAACTAAAAAACTCTTGCAACATAGTTTCTTTCATCATCAACCTCTAGTTTGATTTCGGATCTTGATAATAAGAGATTTATAATTGTTAAGGGAGACGTTATCTTGAAACTAATATTTCTTGAAGGTTTGATAATAATTTTCAACAAGCTTTCAAGATTGAGGTTGTTGTCATTGGTGATGACAAGTTCTAGTGAAAAGAATGAGGTCCTTCTCTCCATGTGACCTTGGTAGTGATTGCGTGAAAGGCTACCTACAAGGTGGGGTTCTTCTCAAATCTTCAGAAAATTTATCGCTCAATAAATTAGTGGGATCAATGGGAGATTGACACATACGAATACTGTGAGTAGATTGGTGAAGCTGAAAGATTCAAGAAGTAGGAATCAAGTAAATATTTCACAGAAGAGTTTACCATTAAGTTGTATGCAAGTCAAGATATAGATAGATAAGAGATTTATTTTTCTCAGCATTTTTGTGGATTAGGGATTGAATGAGCCATTGCAATATTTTTCAAAATAAAAAGGAACAAAACAGGTTCCAATCGGAAACCATTAAAAAATAGAGCAAGCAAAGTAAGGACGAACATCGAACCACTATACATCCTGGTGCACTCTCTCTCTCTCTTTCTCTCTCTCTCTCTCTCTCTCTCTCTCTCTATCTATCTCTATCTCTCTCTCTCTCTATCTATCTATCTATCTCTCTCTCTCTCTCTCTCTCTCTCTCTCTCTCTCTCTCTCTCTCTCTCTCTCTCTCTCTCTCTCCACACACACACACACACACACACACACACACACACACACACACACATACTCACTTTTGCATTGAATTTTTGTAGGATATTTCATGCTTAGGTTTTCAACTTTTAGTGTAGTTTATCGTTTATTCAGTTGGTAGCGATTTATTAAGCAAGATTAGGTTTTTTAAGAATTAGTACTTCATTGAGCTTTAATGTTGATTAAACGCTGGAAAACTAGTATTGTTAGAATTTGATATTAATTGAATCATTTTACATGACATCTTGTATAATCTATAATTACTCAATTAATCATTGTCTTTGAACAATCTGTTAATATCAACGTGTTTGAACTCTAATACAAACATAAAATCTCTATTTTTTCTTTAAGACTTCCAAATTCAATTTTGAAAAACCTTTGATATTCCATTTTCGGAAAATCAATTGAATTTTTTAATAAGGGTTTATTCAACCACTCTAGACCATTTCACTACTCCATACTCTCATCCAAAACCACCCTTAACTCCCTTTAAATGCCACAATAAAGAATCAAACTCGAATACACACATCAATTAGTAGGTCAGTCAGTGTCGCCATTAAACACACCATATTCGCTGACCACTTCGCTCTTACATGCCTTATTCTCGAGGGAATGTGGGTTGAACTATATTTTCTTAATCAGGTTGCCCTTATAGGCCTTGTGCTTGAGGGGATGTGAATTGGATTGTCCTCGTTTAATCACTTCGCTCTTACATGCCTTGTATTTGAGGGGATTGTGGACTGAAATATCTTTGGTCGGGACTAACTATCATGAAATGAGCCCATTGAAGGAAAAAACACTCAAACCATCAACTCTTCATTTCTTAAAATGGCATAAAGAATATTTGAATAATAAAGGGTGAGATCACGTGGCAAACATGTATTCAAGCTCAACCCATTTCCTTTGTGTTGTATCTTAGGAGAAATTTTCAAGCCACGTTTTAAGTAAGTTCGATGAGACTATCTCAATCAATAACTGAAGTATATATGGTCATATGGATTCACCACATCTTCTACATTAAAGGAATGACTCACCCCTGTCACACTGCTAATAAGTCAAAGCTCATATACATGTATGCCAGTTTGTAGGCATTAGAACTAGTCTCTCGACTGACTCCTCTATTAGACTATCGCGTCTAGAAATACCTAGTCAAACAAGTATGTAGAGTCATTCACTTTTTACATGTTAGAACCTAAAACTCTCTTGTGCTCAACAACGTAGACAATGTAGTTGTATTCACAACAAGTATAATAGTCAACCTAGGGATGTCAATTTGCATAGGTTGGTGTGAATCTCTACAAAAATTGTCTCGTTCAGAGCTCCAAAGATGAAAATTTTCACTCTATAGAGACAAGGATGAAAGACAAAGTCCCTTCAGATAAAATCATTAAAAATATACAATTTTAAATTTATATATTTTTCTTTCGTATATATTATAAAAAAATTAAAACATATATATAATCTTAGTAAAAGAGAAAAATATATGTAAATGATTATTTTTTAAAAAATAAATTTTAAAAATTTTACTGGTTTAAACTCTCACAATTATGAATTAAGTATTGTCGAAATAATAAATTTATATTTCTTTAGTTAGTTTTTGATTTTTTATACCACTAATTTAATTAAAAGTAATAGATTTGTTTTATTATAATTATGAAACTCCCCCCAAAACATGACGAAAATAGTGGACAAGTTTTTTTTCATTAAAAGAGAAGATGGATAATTGATTCGGAGGAAGAGGGGATGGTGATGCATGTCACTCTCCACCACCACTAACATATATGAATTTTTTTGGTTGAAACTAATATGTGTTCAAGATTAATTTAAATTGAAAGATATCTCTTATTATCTCACTTAATTTAAATTTAAAAAATCAAAGATTTAAAGGCGGCATTATCTTAAATTTGAGTAAAACCTTAAGGTGTTGTAGGAAGGTGCATACATTTGTCTACTAGTATTACCAAATAAAACCCAAGTGGGCTCACTTTTGTCTATGGCTTTTAATTTCCATTGATTCATAGCATCCTATTACAATTCAACTTAAAATAATAAATAATTATACCAAATACTTTTATAATAAAGTATTATACATATTATTGATGTAAAACTCCACCTAACCAGAGATATATATCCATTAACAATACTACATATGAATAGAATAATACTATAGTAGTACTAGATATTGTGTACCCCACAGTCGCAAACCTTAGTGGTTTGCATATATATGGTGCCACGTATGCTTGTTCTTGTTTTATCGTATGAAAAAGCTAAGCACTCTAATTTTTTTCATTAATTTTGGTGTATTGTGTGCAAGTTTCCTAAGACTGTGACACCACCACTTCGGATAACAATACACAAATGAAAGGTCTATAAATAATTTAAGAAAATAAAGAAAATTCTTAGGAATATTACCATTTTTTTTGTGAGTGATACTATATAAACATACTTTAAAAAATTTAAATATAAAAATAATGTCATAAAAAATAATTAAATTATGAATATTAAAGCTTTTAAATTATAAAATTAAGATACATGTTTTTTCGGTTAGATATTTAATTTTTTATCATGGACTAAAATTTCAGAATTGGTAACTTTATATAATTATATGTGAAAATTTATTTAAATTATTGCTAAATTGAATGCACATTTGTAAGAAATTAAATTGATTATTTTTTCTAAATAATTAATCACCACTCTAACATAACCCTAAAGTTTGATGTATCAAATCAAAACAATGTTTGGATTCTTTGTTTTATGAGACATGGACCCTAGATAGTGTTTGGTAGGGAGCCAAAATAAATTGTATGTGCATTTATATGCTAATAGCCGACATAGAAGCATACTAATTGTTAAAGTTACGAAGAGTAACAAATAAAGGTTCCCTCTCCTTTAGGTAATAGCATATATATTTGAAAAGTAAATTATCTCAAAATAATTATTTTATTAATTATTTTATTCAATAATATAATATAATTAATATTATTTGTAGCATTTCTGATTTAATATCTTCTATTTTAAATTTATGGTAAAAATAAATATAATTTACTAATAAAAATAAAATATTCTAATAAAAAATAATATTTAATTTATTTATTTATTTATTTTTATTTGAAGTGAAAAGAATATTAAATAATGGTAAATTGTTGAGATGTATACATAGCAATAGACAAATAGAGAGATACAAATGAAGTGTGGCTTAGTGGCTAGATATAGGTTGGGGGAAGGTGCATGTGATCAAAAGTGGAAACGTAAGATGTTGGCATTGAATGTAAGTCAAGATGATGGTCATTTGGATTTTGTAGCACTTGGAAGACCATGTGGTAAAATCAATATCCTTATCATGTCCAACAAAATCAAATGAATGTGTGTGGAAAATGATTATGGTGACAACGGTGAAATACTAATATCTTCACATTCTAAATGGATAAAAATACTATTCATTATTACAAGACACTATGTCCCTACGTTTAAATTTACAATAGTTTTCAAGTCTAAAATGTTGCAGTTAGTAAATTATACTAACTTTGTTATGGATCTTAATCATACGTTAAAGTGTGTGTCTCTCTTCTAAATCTATATTTTAGTGTATCTATCTTTTTGCAGTGGATCTAAAAGTAAAAAATGGAAAGGAGGAGGTGTGATAGAAATAGTAGGAAATGGTATTTTAAGTTTTTGTCGGGTAGAAGAATATGTGGTGGTGTGAATCATGGGTAATGTAAAGATGATAACTTATAATATTAGACCATAGTGTTATTGTCAATTTCAGTTAGTTTGTTACTTACAGTTAGTATGTGACAATTGAGTTAGTGAGGTGGTTATCTGTTCAATGTAAGGTCAATAGTAGTTAAGTGATGTAAATGAGTTATTATTTTGCAATTCAGTTTAATATGAATGAGTTCATTCTAATTTCTTTTTTCCTTTTCAATTCTTTATAGCATTTCAATAATGAGAGTAATATGGTATTAGGAGACCATTTCATCTTCTTCATTGCTCTGCAAACCCTTTTTAGTTCCACCTTAGAGAAAACTCAAATTCAATGTTTGGCATGCTATTGTTGAATGATTCAAACTATCACAATTGATGTAAATCAATGTATAACACTGTCATCCAATACAGGTCTCTACCTCAACCATCGCTAAGAGAGGTAAATTCTAAATTTTAAGATTGTTGTTTATTTTGGATAAACCGAATCTTAAATCCTAAAATTGTCCAAACCACGTTTGTAACAATTTGTTTTTATTTAATGATTTAGATGATTTAATATATTTTAATTATTTATTTTGGTGATAACATATGTGTTATGTGATTTTTGGGGATTTATTTTAGTTTAGTGGAGTTTTATTTAAATAAAATAATAAAATAGGAGAAATATTAGTTTAAAAAAAGGGAAAAGTGGTGGAAATAGAGGTAAGGGGGAATAGTGTGAAAGTGAGCTGAGTATATTTTTAAGATTAAAATAAATAGGAAAAGTGAGGGGAGGCAAACTTGTAAGTACGCAGACGTTCTGAAAATTAGGAAAAAGAGACAAGTGTGAGAAGAAGCAAAACAAGGTTTTGAGGTAGAAGAAGAAGTCATAGTCAAACTTGCTCTTGTTGAAAATTAAGAGAGGAAAATTATTTGAATATAGGTGTTAATTGCACGAAGGATAGAGAGGGATCTTCACCCTCATCTAGGATTTTCATCTTTGTGCCATTGTTGATATTTATGTGTTCTTGAAGAAAAATTGGTGATAAATCTGTTATAATTGATGTTGTTAACATGAAATTCATGCTCTAATCACTCTAAAAATTATACATGATGTGTCGATATGAATATGAATGTTGTAGTTGTTATTGATGTGTTTTGGTTTTATGAACATAACCTTAGATTTATGATAAAATTGATGGATTAAGTGTTAAATCAGTGAGTATATGATGTATTATACATTGAATATATACGTATGATACTTTTATGTGCGAGTAGGGATGATTCATACTGGTTTTTGTAACACCTCAAAATTTGCCCTCCTCTCTTGGGACTAGCATTAACATATATTGCATATCATTTTTAGGTCATTAGGCATTGCATATTGCATATCATGTGGTTACATTGTGCAAGTCATCTTCCCAAGTCTTGGTCAGAAGATGAGGAAGTCAAAGTGCAAGCCTAGGGTTTCATTGGACTGGTCATCAATCATCTGAGGATGTGGAGGTCCAAATTAGGGTTTTATGGTTCTCAAAGGACATTGGTCTTCATCTTGATTAAATGATTCATCATCATCATCATGGTTTGATTTCATCAAGCGTGGGAGCATATTCCTTGAGATTAGGGTTTTGACCACTGGTCAACCCTAATCGGTTGCATTGGGCCAATCAGGGCATGATCAGGAGATGGGGTCTATGATGGCTATGGGGTTCATTATTTGGTTTTATTGAGCTAATTGAGGCTAGGGTTTCACCCTTGAGCCATTTCATCAGAGGATTGGAGCTCAGATTGATCTATGCATTGCCAAATTCATCTATCAGTTGAAAAAGTCAACTGTGGTCAACTGTGCATGATTTAATGGATGTGGAGGTGAAAATGAGTTGGATACACTTCATTCATGTTGAAACAAGTTTTATTTGACATCTCAAAGCTTAAGAATGGAGGAAATCAAGTCAGGACAAAAACTGCCAAAAATAGAAAGTGACTTGTAATGGAAGTTTCCAAAAATGGAAAGTTTTTGACCTCAAAATTACATGTCCAAGGAAGCTCCAAATGAAAATTTGTTCAACATGAAAGTTGTAGATCTTGTTCTCACCTTTCCAAAATGTCCAAGAACTTGAAAATCCCATGTATGGTTGGCAAGTTATGGTCCATTCAATTTCAAAAATGACCCATAATCAAAGTGGCATAACTTCCACATGGAGTATCCAAATTGAATGATCTTTTTATGTGCAAACTCCATTTGACATGTACTTTCATGGTGCATAATTGGAATTCATCAAAAATGGTCAATGCAAAAAGTCAAATTTCAAGTGTACAGTTAAAGATCCAAGGGCAAAATGGTCCAACTTGAGAAATAATGAGAATTTTGGAATGGGGATTTTTGCAACACCTCACAAATGCAATTTGAAAATTGTTTGAATGGTCATAACATGTTGAGGTTCATTATTTGGTTAAGTCACTTGTGAATTGCACTTGAAAAGTATACAAATTGCCATGGCATAGTGAAAATGCAAAATACACAACCAATGACCATGGGACAAGTTGCAACACATCACACATGTCATTTTGAGAGTGTGTGAGCTGTCAATGAGCTGTCACAGGGCCTATTGTGAAAAGACTATTTTGCCCTTGCTTAAGAAAAGTGCAATTTTGCTAATCACATGTCATTTTGCTAATTGGATGGTTAAAGCTTGATTAATTGGAAGTATAAACATCTAATTGTAACTAACTCTTGATCAGAAACACATTTCACAAGAGATTTCAACCAATTTTCCCTCCAAATTGCAAAAATCTCAAGAACTTCATAGAACTTCTCTTGATCCAAACTCTCTCAATTCTTGATCATTTGGCAAAATTCTTTTTGTTTCCTCTTCCATAGATCATCCTCTCCAACTGTTTCATCAAATTGAAGCAAGAAAGTGTTCAAATCGCAACTATCATGCTTATGCTCATCAATGGAATTTTCATCATTCTTGCATTTGGATCGTGTTTGAGCTAATTTAACTTCTCCAATCATCTTCCTGGACATTAATCTTCATCTGTTTTCATGATTTGGATGGTGAAGCTCGCGGATTCATTGATGTCGTCATTTTAAGGTCAGAACTCGACTTCACTTATTGCTTCGATTGTGATATGCTTATTGTAGTTCATCCAACGTAGAACAACATGATGTGTTTGGTTTTCAAAATGATTAGCTGTAGAGAAAGTTATCTTGATTTTTAGTTTGATGTGTGTTTACATTTTTGATCGATCCGTAAGATATGTTAGGAATTAGGTTGAATCGTTTACGTATTCGTTATCCTTGTGAAAAGACGGTTCTAGTGGATATAGGCTCGTTAATTTTCATGGAAGTTTCTTGTTCTTCGAATCTGGAAAATTCTGGAGTGTTCTTGCTCAAGAACACTCCCAAACGCACGTTTGATCCTCAAAATGCCTGGCTGGATTTCGAATCTTGTTTACCGCCATCCCTATCCAATTCGCGTGCGCCATGGCTTATGTTCAAAGCTACGTCGTTTTGGCCAGTGGCATTAGTATTACAAAAATGCCACTGGCGCATTAAATAAATATATTATTTCATTTTCATTTTCTTGTGTTATTTCATTTTGTTACATGATCTTTATAAATTCATATCTCACTCATAATTCATCCAAATTTTGTAAAAAAATTTTGCCATGCTCATGAAATTGTGTATAATTTAATGGACATTTTTGGAATGTTTTTTGCATGGATGGAAAAATAAAATGGCTAGGGTTTGTAGAATGTGACACAATTGTATACATGTTGCCATAACCTTTGTGAAATGCTCATACATTAAAAGAAATTCATGAAATTTTTTGAGCTCATTCTAGACATGTTGATGGTGATTTACATATAAAGTTTGTGATTTTTGGATACCTGATGATTGAGTTATGATTTTTTGAACTTAGGTGTGACAATTTGTGTCACACCTAGCTAGGTCAACTTCATGAATAATTTTGCCTGGCCTATGATTGTTGGAATGGATTGAAATTTTGCATGGATGACTATTGATATGTTGAGATGTCATGTGAATTTTTCTGTATTTTTCTATGGCAGTTTCCATTTGATTGATATTTTTCTTCACTGTGTGCACATTATGCAACCTCATGTGACACATGTTTGTATATCTTGTGTGAAATTCTCATATGGTTTTGGATGAAGATGAAATTTGGTATGCTGGTTATAGACACATTGTAGGACATGATGCTTTTGGTCCCATTCATTTCTTAAATGTTCTCACTGATTTATGAATTTTTGAAGTGAATGCATGTGTTGATGCTATGATTTGGCTTGAATAATGTTGTCTGGACTTCTTGATTTTCATTGACATAGTTCCTTTTGTCCAATTGAGCTGAAATTTGACATGCTATACCTTGAATATGTCCTGTTTAGGTGTGAATTATTTGAGGATTTTTGGAATTGATTTGGTATGCTTTTGAGTGAAGTCATTCTGTTTGGATATTTGGTGTTCTATTTGACCTAATTTGACTTGTTTTGGTCATGAAATGATATTGGTGAATGATATGAGCATGGGACCAATTGCATTTGCTTTTGATTGGCTTTAAGATGATTTTGGTTGAAGATTGCTTGCTGTTTAGATTTTTTTCTCACTTTTGGACCCTAGGCTTGGCCTAGTGGTCTTGTTTCTCACATTTGCTTGATTTTTCAGGATGAAATGCACAATGCATAAAGAGATTGAACCAAGTCAATTCAATTGAGTTTGTTTGATGTTGAGAACTAACATGAATTTGTTTTGTAGGTTGTGAAGCTTGAGCTTGAGCTCATAGCTTGCATTTAAGTGCACTAACCTGTGTTGTCTGTATAGATTGAACACTTGCTGTTTATTATTTGTCTGTCTGAGTACTGATGATGCTTGATTGATTTCAGGTACATTTAGTTGCTTACAGTTCTTTAAGAACTTGCTTGCTGCTGCTTGGTTGTATAAACCAATTGAGGTAGGACTCCTATTCTCCATGTAGTCTGGAAGACCTGGTCTGTTATTTGGCCAGGCACCTGTCTGAAGTCCTCCTTAAGAGGCAATGCTTGTGATTGTTTACATTTGTGCCCAAGCAGGTAAAGACCTTGATTAAGGCAATTGGTGGAAGCCAAGGGATATGCAACCTATCCCCCACTATTCTGTTGAGTCGTCCCTCTGCTCACACTACTGTGTTGATGCATTGGGGCACAAACCCAAGATCTTGTGCAATGTACAGTGTGTCAGAGTCTTTGAGTATAGAAGGGTTCCCACTTTCTGGATCCATGCTCCTTTGTCTGAAGCTCTCCCTGGGCAGGGATAAGAGCTGTGAGGTCTCATCCTCACTTCATCCTTTCATCTGCTTCACCTTAGCCCCTCAATGGCAAGGTTAAGAGCAAACACAGCCTTGTACAGATGACTTGCTGAGGCAGTCAAACCCATTGTTTGAGCCCACTTGATTGGTTATAGTGTGTGCTATGTGAATATCTGTTTGAGATGCTTGTTATAATTGGTGTGTGCTTGTATGCTTGTATGCTTGCTTCTTTCCTGGATAGGATTAGCTTGCTGTTATGCAAGTAGGTAGAAACCTGAACTTAGGGCAATGATGCATGATAACACTAGGCTCGAGTACAGCTCCCTGGTAGTGTGTCTCCCTTTGTTTTTGGCTAGAATTTCAGTCCCTTGAGGGGGAACTACATCGCCCTGATCCTTGTTCCAGACGAGGTATGTAGGCAGGTGGTCGTGCGAGACCACTCCGGGCAACCTTTTTCTTTTTTGTGTGAGTTGTTTGACAATTGCTAGGCTCGAGTTCCCGACTCCTTAGCCAGTTGTTGTTTGTTTGTACTTGTTATGTGCTTGGAAGCTGATGTAAGTCCATTGAGGGGCATTCGGGTTCCAGTGTGGGTTTGTTGGGTTCGGATGCTGACTTAAGTCCAGTGATTGGCAGTCGGGCTCCACGTTTGCCCTTTTGTGTGTGTTTTGGTTCGGATGTCGACGTAATTCCATTGAGTGGTAGTCGGGCTCCATGTTTGCCACCTTGTTGTTTGTATGTGTTTTGTTTTGTTTGGCGTGCGTGAGCCGAACTACGGTAGCTCTGATTCTCGTTCCAAACGAGATACGTAGGCATAGGATGCGATGTCCTATCGAGCCCTCTTCCTCTTAACCCCACCTGTGTCCGATAGTGTGTGTGTGATGTTTATTTTAGCAACCTTTTCTATTTTCTAGAGCGTTGATCCCGTCGAGTACGACGGACGTGAGGGGTGCTAATACCTTCCCCTTGCGTAACCGACTCCCGTACCCATTCTCTTTGGTCGCGAGACCATGCTTTTCCAGGTTTCTCTGAGCGTTTCCTTTCCCTATCTTGGGATAAATAACGCGCAGTGGCGGCTCTGTGTTGTTTTTGTTTCAGCGCTCGCCGGTTGATTTTCGCGGATGCGTCAGCTGGCGACTCTGCTGGGGATATTGATGTAGACCTATGCTGGTCCATCTTCCCTAAGCGAGTCTCTCCTAGCGCTTTAGGGTAGTTTAGGTTGCTTGTGGTGCTTTATTTATGGCATTTATTATTCTAACATTGTATATATTTGCATTAAATATTTGCATGCATCATACTATCATGTTGCCGTCCTCTGTGCAGGTGGTTCTTCTGTGTGGGGTGGGTGTTCTGAGTGGGGCTAAAACCCAGGCCCGAGTATACACCTAGGATTAGTGTGGTCTCATGTTCCTCATTTGCTGTATCATCATATTGTTGTAACGTGACATACCACAAGTCGGACGAGGTTCATTTGATAGTGCTTTCCTCTGTGGGGTACCCCACTTTGGCTTAGTTACTTCATCTGAACTATTGACTCTGGTGACCGATCATTTCCCGGATCTTTGGTTTAGATGATCTCAGGAGAGCTACAATGGCACACCCGAAAGGGCAAACCCATTGAGTATCTTTGCCCGATTGTCGAGACTATTATCCGCCTTAGGGTGACCTGATTAGAATTTACCTGTGAGGGGAGGGTGATTCTTTCAGATGCATGTTCAGATGGTGACTCAGATGGTGACCTTTTGATCCGTGGTTCAGAGGCATATTTATAAGTCGGATTTATGGCCATTTATTTCGAAGACGCCGGAGTGCTGTCCGTGATTTATCAGTGGGGATCTGTTTATTTCAGGATTCCCCGGGCCGAGTTATTTATCAGTGGGGATTCGTTTATTTCAGGATTCCCCGGGCCGATTCAGAGATTGTGTGATGGGTCTGCTCAGAGACTGATGATGATGATGATGTATCTGTCTTCCGTTTATTTCGGAACCCGAGGGTCAGATTTGTTGTTACAGTTTCCTCAGATGATTGTGATCAGTTCAGAGACAGGCTTCAGTGCAGCAGATGATCAGATGGCTTGGAGGATGGCAACGCATTGCATTCATTCATCAGCATCATTTCATTTTGCATTAATTGCATCTAACACATGTTTACCCATATGCAGGGACACTTTCGATCGAGATCCTGGTTGAGAGACTTTCTGTTCAGATATGAGACCCGGTTTGAAGCAAGATGTGGCCTACAGTTTCTTCAACCCTGAGATTGACGAGTTGAGGGGTATGATAGCATTGATTACACCCGACCATGTGGGGATGTTCAGAGAGGCATACGGTAGTATTCTGAAGATGGTTTTCAGACTCAGTGACAGTGACAGAAGCGCCATTCATACTCTTCTTCAGTTCTATGACCCAGGGCTGAGATGCTTTGTGTTTCCAGACTATCTGTTGGGACCTCTGATGGAGGACTATGCTAGCATCCTGGGTGTCCCGATTCGAGATCAGATTCCTTTCTGTGCTATTAGGGGAGAGCCTGATATCCTTGGGATTTCCCGTGCTCTTTATTTGAGTCCGGAAATGGCCAAGGAAGGTTTGAAAGAGAAAGGAAAATTACCGGGTTTTCACTTGAGTTTCTTGGAGGCTAAGGCCAAGGAACATGCTGCTGTGGGTAACTGGAAGACGGTTTGTGCATTGATTGCTGTGAGCATTTATGGGATTGTTCTGTTCCCTAACCAGAAGAACTTTGTGGACCATAATGCTATCAGGTTGTTCATGCAGAGAAATCCTATTCCTACTCTGATCGGAGATGTCTACTACTCAGTCCATAATCGGAACGAGAAGCTGCGTGGGGGTTTGATCAGGTGCTGTGCTCAGTTGCTCTTCAGGTGGTTTATGGGGTATTTACCTTCTCGAGGTGCTTTTGCTCAGGTTGATCCCACTGTCAAGTGGTCATTCAGGTTGATGGGTTTGCGGGCTGATGACATTGCTTGGACGCATAATGGGCTGGCTGGACGGGATTTTATATATAGCTGTGGGGCTTTTCCCAACGTACCTCTTATAGGAGTCCAGGGTTGCATTAATTACAACCCGACGCTTCTTAGGAGACAGATGGGGTTCGCTATGGAGGTTCATCCCCTTGAGTGTGAGACTCAGGAATCCTTTTACTTTCCTGTGGAGGGTAATCAGGCCAAGCTAATGTAGGTGTCTGGGTCATGGCGCCACATTCAGAGGAAGGGTAAGGTTCCGTTTGGCAAAGTCAATTGCCGGTATTTTCCTCTATTTGATGACTGGTTGCGAAAGAGGATAGAGCTAACACATCTACCATTTCCTGGAGGTGAGCCTGTGTGTCCTAGGATTGAGGGTCCCAGTTCTTCTGTCAATATGGAAGAATTCCTCGAGATGAAGAGGGCTAGAGATCAGTTACTTGTAGAGAAAGCAGAACTGGAGATGACTGTTGCTCGGATTCAGACGTCCAACCAAGAGATCAGAGTGAAGATGGAAGATCAAGACAAGCGACATGCCTTGGAAGCAAAGCGCTTTGAGATGGATACAGCCTATTATGGGAAGATTAGTCAGGCCTTAGCATCATCCAACCGGGAGCACGACATCACTAAGGAGAAGCTGTTCAGAGCGTCGAAGGTCATTTAGGATGAGAAGAGGAGGCAAATCCTTGTCAGAGATCAGAGGGATGCTAGAGCCCGAGTCCTCGCTGCAGAGTGGGAAGCAGAGAAAGCAAAGATCATCGCCGAGAGAGATCATTATGTGGCTGAGAGAGATCACTACTTCAGGCAGATGAAGATTCATCAGAAGGAAGTGGGGAGACTACAGCAGGAGAACACCGAGCTCAGGTTCGCCGCAGAGTTCGCAAGGATGGAGGATGAGATATGGCCATCTGTGGGACCCTCATCTAGCTAGTTCTTGCATTTGTGTTGGATTACCGTCAGGCTTGTTGACGGAATTCGTTTGCCTGTATTTCTTTCCTATTCTCGAGGAGTGTATTTGAATTTTATCTGATTTGATGTATGACTATGGCACTGATTGTGCACTTGTTGCTATGTGATGGTTATTTTCGTTCAGTCTGTGATTGATCTTCAAGCTTTATTTGCTTTACCGTATGCACTCACACAAGCACACACATGGTTGGGGGTATTCATGCTAAATCACATATCTCCGATCTGCACGATGAAATCGAACACTGAATATCATAATATTGATGCCGGATTATTATTTGTCTCGATGATACCAGGATCGAGAGACGAAGTGTTCCTCATATGGATAGACACTGCATTCATGCATAATCATAATAACTGTGCTTTATTTTGCAGGTATTTGTTGCTAACGTGCTTGATCTTTTCAGGAATCATTGCTCGTGCTCGCCGAGTCATACCTTTGCACTCAACACGCCCTCACCGATATTTCACCAGAAGAAATACTCCCAGACTCATGGATCTCCCAAACGCTGATATACTTGAGCTGAAGGACAAGATGAGCGAACTGATCAACATCATGCAAGGCTTTGCGGTTGGTCAGAAAGCTCTGGCCGATAAGGTTGAGAAGCTCGAGCGGGCTTCAGCAGCAAATAGCGGTGTGAACCTGGATGGTGTCTCCAACCAGGGAATCGGATGCTCCAGGGATGGAGGAAAAAGGACAACCATTGGGGTGGTAAATAATGCTGGTGCTGGTGGCCAACCGGGGCAGAATCAGAAAGACAATTTTGTGCCTCCATTCTATGGCTTTGATGAGGACAGGGAGGAAGATAGAGAGGCAGATCAGTTCTCGATGCAGAATGAACCGTTTGTTCCCTACAGTGCTCCGCCTCAGAATAAGGAGATCCAGCTGCTGGCTGAGAAGATAAAGGTGTTGGAGAGCTATGCCACTCCCGGGGTGGTTAACATGTCTAATATGGGGCTGGTTGAGGGGATTGTGATCCCACAGAAGTTCAAGGCGCCCACATTCGACAGATATAATGGGAGTTCTTGCCCTGAGACGCACTTACAAGCCTTCGTCCGCAAGATCTCAGCATATACAATGGACCAGAAGCTGTGGATGTACTTTTTCCAGGACAGCCTGTCTGGAGGTTCCCTGGAATGGTATACTAAACTCAAGTCTTCTGATATTAAGAACTGGCAGGATCTTGGGGACGCGTTCTTCAAGCAGTATCAGTTTAATGTTGACATGGCTCCGAGCCGTACCCAGCTGCAGGGTATGTCTCAGAAACATAATGAAGGGTTTAAGGAGTATGCCCAGCGGTGGAGAGAACTGGCTGCGAGGGTGCAACCTCCTCTGGTTGATCGTGAGATGTCAGATCTGTTTATGGGGACCCTGCAAGGGCCGTTTGCTGAGAGAATGGTTGGTTGTCCGATGACCAACTTTTCTGATATTGTAGTGGCAGGGGAGAGGATAGAGAGCTGGTTGAAGCTCGGAAAGATCCAGGGTACTGCGTCTGCTGCTTCTTCAGGGTCAAAGAAGCCATTCGGTAATAATGGTGGGCAGAGGAAGAAGGAAGGAGACACCAGTGCTGTGTACTCGCAGCGAGGACCCAGTAGGGACCGTTACTTCCAGCACAATATTGCGGTCACCATTCCTGCTGAGTCTCAGCCTGCACCGCAACAACAGCAACAACAAAGACAACCCTTTCAGCAGAGGCCTCAGAGGGCCGGATATCAGGTCAGGGGCAGAGCCATGGATCGTCAATTTGATAGGCCCCCGGTGACCTATGCTTTCTTGTTTAAGAAGCTGACAGATTTGGGGCTTGTGCAAACCAGAACCCTGGCACCTTTGAGACCTGATCAAAGGCCAGCCAGTTATGACGAAAATGTGAAATGCGAATTCCACTCAGGTGCGCCTGGGCATAATATTGAGAACTGTAAAGCTTTTAAGCACACAGTTCAAGACTTAGTGGATTCAAAGGCAATCAACTTCGCACCATCTCCCAATGTCAATACAAATCCCATGCCCGCGCATGGTCAGAGGGGGGTGAATGCTATCTCTGAGGAGAGTCGAGTTGGGTTGTTGTCTGTGGACCAGTTGAAGACTCCGTTGGCCGAGGTCAAGAGGCAGTTATTGAATAATGGGGTCTACCCGGGCTGTAATGTTGGTTGTGCTGGGTGCACTGTTGCTCCCGAGGGATGCGTACTTCTGAGGAAGGTTGTCCAGGGTTTGATGGACAAGGGTGATATTGTGATTGAAAGGAAAGTGGATTCTGTAGCGGTGTATTCATTACTATATGATCTATTGATTAAATCATAAGCAAAGTATACAATAACATAGAGTCGCCACCGCACTTTTATTTATCCAAAGGACTGGCTAAAAAGCGAACAAAAGCCTAAGAAGTTTTACACGTAGAAAACTAATGAAAAGATCAGAGATCGGGGTAAGGGGTAAATTACGTAATGGGAAGGTGTTAGGCACCCACTACGTCCTAGGTACTCCTATGGAGCCCTTTTCACACATTGTTGTTTTGAAAATTATTATTTGTTATGACATAAGTAATTGTGCAAACATGATTGGGATGATGAGAAAAGAATGTACATGTTAATTATTTTTGTGTTCGAACGGATGAACCCGTTGCCTACGTACCTTCCATCAAAGGTAAGGATCAAAACGCCGTAGTTCGGCTAAAAATTTCCAAAAGTTAGTGAGTTCAATTTTAAACACAAGCCCTAAGGTTTTACGTTACCCACGGGAGAAAACTCAACCTTGTATAACAACTAATCCACCATGTGAGAAAAGCTTCAACTTGCCAGAGAGGGGTTAACCCTATAATAGGCAAGGAAGGCTTACAATTCATCAACTAAGGACAAATAGGTGAGATTAATATCAACCAACTAGGGTAAATCAAACCTATAGCTAATGTATGAAAACTTTACAAAGATGGACAAAGCCACAAAAATCATTGAATGGGTGAAGTTAATTGTTTTGGTTTATTTACAAAATATGGTCAAAGTATGATTAATTGCAATTCAAAATGAAGTATTTACAAAATGAAGTTTGAAAAATCAAGGACTTAAGGTCCAAGTTTCTAATTTGGAAAAGAATGTGAGAATGTTTGCACAAGACTTATCTCAAGTTTTTTAACATGTGTGAAAAGGTAGGACATAATGGATGAATGATGGATATGGGATGTAAAAACTTCCTAGAAGGGTTCACCTCTTGAAATCATATAGAAGATGATTCAAGTGTGTCCTTTGGAATAGGCAACAATGAGCAATGGTATATACATGGTATCAGATGAAATTAAATAAAAGCGGATACCGAATGCCACTCAATGGTCTTACATCAGTCTCCTAAAACAAACAGGGATATCGGAAGCCACTCAATGGTGTTATACCAATCTCCATCAAAGCGAAACAAAAACAAAATAGGGATGTCAACTGCCAATCTATCTGGACTTAGGTTGACTCCCACATATGATCATAGGAAATCCAATGCCACATTACAGGGACTTACAATGGATCCTCACATACAAGCAGCAATGTACATCAAGTAATGAGTAAAAGAAGATATGAGTGACCCATGGGGTCTTACACTCTATCTCTTCCATATCATGGGATCAAAAGCCAATCCACATGGTCTTACAATTGTATCCTCCATGGGTAAACAACAATGTCACAAGGACAAACGAAGTGAACATGCACTAATGGCAATCAAAGATGAAAATGCACAATGGCAATCAAGTAATCATGTATGATGAATCAGGTAATAAATCCATATAACCAAAGAGCACACACTATAACCACACAATTTGGACTCAAGCAAGGGTAAGGCATTAAAGCCATCTGGAATAGGGTCAAAGTTGCTCTTAACCTTGCCATTGAGGGGCTAAGGTGAAGCAGATGAGAGGATATGAGGGGTGTACCTCATTGCTCTTATCCCTGGTCAGGGAGAGCATCAGATAATAGAAGATGTGGGAGTTCAGAAAGATGGAACTCTCTCCACAATATATAGACTCGATAGATCTTGGGTTAGGATCTCAATGCTACAACCATGTAATGGGAGCAAGGAGAAGACACACTGAATAGTGGGAGATAGGCTACATATCTCTTATATCCACCAATTGCCTCACATGAGGACTTTTCCTGCTTGGGACAAACATAAACATTCACAAACATTGCCTCTTAAGGAGGACTTCAGACAATTTGCCCGGCCAAATAACAAACCGGGTCTCCAGACTACATGAAGAAGAAGGTTCTATACCCCAATGCAAATTGCTATATAAGCAAAGCAAAGCAAGTTCTTAAGAGAACTGAGCAACTAAAGGGTACCTGAAAACAATCAAATATAATCAGTATCCCAGCATAAACATACAACAATGTAAGAACCAACAGTGTACAATCAAACAATGATGTGCATAGCACAAGGCTCAAGTGAACCAAACATCCTACAAAACACACACATTAGTCATATGTCAAGTCAAACAATCCCAAATGAGAAACAATTCCCTTAAGCATTGACTTCCTAACCTGAAAAGTCACAATCACATTCAAATGTAAGTAACAAGACCACTAGGACAAGCCTAGGGTCCAAAAGAAGGAAAAATCTTAAAACAGCAACCAATTCATGATCAAAGTCAAGCTATTTCAAATACAAAGGGATCCCAATTGGTCCCATATCCAAACTATGTACACATTTTATTCTATACACAATGTAAGGCAAAAGAAGCAAACATGGATCATATATGAGCAACCAGCAAGATCAAATCCAAATAAATGCCAAAATGGATCCAAAAATTCCACAAAAATTCTATCATAAACAGAGGACATTCAGCAAGCTACATGTTAATTTTCAAGCAATTTGGACTAGTGGAACTATGGGAATTAAATCAACATGGCAAAGCATGCAAAAACACAATCAAATGAAGCTACAACATATACATCAACTTCAATTAGATGGTAAACAGTAATGGTACATTAGAAATACATGGGACCAAAGCCAAATGTGAGCTTAATGTGTTAGGAACTACCCTATAAAATTTCATGGTCCTTGGATTAGGTATGTGGATTTGGCAACATGCTAAAGAATGTGTCACAAATGAGGTCCTAACAATGATAGGCAGCATTCAAAAATCTTGATTAATTAGGAAATGGATTGTAAAAATCCACAAAAAAATCACAGTGAAAGTCAACATGTTAAATGTGCTTCATGCAAAAAATTAAGGCCATTGGCCAAGGGGAAGCATGGCAAAAATTTTGGTGAACATGGCATATCAAATGGTGTCACATTTTACACATCCAATTTCAGTAATTCATATCTAAAAAACCAGAAGGCCAAAAAATGCAAACTATATCTCAAAAATTCCAGAAATGAGTTAAGATTCTACACCTAAAATCTCATTTAATTTGGATTATGCATGGTGATTTTATAATTAAAATGGTAAAACATGTGAAAATAGTATACATCATGAACATCTCTATGGCAATTCAAATTTCTACCCAGCAACATTTTTATTTTTGATTCTATAAAATAATAGAGAAAAAAAAGATGATTAACAAAAAAAATCCTGATTTATTTGGATTATTATTGAGGACTATATGATTTTTTGAAGTATTTAAATAATTATTGCATATTTATTTAGGAGTTATTATGAATTTATTTAATTAATTGAATGATAATGGCAAAGTAGTAATAAGCAAAGCCAAGCCTAAAACACTGTCGTTCAACTAAACGACGTGGCGTTATCTCATTGGTTCTGGCAAGTGAAAACATGAATTGGAATGGCAAAACGCGGGGAAGAAGATCTATAAGCGATTCTGCAGAAAAAATCCCACACACCGTTGGAATCGGCGCGAGCTCAGGAGCAAGAATACATAAGCGATTTCGTCTAGAAGTTCTCATACGAGACGAATCGAGCGAAAGAATAAAACGCGACGAAACTTAAATCACAGAATTCTCAGTCAATTTCCAACAATTCTTAATTCTACCAGTTGATATATAATCTACAATAGATGTTCTACAATAACCACAACTCAATTCGACAAATGGTGACACTCGAAATTTTCACCTTCTTGATGACAGTGGAGGAATCGTTGCGTGTTGAGCTCGGCGGCGCGAAACAGATGCTGGAAATTGATTCAGGAGATGCGTGGAGTGATTCGCTTGGCTCAACAATGCTTGAAGGAGTGAAATCGTGCAGCTGCCATGGATGAATGAGGATTGGGACAGTTGCGTTTGTGAGCTTTTTGATCCAAGAACCTGCAAACAGAAACTCAACAACAAGTATAATTGACGAATCCACCAAGAATTCGCACCAAGCTTCAAGAATCATCGATGAATTGGTGAAAAAAGGTTCTTGATGAAAAATGGAAATGTGAGAGAACTTGAGAGCTTTTTGCTTTTTGATTTTTTCTGTTAGATGGAAATTGTGATTACTGTTGAATTCTGTTATAGATTAACTATATATATGAAGCTCATAATCTCACTTTAATCAAAATTAGTGAAAAGAAAGGATTAGTGAAATTTAGCTTTTTTCATGCTTTTGACCTCTTTTGCCTTTTAATGATTGGAAGCCTTGCAGCAGGATTTTTCACTTTGAACCAATTGCAAATACCATTTGGAAGCTGATAGAATTGGTCTCACTTTCAAATTCCTCATATTTTCCATTTCGGACCATTTTGCCCCTCCCTCTTAATTGTTTCACTTCAAAAATGGCCTTTTGCATTGAGCCTTTTCAAAGAAATCCAATTATGCACCCTTGAAGTACTCATTAAATGAAGTTTGTGCATATAAAGAACTTGCAATTTGGACAATCCATGTGGTAGTTATGCCCTCCTGATTACGGGTCTTTTTTGAAATTCATCTGAGCCATATTTTGCAAACCACACATGGGATTTTCAAGTTCTTGTACTTTTTGGAAAGGTGAGATCAAGATCTTAAAATTTCATGTTGGACAAATTTTGATTTGAAGCTTGTATCATGACTTTATCTTGAGGGGAAAAACTTTCCATTTTGGGCAGCTGAAATTACAGGTCCACTTGCCATTTTGGGAAACTGTCTGTCTGAGCTCAATTCCTTCAACCTTGGTCTTTGAAATGCCAAATGAAGTTTATATAGACATGAATGAGACATTTTCAACCATTTCCAATCATCAAATTCCTGATTAAATGCAGAGTTGACCACAGTTGACTTTTGTTGACTTTTGTTTGACTGGGCCAAGTTCTGATGAATTCCAAGCCTCTTTCACATGAAATCTCGATTCCAAATGACATCACAAGTTATATGAACTTTCAATGAATGATCATGGTGTCCAAATTCTTCAAGAATGGTCACCATCCACTGCTCAATGACTGATTTAACTGCTTTGACCTAGCTAGCTTCATCTGCAAGCAACATGGTTAAATGACAATATTTTTGTACTTTTGGTTAGTAAACATATGAAAAGCAATGACATACAAATGCTATACATGCTTGGTGATCAAGAATCACACTCACAAGGTAACCCACCCACTAAGAGGGAAGCTAGGGTATGCAATGATCCTTGAGGCCATGATATGGTATGTTATGGGCCATGAGGGATCTTAGGGCCAAAATTGGGGTCTTACAGATGCCCCTATTTAAGGTCATTCTATCCGGAGAAATGAAGTTTAGAAATCTTCATCTCGACGCGGTAGAATGGGCTTAAATAATAGTAATGAGACAAATTTTGGTCCCTAAGAGACCTCATGATGCAGATGTATGCATGCAAAAGCAAATTCTGTGGGGAATATGGTTCACACAGAAGAAAAGACGATCCGTCGGAGTAATACACTCACCAGGAACAGATACTCAACTAGTAAGACTCTTATGGGGATTCTTATTGGGGGACAGTAAAGGAAAATGCGTGAGCAGGACACGACTTTGAGTAGGGATAACAGACATCGGACTGGAGAACTTGCTGGGAGGCAAAGGACTCACACCGGGAAATAAAGGGTTCCAGAGGAAGATAAATCCATTGGAAAGACATAAGCTGACTCAAACTATCCACAAAGGATACTTCGGATAAAAATCCGGACTCGGACCAGGAAAAGATTCACATAGAACCTCCCTGCCGGGAAAGTGCATATACTGGGGAATAAACACCCATATAGAAAAAGGGTAAAAATCACAACAGGAAATTCCACAGGGGAACGTCTAACAAAGAGACTCTCCTGGGAAAAGCAACAAGAATTGAGGTGTTACCGGTATAAGGGTAACAAACTCAGGAAGAATGAATATCTAAGACCGGTATAAGGGTGAGAGATATCAATCAACCAACATCTGAGAGAGACCAACAAAGGGTATAAAACTCAGGAAATTCTGACTCCACAGGGGACCAAAGTCATAATAGGGAGTAGACAGGAAGGAAACACCAGGGATACCGAGGTATATAATAGGTGACCGACCGAGCGTGAATTGGTATATATGCCAAGACACTCATCATCCGAAAGGAGGGCTTGAAAAAGCAAAACAATTTATAGGATGGACATTCGAATCCACAACGGGAAAACGAACCTTACTCAACTGGGGACACAAACCCAAAGAGTGCATGAGATATAATATCCATTACCGGCAGACCGTGGATAAGAATACTCGCATGAGATATATTATCTATTACCGTCAGAACGTAGATAATAAACTCGCATGGTAAGAAACACCAGAGATACCGAAGTACATAATAGGTGATCTACCGAAACGTGAATTGGTATATATGCCAAAACACACATCCGAAACACAAACAGGTTAAAGGATGAATATTCGATTCTACAAAGAATACGAATCTTACTCTGGGGAAAATCAACAAAGGACTTCAGCCAAAGAGCGCATGAGACATATTATTCATTACCGGCAGACCGTGAATAATATACTCGAAAGGAAAAGACACCAGAGATACCGAGGTATATAATAGGTGACTAACCGAAAAGAGGGACAATCGTTACCAAGCATCCGGGTAAACGAGAGACAACTCAACGGGATAAATTGCAAGCATCCGGCAATTATCCAACAACAAGAATATTCGACTCCGCAAAGGGAAATAACGAATCTTACTCGACCAAGGAAACACAAAAGGCTTCAACTGAGGAGTGCATGAGATATATTATCCATTACCGTCAGAACGTGGATAGTATACTCGCATGGAAGATTATCCACAACCGGTATAAGGGTTAATAAAGGATAAATCGACCGAAAAGAAAGGCATCAGGATACCAACAGGCATATAATGATGACCAATCAAAGGAACAACAACATTACCAACAAAAGGGTAAATGAAAGACTCACTGGGGATAAATTGCAAGCATCCGGCAATTATCCACACTGGAGATACATTGATAAACAATCAATGATCCTGGGAACAAATCACTAGCAAACGGTGAAAAGACCCACTGGCGACTTCAAAAAGGATAACATTGCAAGCATCCGGCAATGATCCAGAAGACTGCTGGGAATACAAGTGCTTATTCAAGAGCAACTAACCCGAAGCAGGGAGGAATATCAACATCGAATATTGAATGAAGATAACCACAAAGATATTAGGGTTTACATCTACCGAATACGGGGCAGAAGACCGAAAATCTGGCTGAGGAAACAAGAGGTTTAACAATACCGACTACTGGGTAAGAAACCAAAGACTCAGCTGAGGATAAAATTGCTAGCAATCGGCAATTATCCGCAAGTATCATAAGATACAACTCCGCTGGAGAGTAAAATCACAGCGACAAAGGATTTACAACTACCGAATACGGGGTAGAAGACCACAAATTCCACTGGGGATATAAATCACCACAGGGAACAAAACTCTGTTTGGGATAAAACCACAACAACAGAAATCCACCACTAATTAGATCGAACCACAAAGGTCACCACTGTTAGGGGGAAAGAGATAGGACTTACGACTACCGGTATGAGGGCAGTGGCCAACACTCTGGTGAGGATAAAAGATTACGGTTTAATATCAAACCACTAACTCCACGTGGGGATGGAAATATATCACAAATCCGCACGAGAAACCGAAAGTGAGGTTTAACAACCACAAACTCTGCTGGAGAATAACAAAACAGGATTTATGACTACCCAATATTAGGCAGAAAACCAACAACTCTTGCCGAGGAATAAAAGGTATATAACCACCAATTCCGATAAAAGGGCAAGGAAAATAGGACTTATAACTACCGGTATAAGGGTAGAGGCCAAATCGACTCTTGCGGAGGAATGAAAGGTGTATAACCACAAATTCCGCCGAGAGGAAAGGAACAATAGGACTTACAACTACCGGTATGAGGGTAGAGGCCCGAAAAATTCCGCTGGGGATAAAAATCACCACAGGAAATCACAAGAAACAAACGACAAACGCCAATTCGGGAAAGATCCGAAAAGACAGACTGGATCAAGACACGTCCTAATGAGGATATAGATCAGATAGGAACATCCATCCCAATATATGTGTTGGGAGGAAACGGAAGAAACCGTCATCCACGAGGAAATATCTCAGTGGGGAATTGCAGAAGGACAGACAAACACTTTCTGCTTATGGGGCTGACTCTATATGGAGAGATTTAACCCGACATCCGCTTGGGGAGATCTATGAGGAGATCTACATCATAGCAGGGAATAACAAACAAAGGATATATGGCAAAAAATGCAACATGAATATCTGAATGTTCATGAATATGCATGAATACGCGTGATTTATGTTTGATGAATGCTGACAAAACAGACATATCTAACACAACAGGTCCAGGAATCAAATGCCCGGTATTACACTTCCAGGGGAAAACCAACTGGAAAGCCAATCTGCTGGAGATCCACATACTATAAAGCAAAGATCTGTCGGTACTGCTGGAAAGCAGAAGCAAAAGAAATCAGAGACATCTAGAGAAAACCAAATCTCTGGGTAATGGATCAGCGAAACATCCCAATTAGGGCACAGAAAGTCACAACGGGCAAAACAACCACCAAGACAAATCTGTTGGGGAACAAGAGAAAATCTCAAAATCCTGCAGGGGATCCTAGCAAACACTGCTATGGAAAGGATCCAACATAACTCCATTGGGGAACAACCCACTGAGGGAGCAAAGATCATCCAGATAGAGTCTGGCTGCATAAGCAACTCTACGGGGGATATTATCAATCACTGTCGGTTACATCCACTGAGGGAGAAAGAATAGATCACACAAGTAGATTCTGCGACAAACCACTCTACTTGGGGAGGGTACACAAACCAAACTGATCACAACAAGTAGGTTCTGCAATACAAGCCACCTCTACTGGGGATCACAAACAGTCAGGAAATTAATCCGATCAACCACTGAGTAGGAAAATAAATCCATGCTCTGTTGAGGAGAAAATAAGCACTCTGATGGAGAGATAGCAACAACTCCACTGACGACTTCGCCGGGAAAAGGTAAAGTATCGGGTATCAAACCACTGACTTACCGAGTCTTCCAAAAGAAAGCGAACGTGCTGAGGAAACAGACAACTCCGCTGGCAACTGCACTGGGAAGAGTATCAACAACTCTGCACGCGATTCCGATGGGGACATCAACAACAGTTCTACTCATGACTGTGTTGAGGAGACAAATAAAGTCTGGGAATATGGATGAAATATCGGGATCAACCCACTCAACCACTGAATCTTCAAAAGAAATCAACCATGCTACGGAGACCACTGCTGGAGAAGAAACTGAGTCTTCCACAAACACTCTGCTCTGACTGCACTGGCAACTCCCCTAGGGAGAAATACGGGATATGGGAATATCAACCCACTAACCACAAATCTTCAGAACAACTGAACGACCAAGTCGGGGAGAGACTACTGCTGGAGAACAGACCGAGTCTTCAACATACAACTCTGCTTCGGGGAGTCAAAATCCACATAAGCTCTGCTTAGGGAACAACCCTATCAACAAATCTCTGCTTGGGGAACAACCCCAACAACAGAATCTGGAGAAGAAGGATACAAACCAAACCAGGAATATGAACCAATGTCTTACCTGTTGGGAATCATGCCACCCTTGGGAGAGCACTGAGAAATTCTTTGAGTATCCTCTTATCATTGTGAATGTTCACTTTGTTTAAAACAATCATTTTGAAAAAATTTTGTTTTTGAAACAATGACATTTTTATCAATTAAAACATGCAAAACATTTGTTGAATTGAAACAAATAAGAGTGCAAATAATTGGATAAAAGCTCAAATTTATTTGATGGAATGGTAGTCTGCAAATGGCAAGACTCCATAGATCTGTACAAATTTGAAATCAGTGATATATATTGGAAGAGGGCTACATTGAACATAATGATCCTTTCTCTACCAATTTGAATCTCGATGTATTCGAAGCTTCAGTTGACGACGAATCGAGAATCCTCTGACGAAGCGACGACTGGTGAAACAGAAAGTCTTGTCAGGATACAGTTACTTGCCTGATCCCTAACTTTTGCCTAGATTGCCCCAAGGTGAGGTACTCAATCTAGCGGGATGCAAATATGCTTTTTTATCATGTCTCTAATTTTGCCTGGATTACCCTTGCGGGATCTCCATCGAGACGCTTATTTTTGCCTAAGCCGCCCTTTCGGGTTTTCAACTTAGCGAGTTATTCTGTTTTTCATTTGCATATACTTTTTTTTCTAGGCAAAGTATTTCTTGACTGCATCTGAATTCACAGGACGAGTGAAATCCTCCCCATCCATTGTTGTAAGCATCAAAGCTCCGCCTGAAAAGGCTCTCTTAACAACATATGGACCCTCATAGTTTGGAGTCCACTTGCCCCTGGAATCGGGCGCGAAAGACAAAACTTTCTTGAGCACGAGGTCACCTCCTCTGAACACACGAGGCTTGACCTTCTTATCGAATGATTTCTTCATTCTCTGCTGATATAACTGACCATGACACATGGCAGTTAATCTCTTCTCTTCAATCAAATTCAGCTGGTCATAACGACTCTGAACCCATTCAGCATCAGTCAACTAGGGACTTGAGGGTATCATTCTTCTTTTTTCTCTTTGAAAAATTTTCCTGATTTTTCATCTTATTCTGATTTTTCCACCCTCTTCTCTTTCTTTTTTTTTTTTTTTTATTACATTACATTACATTTGTAACGCCCCAGTTGGACTATTTTGCTGATTCTCAAGATACAGCTGAATGAGCTTCTTTTATGCTCAAGAAGTCGGGTAATCTCATCAGGAATCCCCTCAACATCATCTTCCTCTGCCTCGAATACAAGGAATTCAAATTTGGGAGATGGCGTTGGATCATTATGTTCAATGGGTTTAGAAATCCCTGCATAATGATTCTGGTTAATGAAAAGCTTTTGAATTTAAACAAGCAAATCATTTATGCAGATGAAAAAGCTATTTTCTTGTTTTTCATGGTTTTTTGTGATCACCGATTTCATGCAAAAAGCAAAAAGTGAAAACAAATGGAAAAATAAATGTTTGACAATGCATTAATTGAATGAAAACATCATTGTTTTAAATGTTGCCAACAATGTCATCACTTCTCCTTTTGGCATGGGAGAAGGGTTTCAAACAAAGTGAGCATATTACTCTGACTTATGGATAACTGTTGGAACTTCTACAGCGACCCAATTGTGGCAGATACCTCCAGGGATAACAAAGTTGCTCAGATCCTCTGTATCCTCTTCTAAGATAGCAGCAGCTTCCTCTGATTGCTCGTCATATGCCCCAGAACAGTAGCCAATGCCAGCCCGGGATTTAATCCATCAAAGGTACTCAGTCGGGAAAATTCCTCCTTGAGTTCAAAATTCTCTTGCTCAAAATGATCCATCAATCTCTGGAATAGTTGGCTCTGGTATAATACCGGCGAGGTGCGTCTTCAAAATAAATGAAGATCGCAGGGTCCGACCACAGGACAGGGGTTTGAACAAAGCCCGCTTATGCACATGATGCATGAAGTGTTTATGTATATGCTTTGTTTTTATTTCAAAGGAACTCGAGGGTTCTATTTGCAAACTTTGAAATATTTAGCATTTTATTGCATATGGAAATATCTCATCAGATATGCCAGGTGAAAAAATTTTCCTGGTTTTTTCATGTTTGAAAACTTTTGCCAATAAACTCCTTTGAGTTCCTTGAAAATTTTCTTTTTATCTGATGATATGGATGCGGATGAATGTATGAATGTATGAATGCAACAATCACACTCAAGGATCAAGCAAAGCACACCAGACAAAGGTCATGGGAAAGCTCATTGTATCCCTAATATCAATCATCCATTTTGGTGGATTTAGGTTTTCACCTTATCGACACCCAAGTTCCATTGATATTAACGGTACATGAACCGGTTCAAACCTCCTTAGTATCAACCAGCCGCTTTGATGGATTTCGGTTTTACACCTGATCCGGGATCCATTGATATTAAGGTTGCCTGAACGACTCAACCATGAATCACGAGTTTGTTGATAATCACGAGCATGGAGTCTTGGTTAAGAACCACCCAAAGGGAATGTACTAGGGTTTAAACCTGCCAGACATGTTCTATCAGAGGTTCCCATGATCATCGTCCCATCTTTCGGATATTATCGGAGGAACGAATACTCGTATTCCAAAAATATTCTCAAGAGAAACTCTTATGAGTGTAGTATCGCGTGACAATCGCATCAGAACTTACATCTGAACGACCTCCGCACTACGTCCTAAAATAGGCCAAGACGGGTTCGGTAAACTAAGGTCCTTGGCTTCTAAGGCACATGATTGAAAGAATAATGCCTAACCACAAATAACTTGTGTGACATTATTAATCCAACATGACCTCCACCAAGTGAATGGACTCGCAAGTCAACTGGTTAAGGACTACTCCACACCAGTCGACAAGACTATGCCATTCTCCTATCCTAGAGTGCACTCGAGTTCGGGTATAGAACTCATCTCACAGATCACCAAAGCAAACAGCAATTGTATATCAAGCAATTCACACATTACAATCAATACAGTTATCTCAAATTGTACAAAAATATGTCAAATAACAATAATAATATATCACACAACAATGGTGAAAAGTTGGCAATACCACCAAGGAGTCTTTATCCCCAGCAGAGTCGCCACTTTTCTGTAGCGGTGTATTCATTACTATATGATCTATTGATTAAATCATAAGCAAAGTATATAATAACATAGAGTCGCCACCGCACTTTTATTTATCCAAAGGACTGGCTAAAAAGCGAACAAAAGCCTAAGAAGTTTTACACGTAGAAAACTAATGAAAAGATCAGAGATCGGGGTAAGGGGTAAATTACGTAATGGGAAGGTGTTAGGCACCCACTACGTCCTAGGTACTCCTATGGAGCCCTTTTCACACATTGTTGTTTTGAAAATTATTATTTGTTATGACATAAGTAATTGTGCAAACATGATTGGGATGATGAGAAAAGAATGTACATGTTAATTATTTTTGTGTTCGAACGGATGAACCCGTTGCCTACGTACCTTCCATCAAAGGTAAGGATCAAAACGCCGTAGTTCGGCTAAAAATTTCCAAAAGTTAGTGAGTTCAATTTTAAACACAAGCCCTAAGGTTTTACGTTACCCACGGGAGAAAACTCAACCTTGTATAACAACTAGTCCACCATGTGAGAAAAGCTTCAACTTGCCAGAGAGGGGTTAACCCTATAATAGGCAAGGAAGGCTTACAATTCATCAACTAAGGACAAATAGGTGAGATTAATATCAACCAACTAGGGTAAATCAAACCTATAGCTAATGTATGAAAACTTTACAAAGATGGACAAAGCCACAAAAATCATTGAATGGGTGAAGTTAATTGTTTTGGTTTATTTACAAAATATGGTCAAAGTATGATTAATTGCAATTCAAAATGAAGTATTTACAAAATGAAGTTTGAAAAATCAAGGACTTAAGGTCCAAGTTTCTAATTTGGAAAAGAATGTGAGAATGTTTGCACAAGACTTATCTCAAGTTTTTTAACATGTGTGAAAAGGTAGGACATAATGGATGAATGATGGATATGGGATGTAAAAACTTCCTAGAAGGGTTCACCTCTTGAAATCATATAGAAGATGATTCAAGTGTGTCCTTTGGAATAGGCAACAATGAGCAATGGTATATACATGGTATCAGATGAAATTAAATAAAAGCGGATACCGAATGCCACTCAATGGTCTTATATCAGTCTCCTAAAACAAACAGGGATATCGGAAGCCACTCAATGGTGTTATACCAATCTCCATCAAAGCGAAACAAAAACAAAATGGGGATGTCAACTGCCAATCTATCTGGACTTAGGTTGACTCCCACATATGATCATAGGAAATCCAATGCCACATTACAGGGACTTACAATGGATCCTCACATACAAGCAGCAATGTACATCAAGTAATGAGTAAAAGAAGATATGAGTGACCCATGGGGTCTTACACTCTATCTCTTCCATATCATGGGATCAAAAGCCAATCCACGTGGTCTTACAATTGTATCCTCCATGGGTAAACAACAATGTCACAAGGACAAAAGAAGTGAACATGCACTAATGGCAATCAAAGATGAAAATGCACAATGGCAATCAAGTAATCATGTATAATGAATCAGGTAATAAATCCATATAATCAAAGAGCACACACTATAACCACACAATTTGGACTCAAGCAAGGGTAAGGCATTAAAGCCATCTGGAATAGGGTCAAAGTTGCTCTTAACCTTGCCATTGAGGGGCTAAGGTGAAGCAGATGAGAGGATATGAGGGGTGTACCTCATTGCTCTTATCCCTGGTCAGGGAGAGCATCAGATAATAGAAGATGTGGGAGTTCAGAAAGATGGAACTCTCTCCACAATATATAGACTCGATAGATCTTGGGTTAGGATCTCAATGCTACAACCATGTAATGGGAGCAAGGAGAAGACACACTGAATAGTGGGAGATAGGCTACATATCTCTTATATCCACCAATTGCCTCACATGAGGACTTTTCCTGCTTGGGACAAACATAAACATTCACAAACATTACCTCTTAAGGAGGACTTCAGACAATTTGCCCGGCCAAATAACAAACCGGGTCTCCAGACTACATGAAGAAGAAGGTTCTATACCTCAATGCAAATTGCTATATAAGCAAAGCAAAGCAAGTTCTTAAGAGAACTGAGCAACTAAAGGGTACCTGAAAACAATCAAATATAATCAGTATCCCAGCATAAACATACAACAATGTAAGAACCAACAGTGTACAATCAAACAATGATGTGCATAGCACAAGGCACAAGTGAACCAAACATCCTACAAAACACACACATTAGTCATATGTCAAGTCAAACAATCCCAAATGAGAAACAATTCCCTTAAGCATTGACTTCCTAACCTGAAAAGTCACAATCACATTCAAATGTAAGTAACAAGACCACTAGGACAAGCCTAGGGTCCAAAAGAAGGAAAAATCTTAAAACAGCAACCAATTCATTATCAAAGTCAAGCTATTTCAAATACAAAGGGATCCCAATTGGTCCCATATCCAAACTATGTACACATTTTATTCTATACACAATGTAAGGCAAAAGAAGCAAACATGGATCATATATGAGCAACCAGCAAGATCAAATCCAAATAAATGCCAAAATGGATCCAAAAATTCCACAAAAATTCTATCATAAACAGAGGACATTCAACAAGCTACATGTTAATTTTCAAGCAATTTGGACTAGTGGAACTATGGGAATTAAATCAACATGGCAAAGCATGCAAAAACACAATCAAATGAAGCTACAACATATACATCAACTTCAATTAGATGGTAAACAGTAATGGTACATTAGAAATACATGGGACCAAAGCCAAATGTGAGCTTAATGTGTTAGGAACTACCCTATCAAATTTCATGGTCCTTGGATTAGGTATGTGGATTTGGCAACATGCTAAAGAATGTGTCACAAATGAGGTCCTAACAATGATAGGCAGCATTCAAAAATCTTGATTAATTAGGAAATGGATTGTAAAAATCCACAAAAAAATCACAGTGAAAGTCAACATGTTAAATGTGCTTCATGCAAAAAATTAAGGCCATTGGCCAAGGGAAAGCATGGCAAAAATTTTGGTGAACATGGCATATCAAATGGTGTCACATTTTACACATCCAATTTCATTAATTCATATCTAAAAAACCAGAAGGCCAAAAAATGCAAACTATATCTCAAAAATTCCAGAAATGAGTTAAGATTCTACACCTAAAATCTCATTTAATTTGGATTATGCATGGTGATTTTATAATTAAAATGGTAAAACATGTGAAAATAGTATACATCATGAACATCTCTATGGCAATTCAAATTTCTACCCAGCAACATTTTTATTTTTGATTCTATAAAATAATAGAGAAAAAAAAGATGATTAACAAAAAAAATCCTGATTTATTTGGATTATTATTGAGGACTATATGATTTTTTGAAGTATTTAAATAATTATTGCATATTTATTTAGGAGTTATTATGAATTTATTTAATTAATTGAATGATAATGGCAAAGTAGTAATAAGCAAAGCCAAGCCTAAAACACTGTCGTTCAACTAAACGACGTGGCGTTATCTCATTGGTTCTGGCAAGTGAAAACATGAATTGGAATGGCAAAACGCGGGGAAGAAGATCTATAAGCGATTCTGCAGAAAAAATCCCAGGCCTTCAACAAGTTCTTCGCTATTCTTCAACTTCTTCATCTGCGAATTTAGGTTTTGGTCCAATTGTAACGAAAATACGCAATCCACACACCGTTGGAATCGGCGCGAGCTCAGGAGCAAGAATACATAAGCGATTTCGTCTAGAAGTTCTCATACGAGACGAATCGAGCGAAAGAATAAAACGCGACGAAACTTAAATCACAGAATTCTTAGTCAATTTCCAACAATTCTTAATTCTACCAGTTGATATATAATCTACAATAGATGTTCTACAATAACCACAACTCAATTCGACAAATGGTGACACTCGAAATTTTCACCTTCTTGATGACAGTGGAGGAATCGTTGCGTGTTGAGCTCGGCGGCGCGAAACAGATGCTGGAAATTGATTCAGGAGATGCGTGGAGTGATTCGCTTGGCTCAACAATGCTTGAAGGAGTGAAATCGTGCAGCTGCCATGGATGAATGAGGATTGGGACAGTTGCGTTTGTGAGCTTTTTGATCCAAGAACCTGCAAACAGAAACTCAACAACAAGTATAATTGACGAATCCACCAAGAATTCGCACCAAGCTTCAAGAATCGTCGATGAATTGGTGAAAAAAGGTTCTTGATGAAAAATGGAAATGTGAGAGAACTTGAGAGCTTTTTGCTTTTTGATTTTTTCTGTTAGATGGAAATTGTGATTACTGTTGAATTCTGTTATAGATTAACTATATATATGAAGCTCATAATCTCACTTTAATCAAAATTAGTGAAAAGAAAGGATTAGTGAAATTTAGCTTTTTTCATGCTTTTGACCTCTTTTGCCTTTTAATGATTGGAAGCCTTGCAGCAGGATTTTTCACTTTGAACCAATTGCAAATACCATTTGGAAGCTGATAGAATTGGTCTCACTTTCAAATTCCTCATATTTTCCATTTCGGACCATTTTGCCCCTCCCTCTTAATTGTTTCACTTCAAAAATGGCCTTTTGCATTGAGCCTTTTCAAAGAAATCCAATTATGCACCCTTGAAGTACTCATTAAATGGAGTTTGTGCATATAAAGAACTTGCAATTTGGACAATCCATGTGGTAGTTATGCCCTCCTGATTACGGGTCTTTTTTGAAATTCATCTGAGCCATATTTTGCAAACCACACATGGGATTTTCAAGTTCTTGTACTTTTTGGAAAGGTGAGATCAAGATCTTAAAATTTCATGTTGGACAAATTTTGATTTGAAGCTTGTATCATGACTTTATCTTGAGGGGAAAAACTTTCCATTTTGGGCAGCTGAAATTACAGGTCCACTTGCCATTTTGGGAAACTGTCTGTCTGAGCTCAATTCCTTCAACCTTGGTCTTTGAAATGCCAAATGAAGTTTATATAGACATGAATGAGACATTTTCAACCATTTCCAATCATCAAATTCCTGATTAAATGCAGAGTTGACCACAGTTGACTTTTGTTGACTTTTGTTTGACTGGGCCAAGTTCTGATGAATTCCAAGCCTCTTTCACATGAAATCTCGATTCCAAATGACATCACAAGTTATATGAACTTTCAATGAATGATCATGGTGTCCAAATTCTTCAAGAATGGTCACCATCCACTGCTCAATGACTGATTTAACTACTTTGACCTAGCTAGCTTCATCTGCAAGCAACATGGTTAAATGACAATATTTTTGTACTTTTGGTTAGTAAACATATGAAAAGCAATGACATACAAATGCTATACATGCTTGGTGATCAAGAATCACACTCACAAGGTAACCCACCCACTAAGAGGGAAGCTAGGGTATGCAATGATCCTTGAGGCCATGATATGGTATGTTATGGGCCATGAGGGATCTTAGGGCCAAAATTGGGGTCTTACAGATTCGGGGAAAGATGAAGTCTCCACCATAACTATTTATTTTGATCCGGTGGATTTGTCGGATCTTGCTGAAGCGGCTCCGGTTACCATCACGGTGCCTGGGCCGATTCCCTACGACAAAGATGATGCCGTGCCGTGGCATTATGGTGGGGAAGTATACTGTAACAGTGAAAAAGTAGAAGAGTAATCTGCAAGTGAAACCACCGTGCTAAAGGTGGATAATGCCGGTCCCAGCGGTTTCACTCGCAGCGGTAGACTGTTTGCTCCTGATGCGTTAAGGAGAGGAGAAGAAGAAAAAGATCAAAAAGAAAAGGCCGAGGCTTTAGCCAGGGCGAAAGGGAAGGCTGTGGCGGATGGAAGTACTCCAGTGATGACACCGGCGCCTGCGGGGTCGGAAAACAAAATTGATGATGATGCTGAAGAATTCTTAAGAATCATCAAGAAGTCGGAGTATAAATTGGTGGATCATCTGCAGCAGACTCCTTCCAAAATCTCAATTCTTTCATTGCTGCTGAGCTCTGAGGGGCATAGGGAGGCCTTGTTGAAAATTCTGAAGAAGGCCTATGTTCCTCAGGAGATAACAATAAATCAATTGGAGACGGTCGTGTCTAATGTGCATGCTAGCCATGGGCTGGTTTTACGGACATGGACCTGACAGTGGATGGAAGGAATCACAATAGGGCATTACACATAGCTATGGAATGTAAAGGGGCCGTGCTTTCGCATGTGCTGGTTGATACCGGCTCCTCATTAAATGTGTTGCCGAAGAAGGCTCTGGCAAAGCTGAATTGTGATGGGCTGATTTTGACCCCGACTGATTTGATTGTGCGGGCTTTTGATGGGTCGAAGCGGGCCGTGTTCGGGAGGTGGAGTTGCCAGTGAAGATTGGCCCGGAGGTGTTTAAGTCAACCTTCTATGTCATGGATATCCAGCCAGCCTATAGTTGCTTGTTGGGTAGGCCATGGATTCATGCTGCGGGAGCAGTTACATCGACTTTGCACCAGAAATTAAAGTATATCTGGGAGGGCCAAGTCGTCACTGTTTGTGGGGAAGAGGACATTTTTGTCAGCCACTTGTCCTCATTCAAATACGTAGAGATGGATGGTGAAATCTGGGAGACGCCTAGCCAGGCATTTGAAACCATCAAGGTGGAGAATGCTCTGTTTGCTAAAGAAGAAGAAAAACCGTCCATTGCTTCATATAAACAGGCCGCTGAGGTGGTTAAAAGTGGAGAGGCTCCTGGCTGGGGCAGAATGATGGAGGTCCCCGCGAAGAAGGATCGTTTTGGAGTTGGGTATCAGCCTAGCAGAGGCTCGTCTGGGCAAGGCAGAGGAAGTCGTACGTCAGTCACCTTTACAAGTGCCGGAATGCTGGATCCGGATCACATCTGCATGATGAGTGAAGATGCTGATAGTGACTGCAACATGGACCGGTGGATAAAGCCGTGCACACCAGGGATGGAAATCCAGAACTGGAAGGCCGAAGAGATCATCCGGGTCACTCTGCTGGAAGAGTAATATTTTTCCTGTTTTCAATTTTGTATGCATGCAAAACCATACGTGTTGCCCGACACGTGATGGTTCATTGTAAGGGCCACCTCATGTTTAAATTTGCAAGATTTTTGCATCATTAATAAAGGGTGTTTTTTCAGTTAAAAGCGGTGTTCCCTGTTTTTCATTTATTTTTGCAGTTTAAAAAATAAAAACAAATAAAAATGGCAATATTTTCATTTTTTTCTTTTCAATTTGTCTCACACCGGTTCTAAAGCAATGCATGAATCAACATTCATGCAGATGTGATTCCTCCCCGGATCTCATTGATAACAATTCTGTTACACCCTTATATGACTTCGACAATCCGATCTATCTTGCTGAAGAAGAAGACGAAGAAGATTGTGAACTGCCGGAGGAACTAGCCAGGTTGTTAAAACAAGAGGAGAAGGTGATTCAGCCGCATGAAGAGCCGATTGAGGTCGTGAATCTGGGTACCGATGAGATGAAGAAAGAAGTGAAAATCGGGGCTGCTTTGGAGGAGAGTGTCAAGAGCAGATTGGTGGCATTGTTAAAAGAGTATGTCGACATCTTTGCCTGGTCTTATCAAGATATGCCAGAGTTGGATACCGATATCGTTGTGCACAAGCTACCGTTGAGAGCAGATTGTCCTCCAGTGAAGCAGAAGTTGCGCAGGACTCGACCTGATATGGCAATGAAAATTAAGGAAGAAGTACAAAAGCAGTGGGATGCTGGTTTCCTTGCCGTTACTAATTATCCGCCATGGGTTGCAAATATTGTGCCAGTCCCGAAGAAAGATGGTAAGTTGAGAATGTGTGTGGACTACCGAGATCTGAATAGAGCTAGTCCGAAAGATGATTTTCCGTTACCTCACATTGACGTGTTGGTAGATAATACAGCTCAATTCTCGGTGTTTTCCTTCATGGATGGCTTTTTTGGCTATAATCAAATCAAGATGTCGCCAGAGGATATGGAGAAAACAACGTTCATTACACCGTGGGGCACTTTTTGTTATAAGGTGATGCCATTCGGTCTCAAGAACGCCGATGCTACTTATCAGAGAGCCATGGTGACTTTGTTTCATGATATGATTCATCATGAAATTGAATGCTATGTTGATGACATGATAGCAAAGTCCCAGACAGAAGAAGGACATTTGGTAGATTTGGCTAAGTTGTTTGACCGGTTAAGATTGTTCAGACTGAGGTTGAATCCGAATAAGTGCACGTTCGGAGTGCGGTCCGGTAAATTGCTGGGGTTCATTGTAAGCGAGAAAGGAATCGAGGTTGATCCTGCAGAAGTAAAAGCAATAAGAGAAATTCCTGAACCGAGGACAGAGAAGGAGGTTCGTGGTTTTTTAGGTAGATTGAACTACATTTCACGGTTCATATCTCATCTAACAGCCACGTGCGAACCGATATTCAAATTGTTGAGAAAAGATCAAACGGTCAGGTGGAATGATGATTGTCAAGCGGCATTTGAAAGAATAAAAGAATATTTGCAGGAGCCTCCGATTCTGATGCCTCCCGTGGAGGGAAGACCGTTAATTCTGTACCTGACAGTCCTCGAGGGGTCTATGGGGTGTGTATTGGGGCAGCATGACGAGTCTGGTCGAAAAGAGCATGCCATATACTACCTTAGCAAAAAGTTTACCGACTGTGAAACAAGATATTCACTGCTCGAGAAAACTTGCTGTGCTTTGGCCTGGGCTGCTCGCCGACTGAGACAGTATATGCTGGTTCATACCACTTTGTTGATTTCCAAGATGGATCCAATCAAGTACATTTTTGAGAAGCCAGCATTGACCGAACGGGTTGCGAGGTGGCAAATGATTTTGACTGAGTATGATATTCAGTACACCTCTCAGAAAGCGATTAAAGGGAGTGTATTGTCTGATTACCTCGCCTAGCAACCTATTGATGATTATCAACCGATGAAGTTTGAATTCCCTGATGAGAACATCATGTTTCTCAAATCGAAAGATTGCGAGGAACCTATCCCGGAGGAGGGGCCTGACCCTGAATCCGAATGGATTCTGATGTTTGATGGGGCCGTTAACGTGAATGGAAGCGGTGTTGGTGCTGTTTTGGTTACGCCGAAAGGATCTCACATTCCTTTTGCTGCCCCGCTAACATTTGAGTGCACCAACAACGTGGCTGAATATGAAGCTTGTATATTGGGGATTGAAGAGGCGATTGATTTGAGAATCAAGAACCTTGTCATATATGGAGATTCAGCTCTGGTCGTGAATCAGGTTAACGGAAAATGGTATACGCATCAATCTCATTTGGTTCCGTATCGAGATTATACGAGGAGATTGTTGACGTTTTTCACCAAGGTGAAGATGCATCATGTGCCCAGAGAGGAGAATCCTTTGGCAGATGCTTTGGCTACTCTAGTTGCCTTGATTAAAGTGCAGAGGTGGAATCAGTTCCCCAGTATGGAGATAGGGCGTCTGGATAGACCAGCTTATGTGTTTGCTGTTGATACAGCACCTGATGATGAGAAGCCATGGTATTACGATATCAAACGCTATCTTGAGACGCAAGAATATCCTGAGGGAGCGTCGAAGAAAGATCGAAAGACTCTGCGGAGGTTGGCCATGGTATTTTACCTGAATAAGGATGGGGTTCTGTACAAGAGGAATTTTGATTGGGTCTTGCTCAGATGTGTTGATGATAGAGAAGCAAGTCAATTGATGAAAGAAGTTCATGAAGGCTCATTCGTGTAGCACCTCAAATTTGCACCCTACCATTGTGTACATTCATTTCATATTAGGTCATAGCATTAACAATGTCCACTGCATAACATTGCATTGTCCATTTGCCCAAGTGCAAGCTCAGTTGATGAATCAGGACAAACTGATCAGGAGAATCAGTCGATCAAGCAAGCATGTGCCATTTTCATTGAGATAAAGCCCTAGGGTTGATTTTTCAAGCTCATATGGTCCAAGGATCATTTTGAAGTGGTTTGGCCAAAGATTGGATGCTCAGAAGTCACCAGTCATTGTTCAGTCAACCAGAAACCCTAGAAAGTCAACTGTGGTCAACTGTGCCCGATTTTATGGATTGGAAGGTGGGAAATGGTTTGAAAGGCCTCATTCATGTCCATATAAGTCTCATTTGACATATCAAAGACCAAGGTTGAAGGATTTGAGCTCAGACAGAAAGTTTCCAAAAATAGCAGGTGACCTGTAATTTCAGCTGCCCAAAATGGAAACTTTTTCTCCTCAAAATAACTTCATCATACAAGCTTCAAATGGAATTTTGTCCAACATGAAAGTTGAAGATCTTGTTCTCACCTTTCCAAAAAGTCCAAGAACTCAAAAATCCAATGTGTGGTTTGCAAAATATGGCTCAGTGAATTTCAGAAAAGACCCGTAATCAGGAGGCCATAACTACCACATGGTTTGTCCAAATTGCAAGTTCTTTATATGCACAAACTCCATTTGACATGTACTTCAAGGGTGCATCATTGTATTTTTCTAAAAATGGCCAAGGCAAAAAGTCACTTTTCAACTGGACTGTTAAATTGGATCAGGGGCAAAATTGTCCAAATGTCAAAATATTTGGAATTTTGAGATGGGACCTTTTGAAACACCTCAGGAATGGCATTTGGAATGTGTTTGAATCCTCATTTCATGGCTAGGCTTTGCAAATTGAGTTTTGGTTTGAAAAGTGCAATGGTTGAAATTGGACATTATGCCATCAAAGGGTGAAATTCAAAAATACATGACCAATTGAAATGAAACTTGTTTCTACACATTACATATGGTATTTTGGACTTGTTGGAACCAAAATTGAGCTGCTATATGGACTGATTTAGAGGAAGGGTGTTTTGGCCATTTTGAGGAAAAATGCATTTAGCTTAACCTTCCAATTTGATTAATTACATTGATTAATCATGATTAAGCTAACATATAAAAGCTTAAACATCTCCTAAACATAACAGAATCCACATTTTCACAAATCTAGATCAAAAACTCTCTCCAATTTCTGAATTTTTCTCAAGAACTCACCATTGCAAATTGGATCAAATCTCCCTCATTTCTTCATCAATTTGAGCAATTCTTTGTGCTGCAACTTCCATTCAACCTCATCTTCGACTGTTTTGGGGAATTGGCTTCAAAGGATCCACGATTTGCAGCTGCACATTCAAGGTCCTCACATGGTGATTGTGGATTTCGAGCATTAGGAGTACAATTGAGCGAGTTGAAGCTTTGCACCATATTTCCTCAAGTCCAGGCTGTTTCGGTTTCAGCAAAACACGCGCTAATTCCATTGATCTCATCACTGCAAGCTCCAGGTACCTCCAAATTCGAATCACTTGCTTCGCTGAATGTTTATATGCGTGTGAAAGGCCATAGTACGTAGATTATCATGCTACTTTTAGAATGGCGAATGGTTGATTGTGTGCTGAGAAATCGCGACTCGAAACTTGGATCTAAAACCCTAACTCACTCGATTCTGGAGATTTAGGAATGTTTAGGATGATTTGAAAGCATATTCGTATTCTCCTTGGTCGTACGGTTCGAACGGATGTATTCTCGTGCATTTTGGTTAGGATTTGTGGATTTAGCGTTTTTGATTGTTCTTGACATTTCTGGAAATGTTCGTGTGGAAATGATGAAGATATGTGTGTTTGATCTGAAATTCATTTTGAAAGTTTGAATATAGTGTTACCCGCCCCCGCCTTAAGAATTACAGTATTGCCATTACTATTTAATTTAATTAATTTCAATTAATTCTAAAAATCCAAAAAAATACTTTAGCACCTTTAAAAAATCATAGAAAAATATAGAAAAATCAGAAAATTGTGAAAATAATTTTGTTGACTTTGTCATTGACTGTAGATGATTTTTGACCTATTGGTCAAAGTTGTGCATGGCATATTTTTCATTTGACCTAGGGTTTCTTCCACATGTGTATATTGTGACACCTTGTACTAATTCCATCATGAAATTCTCATATTGTATGATAAATGGCTGAAAATTTTTGTGATGAATCTTGACTGCTTGATGCTCATTTCCATGTAAATTTCTTGATTTTTTGATACCTGGTCTTTGAGTTACAATTTTTTGAACCTAGGTGTGACAATTGGTGTCACACCTCATGATGCCAATTTGTTGGATTTTTTAGCATGACCTATCCTTGTTAGAATTGTTTGAAATTTGGTATGGATGCTCATTAACATGTTAGGATCCTTTGGTAATTTTTGTGGAATTGTTCATTGTATTTTCTAATTGATCATGATTTTTCCTTTCTGGTGTTCATTTTTGTAAGCTCATGTGACCTAGGTTGGTAGAATCATTGTGAAATGCTCATAGTGTATTGGAAATTCATGAAATTTGATATGCTTGTAGTAGACACATTATAGGACACCCCTGTTTTGGTCCCATTCATTTCTTTTTGGTCTTCATTAAGATGTGAATTTTTGAAGTGAGTACATGTGTTGATGCCATGGTTTGAAGCACATAATTGCATCTGTTTTTGTTGATTTTCATTGACATAGTTCCTTTCATCCAATTGAGCTAAAATTTTGCATGCTAGGCCTTGGATATGTCCTGTTTAGGTACAAATTATTTGAGGATTTTTGAAATTGGTTTGATGTGGATTTGAATGAAATAATTCTGTTTGCATGATTGATGTTTCATTTGACCTCTTTTGCATTGTTTTGTGTATAGAATGAGCATGATGAATGATATAAACATGAGACCAATGATGTTTGCTCTTGTTTGATGTTAACTTGAGTTTTGATTGTAAATACCTTGCTGTTTAAACTTTTTTGTTGCCTTTGGACCCTAGGCTTGGCCTAGTGGTCTTGTTGCTAATGTTTGCTTGACTTTTCAGGTTCAATAGCATAATGCTCATGGATAAGGGTCCAAATTGATTGAAATGAGATGTTGTGTGATGCTTGTACACTAACCTAATTGTGTTTTGTAGGTTGTGTGGCTCATGGCTTGCCTTGCTTGCCTTGTGTTGTGCATTGAGTTGTATAGACTGTTTGTTGTTTACTGTTTAACTGCTTGAGTACTGATTCCATTTGATTGTTTTCAGGTACCCCTTTAGTTGCTCAGTTCTCTTAAGAACTTGCTTTGCTTTGCTTTGCTTAAGCAATTTGCATTGAGGTAGGCCTCCTTGAACTTCATGTAGTCTGGAGACCCGGTTTGTTATCTGGCCGGGCAAATTGTCTGAAGTCCTCCTTAAGAGGCAATGATTGTGATTGTTTATTTTTCAAGCCCAAGCAGGTAAAGACCTCAATGAGGCAATTGGTGGAAGCCAAGGGGTATGTAGCCTACCCCCCACTATTCTTGTTGTGTCATCCCTCTGCTCACACTGCGTTGTGTTGATGCATTGGGATACAAGCCCAAGATCTTGTACAAAGTGTACAGTGTCAGAGTCTTCGAGTATAGAAGGGTTCCCACATTCTGGACCCATGCTCATTTGTCTATTAGCTCTCCCTGGCCAGGGATAAGAGCTGTGAGGTCTCATCCTCACTTCATCCTTTCATCTGCTTCACCTTAGCCCCTCAATGGCAAGGTTAAGAGCACCCTTCACCTGTACAGTTGGCCTCAGTGCCCTACCCTTGTGTGAGCCTCTTGGATGTGTATAGTGTGTGCTTTCTGTTATCATGATTGTTTGTTTGCCTCTTTAGGCTAGCTTAGGCTTGCCCTTGTGCAAGATAGGCTGTGCTTGACTTTGCTTCCTGTGCAAGTCAGGTGTGTGTGTGGCTTACTTCCTGTGTGAGCCATGTTTAGAATAGTTTAGCCGAACTACGGCAACTCTGATTCTCACGTTCAGGTGAGATACGTAGGCGCGAGACGCGATGTCTTGTCGAGTTTGACTAACCACTAACACTAATTCTTTTCTCTCACCCCTGTGGTGATTGAGATATCCCCTTTCTCTTGCCCTAGTTGCAATTGAGACTCTGCTTCTCCTGTGTCTGCTTAGGATAAGTTGGCCCTCGTGCCATTTAGCTAGAAACCATAACTTAAGGTTGACTTTGCATGACAACATCTAGGCTCGAGTCGTAGTCTCCCTAGAGTTGTGTCTCCCTCTGTTATCTGGTTAGGCTAGATCCTTGTCCCTGCGTAGGGGAACTACGTAGCCCTGATCCTCATACCAGATGAGGTACGTAGGCAGGAGATTGAGCTGATCTCTCCGGGCGCCTTTTCTTTGTTTTCAACTTTTGTGTCTTTTGTTTGGTAACCTCTGTGTGAGTTGTTGTGTGCTTGGTAGCTGATGTAAGTCCATTGAGTGGCATTCGGGTTCCAGTGTGTGTTTGTTGGGTTCGGATGCTGACGTAAGTCCAGTGATTGGCAGTCGGGCTCCACGTTTGCCTCTTTGTGTGCGTTTTGGTTCGGATGCTGACATAAGTCCAGTGATTGGCTGTCGGGCTCCACGTTTGCCCGTTTGTGTGCGTTTTGGTTCGGATGCTGACGTAATTCCATTGAGTGGTAGTCGGGCTCCATGTTTGCCACCCATGTGTGTTTGATTGTTTAGTTGTTTAGCACGTGTCAGCCGAGCTACGAATGCTCTGATTCTCCTTCGTCCAAGGAGATACGTATGCATGGGATGCGACATCCTAGCGAGCATGTGTCGTTTCCCCAGTCCGAACTACTTGGACTCTGATGTCTATGCCTGATAGACTAAGTAGGCCCAGGACGCGATGTCCTGCCGAGTCAGTTTCAGTCAGTCTCTTGCGTTTCTTTCAGCCTGTGTAGATGTTTGTTTGAGCAGTGTTTTAGCAACCAATTTTCCTTCCTATTGTGCGTGGATCCCGTCGAGTACGACGGATGCGTAGGGGTGCTAATACCTTCCCTTCGCATAACCGACTCCCGATCCCACTCTCTTTGGTCGCGAGACCACGTCTTTTCCAGGTTTACTTCGAGCGTTTCCTTTCCCTCTTTAGGGATAAATAACGCACGGTGGCGGCTCTGTTGTTCTTGTTTCCCGCCGGTTTTTCGCGTAATGCGACAGCTGGCGACTCTGCTGGGGAGAATAGAGAAGTTGACCTGTGCTGGTCCTTCTTCCCTAAGCGAGTCTCTCCTAGCGCTCTCTAGGTTAGGGTTTTGGTTGCTTTGTGCTGTTATTTATTGCATTCATTTCATTTATTGCTTGCATTCAATGTGTGCATTAATGTTTGCATTCATTCATTTCATCTGCTGTGCTAGCTGTGTTTCTCTGATTGGGGGTGGGAATTACTCGAGGTAAAAGGCCCAATACCCAGGCTATGAGTGAAATCTAGGAAACCTAGGAATAGAGTGATTCATGGGAAGCGGGTGGTATGGCGCCACTTAGCGGAACATTGATATCACGAGCAGTTCAGACCCTGGTGGGATATTATCGTTACATACTTCGGGTGTGTATATGATAGTATTCTGCGAAAGGTTATTTATGTTGCGTTTCTCTTGACCTTACCCTGGCCTAGATGACACCCGTGAGTGGGGAGGGAATGATCATTTTAACAGGTACTGATGGTGACTGTTGGTGACTGGTTGGTGACTGTTGGTGACTCAGTGTATTCCGGTTGGTGACTCAGTCTCTCAGATTGGGTTCAGACGACAGTTGACCAGTTGACTTCGGGTTTCAGATGATTGTGATCAGAATTCAAGCCGAAGTTTTGATCCTGTGTTCAGAGATGCACAGCTTGCCAGTCGTGTCTGCATCATGTGCATCATAGCATGTTTATTTTTCAAAAGAAATGCAATGAAAAAAATTTTGAAAGAAAAAATGAAAAAAAAGAAAAAGAGAAAAAACTAATCCCTGCATGCATATCATTTCTCAGGTACATTCCAGAGCTTGATTCATTGATAGAGATGGCAACAGTTCCCGAGCCGAAGCGGAAGACCTGTTCTTATAGCTTTCACCGCGAGCCTCTGACGTCTCTGATTGAGTTGAGCAGTCTTGTGACCAGTGATCGTCTGAAGGGGTTCATCGACCAGTATGGGGATTTGTTGACTCTGTTGAAGATGATAGTTGACCCAGTGCCGTTGCAGACTCTTCTTCAGTTCTACGACCCAGAGCTTCGATGTTTCACTTTCCAGGACTATCAGTTGGCGCCTACTCTCGAGGAGTACTCCATTCTGTTGGGTGTCCCTATTCAGCATCAGGTTCCTTTCCTGGACGTACCGAAGGAAGTTGACTTCAGGGTTGTTGCTAAGGCGTTGCATCTGAGTATCCGAGAGATCAGTGATAGTTGGAGGACCAGTGGGGATGCTATTGGATTGCCATTGAAGTTTCTGCTGAGAGTTGCTAGAGGAGAAGCAGAAAAGGGGAATTGGGGAGTTTTTCATGCCCAGCTCGCTGTTATGATCTATGGGATCGTCATGTTTCCTAGTATGCCCAATTTTGTTGACTATGCTGCAGTTTGCATCTTCGTTGGGAGGAATCCGGTTCCTACTTTGTTAGCCGACACTTACTATGCCATTCACAGCCGGCATGGTAAGGGTGGGGCTATCAGGTGTTGCCTCTCACTGTTGCTCAGATGGTTCATGTCTCTCCTGCCAGCCAGTGGACCATTTGTGGATACCCAGAGCACTCTTAAGTGGACTCAGAGGGTCATGTCGCTTACTTCCTACGACATCAGGTGGCAGTCGTACCGGATGGATGTGAAGGACGTCATCATAAGCTGTGGTGAATTCCGGGGCGTGCCACTCATAGGGACCAGAGGTTGCATCAACTACAACCCAGTTCTTTCTCTTCGCCAGCTAGGGTTTGTTATGAGTGAAAGACCGCTCGAAGCTGAGATAGCTGAGAGTTTTTGTTTTGAGAAGAAGGATGACCCTGTTAGGTTGGAGCAGATTGGAAGAGCCTGGAAGTCCATTGGTGTCAGAGATGGATCGGTTTTAGGGAAGAAGTTTGCCATTGCTATGCCTGATTACACAGATTGGGTGAAGAAGAGAGTGGAAACTTTATTGCTGCCCTATGACAGGATGAATCCGTTGCAAGTGCAACCACCCTTGATTCTTGCTGATACTGTGCCTGCTGAGCAGTATAAGCAAGCCCTGATGGAGAATCGCCGCCTGAAGGAGAAAGAGCAGGATGCCCAGATGGAGTTGTACCAAGCCAAAGCTGAAAAGCTGAACCTGTCTCATCAACTCAGAGACATCCAGAGCGCAGATGTTGGGGGAGTAAGGAGTAAGAAGAGATCTTATTCAGAGATGGAGACCTTGCTAGATGCAGAGCACAGAAAGTGTTTGAGATTGCAGAGGGCTGAAGCCGGTTATCTGAAGAAGATCAGAGACTTGGAGAAGCAACTCAAAGCCAAAGATATCCAGATGAAGAAGGAAGTCGACCAGAGACTTGCATCAGAGACCCAGCTTGGGGCAGAGGTTATTGAGCTTAGAAGACAGTTGAAGGAGAAGATCACTCCCTTACCAGAATGTTCAGAGTGTGAACTGTTGATAGACCAGTGTCACTACCTGAAGACGCTCATTCCTGGAAGTAGATTGTCTTAGCTTGTATTTCCTGATGTTATGTTTTGAATCACCCCCAGGCTTGTTGGGTGGGATTCATTTGTTGTACTTGTTGGATATTTGGATCTTTGTTGTATGATCCAGTTGCTCATTTATAGATGAGATTTTTGATTTCTCTGTACTCAGTACCCTGTTATATGATGTTTCTGTATCTCCCTGTTGCTTTGTGTTGTTGCAGGTTGTCATCCCTTGAGATGAATCAGGCTCTTTGAATGCTTGAGAAATGATCATCATCATGTGCATCATATGCATTAGCATCATATTCATAACATTTGCATAACAGGTGTTCTTGAGCAGACTTCTCACTCTGGTTCCTGTGTCAGGCAGGATAGCTGATCAGCGACCGCACCGGTATTCTACAAGACTCAATCAGCGAAGAAGTATGGAACAGGTTCAGGCTGAGATGGCTGAGATGAGGGCGAACATGGCCCAATTTCTGACGATGATGCAAGGGGTTGCTCAGGGTCAAGAGGAGCTCCGTGCTTTGGTTCAGAGGCAGGAAACGGTTATTCAGGCGTCTAACCGTGGTTCACCTGTTGCTCCACCTGGTTACGAGAACATCAACGTTGTTGCTGCTCCCATTAATGGTTA